>NC_135181.1:39673562-40381062 GCF_041146795.1 Maylandia zebra | reverse complement strand
ACCAGGATGGACCAGGTGTATGTTTGCATATATGTGGTCAGAGCAGGTCACATTTTTAAAGCTTTTAACACACAAGCAGCATTTACAGAGAAGCAGGATGCTGCATGTCTTCTCGGGCATTTCACGGTCCAACAGAAAATGTGTCCAACAATTAGACTCAGCCCTTTGATGTCCATGAGTAGGTCATGTTACAATAAAGAGTGGAAATGATACTTTTAAGGGAAATTTGAGCTGTTGTTGAAGATTTAACAGTTGCCAGGGCATTGTAAAGTCAATCTCAGCAAGTCCACAAACAGCTGAAGTATCTTGGATAACAGACGATCATTCCCATCTGACCAGGAAAAGAGTTTTATTTTCTCAAAGCTGGAACTTTCGCCTGCAGGCTTCCATCTCATGACGCTGAAATCAAAAAAAGATATTTAAGCTTGTGTGACAAAAACATTTCTTTTAATCTTCCACAATTAAATGTTGAACTAGACTGTAATAACACGACTGGCAAAGTAGAAACTAACAGCAAATAGGTTGCTTAAAGGCAAATGTGCACGTGGCTTGATGACAGTTTTACTGCAAAAACAACCATCTGTGAGGATGACTCACCTTCATCACCCACTCGTACTCTCCGTACTTTGAGTCGAACGTGCCTTTTTGTAGAGATCGGAGTTTGAGGGTGAAGCGTGGTCCCAGCTCCTGAATACCAACTTTCTTCTCATTCTTGAAGATGTACCTTTCACAGATATTTTTAGAGATTTATTTAGCCTTCTAAATGTAAGATTTAAAACAGACGCATGTGTTAGTGTAGAAGGTTGAAAAATATTTACCTGTGAAATCTGAAAAAGATGAAGTCTCGCTGGTTGTGGAAGGTGGCGACCTGTCTGCCAACGAAGTGTGGCTCTTGTGGGAAAAGAGCTGCGAACAGACGGCCGATGGTGTGCCCCAAACGAGTGGTGAAATTGTTGAGGATCACCTCTGGGTAGTGTTCAGTTGGATTTTTGCCTCGTCTCTGTGGGACAAAGAAAAGGAGCCAGATGATCTCAAATGACTAAACTTCAAGAAAGCGTGTCCCAGTGTTTGGAGTAACATACAGAAGCAAAGAGGAAATACCCCCTCGTTCAGTTTCACCTCTTCAACCTATTAAGTATAAAACATGATAAAAATAACTTAGACTGTACCAGGTTGTAAAGTTATTTTAATATAACCTCAAATGAACAACACACGTCATAATACAATGTGTTGGTTTTTTTCTTTTTAAAGAAACCAAAATGCAGAAGCAGTGTGTGAAACACCGCGTGCACCACATGATTCAGTGTCTTTTAGCAGCAGCAACATGAGGTATGTATTTCTACATGACTTTATGAGTCTCACATCATTGTGGAGTTCATACTTGTTCAGTCTTTTTCTAACTGGACTGTTTTGGACTTCAAATGTTTTACTAACCGAGGCCTGCAGTCTGAAATGTAGCTTTTGGCTTTTTTGCAGTGAGTCTGAGCATCGCACAGTCTGACCTTGCAGTGAATTTGCTGCGATGTCACTTTCCTGGGAAGACTTTGAACCGTGCTGAACGTTTCTATTTGTGAATAATCTTTCTCACAGCAGAATGACGGACTTGTATAGTCCTTCCAAAAGTCTCGGGCAGCAACAATTTCTTCTTTAAGGTCACTGTTGATGTGTTTTGGCATTGTGTTAACACACATCTAAATGCTTCTCCTTTTATAGGAGTGCCCACGCTGACTATTGATCAGTTAATCAAGTGCATTTTATCAGCTGCACCTGCCTGCAGGTAACTTAACCCCTGTACAAACAGTACACGGAGTAATATTACGTGCTGTTCTTCATCTGAGATTTTATCTCCTGCTGAAGACCAGATTAAATTTTTACTATGTCCTGATGTAAAACCTCAGAATTGAAAGAGGGTGTACTTTCCTTTTCACGTGTTTATAGTATAGGTGAGAAAGTAGGATCATTTTGAAAAAGAGTTTGGACTTATCATCTTGCCTTCATCTCCTTGCGTAGTCGAACACTGCTGACTTTGAAGTGTGCAGTCGGCCCGTCAGGTAAGTGACAGAGAACCATGCCATCTTTAATTAATGGTTAAGGATCTCGGCATTAGAAAACAGCTGAGTGCATCAAAGATTTCCATGGTTTGTGCAACTTTCATAATTATCAGCAGTATTTGGTCAAAATGAGACTTTTGACCAAAGAAAGAACTAGAGCTTGCACAGCTGCCTTTAAGGATACTGGGCACTTGTCGATCCTCATTGATGACCATGAGATAGGTGAAGTTCCTGGCGACGCACTGCGGTATGATCCTCTTCAGGGCCAAACCTCTTCTGTAGTACACGTGGGCATTTGGGATGACTGTGGCCAGCTGCTCGCAAAACCTCACCGTCCTCTGCAAGACACAAATCAGATAATGTGGCACAAATCACTGTGCGTTCAACACTTGAGGTGGAAGAGTGGTTAGCACCAAGAAGGCTGCCAACTATTATTAACTACTATGACAGTAAATCCTATTTTAGTGCAGAAATTAAACTGTAACAACAAAACCAGCTTCAAACACTTACACAAAAGCTAAAAGTAAGCTTGTAGCTTCTGTTCTGCTCGATTTTGTAACAAAGTCAAGAATATTCAAATATGTAAAGAGATTTTTAGAAAATTCTTTGTTCTGCATAATATTCAAATGATCCAAAATTTACCAGCAAATTATAATTTTTCAGATTCTGCATATTTAATGATAAAAGAATAATAAAAATGACTGTAATGACAGCAGGAGCCCTCACCCCTCTGGGCCTGTCTGATGTTGTGATGAGCACTTTAGGATTTGTCAGCCCGTTGAAGTAGGCGGAGAATTCATCAGTCCCCTCGTCAAAAGCAATCTGTATATAACGTACACAAACATATGCAACTTAATCCAAATTCAGAAATAAAGATAACAATAATCTGATGAAGCCCAGTTCATACCTCCTCATCCTCTGGGTCGACTGTTGTCTCGTCATACACCCTCTGGTTTTCTATTGTTTTGGGGACCTCCTTTGGTGGTGCCTACATTGGAGACAGAATAAAATAAAGTACAAATAATAAATATTACAGCTGTTGCCTTATTTTATCCTTTCACTCTCTGTCACTGCTGTCTAAGCATAGAAGCCCAGATCTCCCTCTTTCCTGCCATCTCCTCAAATTCTTCCGGGGGGACACAGAGGCATTCCCAAGCCAAAACATAATCTATCCAGCATATCCTGGGTCTGCCCCCCAGCCCCTCCCAGTAGGACATGCTTCACCAACTGCTTCCTTTTAATTTGGAGGACTAGTGGCTCTAATCTGAGCCCCTCTTTACCATCAAATCCCCACGACAGCAATTTATTGGTAGAATTAACACATCCATCATAAAACACAGTCATAAGTGAAGAACAAACAAAGAGAAGACTCACCTTATCACCTAAAGCTTCACGTTCTTTTCTTCTCTTTTTCCTCAGCTGCATCTTTTGCTGAAATACAAATTTAGAAGTTAATAGATCTTCAAGGAGGTTTTCAAAGTTAATAAAGTGATTTATCGATTACTCCTGCTAGAACTGATCTGGATAAGCAGTGATGTTTTAAATAAAATTATAGATGTACCTTTTTCTGTGTGTCACAACTAGTAAACCTGGCCATTTGTTACCTCACATAAAATTTATTGTGATTCCATACAAGTATCATCAGAAGATGCACCGGATTATAACATAAATAACAGTATTTAAAAAAACTAAAAACTCTAAAGGCCTCACAATACTGACACAAAATAAATAGGTAACTAGATATTTACCAGCCTACTCTTAAGTTATTAACATTAACAGGTGTGCTTAATATTTATGGATGCAATGATTATGGTCCAACTTTAATATCAGCAAATGCTGATCCTAATGATTTTTGTTTGGCTGTTTTCCCTCATAAATAGAAGAACAAGAAGACCCACCCTGACTATACTTCACTTTAATGAAATATGGTGAGTGGTGAGTTAAGCAGCACATAAGGAGTCAGAGTCTAAATAAACTGGACCCAAGCAAAACAAGCAGCCTAACGACAGACGTAACATGTTGACGTTTAATGAAAAAACACGTGCTAAAACGAGACATTGATATTTTTATGTTGATCACTGTATTCTATTGTATTCTCTTACATTAACAGTTCTACTGAAACACACTGGAGTTTTGCTCACGTAAAACGGTGCCGTTTTAACGCCCCGCTGTACCTAATAAACTGGCACGTGAGTGTCCCAAGTACCGGAAGCTCCCCCCATTACCAGCCATGACCCAGTATCGGTACCTTTCTCTTCTCCTGCTTGAGTTTCATGAACATGAAGTGTCTTCGCTGTTTATTCTTGATTTCTGACACACTGAAGGCGGGAGGAAAGGCAACAGCCAGCTCGCTCTTCACCATCTTCTTCTCCTCCCCCGCGCTGCCTTCCCCATCAACCTCCGCGCTCTTCTTCTTCGCTTTCTTGCCCTTCTTCCCTTTGCCGTCCTGACTTGTTGAGACCTCTGTAATGTCCATCTTGTATCTGCTGTCTGTTTTGGCTTGTTTCTCACGTGTGTGTACTGGAAGCAGCAGCCCCGTTCGCGTATTCACTTCCGGTGGGACAGGAAGTGGCCGAATGAAGACTCGGTGAAGAACAAGTGTGACCTCTAGTGGTGAGGAGGAGACAGAGTCCCACTGTAAAGTAGGGAAATAGAGCAGAACCTAAATACAGCCGTTTTTTGCAATACCCCAGCTTTATGTAATGTTCTGTCATAAACCCTCCTGATACTCGTCCTCCGACTCCACCCTGCCTACACGCTCTCAATTTCACCTCTCCTGTGCACTGTCCATGGCTTTTTTTGACCCCAGTTATTCAAACCTCTAGTCCTATCATCTTCACTGTTAACACCCGTCTCTGTCTGGCTACTACTGGCTATCACTCCTCTGCTCTCCAGAACATACCCCCACCTCTCCAGGCTTTCATCCATCTACTTCATACTCTCACTGCAGAACACAATGTCATCTGTGAGCATCACAGTCTACAGAGACTCCTGCCTGACCTCACCTGGCCATCCATCCATCCCCACTGCAAACAAGAAGATGCTCGGAGACGATCCCTGACGTAATCCAAACCCTTGCTTCAGAATCAGAATCAGAATCAGAAAGGGTTTTATTGCCAAATGTTGAGCAGGTTTGCAACATTAGGAAATTGCTGCGGTGCACAGCGCAGCAATGTGCACCGTTTCTCGGTGCTCCTCGGTGGTGCTCCACCGTTCCTCGGTGCTCCACTGTTCCTCGGTGTTCCTCATACAGTATCACACCAGATCATATGCTTTCTACAGATTCACAAAAACATCACATGGCTCTTTCTACACACTTCATCCTCAGCACTCTCAAACCAAACATTTAATCTGTAGCTCTCTTTCTCAACATGAAGCCATGCTGCTGTTCCTTCAAGAACTCTTTCTCGTATCTTCTGATATGGCTCATGATCTTTATACCTTTGTAGTTGCTACGTCTCCACACATCACTGTTGTTTCTTGGAAAGCTGTTATAAATGACTTGTTGACCTATAATCTGTCAACCATATCTCTTATGAATGATATCAAGTCATTTAGAGCCAGAAAAAAACCTTCCTTAAAGGAGTTGGAAGCTGTAATCAGTGTAATCTGTAATCTTTTTTATCCAGGTAAAAAGTCTCATTGAGATTAAAAATGTATTTTTTCAGGAGTGAACTGGCCAACAAGGCAGGAGAAGTCACAACATATATAAACTCACAATCCTGTAAAGACAATTTAAGTGGCTAAAAAAGACTGAATTGATTTTTTTTTGTTAGAGCAGGTAGAGGCTTAAAAATAAATAATAACATACTCTACTATGTTTTTCTGCTTCTTTAAATAAACCCATACATTTGAAAATTCATAGATAACAATAATTATATTTTAGCATCAGAAATATAATTTCAGTTAAAGATCTAGCTCATAGTTAATCATTACAGAAACATACAAATGTTTTTGTAATTACAAAAACTCTTAATTTAGGGAAGCTGTGGCATAAACCTTACATTAGGTGGGGGCACAAATAAGAACTGCTGCAAATGCCAGATATGGCTCGATGGCACGCCAGTAAATGAGGGCATCTAAACTGAAAGCTCAAAACCGGTGAAATGACAGTGAAACTGTGCCTGTTCATATCAGTGATGAAGGTCTAACCATCACCTTCAGGACTAAAGGAGGAAGAGGAGGCTGTGATCATTTGACAGCTTAAATACAATTAAACAAAGCCAGAAAGAGACAACACGAGTTTATCTGCACCAGGAACCACAGAAGTGATCATTAACACATCAGCACATTTAATTTGAGCATTTTCTTTAGTGTTTCTCAGTGAAAATGAGTGAACACAAAGTTGCATTTATGAGGAATAATATTATATTTGTGATTCAACAAATACAATATTACAATATTTGTCCTACATCTTTAATCACCTGCCTAAAAATTGAGATTATACTATATGGATATAATAGCACAGTTTATAATAATTATAGTAATGTAGGTCTTTAAAATTAAGCATGATAGTGTGACATGTGGTGTGAACAGGAAGCTGTGGTGTGGGCAAGGACTGATCATGTTATTTTAAAAAGCCACTTCCTGGAGCGTTAACATTAAAAAATGCAATTAAGACACTTTATGGTAAACTTCAGAAATAAGACCTTCCATTATTTTTGTCAGTTTTTGCACTGTTAAAAAAAGAAATGTTTTTCTTTTGTTTACCTCAGCTCCAATGACAAGGTGTTTTGCATTTAACACACCGCATCACAAAAATGAACAAGCTGGAAAGATTCTGGAAATTAATCTACAGGTGCAACATTTTGGTGCCACAGAAACAGCTGAAAGCTGAAAACCTGTTGCAAGCAGACGCTGCCAAAGAGGACAAGAACTGCATTTTTACATAGGAGGCGAGTGGAAGTTGCTCAGTGTCAAAAACCAAAAAATATAAATGAAAAAGTAGAAAATAGACATGCACAGACAAGCAAAGCCACAAACACCGTACTATCTGGCATTCCTCCTGTCCTTCCACTGGAACGTCAACATGCAGGGTTCAGGGTGTACAAAAGGCTTTTCAATGTGTGGAGCTGCAGCAAGAGCTTGGTTTGCACAGCTGGCAATAAGTTCCAAGTGAGCATTAAATCATTCACATTTAATTCATTTAGTTTGAAGTAACGGTGCACGGAGGACACTGCAGAGGACCCTGAGGTCGAAACTGTTTTTCTACCAGATACAGAAGTTTGTGTAATAAAATCAAGTTTTTAATAGTCCATCGATTTTTCTTAATAATGATAATGCCTTTATTTATATAGCACCTATCAAAACAAAGTTACAAAGCGCTTCACAGGACATGATAGGAAATAAAAACAAAACTTAATAAGAGATTAAAAAAATGAAACAACATGATCGAGACATTTAAAAACTCTGATTGCTGCATTTTGGTCCAGTCGTGCGAACAATGAAGGGACAAAAGCAGGCACTCTGTAACCATCTCTGGATTTCTTTTAGAAACAAACTGAACCTAAAGCTGCACGAGTCAAGACTGGACAGCTGAGCTGATGTGCTTATTTAAACGGAGGTTTTTATAATATTGGTCCAACACTCGGGTTGTTCCTTCACAGCTCTCGTCTACCAACAGAGCGTGGATCTTTACATGGTTCAAAACTGCGTATCAGTCCATAGAAAGCCATCCCAACTACTCTGTCATTAGTGCATATTGCTCCTCCACCTCTTTTCATCTGACTCTCCTCTCGGTTCATATCAGCGATGCAGATCCAGTCACCGTCTGCAGTCACGCACCACTTTGAGTGATCCACAGTATCACTGAAGGCCTCCCTGTTTGGAAGCTTTACTTCTTTCACGTTGTACACATGGTTAGGGATGCTTGAACTGCAGTTAGAAGGCAGACCGCGATTGTGGTGCATCTTTCCCCAGCTCTTAACATACAGATTCCCCCTAATGTTTTTTGTAACAAGACCAGAGTAAAGATCTGCAATAGTATGGAAAACAAAACAGGAAAACAACACTATTAAGAGTGCGCTCTGCCCGTACTGTGGAGAGTACAGTGTGTTTTACTGTCAATCTACAGGGTCTTATGTTTGTGATCAATACAACATGAATTCATCCCTCCTGAAATATGTCTTCTTTCTGAAAACACTTACCATCACCAAAGCGTGTGTATTTTGCAAAGCTGATGAAGTTACGGCCGCGTGAAGAAGTCAGCGTCGCCTGACTAAACCAGGGTTCCTTTTTCGGGTAGCAGTCTCGCTGTGCCACACACCGCAGCTCATTGTGAAAGGTTGTTGGGATTTCAGAGTCATACGAATAAGCATGGATGTACTTGAGCTGCACTCCTAAGAATTCAGATACAAGTTGTTAAAGTGCACTTTCACTAGTTCTACGAAACTGATTTGAGCTGTTTACCTGTTGACATACCTATTTCTTTGAACTGCTTATACGGGTAAGTCACGCACATAAATGCTTGAGCGTTTGCATTTCCATTATCAGGCCAGAAGGCTTTACTGCGATATACTGGAAATTTGGGTGTACTGTGTGAAAGCCAAACTCCAGACGTTTTGTCCAACAACACAACTCCTGTAGAAAGTCAGAAACACAAACTGAGCTTTGCTACATTTGGGTCTTTCAGACAGAGGACGCGTCAGCTGAGACAATGTTGTGCCCACCTTTACTGTGACCAAACGATGGAGGAGCAACATACGGCTTTGGAGGCTGGTCGCTGTAGAGCATGTATCCAAAGCCTTCGATCTGGATAGACGAGCAACACCACAACAACTCTGAAATGGTATTCAGATTATTCACTGTGCCATGCTAGTGAGACATATATCCTATAATACCTCACCTTTCTGTCATAGAAGTCAAAAAGAGGTCTCAGGGTGTTTGCGAGAGTGCCAGAATCACTGTTGATGTTCTCTTGGCTGAGTATCCATCCGTTGGTGCTCTCATCCATGTAAAAGTATGACAATCCAAGTTTATCCTCATTGGGACGCTTGTACAAAATATACCTAAAGAATGTAGATGAAGATGTTTTCTTATGCATTTACATTAAACCCATTGGCAGAAATTCAAAATGTCTACAAACCAGTCAACTTCGTCTCCTCTGTCATTCCTGCATTTTACCGCTGAGTCACACCCCTGAAAAAGGATCCCAACACTCAAGAGGAATCCCATCACACTGGTCTGAAACAGTCAAACATAACCGTTGCTAGAACCACAAAAACAGGAGGCTGTCTGCATTCAACAACACCGTCACAAAGCAGAAGGTCTTTAATACAGTGTAGCACAATTAAAGCCACCAGTGAACCTGCAGCTTCTGTTTAAACACTGATGAACTTTATCTGACTGACATAAACTTATGTCAGTTACGTCTTTACTTCTGCAAACCCTGCGAGCTACTTTAGACAGACGACTTAAGCTGCACCACTTACCACACATGTAACACGTCTCTGCTCACATCATTTACCAAACACAGCCTCCCAGCGTGGCAGCCTATGAAGTTACAAATTTTCCGTTTCTCCTTCTGACATTTCTGCCCCCCCAACACGCTTTAGTTTATAAAATGGTGAAAGATGTATCAGTTCATCACAGCGGCAATACAACTCAAGATCTACCTCAATCATTCAGTTTCGAGTAACACAATATAGACTCTAAACATCTCTAAATATGAACAGGGTTTACAGTCTTATCTGGAAAACTTGTCATCACGTGACCTAATCTGTGTTTGTTTTATGAACGCTGCATTATCAGGTTTTCTGTTGTGATCCCACACATCCTCACTTTCTTATTGTAGCTATATGTTGGACGCTATAAGTAAAGATCCTTGATGTAAACAATCTGTAAGTGTGTAAGACTTCTGCATTTCTGTCAAGCCACTTCCTCAGCTTACAAGAGGTCAGTCGTCCACTACTGAAAAATATATTTGCAAGTCAAACACACCATGGACATTGTATTATAATGCCAATAATGCCAAATCATGCAGCAGTATAAAATAGTTTGTTGCATTTTATAATAGCATGCTTATTGGTGGGTGTAATCTAGGGTCATGATAAATGCATCAATACTAGTTTCATGTGGTAATATTCTGTTCACATTGTGTTTGATAAGCTATGACACACGGTACTCATGTACTGTGTTTTTATACACAGGATAACTCTGCATTTACTTTGTGTTCAGCCTGTTTATGTAAATAGATCATCTCAGTATTATGCAACACACCCGGGTCAGTTGTTATTATTTGTAGAATATATTTTGAAATATGTAAACATTTACTTACATATCTACTTGTTTCCATTTTCCTTCTCAGTGAGCTTTAGATGTGTTTCACAAAGCTGCTTTGTCACATCTAACTGAAACCGTCACCCATATCTGCATTCGATGTGTCAGCAACAACTTCCTTGTTGCTCAAAGCCGTCACCATAGATCTTCCTTTTTTGTTTTTTACAATGTTGCCATGCCTGTTTTGACCAGGTGACGCTGTCACGAGGCTTTGTGCCGTCTGAGCCCTGCATGTTCCAGTTTGACTTGCTTTTTGAAAGAATATATATGTGACTTTGTTTTTCTTATGTTTCTGAGAAAGTGTAGTCATTGTGAAACTGATGCATGGTTTAGCACAATCTCAATTACTGCAACCACATGGCAACATTTTAAGCATCCAGATCCTCAATCAGTTAACAAAATTGTTTGCTGCGCTCTTAGAACCAGTTTTCTCATGCACATAGTGTACATGTAGAAATATGTCAGAGTCAGGTGAAAAAGAAAGTTCAGTTCAAGTAAAAAACGGACTTAGACCCTTAGCTTGTCTTATCATTACATAAATACAATTTGAGATGAACAAGAACATTTTTTATTGAACTAAAACAAAACCAGAATTCGGAAACAGCGTGCAAAAAAAATAATTCTCCACCTTTACCAGCAATAAGTTGACATAATCATTTTCTGTATGACTTTATCAGTCTTTCACGTCACTGTGGAGTCATTTTAACCCACTTTTCTTTACAACATTTCCTCAGTTCACTGAGGTTTGTGGGCATTTGTTGCACAGCTTTCTCAAAGTCACGCCACAGTATTTCAGTCAGGTTGACTGCCTGGATTGAGATTTGGCCACCGTGATTTATTTATTTATTTTTACACTCATTCTGTTCTTGATTTGCTGCTTTGAATATGGTTGTTGTCCTGTTGCATCACCCGATCTCAACCTAGTCCAAGCTGTCAGGCAGACGACCTCAGACCTTCATCGTCCACTCGGTGACTGGAAGAAGCCCAGATCCTGTCATCACCTGTCTACCTCCATGCTTGATAGGTGACATGATCTGTTTGTGCTGATATGCTATGTTTGGTTTTTGCCAAAAATGGCGCTGTGCATTATGGACAAACATGTCCACTTTGGCCTTGTCTGTCCAAAGGACACTGTTCTAGAAGTCTTGTGGTTTATTCAGAGGCAACATTGTAAAGCTAAGCTGTTCAGTTCAGAGAGAAAAGGCTTTTTCTTTTTCTAAGCAACAAAACGACTGAATGTATAACTTGTATTCATGGCTTGCTGAGCAAGCACGGCTTGTTTTCTAACTGTGCTGCCATGAACTTTAAAAATCTGCCATGGTAACCGAGGCCTGTAGAGCAGGAGATGTAGCTCACGAGTGTTTTGCAGTTTCTCTGCGCACTGAACAGTCTGACCTTGGGGTGAATTTGCTTCGATATCCACTGTTGGGAAGATTGTCAGCTGTCTTAAACATTTTCCATTTTCTCACTGTATAATTTCTCATATCTCTTCCCAGATTGATGAGCAGAAACATTTGCTTCTCTATCATTGCTGATGTTTTCTTTCTTGCCATTATGTTACCTGATCTTACCTTCTTAACTCCTATGAAAGCATTGAGAGCATACTGAGTTCTTCATTTGCTGTTTCTGCATTTTGACTTAGTTTTCTTCACCTTTGTTCATTTGACACTGTATTAACTTAATTTTAAGACCTGCTGAGGACCAGATGTGTTTTTTAAATATGCCCCTGATAAACAAAAGCTTGTTGTTGAAAGAGGCTGTACTCTCCTTTTCACACGACTGTCTATAATACATATTACTTATTGCACTTTACTGGATTTTAGTTGTACTCTTTCTTCTCTACTGCCTGCTCTAGTTTGCATGAGTAGTATCGAATTGTAGATAGTCGGAAAATCATTTGAATGAATTGTATGAGTCACCTGGTCTGGCCAGTAGGTGACACTATTTACCCCAAACACTAAACGCACACACAGTTACAGGCCAAGTGCCTCTTCAGTGGAAATAGAAACTGAACAAACATGATGATGACTACTCCAGAGGCACCAAATAAAACAAAATAAAATAAAATAGATTCCATTAGACTACATGTACCTCAGTCTCACTGAGCAGTAGACCAGATTTTAATGTTGTCAGTCTTTATTATGTTGCACATCATACTACAACATATGGTTCCATATATTTATTGCAGAACTTATAAAACGTAAAAACAACTTCAAATATGTAGCATCATAACACAAGTGCACACACTGTGCTAAAATAATATGAATACAAACACCCAAAGATTCAAAAGAAAATTACAAAACCTTTTATCTGTAGCACTAATAGTGTTATAGTTTCATCTCTGCTGGATGAAAGGAAGCGACATAGATCAATGATTTTGTCTCTTGCTCCTTTTGTAAAAGGAACAAGACATTGTGCAGACATTGTGCAGACATGGTTGTTTAAACACACAGCCGCTGACATCTCCTGAAACAATGTGCGGCTGTGATCTACAGTCTTACTAACCTTATTTCTGTTTTGTTTTATTGAATTGAAAGTATTATTTTTTTAAATCTATTTATACTTGTGGGCTGCTGGTTCCATACAGCTGCTTTAACTCAAACAAAGGTGGATAACTAAGTGTATCCACCACATAATTAACATGCAGTCACTGCTATTTTTCAAAAGCTTATTCACCAGTTTAAATTGTAAATACATTATTATTGGTGGCAGCAGATGGCCCCGCCCCTCCCTGAGCCTGGTTCTGCTGGAGGTTTCTTCCTGTTAAAAGGGAGTTTTTCCTTCCCACTGTCGCCAAAGTGCTTGATCATAAGGTGTCATATGATTGTTGTATGTATTGTTGTAGGGTCGACCTTACAATATAAAGCACCTTCGGGTGACTGTTGTTGTGATTTGGAGCTGTATATATAAAACTGAATTCAATTATACACATACATTATTATATGTGAGTCTCTATGTTACTTCTACATAGCAGTCAACCCTGGAGACAGAATCATAGTGTCTCGCTCTGCCACTGTCAGCCAGTGTCACACTGATTCTTAATCACTTTGCTTTTCCTTCTCAATTAGCACTGAATGTACCAATCCACCACCTGCCTGAAGGCCTTATAAATCAAAGGGTTGGAGGAACAGATCAGACCGCCACCTCGCCACAGCTGGCCCATCTCTCTGTTCAGGTCTCCCAGGCAGGTCACCTGGTCCTCATAAAGTCGTGACACGCACCACTTTGAGTGGTCGTAGTGCGAATAAAACAGGATTGATCTGGGAAGCTGGATTTTCTTAATGTTCATGGTGTGTTTGGCCAGTGAGCAGTTGGAGGGCAGGTCATGACCTTGTCTCTGCCAGGACTCCACTAAAAGGTCGGCGCCCAGTTCCTGAGCCACCCAGCCTGTGTAGATATCTGAATGAAAGCCAACAGAAAAACATGTCAGGTACTAGAGTAGTCTGTACTCGAATCATTGTGCTAAATGAAACGTATAATGTTTTTATACCATTAAATAGCATTTTTCAAGTTGTTTTGGCAATTTGCCAAATGATATGAGAATAAAGGAAATGCAAACGTGATAAGCTCACACTTCCTTTTGCATTATGTATGATTATGGTAAAATAAATACATTGTGAGCTCTGTGTTGTTTTCATGCATAAATAAACCTTTGTGTGGATAATTATTCTCTCTAAATAATAAAAATATACATATACACAAACTGAGAAACAAAATACTGCATGTAACTAAGATCCAAAAGTCAAAGCAGCTGTGAGTATACTTTGAAAGCCCCGGCTGGGACGTGATAATGCACGTCACTGTGCAGCGACGATAGCGTGTCTGCGCCTGATAATCAGTGACTGTGGTCGACGAGTGAAATGTGCAAACATGGCAGCAGGCTACAGGAAAGAAGTCTGCTCTTCTAAAATGTACACGATGAGCAAGTAAATGCCTAAAAGTTTAAAAAAGGGCATGCGGGGTATCTTACCATCCACAAAGTTTTCAGATTTAGCAAAACTGACAAACTTTTCCCCTCCAGCTGAAAAAAGCTGCTCCATTCTCTTATTGGAGGACAGCTGTGGTTTGGAGTCCGCACATAACTGGGCCAGCTGTGGCAGGTCAGCCGAGAATGCAGCAGGAACAGAGCAGTTATAGAAACGTGGGTAAAGGTAGACCAACTGCTTTGCTGGAGATTGAAGAGGAGAGAAATAAGAGATGATGTATATTAGATCAGAATCAGAATCAGAATCAGAATACTTTATTGATCCCTGGGGGAAATTATTTTTTGTTACAGTGCTCCATTTTAAACCAACATTAAGACAAGACAGACAATACGCTAACTAAGAATAGTACAATATATACATATATATACATACATACATACATAAGTCACTTATAAATAAATAGTTGGAAAAAAAACATGTGTAGTTGTAGCAGCAAACAGTGTGTTAAGTGGATGCGTTGTACAGGGAGATGGCCACAGGCAGGAATGATTTCCTGTGTCGTTCAGTGGTGCTTTTCGGTAATCTCAGTCTCTCACTGAACGAGCTCCTGTGACTGACCAACATGTCATGGAGTGGGTGGGAGGTGTTATCCAACATTGTCTTTATCTTGGACAGCATCCGCCTCTCCGACACCACCTTGAGGGAGTCCAGCTCCATCCCCACAACATTGCTGGCCTTACGGATCAGTTTATTAAGTCTGTTGGCATCTGCGACCCTCAGCCTGCTCCCCCAGCATGCAACAGCATAGAGGATCGCACTGGCCACAACAGACTCATAGAAAATCCTCAGAATTTTCTGGCAGATGTTGAAGGACCTCAGTCGCCTCAAAAAATAGAGACGACTCTGGCCCTTCCTGTAAAGTGCTGTGGTGTTTTTAGCCCAGTCCAGTTTATTGTCAATGTGTACTCCAAGGTATTTATAGTCCTCCACAATGTCAACACTGACCCCCTGGATTGAAACAGGGGTCAAGTGTTTCCTGGTCTTCCTGAAGTCCACGATCAGTTCCTTGGTCTTTGCCACGTTGAGCTGCAGATGATTCTGCTCACACCACGTGACAAAGGAGTCGACCACAGCCCGGTACTCTGTCTCATCATCCCTGCTGATGCATCCAACCTGCTGATGGTCGTATAGCGAGAGTATTCCTTACAGCCGCAATGAGCATTTACGATAATGACACTGATGTTGATTCTTTACTGTTAGTCTCATCAAGTTTATTAATTAAATTCTTGGCAAATATCGAATTTTCGCATTCAAGGCTTTTCATATAGCAGATATTACATTTAGCTAAATTAAATGTCCTCCAGTCTTTCTTTGTAAGCACTTTGTTGACACATTAACTTGGTAAAATGTGAAAAAATTGATTATTAATAAAAAACATAGTAATTCAAATAAAATACTATTATAGTGAAACTGTTATGATCACCACAGAAACACAGAATAATTCCGAGTAGCTGAACACGTGTGAGGAAATCCCCTAAAGTTTCCCTCAGACACGCTTCGTAGCAAAAACAATTTCACAGGTTCATTATAATACTTGTGTGCAATGTGGGGTTTCCAAACAAAAGAAACAAATCACCTTATTAATAACCTTAAAATTTCATTTTACACATTTGCTCAGTGAGAAATCCAGAAAAAAGCAGAGCAGCATAAAAACTCCAAATAATTTAAAACTCTGCGCACATTTAAAATGATTTTTGAATCTTTATGTACCGTTAAATGGGGAGACGTGTATAAAACTGCCTGTAATTCAACAATTGAACAAACAGTTCATCACCTTGAATTAAAGCTGAAAGTCTGGATTTCACATCTTGATTCAAATTACATCGTGATCGTGAACGGAGGCAAAATTACAAAAATTCTCTTATTGTCCAGATGTTTATGGGCCTAACTGTGTGTATGCATGTAAAAGAAAAAAGCTGATGATTGCTTTGCATTAAACCAGGGGTGCTGAATATAAGGCTCGGGGTCCAGAATCGGCCCAGCCGAGTCCGGCCCACCATTAGGCTGTGGAAAATGTGAAGGAGTGCATAATTTTGAACATTTACCAGGATTTTACAGTATTTCCTGTTGGTAAAGAATCTCCCTCATTCATACGACACCAAAGTAATTAAGTAATAGATCAACTATTAAAAGGTTTTTTTTACATATTTGTAGGTTTTTTTCAGTGGGTTCACAGAAAAAAAGGAGATTTTCGCTCTGTGCTTCATGAGAGCTCACCTATATGAAGAAACTGTTGGTACTGGTAGGTCACACACAGTGCAGTCTGGCCATTGACTTTGCCAGACGACGGGTATAGGTACCCTTTCTCGGGGAAGGAAGGGAAATGGGGAATGCTGTGCGACAACCAGAAACCTTGAGCGCGGTCAAAGAGCAGTGCTCCTGCAGGACACACACAAACATACGAAAGTTGGAATGATTACACACAGATACATGCGAACCAGCACGCAGATGCAGAAAGATTTCCATCAGTTGTGTTGCTGATAAGAGTCAAATGTGCAGTTGGAGCTATCGGACAGATGGTCTTTGCCCGTGTCCTCCCCCTACAACACCCTATTGCAGGCAGAGGAAACCTAAACCCTATTGATTTTTTCTTTTTCCAAAGCTTGACTAGCAGTCTGGAAATGCATCTGCCGGTAACTGTCACAGACACAAAACATGCTGTAACTTGCACTGTTGCATGGGGAATAGTTGTGCACTTGTACATGTAACATAGTGTGGCTACATATATACACAATAACTACCTTCAGGGATAGCTCAGTAGGTAAAGTGGTCGCCCCATGATCGGAAGGTCGGCGGTTCGAATCCACTTAACGGCTACCCTGAGGTACCCCTGAGCAAGGTACCGTCCCTACACACTGCTCCCCGGGCGCCTGCTTAGTGGGCTGCCCACTGCTTCACTGAGTGAATAGGTCAAATGCAGAGAAAAACAAGTAATTTCCCCATGGGGATCAATAAAGTATCCATTATTATTATTATTATTATTATTAAAGGTGGAAAATGTAAAACAGACTTTCCTGGACATTCCACCTTTACTTTGCACATGTGTCAACAGAGTGAAGAAAAACTATGGCAGTCATAGCGCTGCTATATTTTCTGCTGACAGTGAAAACTCTGGGAATAAAACCTGATCAATCTTGTTGCGTGGTCACAATAATGAATAAAAGTCTTGAGATGAAAAGAAGAGGAAAGAAGCAGATTTCTTCCTGCCGACTGTACCGTACCTTTAGTGTGTCCATATTTTTGAATGTATTTCAGGTCTGGTGGGGCGTCGTTATAGAGTGCATACACTGAGGTGTTTGACTGCCAAAAGACCCCCAAAACAACAACATTTGTTATTTTATACAAGTGAAAGTTATTTATGCAAGTTCTTTTATACAAGAAGAATAATTGAGAGGTGACATTAGGGACGCCCTGCAAAACCAAAGTGCTTATTACACCTTATTACACTTTGGCTTACGTTAATGGCAAATGGAATAAGGGACCAACTGAAAGAACAAAGAAGAAGAAGAAGAATGCCACAATAACCAGCTAATGGCTTCATTCTTATAGCAAAGATATTTCAGAGAAATGTTTGTTTTCTGTCTGCCTGGGGAAACTGAACTAAATATTTCCCTGACACCTAGTTTATTTGTCCTGATTACTTTAAGATCTTACATAAACTCCAGACTTACATACACTCCAAACTGGTAGTTTGTGTTGTTTCTGACTGTTCAGTGTCAACTCAGTTCCTCATATTAAATAAAAGAGTTCCTACTCAGCAAACTGGCACGAGCATTATCTCTGATAATTCCCATTAACAAACTAAAGTCTCACTCATCATATAAAAACCCACAAAAAGACGGAATAATCTCACCTTGTACTCTTTTCCCATGTAAAGCTGGTTCAGTGTGTTTGTTATGGCTCCTTGGCTGGAGTTAATCGTGTATTTACTCATTTCCCAGCCTTCTTTTGATGAATCCAAGTACATGTACTCCACCCCACTGCCGATGTCATCGATTCTGTATTTAGGCAGTTTGTAGACGATAAACCTTAGAAGGAAAGAGACAGAAAACCACGTGTCTTTTCTTGGGAAAATTGAAGGAATTAATCATCAGTATGAATATGGAGGCATTAATATTTAAAAATATCATATTAACTCACCAATCGACTGCCTCGCCTTCTTCATTTCTACATGAAATGTCAGCACCACAAACTGTGCAACACAAAAGCACAAAAATCTGTGAGGATAAACTAAAGCGTGAGATCATCCTGAGTGACTCTTGCAGCTGAAGTCAACACGGCAGCGACTGACGAAAGGGAAATCTGAAATCTGCTGCTTTCTGATTGTGAAACCAGCACATCTGCTTTTAGATGCAAAAATGGGAAGTCATAAGATGTTGTCACATGACGGGAAAATACTGAAATGACTCTGTCAGCAATTAAATGTTTCAGAATGTTTATAGATTTTTATTTTTTGCCAACCTTGACAGATCAGCTACTTTACTTGTCCTCGTATTATTTATATATGTACTGTATGTTAATGTTTTTTGTGTTGCTGATTTTTAATTATGCAAACTGCCCTCGTTACAGCATCAAGTACTGTTCACACCTGATTACTGTACTGGTCAGGTCTTAATTTTACAATGAAACCACATGTTGACTGTAAAAGGGGAAACGTCTCTTTGGTAAAACAACTCATAGTTGAAGTCTGACAAAGTCACATCTCTGAGCTCCTTTTTGTAATGTTTATAAGCCAAACTGGATTTCATAAGCTCATCCAGTTTATTGTTGAGGAAACTCTTTAAACATAGTCTTGGTAGCCGGGGATCGGTCTGCCAGGTGCTCCGCTCCTGGACGCCGCCCGGCACACAATGTACCTGACCCCTACGATGCCTCCTGCGGGTGGTGGGCCTGCAGGAAGATGGACCCATGTCCCTTTTTAGGGACTAAGTCCTGGCCACCAGATGCTCGCTCTCGGGCACCTTCCCTGGGCCTGGCTCCAGGGCAGGGTCCTGGTAACCCTAGGCGGGGTGAAGTGTTCTTCTCATAGGGGTCTTCTGAATCACTCTTTGTCTGGTCCCTCACCCAGGACCAATTTGCCATGGGAGACCCTACCAGGGAGCAGAAGCCCGTGGACAACATAGCCCCTGGGATTCCTGGGACACACAAACCCCTCCACTACGATAAGGTAGCAATTCACAGGGGGGTCTGCAGCACCGGGAGGAGGCCCCGGGGCAGACCCAGGACACGCTGGAGAGATCATATCTCTCGGCTGGCCTGGGAACGCCTTGGTGTTCCCCCGGACAAGCTGGAGGAGGTGGCTGGGGGGAGGGCGGTCTGGGCTTCTCTGCTTAGGCTGCTGCTCCCACAACCTGGCCCCGGATAAGTGGAAGACGATGGATGGATGGATCTTTAAATATATTCAAACGGTGAAGCAACTAAAGCATGTAGGAATAAACAGAAGAACTATTTTCCTCCTTAAGAACAAAACTATGTTTTTTTTTTTTTTTGTTTTTTTTCTTTTGACACGGGAGAGCTCTTCCTCCTCAGCGGCGAGAATGGAAGCGTCTGTCGAGTGGTGGTGGAGTTGCCAAAAGAGTTCTTTATGTTCTTTAATCGACGATTAAGCAGCAAGGCCTTGCTTGGATTCAGATATAGACATACTGTGGGACTTGTTGGGTTGTGCAATCGTATTTTCCATACAACGGTGTACAGATTATTGTTGTTTTATATAGGTAATGCATCGTGTATATTTAATTGCCCAGGGGGGTCAGGAATCCCTCGTTATATATCACTGCGTGTTTCAAAACGAACCAAAATGCCAAAAAAATAGTCATGATTGTTCTCTTTCCATGCAGTCTGGGAGTCAACTTTTGTTTTGCCCAGCATTTTCCTGGTGGTATTCAGGCTGTCATATGTACTGTATATACTGTAAAGGCATTCTTATTTGGCAAATAAATTGCTTTATTAATAATCTTCATGCTTACCTGGAACTGGCTTTACCTTCTTGTTTCTTTGAGTCTAACAGATACCACTGCAAAATCATGTTTATTTTTCTCCCCCTGAAGTGGATCTGTTATACATTTCTGTCATGTACACAGTGCTCACAGTATCGATACACTGTACTTATTTGAAGCTTGGGCTATGTACAAGTAATCAATGAAGGTTTAATAACTTCAAAAATTATTTTTTCCTTCTCTTGTGTGTTGCTAAAGTTTAATAAAGGGGGTTTTCATATAAAAGCAACCTTTTTGCTGCTTCCTCGGGAGCAGGGTCGCTCCGCAAGTTTAAATTGACGGTTTTGCACCAGATGCCCCTCCTGATACAAATCCCCTTGGGGTTGTCTTCAGCTGGAATCAAACCAGCAGCCTTTCACTTGTTAAATGTGTAAACAAGTCCATGTTATGTGGTCAGAAAATTTGGTTTTGTAAAATATTCCCACTACTCTGCAAGTTTGGAGGGTTTTAATTAAAAATGCCATTTTGGTTGTGAAATAAATTTTAATCTTGTGTTTATTCCTTCAGGAAAGCCAAACAGACTGTTTTGTATGGAAGCTCATTTCTGCCACAGAAACACATTTGAACAATAATTCCCAGGAAAGATTTTGATTCAAATATCTATATTTTGAGATAATTGACCTGAAATTTTAACTTGTCGATGCAAAATGTTTTTATTCAGTAGCAGAATAAAACTTCAGAGCTCTGTTTTCATTGACCAGAGTCCAGACGGTGACAGAGTAAAGTTTCACTAGATTGCCGTCGGTATTTTCAGAGAACGAAATTTTTCAAACTAAGCTGACGTTTCAGCCTTTTTCCCCCACATGAATGCCTGCTAACAGAAATATGAAAGCAGTTTCACACAACCAGTGAGTGAAAGTTAAACCTACTGTTCTCTCCAATAAGCAGGTAACCATTGTTAAATCTGCATTATACTCAGTCAGAGAGCGTGCATGAATGGATCTGAGATAATGTAATTTACTGGTTACAAGTTTGGTTACGGCAGAATTTTTTTAGGCCTGTATTGTTTTATTTTTGGCTTTGAAAGCTAAAGGGAACTGAATTTATAGTGGATTTTGGACTCTTTCAGCTTAGTTTTTTTTTTTTATTCATTATATGACATTTGTGTCAGGGGTGAGATTTAATAAGTTTAAAACATCTATTAAAATACAAACACTGTTTTCATAAATCTGGGGGGGCTCTGTTGACAAATTTGAATCTTGCAAAACTTTTGTGATTACAAACTAATGTTTTTGTTCTTTTCAACATCTGAATTTGGTATTAACAAAATAAAAACGCTGGCAAGCGAAGGAAGCGGTGCTCACAAGCACCAGGTTCAGATGTCAGGCGAGGGGCAACCAATCAGAAGAAAGTGGGCTTTTACTCTTTTCTGCCATAAAGACATCTGACAACCTCCCCCAGTACCCTAGACCGTCAGGGTTGACAATTCAGTATATAGATGTGGCTATCTACACATCTATCTGGAGTAATTTCCAGGTTTTTCCAAGGGTATACCTAGACCTGATGCGTAGCCAGTCATTTTGTTCTGGAAGCAGGTCAGACACCAGTTCGGGAAAGAGAAACAAGGGTGACCAGAAGAAGGTATCAGAGGGTGAAGAATTAAAATATGCAAGTCTTAAAGAGATGGCTTGTTTCGCACAGAGGATGAGCTGCATAAAGACCCAGTTTAAGATGCTTTTAAACTCATCCTCATCCTGTTTTTTTTTGTTTTGTTTTGTTTTTTTTTGTTTTTTGTTTTTTTTGCCTGTCCCGTTTGGCTCTTTTGCATCAGAATTGTTGTCTAAAGGCAAAGAAAGATGCCCAACGGATTTACTTTACCAAACTGACCATCCCGGCCTTGCCGTAATGGTCCATTTGATTCACCTTTTATTGTTTATTTTATTTTCACTTACTGAATACGGGACAGACTTGACTGGGGGAAAGAAGGGGAGAAAGAAAGAGGGAAAGAGAAACAGCTGAGAAGAGGGACGGGGGAGAAGGACAAAAAACAAAAACCAACAGAACGGGCAGAGAGAAAAAAAATGCATCTATCGATCACCTGGATCACCTGCTGAGAAAGAAAAAAGAAAGCAAGCAGAAGAGAACAAGAGTAATAGAATAAACAACATCACAATGATATATGGGAATATGACAGTAAATACCAAATATTAAACATTATTGTGCAGCACATAAGATCAACAGAACACAGTGTGCTTTGAGGTAGGAGCCAAAAAGGGTGTAGTTTGTGGGTGTGATCACCCGTGTGTACACCTGTGAGCATGGACGCGCTTGTTTTTTGTTTTTTTAAAAGGTTCCTTCATGTAATGATCTGCTAGAGGGTGTGGGGGGGCCACAGCCCCGTCCTCCAGGGCGTGAAGCAGGTGTGGAGGAGATCAAAACTCCAGACATCCAGAGGCCCCCAGAACACAAGAGACCAAAAGAGAACAAAACTATGTTAACGGGATCTTTAGTTCCTCAGTGGAAGCAGCTGACTGATCAGTCCTTTGCGCTGCGCACACGGTGCATAGAGCATCCTTCTATAAAGATATTCTTTTAAATTTAAAGCAAAGCACGTTCAGACAGAAAACATCCTGCATCAAAGTAACTGAATTTAAACTTTTAAACTTATCACTATTGTACATGTTGAGCTGAACCATCCAAACTTTCTTATTACTGAGGAAATGAAAAGACCCCTTCAAGGAGGCACAGATCTTGATACCAAGGCTGGTATTAGGTTTACTTCTAAATTACTTTTTCACTCTCCAACCCTACACGGGCAGGTTTGAAGAGCTTATTTCACTTAATTTCACTTAAAGGAAATCATCATTTAAAAACCTTATTTTTTATTTACTCTGATGATCTTTTTCTAATATTAAAATTTATGTGTGACATATGCAAAAGGAAGAAAAACAAAAAAAAACAATATGCTGTCCACACAATATACAGCGCATTTGCGTAAAAACAAAAAAAGCATAATGTAAATGTAATTCATAAAGGTGGAAACTCAAAACTGTTCTTTATATTTAGAAGAAAAAAGTTTATAGTCTTTATATGAGCATAGGGAGTGCAAACTACAGTGCTGTACAGACTCCTAATTTCAGATGTTTTTGCTTCATCTACTGCATCTCCGTTTATGTTTGCATGTGTTTCAATAAACCTGTTTCTTATTTTTCTGGCAAAATATAAAGAAATTAGGTGTCGGTCAAGATTGAACCTGACTGCAACAATGAATTCATGTGAAATGCACTCACATCTTTCTCTTTGTGGCTGTACATGTAAACAGTGTTTGTGCGTGCCTCTGCATTTCTCTGAGTGGAATACAGTGCATCACACAGTACAAATAAAAGAGGTTAAACTTCAGCTTCCAATAGCCTGAGTGCAAAGTTAATGCCACCCTCTGTAGAAAGTCCTCCTCCTGTAGCAGGAGCCCCATTTACTGGAGACTGTTTGAAGGGCAGCAGGTAAAGAAGAGGAAGGCACCATGGCAAACGCTTCAGATCAGGTAACATTTCAGAAAGTTGTAGAAGGAAACAGTAAAACTTAAACGATAGAACATGACTAATGTTTCTGACGGTAGATTGATAGCACTGGAAATTATCTCAGGGTTCAGTGGCCACAGGGTCAAACCGTGATCTTTAAAGGTTAGTTTTTAAAACATTTCTAATTCCTCACAAAGTAAAAGTCTTTTTTTTATTTGATGTTGTAGTACCCGTGTACTTTCAGACAATATCTGATTTCAGATTTTTTTAATTAATGTTGGAATACGGAGATATATTTAACAAGCTCCTGCAAATGCACACAAGAAACTTCACTGCAAACTATCCAAAGACAACATTTTAAAGGGATAAGAAATATTATATTTGTAGCTCTAAGATGACACTGTGGCACGAAACACCTCTACCACTGGAAACTGTTTAAGTGTGCCATCTTATTACAACTATTTCTCACACATGCAGAAAGTGGAGTTTGTGCGAACAGGTTACGGCAAGAAAACGGTGAAGGTGCTGGTCGTCCGGAGGCAGGGAAGACAGCATTCTATCATTGAGGTGAAGGCTGATGTGGAGCTCACGCTCAAGTCACACAAAGATTATCTAACTGGAGACAACTCAGACATCATCCCTACTGACACCATTAAAAACACTGTCCACGGTTTGGCCAAGCTCAGAGGGGTGAGTCTAACACCGTTTTGAGGAACAGGGAAGACCTGTTATTGCTATTTC
The DNA here is from genome assembly GCF_041146795.1 of Maylandia zebra. Taxonomy (NCBI): domain Eukaryota; kingdom Metazoa; phylum Chordata; class Actinopteri; order Cichliformes; family Cichlidae; genus Maylandia; species Maylandia zebra. The sequence continues at coordinate 40,356,553 of NC_135181.1, read as the reverse complement.
AACTGCTAAAATATTTGTTATTGAGGTCTTTTACAGCCTGTCAACCTGCTTGTTTCTCTGTCAAGATAAAGAACATCGAACAGTTTTCCCTGGATATCTGCAATCATTTCCTAACCTCTTTTAACCATGTGCTGAAGGCCAAAGTTTACATGGAGGAAGCTCCGTGGAGAAGGCTGGAGAAGGTAAAACACAGGACGGTGCAGCTTCACAAGAGTTGACCTTTTTAACAGCTATTTGAGCAGCAACATAAATCAAGCGCACATTAACCCGATCAAATGTTGCAGGTGATAATCCATCGTAAAACATGACCCTTGTCTTTTTTTTCTCTCAGAGTGGGGTAGAGCATGCTCATGCGTTTATATTCAGCCCAGAAGCTTACCGCTTCTGTGATGTTGAACAGACTATCGGTGGTAATCACACACTCTCACAAAAACACGCAAACAGTGTATTTGCTTACATGCTATCCAAGCTGTCATTGGACAGTGACGGACTGAATACACTCTGGTTTATTAACAGTATTAATAATAATAATTATTATATTAATTCAAGTTTTGTATTTTTTTAATTTAGAATTTTTGTTTCCAGTTTAGTTTCCAAATTACTTTTGCTCCTTTTAGCAACGTTTTCATTGTTAGTTTTAATTATGATTATATGGAGGCAATTTGTCAGGAGACAAAATTAAAGCTTTTCAGAAGATCTTACACAAATACAGCACCGTTTAATCCCATGTCGTGATCCCAAGTCTCAATAAATAGCTGGACCAAAGTGTGGTTAGGCTGAATGTGTAAACACAGACAAGCACATTTCTGCTATATTTTTAAATTAGTTTTCTTAACATACAATTATTTAAGTTTTTAATTTTCTTCCAAAGGTATAGATTTTTATTTAGATTTCAGTTACTTTAGTTTTTAAGTTTAGTGTTACCCTAAGCTGGACAGATGACCAGTCCATCACCAGGGTTACAATAGTTTACAGCTAAACTTACGTGTGTGTTGTCATACTTTTGTCAGACAAAAACACCCCAACCAAGTAAGAGGTTCAAACCTGGAACCTTCTTGATGTGAGGTGACGGTGCTAATCACTGCACTATCATGATAGTTCAAACTACAGCAGGCGTGGGCAACTCCAGGCCTCGAGGGCCATTGTGTCCTTGCAGGTTTTAGGTTTTTTGAACCAACACAGCTGATTTAAATGGCTAAATTAGCTCCTCAACATGTCCTGAAGTTCTCCAGAGGCCTGGTAACGAACTAATCATGTGATTCAGGTGTGTTGACCCAGGGTGAGATCTAAAACCTGCAGGACACCGGCCCTCGAGGCCTGGAGTTGCCCACGCCTGAACTACAGCATGTAGGTAGGCCAAGATCTGATCGCTGAGCTCTGTTCTGCTGAAGAGGGCGTTCTCCCTTTGCAGCCTCCACTTGCTCAGTAGCCGGCAAATACATGTAAAAAAACAAACAAACATCAGAGGTTAATGGCTGTCACAAATTACTTTGAGTCAAGTTTTAACTCTTGAAGCGTGTTTAGTAAATCAAAACGTACTATTTGACTTGTGGTGCAAATACTGTTAACAAAGGCAGCTAAAGCTATGAGCTAAAGCCCTTGCACACTGTTGATCACAGGTTCATGATTAGCACCATTTTCATAAGTTGTTTGCCATGTTTCACATCACTCCACCCTCACGGGCTGATCTGTGCTCCACGCAGGCATCCCTGTGGTCCACAGTGGGGTGAAGAATATGAAGGTGCTGAAAACCACCCAGTCTGGTTTTGAAGGTTTCTACAGAGACCGCTTCACTACTCTGAAAGACGCCAAGGACAGGTTTTTCTGCACCTCTGTGTACTCGAGGTGGCGCTACAACAAGATCCAGGACACTGACTTTGACGCTGCTTGGTAACTGCCTGACTTACGAGCGTCAAGAAAGACCTCAGCTGACGTATACCAATATAGTTCAAAGTTCATAAATATAGTTCACATCTGAAGCTTTATATTCTTCATTCTTATAGGAAGACTGTGAAGGAGACGATTATTGAGAAGTTTGCTGGCCCCTATGATCGCGGGGAGTACTCGCCCTCAGTGCAGAAGACCCTGTATGAAACTCAGGTTCTAGTCCTGGATCGACTTCCTGAGGTACTTCCTTTAGATCGTGAAATCATCAAACTCAATCTTATCACTTTTTGAGATACATAAACTGTTTAGACAACTTCACAGTTGAAATCTAACCAACTCTGAGTCCTAAAAAAGGACAAACATGCAAATTACATCTCCACAGTTGTTGGAAATTGAATAAAAAGCTACATACTGTATATAACAGGCATGCTAAAGTACACATTTTCTTTTAGGTGGATGAAATAGAGATCATCATGCCCAATGAGCATTACTTCACCATAGACATGACAAGAATGGGTATTGTCAACAATGATGAAGTAAGTTCTGTTCTCACAAATGACCCTTCATATTCTTTAAATGATCGGGTTGTGGACATTAGTATCTTTTTCCCATCACAGGTACTCCTTCCTCTGGATAATCCCTCAGGGAACATAACGGGGACAGTACGCAGGAAGCAGCGAGCACGGCTCTAACGGCGCCCACAGAAAGAAGGCCCTGCTGGGATTTAAACAATCCGAGTGGGCCGTTTAACAGAAAGATCCATCTGAATTAACCTTTCAAACAAATATTCCAACAACAGCAAGTTAATATTTGTAGCCTGACTAAAGCTCGTGATGATGTGATGTGAACCCAAATAAAATGAAATTAAAGACAGCGGCTGTTGATAAATTCATAAACTAACATTGATCTTTGGTGAGAAAAGAGCACCATTTATTGCAAATCTCTGATTCGGATATTAAAACTCCAGTGTTATGCTGCACATGTACATTGGTCATACACACTTTTGAACAGTTGTCTGTGTGACAATGCTGAAAGCACCACAGGTTGATAGATAATAATAATAATAATAACAATAATAATATATACACATAAATATTTCCATATCAAGAGTCTCAAGCCTGAATAATGTAGATGTTCAGGAACAAGGTGGCTTTTGCTCGGGTCGTTGTGTCTGGGAAAACAAAGTGGTTCACGGTCACATGCTGAAGACGACTCATTGACTCAGATGCACATTTTAAAACATAGAAAGTTTCAGGGGGAAAAAGGGCAACGCACCAGAATCATTATCTGCATGTATCAAAGTCTTTAGATGCGACAGAACATACACAGTTTTCAACTATAATATAATCTTATATACAAATACTTATTTTTTTAAACCTTCATGGGTTAATTCACTTTGCACTCACACACATACACGCACACAAAAACCATACCTGCAGAGTATTTTCCCCAAATTTTCTTCTTTTAAATAAAACACAAAAAAATACAAAAATACAAAAAAAAAAATCTCAAGCAGCAGATATAAGAATGGCTGAAAGGGTAAACGGCTGAGTGGACACTGTGTGCAACCCATTTTTGGGGTCCACGCTTATATAAAAAGAACACAAACAAAAAGAAAAAATACAGCATTCAAAAATCCTGTTAAGAAGCCACTGTGGGCTGAAAAGTCTCTGCGAAACGACGGCTAACCTGGGCTCTCCTGACACAATGATTGTCACAGACGTGGGTGCTGGGACGGCCTGCGGCGCTACGAGGCGTTGCTTTTCAGGTGCTGAGTCTGCAGCGGCTTCACGTGATACTCGTAGATTTTCAGTGCGGGGCCGAGCTTTATCGACAGCCCCGTCAGGACGTCGTTACGCGTCATCAAGAGCAGGGACTTACCATCAATTTCCTGTCAGATAAAGACAGAAATTCTAGTTTTCCCTAGTTTGTCAGCATCATGTGGCAGCAATTTTGAGCAGGAAATAACAGTCAAACCTGATCCTGGAAAGCCATGGCTTGCTCCTCAAACCCTGTTGCTTTGAAATAATTGACAACATCAGCAACTGCCCAGTTGGAAGGGTCCGGCAGCTGACCGTTCTCCACTGGGCTGTAAGGTGAAATTAAATGTATTCATCTTAATATAAAATGTATGCTTAATTTTAAGAGCAGCTTAAAATATCTAAAATAGTTTGTCAATCAACAAGATCCTACACACCTTTTGGTGTCAACTGATCCATTTGCCTTGTCTTCCATGTCGGCTGTAGCTTAAAAAAAAAAAATAACAAGAAAATTACAAAAGCAAAAAGAAACTATTCAGTCAATTTGAAAATTACAAGTATTTTCTAAAATGCTTTTCATTTTCTAATTCTCTTTCAAATTAGAATAAACAGGCAAATAACTTCAAATGACTTGATACAGAGTGTAAAGACATTCAGTTTGCTATTAAAAAAAATATGCAGAAACCTGCAAATATTTTGTTTAAAAACGTGTAAGAATATGAATTTGGTGTTTTTTTTCCTTGCAAAAATGACACATTTTAATCGTGTGCGATCAAACTGTTCTCTGTCAGCTGGTTAACTTAACCAACTAAATGTCTGAGCTATTTTTTTTACTCCTCTACTCCGTCAACCATTGTGATGGCAGGTATTTTGTAATTATACCGCTACCAACGGGTTACACAAGCAACAGAAAAGCCCAAACACCTCACAGAGGAACCTTACACGACTACCTGATTAAACACAAGCGTTGCTAGTTTAATCACTGACTTAGGTGTAAGGAAACACTTACGATCTTTAACGTTACAGTAATTTTTCATCAGACGTCTTCTCTCGGGGAACTTAGTGTGCTGGCAGTTGAAAAACCCTCATTGTTTATCTTTCGCAGTCTGCCATTTACTGGATGTTTCTGCAGGAAAAACAGTTGTACAGTAAATAACAAAATTCATTTAATTTAAAAAACCCGAAACACAGCTAAAGAACAAAACAAATCCAATCGTTTCTGACTGACAACGGGGAGAGCTGTAGTGTGTGAAAATGACGACCAAAAACTCACGTTGTTAGCTGTATTAAAAACATAGAATTACATTAGAAACATAAAAAATAAATAAATAAAGTAAAAAAAAATTACCTTATCAGAGAGGAGAGTTAAGAAAACAACGTTATGTTAAATGACGACAGATATTTAATCACTGCCACTTCGTATTCTGCGTTAACGCTAACGTTAAGCTACCAGGGGTAGTTAGCTAGGCTTGCTAATACAAAATTTAACAGTTACCTTGTTTTAGAGATTCGCGCTTTGACAGAAATGGCCCGCCCGACGTTTACACGTAGTTTAAATCTTAAAAAGTTTTCCAATAACTACGATATTTTACAAATTATTAAACGACAGCGGTCGTTTGATAAAATCAAGATTTAATCAAGTAAAGCCAACTAGCCCCCTCTTCATCGCTTTCGCTTCCATCACCCACAGGGCACCAAAGAATCATGGGTAATGTAGTTTTGCGTCCCCAACGCCTTGGTTTGCAGTTCAGTGAGATTAGACACTTGCTGATGATCACCCAGGAGCAAACTCACAACCAAACTTTTTAATAAAAAGAATTTATTATTGTGACATATTCTTTGTTACATAAAATCTGCTACAGCAAAGTATACTCCCCTTGCAAACACAAATATATATGAGTGGGAAAACAAAAAACAAAAAACGTGTCAGCCGTCTAAATGATGTGCAAAAATTCCACAAACTAAATAGAGACACATTTCAGATTATTGATCCCATACTGGCACATGTGACTAGCTACAGAGAACTCATAAACGGATTTCCTGCAGTCAGGAGTGTGAGGTGGTTCAGGGAAAAAGTGCCATCATTTACATGAAATCTGACAAAGATTACACAGATTGGGAAATAAAGGATACGGAGATACAGATGTGGAGAGATATGGATTTCCTACACAGTTTCTGGGAAGATTTACACACACACACACACACACACACACACACACACACACACACACACACACACACACACACACACACACACACACACACACACAAGCTGTTTGGGACTGTGCTTTTCAAAGTCCTGTTTGAATATTTGTTCTGGATTTTACCATTAAATCCTGTCCAGACTTCAAAGTGAGAAGAAGAAAATTGTTGGATCTTTTTTGGTAAATCTGTTTTTAAAGGATTATTTAAAAAAATCTTTCTTTAGACAAAGGAAATGAAAAAAAATAAGTTAAAATCAAAAGGCTATCATTTTAAATAGGCATTTGAGGTGTCAGTGTACATAAACGTAAGTCTTAACAGGGCAAATAAAAAGTTACACAGATAAAACTTTTCAGTATATTCACTGTTTTTAACACTTGCAAATAAAACATTTGGAGTCTTTTATATGAGAACTATAGACGATTAAACATTTCAGTGTTTATTCATTATCTCTAAATATAAATAAAACAGCATACGAAACAGTTCTGTCTCGGAAATGAAAACAAGGGTAAATAAAAAAATGTCACATGCTGGGCTCAAACAGTAAAATAAAAGTTCACATGTTGCCAATATTTATGTATAAAATGCTACAAAATAGCATTCAGTCTGCAAATCTTTTCACATTTGGTTTCTATGATTGTTGAACTTGATTCAATTGCATTTTCCTCGCATACAAATACTTGAGCATCTTGTCAAATTATGACGAAGCTTCTCAAGACTTAAGGGACATAAAGTGAAACACTGTCAATAGTGCACTGCTATTCCTGACAGTGTGAAATGTAAAACTCGATTTTCACACAGCTGTGAGGATCAAACTCTGACATTCGTGTGGACAGCAGAGACAAACCTCTGTTCACAAAGAAAAGAACGTTTCTGATGTCTGGATGAAAGAAAAGTCCTTTAGATATGTTAACCTGTAACCGGAGAGTTGTTTGTTCTTTACTTAGCGGCAGGGAAAGAGTGAGAATTAATGGGTCATGAAAGTTGCTCATAAAACCTTATAGAATATGATTTAACAATAAATTAAAAGGAGTAACTGATATTTTGGAGTCTTATGAGCTTATTTCCTTTGAAAACTATTATTTTTGTCAGCTGTGTTACTGATGTAAAAAAAAAAAAAAAAAGAGCGAAAAAAGCATCAAGCGTGGCCGAGTTGAATTAATACTTTAAGGTGATGATATTTCAGTTTTCTCTTCACTGTTTGTGAATGTTGTGTTTCTTTCTTAACCCATATCCAATTTACTTGTTTACTGCATGAATGCCTGAGGCTTTGGAACAATTTAAAAGGTAACAAACGAAAAAGTGGGAACATTTTTAGGCTGTTATCAGGTTGTTGTGACACATCTATACAAACATGAAAAAATGACAAACAAATATGGCAGGTACACAACATCTTGCGATTGTTCTGCTCAAAACACAGCAGTTAAAAGACAAAAAAACAAAACAAACAGCAACCTAAATGAGACCAACACTGCTTCCCCTTCATGATAAAACCTCACGAAAATATCACCACCTGACCTTTCAATTACTGAAAAACGCACTAATGTATAAAACAAACCATGTAAATGTTGTGTTGTGCACAGTGATATACTCAAATTCTCTTAGTTCCCTTTCTCTCTAACATAGCCGTACCAGAAAAAATATATCACTTCATTCCATTATGCTAATATCACACCAAGACTGAGGTAAAAAGGAAAAGTCCTGCGACCAGATATGGATAAACGATGCTACAGATTGATCAGCACAACACTGACAAGTTTCTGCTTCATAATAACACTTGTCAATATTGATCCGCTTCTTTGAGCGTGCCAAAACTTCAAGAAGCCATCACCGCTTCTTTCCCTTCATTGAATTGTGGTCATGCCCTAAGGAAACACGTTCTTTAAAGAAATCAAATCATACATCTATATGCACAAATACACAATTTCAGGTCTCGAGGGCAACAGAGGGATAAATAATGATATTTAAAGCTGGGCTAGGCAACATGTTTTCGGCATTTTTTTGGACAAAAAAAAAAGAAAACATTTATATTAACCTCTCATCATATTTAGCTTCAAATGATCTTAGAGGGAGCTTTATTGCTGCATCTCCACTAAAGCCCACTCGAAACGCGACATGTGACGGGAGACTCTGGCCTATCACGGGTCTTTCAAACGACACCAGGTAAAGTGGTATAAAAAGGAAGGAGAACATCAGCACAGAAATAAAGACAAACTGGTGCCGTGGGTTAGAATTCTAACTTTCACCTTGTAGAGATGGGTTTGGATGTTGCGTGAAGCCAAAAGTTTGCATTTGCAGCCTGTGCTCGGCTGATGGGAGGGGCTTCGGACGGAGATGGAGAGCAGCAGCGAGAGGCGCCGTCTATTTTCAAATCCTGGCTTTAGCTTTAGATTTACTTTCAGTGTTTCTGATTAAGGAATACTAAACTGAATCCTACGGGAAACTAAGTCATGTAACAGAAAACGTGTAACAGCCAATGAGATATCAGATATTTAAACGCTCTGCCCAAAAGTGTCCCTTAGTTATCCAAAAGCCTAAAAACCACATCATGTGCAACACCAGCTAGCTGCTTCAAAGTAAGATTAATATTCGTCTTCAAGTTGCTTCTCAAATAAGAACTTAAATAAGGGACGACAGGACACAGACAGTGGCAAACATAGAAAACAAGGTAAAAAAAAGAAACACAACAGGAACGTGGTCTGGTACTCTGTGTTGCAGCACGAGGGGTGTCTGCATAATGTGCCTGTGTATAGATTAGTGCTAACAGCACGCAGGATCATGGCAAAAAAAGGAGCTCATTCGGCTGTGTGGACTGAAGGAACTAGGCATTTGTTTGAGCACGTGATGGCCTCAGTTCCATCTTAACCCTCAGCGGAGTGCAAATATCCCAAAACACAAGAGCCCTGATTGGGACTCTTGCTCGTTCACTAGAAGTCAGCAAACTCTTTCGCACACTTTTCTGTTTGCGATACACGGATCTCCTCCTCTTCATAGTCATCAAAGTTGCTTGTGTCTCCTGGTCCTCTGCACTTTGGCAAGAAGGGAGCTTCAACCTGAGAATTTAGGAGGATATGAATTTTCCATTTTAATATGAACCACATCCAAAAAAGGAAGCGCGAGCAACACACTGATTATTTTCCCTGGGAAAAAAAACAACACCAACCTTTCGCTCATAGATGGCAATCCAGTCTGTTGTGGAGAACCACTTGTGATTCTTTATGTCATTGACACCATTCTTCAGGTTCCCAAATCTCTTTGTCAGGTCAACCTGAAGCAGGTTCCTCAGCAGATCCTTGAGGTCGGAGCTAAAGTGAGAGGGAAATCGAACCTGCAGAATTGCAAAAATACATAAATAAATCAAAGATGTGGGTTATGAAACACAAATTGCAGAAAAATACTTTCACTGTTTCGCTTATTACGCTGAAATAAAACAGCTAAAAGCACTAAAGAACAACTGGAAAGCCAAAAGCAAGCTGGTCCCGATGGTAGTCAGCAGTGTCCTCCTTCTTCTGGCTGGTTGCCACAGCAGATCATCTGCCTCCACCCTATCCTCAGCATCTTCGTCTGCCAAACCAATCCTCTGCATGTCCTCCTTCACTACATCCATGAATCTTCTCTGAGGTCTTACTCTGGCCCAGCAGCTCCATGTTCAACCATCTCCTTTTTGCCTCTCTAACGTTGTCTCCAAACCGCTCATCCTGTGCTGTCCCTCTTGGTCACTCCCACTGAAAATCTGAGCATCTTAAACTCTGCCACCCAGAGTTCCAGCTCTTGTGCCACTGCCTCCAAGCCGCACATCACAACACCACTACCATCTTGTAAACCTTCCCTTTCACTCTTGCTGCTATCCTTCTGTCACAAATCATCCCTGACACTCGTCTCCACCCACTTCACCCCACCTGCACTCTCTTCTTCACCTCTCTTGTGCATTTTGGATGGTTGACCCCAGATATTTAAACTCATCTAGCTTCACCAACTAATATCAGAGCATTTAAACATTGGAAAAAGTAAAGCTCAAACATTGCTCCTGCTTATCTTTGCATACCTTGCCAGAAACAATTTTTTCATAAATCTGGATAGGCTGATCAGCGAAAAAAGGAGGGTAACCAGCAGCCATCTCGTAGACAAGAACTCCAAGAGCCCACCAGTCCACAGCTTTGTTGTAGCCCTGAAAGAAAAAAATGTTTCATCAAATTTTAAAGACTTTTCTTGGTCTATTTTTAATTAGAAAGCAAAAGTAACAAATTATCTCAAATTTGGAGATAGTCTGACTCAGAGAGCTAAAGAAGCCCAACACAGGGCACAGTTGCAATTTTGACCTCCAGGATAAGGGGCATCTCTTAACTGACCACCCTCTGTACTCGCTTGTCCAAGTACAGAGTAATAGTAAAGTCATTTCTATCTAGTCTGATGTTTCTACTGATGCCTCTGATGATATAATCTACTCTCCGTGTCAGACTTTTCGTTTTAAAGCCAGAGTTCACATGTCCGCTGAACATTAATGGGAACGAGCTGACTTTCTTTGAGCCAGTAGCAAAAGAACTACCTGGAAGACGTCATAGGGGGCCTCTATAGGCCCGGACCAGATACTTAATATTTAATTCAAGAACATTTTTGGTAAAATGGACTCTCAGGCTCTCATTTTATTAATTATAACATGTAATGCCAATGTTAATTAATTCCATCACTGTTTTTTTTTTAAATAAATGACTTCAAAGAAAGATCAGTAATGTGTAATTTACTATTTATTTATTTTATCTGATGTATTAATATTTATGTTTAAGCTCTTTTTGCAAAAACAGTCCCCGAGGAGAGAAGGTTCAGTGTCCCCGTTTCTAAACATATGAAGCGATACTGAAGAATGTAAATGGCCCACACACACACACACACACTGGTGGAGGTAGCTACACTGTAGCCACAGCCAGCCTGGGGCGCACTGACAGAGGCGAGGCTGCCGGACACTGGCGCCACCGGGCCCTCTGACCACCACCAGTAGGCAACGGGTGAAGTGTGTTGCCCAAGGACAACGACCGAGACTGGCCGAGCCAGAGCTCGAACCAGCAACCTTCCGATTACAAGGCGAACTCCCAACTCTTGAGCCACGATCGAGACAGATAAAGACCAGGACAGTGGCTCGTTGTTGTAAAGCCTCTGTGCTACAGCAGAACGAGCTTTAAACAAAACAAAGGCAGTACTGGTAGAGCTCTCTCCACGGCTTATTTTGTGGGCCTCTAGATCTACACTGTATGACTAATACAAGGATTATATCCTGATGTATTAATATCCCGTAGTTATATGGGACAGAGAATAATTTAACCTCAGCACTGACTCAAATCTGTAAGGAAAGACATCAGCTGACACTCGGTGTCAAAGGCTGCCAGTGAAAAATGTGCTTAACTGGAGTGAGATCAATTAGCTGTTTGTTTGAATTTCTAAATGACAATTGATTCAATATAAATGTGGATTTGTGCACAAAGGTCAGCACACAAACTGAACCATCACCCAGCAGCCTCCAGCCGGACATTCAAACATGTAAGATGGGCTAACTGTGTATGAAGCCTCACCTTGCTGAGGATGATCTCTGGAGCCAGATACTCAGGAGTTCCACACAACGTCCAGGTCCTGCCCTTTACTCTTTTGGCAAAGCCAAAGTCTGTGACCTGAGATAAAAAAACAACACAATTGTTATAAGAAGAATAAATACATAAAGGTAACCATGCAGGACTATAACAGTGCAGGTTGACTGAACTATCACAGGTTTGACAGACACAAATGTTACTGTCACAGGCAGAAACGCACTAAATCAAAACCCACTGAACTACACACAGGACCTGTGAGAACTGTGGTTTTCTGAAACTGTTTAACCAGGTTACAACGCAGAGTTTACCACTCGAATTAACATTTCAGACTGGCAGATCTGTTTTGGTGTAATAGACTTTTTATCATGGCTTTTAATCTAGTGACAGTTTCAGTGGCTCTAATCTCTGCCGGTAGAGATTATTAAAAATCCTGTCTTCTTTATATGTTTATTTACAATAATTTAGGCTAATACGACTTATAGAACGTTACGTATAGAACGTTATTTTAGAGACAACATCGAGCACGTACATGTCACAACCTCTCAGGTCTGGTTTTAGACTGACTGCAAACACAGAACAATGTCAACTAAAGTCTTTAAGATGTATCTTGCTTCAGTTTTGTCCAGCTATAAACTAACATCTGAAGGCTTCAGCCCCTAGGCTGTCCTATTAACACACTGTTTCTGATTTGCTGATGCCTTTCCACTACTTTTATTTCTTTACATTGACTATATACCTGGATATACCCATGTTGGTCTATGAGCAGGTTTTCAGGCTTCAGGTCTCTGTAGATGAGGTCTAAGGAGTGAAGGTACTCAAAGGTGAGCACGATCTGAGCTGCATAAAATCGAGCATGGTGTTCACTGAGAGAAGGAAACACAGACAGTCAGATACTGACGGAAAATATGAAGGAACTCAAGTCTCTTCTGAATGAAAGACAACTCAGTCAAACACTATATAGGTGTAGGTTTCTAATTCATTTATAGCTCTGACAGACCAAACAGAACACCTGAAATTGCTTTTGTTCAGCTATTTGTGGCTACAACAGCAATCGCAAACAAAAAACAACCGAACGCTAACAATAATTATGTGCATAATACCTGAACCTCCCAGTGCGTCTGAGGTGTGAGAACATCTCTCCACCAGGAACATATTCCATTACCATGTAGAGGTTTGAGTTGTCCTGTTAATTTAAAGAATACATATATATATGTATATAAATATGAGAAATTAATGACATTAGGACAAGAGACTAACCACATGTGCAGTTTAAAGTTAAGTTTCTGTTCTTTGGACTCGGTCATCTTGTGTGAAATAACTCTGTCACAGGACAAAAGCAACCAGGGGACTTGGTATTTAATCTAAATGTGATGACGACATGTTGGCCAATTAACCGACAGGATTAACTGTCTGGAACAAATACAATCTTTACACCTTTGTTTTGTCCTTACCTTGAAAGCGTACACCAGTCTGACGAGGAAGGGGAAGGAGACGGCCTGCAATATTTTTTTTTCGTTTAGCGTGTGTTCTATCTGCTTCAATTTCACCACCTAAAGGGGAAAAAAGAAAAAAGGCAGAGACATAAACAAAAAAATCATATCAACGAAGTTGCAGTGCTGTCCCACACTCACGCTAAAATAAAGGCAAGCGGTAATCTCAATAAATAACATCCGTACAGAATAAAATATATACAATAAGTGTAAAAATGAAATGTGTGTGCAGAGACATAAACATAAGAAAATAGCTAATCAGATCAGGTCAGGTATTAGCAATGATTACAGTCGTTGGCTTGTTGTAAAAACTGTCCCTGGGTTTATTTGTCTGTGACCAAATCTCTCAGAGGGCAGCAGATAAAACGCCCAGTGTCCCGGGTGTTCCTCAGACCGGCACCATGCTGTGTACCCGTCTGAGACAGCGGGTGCTGTAGAGGTCCTTCAGGCAGGGAAAGGGGTGGCCGATGATTTTCCAGGTGATGTTAATAACTCTTTGAGGTGCCCTCTTGTTTTTTTCCATGTTTTACCGCAGCTTCAAACGTATTACATTTTTACATTTTTTTAACTGTGTTTCTGTGACTCTCCACACAGTTTAGAGTAAATTTTGTTGAGGGATTAAAATCAAACTATTCAATTTAAGATAGATAATCCATCACTAAGGACTTCCTGTGGTGTTTAAGTCCTGTTATTGCTGCGTGGTCACGCAGTCGAAAGATAAAAAATCTATTTAACACGAGCTGATGCACAAAACCTTGCAGAAACCGCTGCCCAGTGACGCTGTGCACACCACGAGCTATGCAGCCAAAAGCTGAAAGTAGAAAATGCTTTTGGTTATAAGCTTACTGTTAATTCTGAGACATCAAGACATCACCAACCCGAACAAACTGTGAGACATCGCTCAGCAGGACATTTAGAGGATATACAGTTTATGTTTTCGACGGTATAGTCTCATGCTGTACCGGAGGACGCTAGTGGAAAGTAATGGCTGCAGAAACAAACAATAACATCCATACAGTGGAAAAAAAGTGTGAAAGCTGTGGTTGTAACTGTTGAGCGAAACCAAAAGCTAAACAGGTTCACCTCTTGAGCTGATGGTGAAATTCAGGGGAACACGAGGTTGCTACATGAGCAAGGCACTACCGGCAGGCCAATCTGCCTCTAAACTTTCACATCAGTATTTAAAGATCGAAACTGCGGCGTGAGGCGCCTTTGAGGTTTTCAAAAACATAATGTTAGTGCTGAGAGGAAACGCTCCATTTCCTTTTATGAGAAACACAACATCTTTGCAGTTTACAACACCAGCTCTTATGGATGCAAATGCAAGCCATTCGCTTACCTTTTGTTTGTCCAGGATCTTCATGGCATAGAACTGGTTTGTTGCTTTATGTTTCACGAGCATTACTCGTCCAAATGATCCAGTCCCCAGGGTCTTGAACCTTTCAAAGTCATCCAGGCTTGTTGTGCACTAAAGGAAACACATTATCAGTGGCAGGAAAACAACCAACACTAGCAAATGTTAAACTATGTGTACTTATGGAAGCCACTAGCTGTTTATCTTCATGCACTGTAGCTCAAAAACACAAGCTTAATGGAAATGTTTTTGAAGCACATGCCTCTGACACAATTATGCAATCGGCCAGCATTCAAGTCAACAAGAAGGAAATGACGAGGCACAACTGAATCTCTCATTTTTACTCAAATAAGAATAAAAAAGTGTACAAAGTGTACTAATCAGAGAAAACGTTTATACATTACCCTTAAACAACAACCCACCTGTGGTGGACACTCCCATTTTCTTAAGAAGTCTTCTTTGGCTTTAGCTAAGAACTCTTTCACTATAAAAGAAAAGATCGGTTTTGATAATTAGAATTAGAGTTTAGATAACCGGACAAGGTCAGTGCACATGCTCAGGAAAACAAACTGGGATAGTTTAACATGTTCAAGAAAAACAAACAAGGGCAGTTCACACAATCAAGGCAAGGTCAAGCAAAGGTCAAGTACCAGGGAGGAAATGTCATACTTGACAAAAGAGGAAAAAATATTTCTATTGAAAAAAAAACAACCCAAACCCTCAAACCACACACCTTAGCAGGACATGTTAATTCATAAAGTGATGCAAAGAGCTCTGAGGACTTTACAAGTTGGCCAATTTAAAGGCAAGCTATTCTGCATCTCTTTCAGGAGGAGGTGGGGGTAAAGGCAGTGAGGCAGGTAGTGAGACAGACAAAATGCAGAACAGATCTGAGACTACAGAGCAAGCCACAGAAAGACAGCGTACTGTGAAAGTCACTGCAGACATGAGCTTTCCAAAGTCAAAGAGCCATCAGATGGTGCCTACAGTGCCGCTACACTTTGGTATGTTGCTACCAATTTAAATCTATACAGTCAAGGCTGCGTTTGACTAAAAGTGAGACAACAAACTTTCACTCTTTGACTCGGGACGCCTCATGGAAAAATGAGCATACCAAAAGTCTCTACAGTTCACCAAGGGTTTGCAGGAACATTCATCCACATGGATGGAAATGATGGAGAAGAGAAAGAGAGGAAGAAGCATTTATGAAGTCTTGAAAGAAAATAATGTAAAACACATTTTAGATTCACACAACAAAATGATAACAGAGGAGACAACGTAAGGCAAAGCCTACCGCCAGACTAAATTTAAAACTTATAAAACTCTTCTACACTGAAGTAATGTGATTATTTTGGTTTGGTGACTTCCTTTATCGTCTCTGAAAACGTCAGCTAAAATATTTAAGGAAGTTTACGTCTTATTGTGCAACATCAAGAAAATAGTTTCTTTTTTTTCTTCTTTTTTTTAAACAATTGAGCAACAAGCAGTTATTTTAGCCCACAGTCTTTTTTTAACACTAGACTGTATTCAGCAATTAAATCGAACTCTTTCTATCTTTTGTGCCACTTTTAGAGGCTTCTTTGGTCTGTGAAGAACAAAGGACAACACTGATTGAAGAGACATTTTAAAGGTTTACATAAAATGCATTTCTTTCTTGCAAAACGTTACACAATGACAAGACACAGATATTAAGACAATGTAAGCAGCTGAAGCACCACAAATGGGCTGCACTACAAAGCGTTATGCCTTCTCTGGTAGATCTAAAAAAATGGACAAATACAGGTTGTTAAATTGATGGTTAAGGTACCTCTAAATAGTTAAAAGCAGTAATCAAACTAGGCAGCTTCTTGCAAATGACAAAAATAGAGGCGTGCCAAAAAATAATTCGAAATAATGCAATTTATACAGAATCAGTTGATTTAATAAGTGTTTCTACGGAACTATAAAGGTAGAAAATGCAAACCTGAAACCCAAGAAGTGGCGGGCAAATCTAAGAGTAAAGCAATGAACTGCACTTACTGCACTTATCCCACATGATGGTGAACTCAGAGATATGCGGCACGTCGCTCTCCTGTACTCTGTTCTCTTGGCTACCTTTACTTTTGTATTTGTTAAAAAAACGGCTGGCGAAGGACTGATCCTTTCCCTGGGACATTTTGAGGCAAATATTTTGGTGTGTGAGAACGACGGCTCACAGGCAAAGTGAGTACGTTTTGAGACAGAGCATCGATGGGACTTCCTGTATGTGCTCAAAGGCTCTGCGATGCTTGGCTAACCACATAAAGTTAAGCTTCCTGTTCAAGTGCTCTGCTTCAGTTTCTATGGCCAACTGCATGTCCAGTAATTCTGTGCAGAATCATTTAAAGGCATTTTCTTTTATCTCACTCACAAAAGATAACACTGGTTTGATAACAGCATGCATGCAAAGTCCTGTCAAAACCACAGTGCAGCGGGTTAATTCAGGCGACTGATAAGACATCGGTAAGCCTGTTACACCCACTAAAAACATGAAAGAGAAGTTATCTCTGGCTTATTGTGCTCTCTGGTGGTTATGCTTTACAATGCAGTTTTTTAAAGAGCTTTCCTATTTGCTCCAAGTCACTCTTTTGAGCTGACCCTTTAAAGCACACTTCTGCAAATACTGGGGCAGTAAAAAGGTGACTTTTGGGGGGGCTTAACACCAATTTGGGTAACAGCAATAAAAGTGGAATCCTGTCGTTTAAGCAGATAAAGAAAATGGCACATATATACTGGTGTTGGCATAGTTGGCGACCAAACGTCCATTCTTAGTCGGGGAAAAATCTTGATGTTGTTTGATATTTGGTAATAGGGAACTTAAGAAAACAGTGTAGAATGTAGTGAACTCGTAGCTTGTCCTGCAGAACAGCTCTGACTGTTGTTTACAATACTTTCAGCACTATCTGCAGCACATGCAGCAGAGTACGATCACAGCAGAGCAGATGTTAGTGTGCAATCAAGTGCTATCTTTATGGTGAGTTGCAAAGTATTTTCTCAAATATACTGCTGTTGGGAAGTAATAAAACAATGATCTTATCCTTTTGTCTTTTTTATAATCACTTGCAAAGTATACAGTAGTGGTCAGACTTTTACATACACTCATCATGGGCATAAATGCCATGGTAATTCTGGACGTTTGATGATTTCGTTGAGCTGTCCTTTTTCTAGGGAGAAATTATTGTCATCTCAAGTGCCTTTAAAATCCATTTTGGATTTTCTCTGATCGCAAGTCACAATTATTTGGTTAAATGTTCCACGTTGCATTATGGCCAACTGGCTTTGGTAGCAATCAGAAAGACTGTGGCGAAATTCTTGTATTTGACCACACTCTTCTTGGGAGAGTTAATAGAGTTTGTTAAAACTGGTTGGTGTTTTGGCACAGACCCAGTAGGGTTGAGGTCAGGTCTTTTGGAAAGGCTATTCCAGAAGTTAAATGTTAGCCCTCTCTATTCATTCCAAAACCAGTTCTGATGTGTTTTGGATCATTGACCTGCTGGAACTGTTGGAATATGCAACTGTGTCAAGGATTCAAACATTTAGCAGTTTGAGGTAGGGCTGTGTGATACGACCAAAATCTCATATCCCGATATAAGACATCTATCGTCCGATAACGATATAAATCACAAAAATGTAACCACCACCACCACCATCTTCATCCGCTTTGTCCGGGGCCGGGTCGCGGGGGCAGCAGCCTAAGCAAAGAGGCCCAGACCTCCCTCTCCCCAGCCACCTCCTCCAGCTTATCCGGGGGAATACCAAGGCGTTCCCAGGCCAGCCGAGAGATATAATCTCTCCAGCGTGTCCTGGGTCTGCCCCGGGGCCTCCTCCCGGTGGGACATGCCTGGAACACCTCACCCAGGAGGCGCCCAGGGGGCATCCTTGTCAGATGCCCGAACCACCTCAGCTGGCTCCTTTCGATGTGGAGCAGCAGCTGCTCTACTCTGAGCCCCTCCCGGATGGCCGAACTTCTCACCCTATCTCTAAGGGAGAGGCCAGCCACCCTTCGGAGGAAGCTCATTTCTGCCGCTTGTATCCGCGATCTCGTTCTTTCGGTCGCTACCCACAGCTCGTGGCCATAGGTGAGGGTAGGGACGTAGATCGACCGGTAAATTGAGAGCTTCGCTTTTACACTCAGCTCCCTCTTCACCACGACGGACCGGTGCAGCGTCCGCATTACTGCAGCTGCAGCCCCAATCCGTCTGTCGATCTCCGGCTCCCTTCTCCCATCACTTGCGAACAAGACCCCGAGATACTTGAACTCCTCCACTTGGGGCAGTAACTCATCCCCGACCCGGAGTGGGCACTCCACCCTTTTCCAGCTGAGAACCATGGCCTCAGATTTGGAGGTGCTGATCCTCATTCCCGCTGCTTCACACTCGGCTGCGAACCGTTCCAGTGCGAGCTGGAGGCCCTCACCCGATGAAGCCAACAGAACCACATCATGTGCAAAAATCAGAGATGAGATTCTGAGGCCACCAAAGTGAAAGCCCTCCGCTACTTGGCTGCGCCTAGAAATCCTGTCCATAAAAATTATGAACAGAACCGGAGACAAAGGGCAGCCCTGGCGGAGCCCATCACCCACCGGGAACGAGTCCGACTTATTGCCGGCAATGCGAACCAAGCTCTTGCAACGGTTGTATAGGGATCGAATGGCCCGTAGCAATGGGCCAGACACCCCATATTCCCGCAACACCTCCCACAGGACACCCCGAGGGACACGGTCGAATGCCTTCTCCAAGTCCACAAAACACATGTAGACTGGTTGGGCAAACTCCCATGCACCCTCAAGTATCCTGGAGAGGATAAAGAGCTGGTCCAGTGTTCCGCGACCAGGACGAAAACCGCATTACAAAAATGTAACGTTTTCTGTAAATTTTGTGAATCTCGGGCAGCTCGACTTGTGTGAAGTGTTTCCAGCTCGTGTAGCTGGAGTCGAGTTTTTTAACCGATGCATGAAACGATACATTTTTAGACATAAGTTGTAACGGCCGCCGTTTGCTTTGTGAGTATTTATTACACAGCGTGCTGCGGGGAAAAGCCTGTTCTAACGTTTGAGTCTAAGGTTTATTTTTTAGCACCTGGCGGCTCTTTTTTACTTCTCATCAGTAAATAATCTGCTCTTTCACGTGATTCAGTTTATTTTGAAAAGTCTCAACAGGATCTTGAGCTTTATTGTGAAAGGTTTGTGTGGAACATAAACAAGCGGACACGCGATGCTGTTACCGTCGTTGTTGCTAACCACAACGCATAAAAACAGGCGCTTGTTCGTCTGTAGTGTGGTTATATTAAATATAAGAGAAAGAGAGAACTTTAAGAAATGAATATAGCCACTACAGTGACCATCAGAACCATGAAAAATATTGCCGTAAACAGTTTATTTTGCGACACCACGAAACAAACGATAGTGTAAAATGAAACGATAGATGTTTCTATATCGTCATCAGATATATATCGTTATATCAAACAGCCCTAGTTTGAGGTGAAGTTGACAAATCTGGAGGTAGTCCTCCTTCTTTGTGAAATGTACCAGTACCACTAGTAGCAGTTCAGCCTCTGTTCATGGCACTATAAGACTTGCTTCATTGCAGACAGTGACACAAGTGTTCCAGCAGTTTCCAGTTCATGACAGGGTTGAGCCTTGGTTGTTCCTGAACATACTCTCATCTGCGGGTGAGAATTTGGGTATTCTTTCTGACTTTGGCAGAGTGGTGACACATCCAATTAACTTGTAATTTCATACAGTTGTTTGAACTGATTGTCTTAAAATCTGTATGTGGTTTAGATACCTCAGCTTTTGTACATCTACAACTTTCAATCTTGCACTGAGTTCCTTGGACTTTCTCGTTACTCTGAGTATTGGTCCATCCCAATAAGTACTGACAAACAAATTATTTTAAATGCTGGCAAAGACAGGTAGTGATCTGCTAACTGAAAGGTTGTTGGTGCGATCCCTGGCTGCCACAGCCTGCATGCCAATCCTTGGGCAAAACACTAACCCCGAGTTGCTCTCTGATGCATCCATTGGAGTATGAATGTGTGTGAATGTTAGATAGAAAGCATTTATATAAGATAAGATAACCTTTATTAGTCCCACACGTGGGAAATTTGTTTTGTCACAGCAGGAAGTGGACAGTGCAAAAGTTATGACGCAAAAATTAGAATACAATAAGAATAAATACAGTACACAGCTGTACAGAATAGAATAAAATAATATACTATATACAGTAGAATAAAATAGAATAAAGATATACAATAAGATAAAAATAGAATATGAATGCTATATACAACTGAGTAAAAATACAACGATGCCAGAAAGGATTATTGCACTTAGTGTTATTGCACATGTGTGGATGTGTGTGTTTGTTCAGTTAAAGTCTTTATTATGGAGTCTGACAGCAGTGGGGAGGAAAGACCTGCGAAATCTCTCCGTCCCACACCGTGGGTGCCGCAGTCTCCCACTGAAGGAGCTGCTCAGTGCTGTCACAGTCTGCTGCATGGGGTGGGAGACGTTGTCCAACAGGGATGACAGCTTAGCCGCCGTTCTCCTGTCACTCACCACCTCCACTGGGTCCAGAGGGCATCCTAGAACAGAGCTGGCCCTTCGGATCACCCTGTTCAGTCTCTTCCTGTCCCCAGCAGAGATGCTGCCGCCCCAGCAGACCACGCCATAAAAGATAGCAGAAGCCACCACAGAGTCATAGAAGGTCTTCAGGAGTGGGCCCTCCACTCCAAACGACCTGAGTCTCCGCAGCAGGTACAGCCTGCTCTGCCTTTCCTGTAGAGGGCGTCTGAGTTATGAGTCCAGTCCAGTCTGTTGTTCAGATGAACACCAAGGTACCTGTAGCTGTCCACAGCCTCAATGTCCATACCCTGGATGTTCAGTGGTTGCAGTGGAGAATGCTTGTGCCTGCGGAAGTCTACCACCAGCTCCTTGGTTTTACTGGCGTTGATCTGGAGGTAGTTCAGCTGGCACCAGTCCACAAAGTCTTGAGTCAGTCCTCTGTACTCCTTGTCGTCCCCATCAGTGATGAGGCCGACTATTGCAGAGTCATCAGAGAACTTCTGCAGGAAGCACTGGGTGGAATTGTGGGAGAAGTCTGCAGTGTAGATGGTGAAGAGGAACGGAGCCAGAACCGTTCCCTGTGGGGCCCCCGTACTGCAGACGACCCTGTCCGACACACAGCCCTGAGTCCTCACATACTGTGGTCGGTCGGTGAGGTAGTCCAGGATCCAGGTAGTGAGGTGATGGTCCACTCCAGAGTTCTCCAGCTTGTCCTTCAGAACCGAGGGAAGAATGGTGTTGAAGGCACTGGAGAAATCAAAGAACATGATTCTCACAGTGCTTCCAGCGGTCTCCAGGTGAGCGAGGGAACGATGTAGGAGGTGAATGACGGCATCATCCGCTCCAATGCCAGGCTGGTAGGCAAACTGAAGTGGGTCCAGTGATGAGCTTGTTAGGCGCCGAAGCTGAGCCAGGACCAACCGCTCCAGGGTCTTCATCAGGTGGGATGTCAGAGCCACCGGCCTGTAGCTGTTGAGGTCCTTGGGGCGTGAAGTCTTTGGCACTGGTACAACACAGGAGGTTTTCCAGAGCTGTGGGACTCTTCCCAACCTCAGGCTCAGGTTGAAGAGGTGCTCCATCACCCCACACAGTTGGTCCGCGCAGGACCTAACGACCCTCGAGCTGATGCCATCTGGACCCGCTGCCTTCTTGCCATTAATCCTCCTCAGTTCCCTCCTAACCTGGGTGGTTGAGAGAGACAGGCTGGAGCCTTGTGTTGAGTGTGTATTGGATGCTGTTGTTGGGGGTGGGGAGGAGTGAGCAGGGTGAATAGAGGAGGTGTGAAGTGTCTGAGGTGGAACAGCAGCAGTGGGGGTGGGTGAGTCTGCAGCCGATGTTGCAGACTGCCTCATGGCTGAGTCAAATCTGTTGAAGAAATGATTCAGTTCATTTGCCCATCTCACATCCCTCCCAGGCAGAGAGTTCTGCTGTTTGTGGCCTGAGATGGTTCTGAGGCCTCTCCAGACTTCACCAACGTTGTTTTGCTGAAGCTGGTTCTCCATCTTCTGCCTGTAGCTGTCCTTCCCATTCCTTATCAGTCCCCTCAACTCTCTCTGCACCCTTTTCAACTCCTCTTTGTCTTTGGATTTGAAGGCCCTCCTCTTCTGCTTGAGGACAGCTTTAATTTCTGGGGTAATCCAAGGTTTGTTGTTGGAGAAACACCGTACAGTCCTGGTAGGTACGGTGTTATCCACACAGAAATTAATATAGTCAGTAATGCATGTAGTAAGGCTGTCGATGTCCTCTCCATGGTCGTCACAGATCACCTCCCACACAGTCGACTCAAAACAGTCCTTAAGAGCCTCCTCGCTCTCCTCTGACCATCTCTGCACTGTGCGGGTGGCTGGTGGCTCCCTGCGCACTAAGGGCTCATACACAGGGACAAGGTGCACCAGGTTGTGGTCAGATTTGCCCAGTGGAGGGAGAGGTGATGAACTGTATGCCTCTTCAGCATTGGCATACAGTAAGTCCAGTGTTTTATTGTCTCTGGTTGAGCAGGTCACATACTGGGTGAAGGTGGGCAGTGTGGAGTCCAAAGAGGCATGATTGAAGTCCCCTGATATTATGAGAAGGGCTCTCGGAGATTGTGTTTGCAGTCTGCTGACCACAGAGTGGAGAGAGTCACAGGCTGCATCCGCGTTGGCCGAGGGGGGGACATACGTTGTTATTGCGATAACATGTGAGAATTCCCGGGGCAGATAGTACGGACGCATGCTAACGGCTAACAGCTCAATGTCTCTGCTGCAGAGTTGTTCTTTCACAGTGATGTGCCCAGGGTTACACCATCTGTCGTTCACAAAAACTGCCAGTCCCCCTCCTTTCCTCTTACCGCTCTCTCTCGTCCTGTCCGCTCGCAGCAGCTGAAATCCCGGTAGTGTCACGCTTGTGTCCGGAGTTAGCGGTGTTAGCCACGACTCCGTTAGCATCATGATGCTACATTGCCGGTGTTGTGCCAAAAAGTGATTGTCTGCCAAAAACTGATTTCCGGTATTTGCCAAAAAGCGATTGCTCATATTTAAAGTGCTATAAGTAACTTGTTGGGCTATAATATGTTAAACATATGTCAAATGCATCCCTTATGGATGACATAAAGTCATCTTGAGCCACAAACAACATTCGTGTAACAAGATACAAGCCGCAATCAGTTTTTGGCAGCGACCTTTATATAACCTTTATTTATGCAGTAAAAAAAATCTCATTAACATTAAAAATGTATTTTGTAAGAGTAAGTTGCCCAACAGGACAGCAGAAACGGCAGCAAATATTACAATAGTTCTGTAAAAATATTTTAAGTGGGGATAAAGGACCGGATTGGTTATAATGTAAGTACAAGTTGTAAAGATACTTAAAAAACAGATAATTTTTTAATTCTTTATGTAACCCCTTTGTATCCCCTGTTCACCGAAGTCTATTTACGAACATACGTAAAGATATTACACATAAAAAATACACAGAAACACTGGAAATCAGTTTTTGGCAGACAATCACTTTTTGGCACAACACCGGTACTCCCTCTGTGACCAGGTTAGCGACGTGAGCTCATCCATCTTATTGGGCAAAGATCTTACGTTTCCAATGATTACAGAAGGAAGAGATGGTCGATAACGTCTCCTTCTCGGGCGACGGCGCTCCTTCCCAGCATGACACCCCCGTCTTTTCCTCCTCAGCTCGCTGGGAATGTCGGGTCTGTCCGCCGGCAGTACCGCTGCGGGACGCAGCGCTAACAGCTGATCCTTACTGTAAACAAAGGATCCCTGCTCTGGGTCCCCAGACACGCGTGAAAAAAGTAGAAATAAACTAAGAAAAACGACCAGAACTAGCACAAAACGGTAGAACATGGTTGCAGAGTCTAATTACAATTATATAGAAAAAGCATAGCACAAAACGCTTGTGTGAATGAATGAATGAGGCAAGTTGCGTAAAGTGCTTTGAGTGCTCAGATAGAGTAGGAAAGTGCTATATAAAAAACAGTTACATTTACACTTTTTAAAAGTCATATATATATTTGGTATGCATACTTTTGACCCTGTGTGGATTAAAGAAAATATTCAAACTTTTGGTCCAATTCTTGCTTTTAAAGTCATTAAGGACGTATGCCATACAATCAGTCCACCTTGGAAAAAGAACACTTCAAAGAAATCATCAAAAGCCCAAAATTGCTATGATATTCACTTCCATGATGAGTGGATGTAAACACCTGACCACATCTGCATATGTATATGTAGGAACCATACTGACCAACATCCTGATGGCAAAACATTTTTTTCTGTACCTATAAACCCAGTATTGATAAGTTTAATTTAATGTGTAATATTTGAACAGAAATCTAGATAACACAGAATAACAGTGTGTTAAGTTTCTTCATTCATCACAGTGTTATTCTACTCAACTCCAAGCCCCTCCCTGCAGAAACTACAGGTCTCATGAGTCGCTAAGACTGTGTGAACAAGTGCCAAACAGAAAGCAGGTCAAGAACAGTGCTCTCCAGACAGAACACTTGGAATGGCACAGTTTAATGGATTAGGCTGGTCACTACTCACAAACACAACAGAGTGCCTTCTGGCTACGTCTCCAAGTGATTAATAGAGTGCTTTAGGATGCAAAATTCCTCTCCAGTAGTCGCAGTTTGACTAAGATTTTGCTGTTTTTGGATGTTACAGTATCAGGACAACACTTTAATATCACTATAAGAAAGCAGTGATCAGAGGCATTAACGCTTTAATTTACAGCAGACTTGTTGACAGCTGACTTGGCACATCAGTGTTAACCAGGTGGGAAAGACAGTGTCATTTCTTTTTATGCAGCCACTGTGTGGAAAACAAAGCAATTACATGTTTTATTACACGACCATTAATCTGGTTTAACCACATCAAGCAGCATTCTGGTCAGCTTGTGAGTCAGTGGTTATCAGATACCTGTTGTTAGCACTGACCAGGCCTTGTTCTGCGGCTTCAGTGGAAACAAATGTTTGCTGATGTTATCTGGGTCTACACACGCGATATTCGCCCTTTGGAAACTGCAAACGATGCTTTGTCGTTTAATCGTTATAGTGTTATAGTGCATAGCCTTAATACAGTTTATTCTGAGATGCTGTCTTTAACACAGAGTGATTTAGATAACCAAAGAATATGATGCTGAGGATCACACTACCACATCCTTGATTATCCTTCTCAATAATTAGTTGACTGTAAAAATTGTAGCACCGTTTTCCGCTGAGGTAAACAAACACGAATCATTACGAGACCGCAAACACACCTCATAAACTGCCCTACCAAAGATGGTTCTTCTCTGCAAACCATATTACTGTAGTCTCCCGCTAACACTGGACAACTGCTAAAGGCTGCTCTCCACTCACTTTTATAAGCAAGCTCACACTGCACAATAACTAATGTTAAATGGCTGCGAGGCCAGCTGGATGCTTTCCAGGTGCTCACCGCTTTCTTGTTCATTGCCTTTCTTGGCAGTTGCTGCGTTTCCCATGGTAGGAAGACAGGGCGATCCACAGCTGGCTAGGAGCGATGATGGTGGCGGTTAGCTAACGGGGGGGGTACTCCGTTAGCTAGCTAACAAATATCAGCTTTTGCTAGCTGGCTGGTTGAAAACGACATCAATGTCTTCCCTTTGTGCACAGAACTTCGATGTGCTCTGCTCACCGCCTTGTTGATCAAGGTCCTTTTGTCATTCAAGTATGCCTCCGCTGGAATGACAACATGATCCAGACTTTTCACCTCTGACTGCTGTCGTTTTGTGCTGCGTTCAGGTCATATGGGAATACCCCGGCAAGGCTTGCTCGGTGCAATGTTGCCTTCAGGTACCAGTCAGAAATAGTGGACTTATGTCTACATTATACTGATTATGTAAAACTGCTGTAACCTAATGTGTTGCTGTTTTTGGCTCTTGTTTTTATTGGTATATTTGACTATATTTTCTTTTCGTGTTTCACCTCTTCAATAGAAACGTCTTTCAAGTTAATGTTTGTTTTCATAAAAAGATTTAATATGGCCTTTGACCTGATGGCCACTGTGTCATTTTTTGGCATTTAACAGAAGTTTGTCATTCTACTTGCAATAAATGAATTTATTAAAGCACGTTTTAAAGGATAAACACACACATATAAATCTAAGCTGATATCACAAAAATACAGCTGCTCACAAAATAAGATGTCCATTCCAGCTGTCATAGGGCGAGATGGGGCTAACACAGACAGGCAGGCGACCACTCATGCATAACCCCATGCATGTGTTTAAACTGTGGGAGGATTCTTGAGCACCCAGAGAGAACCCATCCATGCATCCATCCAACCCTTCTCTTTTGCTTATCCAATTTAAGGTTGAAGGAGGGCTGGAGCCTATCCTAGCTGTCACAGGGTGAGAGGTTAGGTGTACACACAGAGAATATATAAGACCAATACAAATAAGGCCCTATGCTGGATTAAACCCATGGGCTTCATGCTGTGAGGCGTCACTGTTAACTGAAATGCAGATAAGACGGTTATAAGAATATAACAACGGATGATAAAAGATTATAACCAGTAGTTTGGAAATTTGCTCGGCAAGCAGGGGTTGCTAGTTCAGTTCCAGCTGGAGACACAAATCTCTCTTTAGGGAGGAAGCATGTCAGGTGAATGAAATCAAACATGCTGAGCTACCTGCTGTGGCGACCCTTTTGTTAAAGGAAAAGCCATACTGTTATTCTAGAATAAACAAACAAACAAACAAACAAACAAACAAACAAACAAACAAACAAACACTTTAAGCTTCTCTCCCCCCCCCCCAAAAAAAAAAATAAAAACTAAAAATAACAAAGAAAATAAATAAATAAAATGTTTTAGTTCACATCTGTCATAAAACTTTATCATAAACTAGTATTCCGAAAATACAGGTTCTTCCCCACGAGTCTTAAAATGTGGCACATCTGGCTGTAGTTTTGGACACGTTAATGAACTCGGAGCGGGACGCGCCCATTAAATGCAGGGTTGTTTTTAGCACCATGGTCAGCGACACAGTTGCTAGGTAGCTGTCCTGTGTTTGTATCAGTGAGTTGAGGAGGAAGAGCTGTACCTACACTAAACAACGACCTGAAGATGTACGAAATCTCATTCGCAGTAGTGGTATCACTTTTCCCTTCCTTCACAGCTACTTAGTAGATAAATATAATATGTGCTGACTTAACATATAAGCCGCTCAGGGTGCTAAATGTCACGTAGTTGCCAAATTGCGAATGCAAACTTCAGCACTTCCTTCAGGCTTCCCCCCCACTCTTACACACCGAATGGTTTTGCCCATGGACTCGCTCCAGCACTCCTAGCACACAAGAGCACTACAATATACAGATTTTTGTTGTCTGTCAGCCAACGTCTGTTTGTTGTTTAGTGGCGGTAACACGAAGCAGGCACTGCTAAAGTCTTGTAAACATTCCAGTGACTGGAGGGCTTCTGCAAAGACTTCTCCAAACGGTGGCTGTGTCGTCCGGATGAGAGCAGCAGAAGCTACACTGC
Organism: Maylandia zebra; assembly: GCF_041146795.1. Taxonomy (NCBI): domain Eukaryota; kingdom Metazoa; phylum Chordata; class Actinopteri; order Cichliformes; family Cichlidae; genus Maylandia; species Maylandia zebra. The sequence goes on along the minus strand of NC_135181.1, from coordinate 40,328,704 downwards.
CAGCGCTCGGAATAAATAAGGTAACGTTGAGGGGCTACTTTGCTTTCGCCTGTGCATTCTTCGCTAGGCATTACAGCTAAGCTAGCTGTAGAATAGCCTGGGGGTCATTATGTTGTCTTTGAGTAATTGTGTCATTAGGGAATATATTATTTGTTTTTATGTTACAAAATTGAATAAAAATGCTCTCATTCGACTACACTGTAAACGCTGCAGTGACACTGAAAGTTAGCTGGATGGCCACACTGCCAGATTGTTTCCTTGTGCTTTGATTCTTCCACCTGACCTATGCAATAGCAGCCTAGCGTTAGCTACTGCTTGCTAGCAACTCATTCATGGCAGGAAAACACCTGCTCAGGCTATGTGACATTTCATTTGCGAGCACAAGCAGTTTTCTTGAAAAGCCGATATATTACACGCGAGATTGTAAGTAATCGTATTTGGTGCTAATCTTTAAATACGAGGAAGATATTTTAAAAAAGAGGGGGGGATGGCCTATAATCCCACCACTGATCTGGAAGATACCATATTGACTACTTTGCTGTGACATGCATAGATTCCCCCTTTTACTCTTGTGCAGCAAAGCGTTTTAGTTCAGACCAGCTTTGCAAGAACCCCTATTTTATTTGCGCCAACATATGGGTGAGCAATGAGAAGCTTTAATTATATGATGAATACGGAGCTTGAAGACTGGATTGATTCTGTGCTTTTTGCAGTCGAGTGTGCCACTTGCAGACCACATGCCGACAGGGCACCCTGCTAGTGACCATTCCCATCCGCGCAGATGGATTACATGTTAATAACAAGCTTAACATATTCTGAATGTCATCCTGCCTGTAGGCCATATGCCAGACACACGGTTTTTGACATAAATATAAATATGATATGTTTAATCTCTTATTTTCATACATCTTGTGATGTGTAGTAGTAATATACTTTATTACATTTGAGTAAAGGTTTCGTGTGAGAAATTTAACCTTACTTCAACCATTCCACAAATGCTAGTAGCACTGAAGAGAGGTTCACATTTTTACAAACTACAGGCGTTTGCTGATGTTGTTTTTTTTACTATGTCCCCTGTGCTCTGTGCAAAATGCTTTGCATAGTAAGCAAATGATTTCATTAAGCCAAAGGCTTTCTGCCCTTTTTCTGTTTGTAAATCACTTTTCATTCAGAGCTTTGTGCAACTGTGGACTGAGCACTGTCCACACTGTCCATGTTTTTTCACCCTGTCCCATTTTATGTAGATGAAGCTTGTAGGTTGCAGTTAATGTATTCAGTTAATTTCCTTTCCAAGGTGGTGGCTTTAATGTAACATTTGACAAGTTAGCATAAATTATTTCTGATGAAGTTATCCTTAACATTTAACTGTTGCTGTATTTCAGTACCCTGTGGGCTGACAGCTCCCACACTTGTTCCTCTTCATATGTTGAGGAAGGCGTGAAGTCAGTGTTGGGTCACTGGTTGGAGCTAATTTTAGATCCACTGCGATTCAAAGCTCTCTGCTTTCCTGTGAGAATTGGCCACAAATTTAGCCCTCATTATTGAGGTGTCAGTGGTCAGATAGTTAACTAAATAAATGTAATTATGCTATGTTTATTTTATTAAACTTCCTGGTTTTCACAGTTAAAATATGCAGCGTCACTCTTACAGTTTTCCACATGAGCAGCGTTTATTGAATCCTTCCAACGTGTTCTCAAAACGTGGTAAAACTATTAAACACATCAAAACTCTTGAAATTCTATAAAGTTTGAAAATATATGGAGTAAAAATTACAAATTGGACCCCCCCAATACCGGCACTTAACGGAGGACAGTTGTATTGGGGGACTTAAGTGATATACAGAAACACAGTAAAGAGTCAAGATTACAGTAAACGAGAATCAGCTGGGAATGGATTGTTCAGCTCATCTTGCATTCACATAAGAAAAAGAAATAGAACAACACATGTTGTAAGTGTGTATGTTTTATATGTGTTTTGTATCTCACAGGATTTATATACAGTCATGTAAAAAAGAAAGCTTTCACATCCCACGATTCAGTAGCCTGCAGAACAACCTTTAGCAGCACTAACTTGATATTATCAGGGGATTATTTTTACAGTCATGTGAAAAACGAAATAGAAACCTAAGTACACCCCATTATTTAATAGCTTGCAGAGCCATTTTAGCTGCAGCTACTTAAGTCATTGAATTGAAGTAATTGTTTTCTGTCACGTCTGAGGTAAGGAGAGGACCCAAACGCTTAACTCTAAAAAGGCAGTTCATTTATTTACAGCGAACAATAAATGTGCAAGCTCCAGCAGTGTGGCTCCCAAGATGATTCCTCCCGAATTCCTCACAGTGCAAACGTGCATGGCGTGAATCGTGACGACAACGAACTCCGATCCCCCGCTGTGGCTCTGCTCCCGTGGAACACCCCGCTCTCGACTCCTAGTGAAAAAATTCCAAAACACAAACGATGACTAGGTACCTTTCGGTAAAGAGGTTTTCAAAAATAGAAAGCCGTGGCTGTGCTAATGAGTCGAACTCAACGATCCAGCGTCGACTGAAGCTCAGCTACTTGTTTAAGAAGGGACGCTGGTGCAGACTGTAATCAGCTACACCTGGCAGCAGCTGATGAGCTGCAGGTGTGGCAAGCTCCAGCGCGGGAACGCTTCCAGGATGAACTGCCCTCGGTGCCCAAGCTTCCGGGTCCCGATCGTCCTGTAACAAAACATAAACACAGGGAGGGGAGGAAGGGAGAAACACACAAAACATCACACACATACACAACAGCGGAGAACTGCCAGACTGTGACAATATCAGTCTCTCACATTGTTGTGGAGGCCTGCTCCTCTTTCAAAAGTTGCTTCAAAATCATTGAAGTTTGGACATTCATTTCTTGAAGAGACCTTATTCAGTTCTCTTGAGGTCTTATTGCACCATGTCAGTCGGCAAATCTCTTTGACTGGGCCATTGCGACACCTTGATTCTTTTTTTCTTTTTCTTTTTTACAATTTTCAGTCATTCGGTTGCAGATTCGCCTGTATGTTTGGGATTATTGTCCTGTTGCGTGAAAGAATTGTATGTAAGCTGCAGCTGTTTAATAGATGGCCTCACATTTGACTCTGGAATACTCTGGCATATAGAGGAGCTCATGGTTATTGGTGGTTTTGGCTGCAAACAAACCAAATCATGATCCCTCCACCACCATACTTGAAGTGTTTGCGCCTGATACACTGTGTTTGATTTTCTCCAAACATGGTGCTGTGCATCATGGCACATCTCCATTTTTGGATGGTCTACCTAAAAGACGTTGTTGCAGAAGCTTTATTGTTTGTTCAGATCCAACTTTGCAAACTTGGCATGCGCCATTAGCGTGCTGCCTGCTGTAACCCTAATTTCCTTCGGGATTAATAAAGTATTCTGATTCTGATTCTGATTAAGCTGTGCTGCCATGTTTTTATAGAGAGAAAAGACTTTCTCCTGGTAACGGTTTCAAAGACGCCATACTTGTTTGTATTTGTACTGTCATGAATTTTAACATTTAACATGATAAATGAGGCCAGTAGAATCTGAGTTGTAGCCCTTGTGTTTTCTGCACTTTTTCTGAACGTTGTGTGCTCTAACCTTCGGGTCTTTTAGGTCCACTCGTGGGAACACTTTGGCTTTGTGTTAGCATGCCTGAATGCTTCAGACTATCAAACTACCAAAACATCAGATTTAAAGATCTATATTTATAGCTGTGGTCACAGTTGCTGGATAATCAATTAATCAAATTCATTTAATTAGCAGCTTCTGGCTGCTGCTTACCCTCTTAATTCCTATGGAAGCAGCAAGGGTGTAATTAGTTTGCAGAGGACTGCATAGAGTCCTGTGAAATGTTTCTTTTTCACATGACTTTGTGTAATACTGTTATTTCCTTTTGAAAGTGTCCAGTTTCACTTCTTACTTATCCAGCATGATTACAAGAAGTGTGAATCAAGTAAGAAGTTAAGTAAATGTGATATTGGGTAAGATGTGAAATGTTAAACACAGCTCTGCTGTAGCATTATAAAGTAGAAGAGCATCTCTTTGCAAAAATATGTTTTACTGGGTGAGACCAGGTTAGCAAAAAAGTTCAAATGAAGTCGGCAAATTGTTTCTAAATAGATGGAAACTGTTTACGATTTTGCAGAAAGAGCAAGAAAAACTGTGACGCATGAAATGTCAAATGCCACTCACAGTTTTCTGCTTAAATTCTTTGTTTACATTTGCGTTTTATCTGTGATGGAGCCATGCTGTAATAGTACAACATGACTCCATTCTTAGCCAGTGCCTTCTTCTGAATGCTCGTACATCCCCGGGGGTCCCAGTGCTGCCATAATGGCGGGCATACTATTATGTACATAGAAGAACTTCTGTCTGGAAATCCTGCTCTTTCAGTTTAGCACAAGGCTAAATGGTATTTCCCCAGGACTTTCTATTGATTCTGTATTTGATTTCTGCTTTCAAGAAGTAGTTTCATGTTAGGCTGGAGGAATATAAAACAAGTCCCTCTGGGATGTACCACTGGTTGTTGACAGGACTTGTGTAATAGGTGTGACACAACCTTGTCATGTACAAACACAGTCTTCTGCTTAAGCTCTGCTTTTCCTTTGACTCACTGCTTTCAGACTATTTACGTGGTCTTTGTGGATTTGTTTTTGGTATAAAAGAGGTTGTTATAAAGAGTGATTTGCTGTCATCTTAAAATACTGAGATAGTATCATCCTGTATTGCACGTTCCTCTAAGGATGAAGAAGAACTGCAAACCATACCAGCAAAATGCCCCCACAGCCAAACAGAGCCACTGTATGGGTCAAGGACTCAATTGTTTTCCTTTACTTTTCCACTTTGACTGTGTGGGGAGACCACGGTGTGTAGTAGTCTGACTACACATTTACCACCTGTGCTGGATAATAAGGGTGAGATTGTGCATAACAATGCCCTGAAAGACAGATATGCATTTGTTGAGCAGCATGAAGAGCTGACTCGCTACAATGAAGCCTTTCTGTGTCGTGTGGCAGGGAGGGAACGTGCATGAGCTAAGCATCTCTACCAGGTCTGCAGTCATAGCACTGCAAATTCTCAGATGGCCCTTTGGCTCACCCTGTTGGTGAAAATGTGCTACTGCAGCAGAGGATTAAGTGGAAACTCCACTTTATTACGATTATATGTAGGGACGAATAGTAATTTGTACTTATAATGCTGTCAGTATTTATGAATATGACAAATGTGACAAATAGTTATTAAAACCTCCAAACCAGATTGTGTTGGTGTTTCTATTCATTACAGAGTCCTTTAAATAGAAATCTGAGGACCAGATTAACAAACTTACAGGGGGCCTGTGGCTGTTAAAGAAATGCAGCTGCTGCCATTTTTTGAAGGTGCATTTACAGAAGAGACTGACAGGATGATTGTCACAAAATAATGTTTTTTTTAAGTTAATAACACTAAATCCTCAGCTTCAAGTGAGTTCAGGTAAAATCAGGCCATCTCGTGGTTTATAGCCACCGCTACCAGCGAAACAAACGAGCAAAGCAACAGCAGGCCTCTTTTTGCTGGATCATCCATCAGTGTGCCGCTGAAATGTCTCACCTGTGACCTTATATGGTCGCAAAAACAAGCCTAGATAGAAAAATCCGTGTCGACATTTTTTTCCATAAGATACAAGGAGCGGAAATTAAATCATCGAATCAGTGACATATTTACTGACATACTTATAAATATATTTATGCGCATGTGTATCTTGGTTTTTTTGTTGTTTGAGGTTGAAGCATGTTTTATTACAGTAGCTATTTTCTTTTTTTTTAAGTGTAATTTATAATGTCTGTCATATCTGAAAAATAATTATTATAAATCTTGATTAAAAACAAAAAAACCTCTTCAAAAAAATTCTTCTTCAAATTAGGAATAAATAACCCTGCAATACTGTGCAGGATAATTAAGAGCAACAACACGGCGTTTGCCTGGGGACTGTGTATCATTTTCATTTTTTAAAATACTTGCATTAGAGATTGTGTGCACTTTCTGCTTGTGTGTTAGTTTAGTTGCATCATATGTGCTCGTCAGCTCCACCGTTGTTCCTGAGGGTTCACGTGACACCAAGGTCTGCTGCTCCTATGGAGACGGTATTCCCTGCCTACTGTACAGAGAGCCAGTACACCACTGGGAGGTGGGGGAAGATTGTCAACAGCACAGCTTGCTTCACTTTATCACCCTGACTCTTTGTTGTTGCTCTCCCTCCCTCTCTGCTGAGCTCACTTTAGTCTCCGTTCGTCCCAGGATCAATGCCGCGTGGTTTCCGCAGGCAGACCAAGAGGCTGACAGTGACGACTACTGAGTGATCAAGCAAGGCGATCAGATTGTTTCCTCATTCTAATTTGTCCAGAGGCTGCTGATGGGATCAATAAGGTCGCTTTGCAAGCTAGCCCATGTGCTTGTGCTCCTACAGGAGAGTGTGTGGACGGTAAACACTGGTCGATAGGAAATGGACTTTTCTGTGTGTTCTCGCCACTAGAGGCTGCTGTTGATCTCTTTATGAAATGCAGTGGCGACGCCACAAGACGGTGCACTGTAGATGTATCACTAGTTTATGTTTCTTATGATATATGTGCTCTTTATACGGTGCCACGAATAAGTATTTGCCCCCCTTGCCTGATTTCTTAGTTTTTTGCATATTTGTCACACTTGCATGTTTCAGATCATCAAACAAATGTTAACATTAGACAAAGATAATGCAAAAAAATATAAAACACAGTTTTTAAATGATCATTTCATTTAAGGGCAAAATGCTATCCAAATCTACCTGCCCTGTGTGACCTATTGACTCAAGAGTCAAATAAAATTTATATGAGAAATTAATTGAGCTAAAAGATCTCAAAAATAAACCGACCTGCCTTCCCAGCAGTGGTTAGACTACCAAAATCACTCTATGAGCACATCAAAAACTCATCCAGGGTGGCACTAAACAGTATCTAAAGAACTGCAGGACTCAGTTGCCTAATTTAAGGTCAGTGTTGATGAATTAACATTAAGAAAAACTGGGCAAAAATGGCATCCATAGGAGATTTCCAAGGCAAAAACCCACTGCTGAACAAAAAGAACATCTTGAATCCACAAGACGTTTGGGAAAATGTTCTGCAGGCTGAGGAGAGTTGAACTGTTTGGAAGGTTTGCTTCTCGTTACATCTGGTGTGAAACTAACATCAGTTCATAGAAAGAAAGTCAGTTTTGTCCTTATTTAAATCCAAATGAATTCTTTGGTGTGACTGTAACCGAGCCTTTCATGCTTGAAAAGCCTCCAGTTTGGCTGGATTAAAATCATTTTTGCAAATGATATAAAAAAATATCGCAAATGCTTGATTGCAGTTCTTTTTGTCAAGACTGGCCAATTATCAGGGTGCATTTACTTTTTTAGCTTTTTTTCATCTTAATAAATCATCATTAACAAACTGCATTTTGCATTTACTCGGCTTATCTTATCTAATATTTAATTTGCTTGATGATCTGAACATGTAAGTGTGATAAATATGCAAAACAAAAAGAGAAATCAGGAAGTGGGCAAACGTGTTTTTATGGCAAACTATAATATATACAGTGGGGCAAAAAAGTATTTAGTCAGCCACCGATTGTGCAAGTTCCCCCACTTAAAATGATGACAGAGGTCAGTAATTTGCACCAGAGGTACACTTCAACTGTGAGAGACAGAATGTGAAAAAAAAATCCATGAATCCACATGGTCGGATTTGTAAAGAATTTATTCTTAAATCAGGGTGGAAAATAAGTATTTGGTCACCTCAAACAAGGAAAATCTCTGGCTCTCACAGACCTGTAACGTCTTCTGTAAGAAGCTTTTCTGTCCCCCACTCGTTACCTGTATGAATGGCACCTGTTTGAACTCATCATCTGTATAAAAGACACCTGTCCACAGCCTCAAACAGTCAGACTCCAAACTCCGCCATGGCCAAGACCAAAGAGCTTTCGAAGGACACCAGGAAAAGTATTGTAGACCTGCACCAGACTGGGAAGAGTGAATCTACAATAGGCAAGCAGCTTGGTGTGAAAAAATCAACTGTGGGAGCAATCATCAGAAAATGGAAGACATACAAGACCACTGATAATCTCCCTCGATCTGGGGCTCCACGCAAGATCTCATCCCGTGGGGTCAAAATGATCATGAGAACGGTGAGCAAAGATCCCAGAACCACACGGGGGGACCTGGTGAATGACCTGCAGAGAGCTGGGACCAAAGTAACAAAGGTCACCATCAGTAACACACTACAACGGCAGGGAATCAAATCCCGCAGTGCCAGACGTGTTCCGCTGCTGAAGCCAGTGCATGTCCAGGCCCGTCTGAAGTTTGCCAGAGAGCACATGGATGATACAGCAGAGGATTGGGAGAATGTCATGTGGTCAGATGAAACCAAAGTAGAACTTTTTGGTATAAACTCAACTCGTGGTGTTTGGAGGAAGAAGAATACTGAGTTGCATCCCAAGAACACCATACCTACTGTGAAGCATGGGGGTGGAAACATCATGCTATGGGGCTGTTTTTCTGCCAAGGGGACAGGACGACTGATCCGTGTTAAGGACAGAATGAATGGGGCCATGTATCGTGAGATTTTGAGCCAAAACCTCCTTCCATCAGTGAGAACTTTGAAGATGAAACGAGGCTGGGTCTTCCAACATGACAATCCAAAACACACCGCCCGGGCAACAAAGGAGTGGCTCCGTAAGAAGCATTTGAAAGTCCTGGAGTGGCCTAGCCAGTCTCCAGACCTCAACCCCATAGGAAATCTGTGGCGGGAGTTGAAAGTCCGTGTTGCTCGGCGACAGCCCCAAAACATCACTGCTCTCGAGAAGATCTGCATGGAGGAATGGGCCAAAATACCAGCTACTGTGTGTGCAAACCTGGTAAAGACCTATAGTAAACGTTTGACCTCTGTTATTGCCAACAAAGGTTATGTTACAAAGTATTGAGTTGTATTTTTGTTATTGACCAAATACTTATTTTCCACCCTGATTTACCAATAAATTCTTTACAAATCCTACCATGTGAATTCATGGATTTTTTTTTCACATTCTGTCTCTCACAGTTGAAGTGTACCTCTGGTGCAAATTACTGACCTCTGTCATCATTTTAGGTGGGGGAACTTGCACAATCGGTGGCTGACTAAATACTTTTTTGCCCCACTGTATCACTATATTTCACAGACTTATTAATCTTGCTATCTTGCTAACTTTGCTATGCTGAAAATCATATCAATTTATTTCAAATGTATGCATTATTATATGTAAGTCGGCGTTGTCCAAAATGCAACACATAGCATTTGTCATAGAAAACATATTTCAGTGACACTTTGCCTTTTAGACTTAATGTAATGTCTAAAAGGCATGATGTAATGTCATTCAAAAATAGAATGAAAAATTAAAATTAAATTAAAAAGTAAAAAGTAAAAAAAATAAGTTGGTCACAGAAAAACAATCACAGCGTCTTGTTAATTGCCTCAGAACCCTTCACATGTATCACAGAACCTCTTGTGGAGATTCAAAACTGTCAGGCCATTAGTAATCATCACTGCTCAAAGATCAGCTTCTACAAACTCTCCTTTTTAATTGTGAGAATCATGAGTGGCTGAAATAGTTTGTCTAGCATCCAGGTTTTTAATCCTTTTGTTGACATTCAGACTGTAGCCCTGATAAACTTGGTTATTCATGTGTGGACATTAAAGCACCCAGGCGTCATGGCTGCTATCAAATCTAAAATTTGACAGTCAAATTGGATTTAGCCATTGTATGAGATGATGAGAGTACTTGATCCTTTTTTGTCTGACATATAAAACTATTACAGCCTATGATGAATGAAAATGTAAGAAGTAAAGAAGAGACAAAAGAAACACCCTTCAACAATGTCACGAGTGCTGATGTTACATTATTTGTCCACCAGAGGGCACTCTGTAGCTTCGCTAATGGGAGTGTGTGTTTGGATTTCCACAAACACAACAAGCAGCTGCTCCAAGCAGAGTCAGGCAGAACATATGAGTAAGACACGACTTCTTGTGACAGTAAAAAAACATTATTTTGAATGTCATATTGTCATAGTTAAGAACAGCTACATACAGCAAATGTTAGAATCTATTTACATATTGGCCGTTTCTCAATTCTCAAGTACACGAACACAGCACGATCGTTCTACAAAGGGCACGGCGGTGTGCTCGATGACATCTCTGCTCCGGAGTTTTTACTGCCATTCCCTCTTAATTGAGCTGTGATTAATATTTGCAATGGAAAGATGTAGCAGATTTTTTTAAAGAAAAAAAGATATTTTAAAAAAGTATCTTAAGCACTTTGGCGAAATTCGCTTTTAAGCATCATCTGTTTCATAATGTTAAGCACAATCACTACGTGACAGAATCACAAGCTTCATCTCTCTCTTAATAAAAATAGTATACATGTATGGCTGAATAAAAACAAACAGGTGAGATGTTAGAATGCTTTTATTTTAATTTTAGTAAACACTCAAAACTTACAACAGACAGCTGCAGGGGTTTGGAAGAGAAATGAACAAATATTTAAAATCTAATCAGAATTCTTGGAGCAGCCTTCGGGATCTCCGTGTATTAACATGCTGGATTTGCTCCCGCTGAAAATGTCAACTCCCGAATTTAAATATTTTTAATGTTCTGATTTAATTCAGAGTCAGCTGTTTAAATCAGAACAGGTGAAGTTCAAAACTGACAGCTCTCCAAGACTTCAATATTAAATAAAATGGTCCAGTTATGAAGCTTAAATTGAATCTTAGCCAGACAGATTTTCTCAGGAACTAATAAAACACTGAAAAAACCAAACATTAACATTTAGAAGTTACCTAAGTGACTTATATATCATGTTTAACCTGAGTAGCGAAAGACCGGGGGTGTTAAAAACGACGTGCTGGGAGTCCGCTGTTCTCGCCGGCCCTGGTGAACATTGACCTCCCGGTCAGCTATCGAGCTGGTGGGTAACAGACGTCTCCGAAAACGTCTGAGCGCTTTTGCAAACATGTGATGTCTCGATAAATCGAGCAGATATTTGAAGCTTCCACAGCTACATTCTCGCCTGAAATATCTTAAAAGTTTATTTTGTGACACAGAAAGAGGAACATTTCAAACTTTTTAGCCGCTTTCCGCAGCTGAGTTTTGGATGAAATGCATTCTGGGATATTTGGCTGCACCAAGTTGACACAAGTCACCACCGATGCGTGCTCGATAAAACGGGAGGAGCGAGAACACATTCTGGAATTTTTAGCATACTTGGCTTGATGCGTACTATGAATTGGAACAGTGCTTGGTCTGTGGCTGATGACACGTCACAAGTCCAGTTCTCATCTAGAACTGGTTTTCAATGACCAAGTTGTAAGGCTGCATGACCCAAGGAAGTTTCTGTCCTTTAGTGCACAGACATGGTGCACAACATTTAGATAGCTGGGACACTGAAACTAAGACACATGTAGAAGTACAGATACTAAAGGATTCATTAGTAACAACAGTGCAGGTTGATAAATGAATATTCAGCTCGGACAATCTGAATGGAAACATGTATCTTCAACTGATACATCAAAGCACCAACTTTTACGAGGAAACCCTGCCAGGTTTCTTTTAATCTCTGTATGGTGCATTCAGTTTCTCACCATTTCAACCACCGTCTTTCTTTACAAGCAGAAAATGTTCCGAAATGTATAATAGGTGATTACATAATAATAATAATAACTTTATTTATAAAGTGCTTTCAAACAAAGTGCTGAAAAAAGATAAATAAATAAAAGCAATACAGAAAAAACAATGCAATTTAAAAACATACATACAGTATCCAGCATCCATGTAGTATATACAGGTTTCTCAAAACCACGATAAACTCATGCTCAGTGCAACACACAACCACCAAACCCTAAAAATCAGCTCTGTGTGAGCACACTCAGTGTATTACTTGTTAATCCATCACTGGATTAAGTCACACAGATTCATGCGTGTGCAGTTTAGATTTTCCAACTGATGCTGCCTTCTTTTTTTACAGCTAGAGCACAGGGACTGCTGAAGTCATAGGAAACATAGAAACACACACAAACAATGCAGGAAATGAAGCCTAGTCCAACACGTGTCACTGTGAGGCAACATTACCAATCATCGAGACACTGTGCTACCCGAGCAGCGACCGTTTTAATCTTCATAATGGTTGATTATATTCAAAAGAGGTTTAAAGACACACTCCCTGACCACAGCCAAATAATAACAGAATCTGGCTGGTGACTGGTGTTAATTTCCCACACAGTTTATAGCCCGGGGCATGTTTTTAACAAACCACTGTAAAGATGCCATCTGTTTGAATGAAGTGACCTCCCAGGCATACAATTAAACCCAGCTGGCACAAGACACAACGAGTAGCAGAGAACTCTTTACTTGACATCCACATTAATATTTCACAGTGATTCCAAATAATGGCAATTATTACTGTAGCCATCACACAGCTTTATCTCATTAGTAGTATTGCAGTTTCGCGGCTGTATGGAGTCCTGACTGAACTCTGTCCAGTGTCAGATTGGCTGATGTAGCCTGGGTTAGGCCTGTGTGCTGCTGCTGGAGCTGCTTTACATCAAAGAGCACGTCCAGTGCGCTCCAGTCGAAAGCACACACTGATCCACGCTGTGCACTGCAGTCACCCTTTGAGCAGTCAACCTACTACTACTGTTCTGCAGCTGTAAAATATGGTTTTTCTTCTCCTCCACAGGCATTCCTACTCACTCCCCTCCCCCCCCCCCATCCACCCCCTCCCCATCTTTCTCCTGCTGGGGATGTAAATAAGCTGGGGTTGTGCAGACCCTTGAGAAGTCCTCCCACTCCCGCTCTTCCCAACCACTGCTACCCCCTCTGACTTCCCTGCCCACTCACACTCTGCTGCTGCCGCCACCGCCACTGCTGTTCATGCAGCTGAAAGGTGCCAGGGAGATGCTCAGATGATCCATTGGGTCGTTGTGAACCACTTCGTCCACACAGCCCTAGACAGGGAAGACTAACTAGTGTGAGTGTGAGAGAGTCCTTGGGGGTGCTGCGAGCACCCTGTGAGGCCCGCCCACCTGCCAAGCCTGGCAGAAAGCTTGGCTTGTCCCTTTACTCCTCCAACCCCTGAGATGCCCTCCCCTCCCAATGATGGAGGTGAGTAAGAGAGATTCAACTTTTTTGTGTGTGTGTGCATACACCACCTATAAAAGTACACATTAGCAGAAATACACACACAAATAATTTAGGGATCATGACGCACGGAGCTACGCCGAAATAGATGCCGAAACCATTTACATTCTAGCCTCATAAACACACCAGAGTAAATCCCCTGCAGAAATGAGCAAAATATATTAGAAGACTCAGTCTGGAGCACAAGCTGTGACTGTATCTAGCCTTGTTGTATGTTTTCTCCTCCTCCAGAGGATCAAGGAGCGTCCCCCGTGAACAGGCCATCTGTGGGCTCCTACCAGAGCAGCGGGAAGAGGAAGGTGCACACCAAAAAGAAAAAAGGCACCATTACCGCCAACGTCGCTGGCACAAAATATGAAATTGGTATTGTAATTTGCTTTCTTGTATTTATTATTGAGAAGCATTTGAAATTTTTTGACAATAGAAAAAAAATGAGTAAAATAAACATACAAGCCACTGTCTGGTGTCGGGAAAGATGAAATCTTCTCTCACCATGACTGAGGAGCTCGTAAAAGATTCCACTACAGCGCGTTTAACGCAGAGTCTCCGAAATTCAAGCGTCTGAATCTTTATTTTGATTCATTCCTTGTGAAAATTTCATTTGTGAGTGAGACCAGCAACTCGTGTGGTAGAATTAATGTTCTCTGACAAGGTGAATTTCTATTAATCTCGGAAACAGCCCTCAGTACGGCTTACTCTGTCTGTCAAAACCCCACAAAATCCAATCACAGTGTTTTCACAACAATAAAATCTAATTTGCTGCGTTGGATTGTTTTTAAAGATACCACCTTTATTTAATAGCTTCAGTTAAAACTAAAAGAGTTGCAGTCCAGCAAAACACTTCTCAAAGAGACAGCTTGGCTTCATATACATGCATAAATCTTTGTTGAGGTAATATAACTTAGAGGTGAGCTTTTTTAGATTGGCTGAAATAGCATTGTAAGCATTCCTCCCATGTTCAATATACTATGTGGCAGCAGGGCTCTCAGGGGTGAACTACAACCTATGAAACTAAAGAGTCAGCAGCAGAAAGTAGAAGTTGGATGCTGCAGGGATCTTGCAGGTAGATGGAAGTCCAGCTGTGAGTCAGTCAGCTAGCTGTGACGAGACCCTCACAGTGGCCATTCTGAGAGTAGAGCAGAGCTATTTTGGAGGGAAATTAACACTAAGGGCCAGATAGATGGCTCATTTTTGCTGTTACCTTTTTTTGCAGCTGTCTTTTTCTGTTTCAGAATTGATAGCATTACGAGAAAAGGTTAAAGGTTAGGGAGTATGTGGTTGGAAATCTGCTTTACACACACTGAGAAGGGAATGCCGACTCTACCCTGAGGATGTCGATTTAGTAAGATGTGTAAGAAAGGCCGATGAAATCTTTTTTTTGGACTCAAAGCCCTGCTAGTAACTGCAAGCATAGGCCTGCTGTGATGTAAACCCTTCCTGTTCCAGTTAGCAAAACACTGTGAGCCTCTACCTACGTTAACAGATGGATGAAGTCACATCGGAAACACGCAACATTAGGCAAGCCTTCTCCAGGTTTGTGGAGGCTTTCAAGAAATTAATTAATACCTTGTTTCGTTAGGGCATATGAATTTTTCATTACTCGCTGAATAATGAATAGTTGTTGGATTAATGTCCAAATGGGCTTGCCACCTATCTCTCATACTATGGGGTTTCCAGTGGGATTTGAATGCATTACAGACAATTAATTTATCTTTTTGAAGAGAGGCATTACGATTGGCTGCTCTGCAACCATGCCATGAATGGTAAATATTGCTGTGAGCTTTTTGATCTATAATCTCCGGGTCTCATTCCTCCCCTAATGTATGCAAAAACAAAATTTAAGCCTTGCAAAATGTTTGAGTGAAATATTGATCTGCAAAGCAGAAATAATTGATTTGTGGGTCCAGGTCATTTCTTATTCTTATTCTGCATCAATATCATTGAGTTGTTTTGCCGTCGTGGATATGTATAGTCAATCCTCTGGGGGTGTTTTCCTAAAATCAAAGTGTATGTAAAGCTTATTTAAGTGACTGCATGTCTCACTCTATTAATGGAATACAATCTAATGAGAGTGTTTCCCTCACAGTTCGTATAGTCATCAATGAAATGGACTTCATCAAGACCCGTGATGATGATGAGACTGCCAACCTCATCTGGAACGACTCAGCTGTGCAGCATGAGAAAATCGCTGAGCTCAGGAATTATCAGGTATACATGGTTACCATGTTAAGTCAGTACACCTTTGTTAGTGGTTCAATAGCCTAGAGCGGCGGTCCCCAACCCCCGGGGCCTCGGACCGGTCCGTGAGTCGTTTGGTACCGGGCCGCGAGAGTTGAGGCTCAGGTGTGAAATGTCTGGTTTTCAGGGTTTTTATTGGTTTTCAGCGTTATTTTGTTATCGTTTTTATCGTTAACTCGGTTTTCCTGGGTCTTTTCACGTGTGTTATGAATAAATCTTTTTTTCGGTACCGGTACTAGTTTTATTTTGTTGTATTTATCCGCGACACCTTAAAGGCCGGTCCGTGAAAATATTGTCGGGCATAAAAGGTGGCGCAAAAAAGGTTGGAGACCGCTGATCTAGAGGTTATAGAGGAGAGCTCTCTGGATAAGGGTTCAATTCCTCTGCTGACCAGGAAAATATGGCTCTTAATCTTTGGAGCTCAAGAACATGGACCGAGACATCTGAAAAAGATTATTATTTGAGTAGGAAAGGTGAGATTTTACCTTCCTCAAGAGTTTAATTAGAAGAATGTGAAAGATGCCTCTGATTGAAATGCACTGTCAGTAAAAACAAGATTTAGATGCTGTAATAACCATGCTGCTTATAACTGATTTTTCTATTAAAACTCTACTTTTTAAGATGCCATAGACGGTTTCTTACATAGTCAGAACAAACTATTAAATGAAATGTGAATAAATCTTAGCTACCAGAGGTTTGCCAAGAATTAAAGATAGAATTTCAAAAAAAGGTCATTCGTGTGTGTGTGAAGAAAAGGAGGGTTCGCTGCTTTATTATCCTTCGGTTGTGTAAACCACAACATGTCAAATTTATAGCGTGTAAACCTGCTGACGTTCAGCTTTTGATCAAATAAATGAACACAGGAAGCATCATATGTAAACTTTAGGAAACAGCTGTTTCCATGAAGATCGTGACTGGGATTGTTGAACCTGATGAACCCAAGTGTTTCTGTACAATGTGGTCAATCCCACCCAGGGTCTCTTTGCAGTACCAGTCTGCCTTATTTCTGTCTACCACCAAATGACAACTATTAAACTGTGAGTATATTTAAAAAAGAAAGGAGGTGAGAACAGATGGGAAGGAGGCGGTATTTGGAGAATTTTGCTGGAAGACAACTGAATGAGAGCATTCACTTACAATAATAAAAATTAAATAACAATTAAATAAGTCATAATAGGAACAATTTAATAAAATATAACTGAACAAAAGGAAAAGTGATAAGCTGGCAGAAGACAGAGTCTGGCTTCTTGGCCTCCTTAAACCATCAGAGGAGTGAGAGCAAATAGTAAGGCGGGGTGAGCCCAATGAGAGCAAACATCTTCCACAGAGACGGGAAGATTGACGGGTAAACTGACAAGTTGTGAGCAGCAGGGGATGTTTGGGCGGGTTTCAGACGTCACCTGTGAAGTTGATAAGAAGGCCCTGAACAACAAGAGTTGTTCTGAGTTCTCCATGCTGGTCTGAGAGTGATCTTACCTCTGTTTGACCCCCCCCCCCCGCCCTGCTGAGTGAACTTGGCTGATCCCGGTCAGCTCTGAGCATTAGCTATCCATCTTCTCGAGCGCTTATTTGATTAGACTGGGCACTAATGATCGATTAAATCACAGGCTAGTCAGGAATAGTATGGCTTGTTAGGAAAGGGGCAGCAAGAGTTCAGCTAAGTAGATTGAATATTACAAATAGTGTAACAGCTTAACATGTTGTAACGTGGCTAATGTTTCACGTAGAACTGGTGATGTTCTTTTTTTTAAGTGCTCCCTCACGCTGCCGTGGTGCTTCATGAGATAATTTTTCAGAAGAAAAGTAGAAGTCCCTCAACAATTGGTTTTGATTTCCCCTCACGAGTCACGTCGTCTCGCAGCATTGGCATAATTGTGCAATCTCTTCCGAATCCCTAATTACGTCCGTCTCGTTTGGATAATAATCACGCATTCCCTTTACCCTCTGCATCCTTGTTTTTTTTCCCTTTTCCCCCTCCCTTCTCCTACTCTTTCTCCCTCTTTTAATTTTTCCTTTTTTCCTTTTAGTGATGTACTGTGAGAGTTTGCTGTCAAGTTTCACTTCATATGAGCCTAATTAACGCCCCTGTTCAGGCTCATTTGGTCAAAGAATACAGAAAACCCAGAGTTTCTCCTATACCCCCACCTCCCTTTCGGCACATTCAAAGCAATTCATTCAACTGTCACTGCAGGAGCTTGCGATGCAGAACCAATTACCTTGGCCCCTCTGAGTTGAGATTGATCTTTTTTTTCCTCGCCTCTTCCCTCCCCAACCTTTAAAGTATAAAAAAAAACCCATGGTAAACTAAATAAAGGTTAAGAAAGGTCTCAGCGTCACCTTTTTGTTTTGAGTCCGTAATTGGGCATAAATGTCAGAACATTGTAAGCTCACTTCAGGTTGCTGCCTTTAATGTGCTCATTTTTATGAAGGGGTGGGGGTGAAATTGAGTGGCGTAATGGCCCTAACAACATTATTATGTCTGCTTGTCCCGTCGCAGAGAATTAACCATTTCCCTGGGATGGGCGAAATCTGCCGAAAAGACTGCCTAGCAAGAAACATGGCCAAGTAAGTTTTTTGTTCCTCTCTTACAACACCGGCTAAATTAGAAGACGAGTTGAGTTGCAGATGTGCGTGAAAGCCTGCATGCGCTACAAGGTACAACAGGGTGTCTGCAGCACTGCACACTTAGGAGACAAACAAGTAGACACTGCAGTGAAAGCACAACCGCACCTTTAAAAACTACAAGTGGCTGACTCTAGATAGTTATAAAAGGAGAGAATAAAACACATTTATGTTACTCTCTTTTTTATCTCTCCAGAATGATCAAGTGCCAGCCTCAAGAGTACAGCTTCATACCCAAAACCTGGATCTTCCCTGCTGAGTACACTCAGTTCCAGAACTACGTCAAAGAGCTACGCAGGAAACGCAAGCAGAAGACCTTTATAGTCAAACCTGCCAACGGAGCCATGGGCCACGGGTAGGTCAGAGGCTAGCGAGCGCGCTGGTGCAATCTGTACGCATCCAGAGGAAAGCGGAGCGAGCAGAAGGAGAGAGTAGCTGAAGGAGATGATAAGTAAGTGGGTGAAGGAGGAAATTAGCGCTAGAGCAAATGGAGGACAAGCACAACAAAACAAGGCAATAAGAGGTTTGTGACCCTGACATGGGTGTCTGTGGAAATAGCATTATAGCTGGGACCAGATTGAGTATTTGAGCTGAGAGGGTGTGGTGAATCTCATTGTGGGCTTCATTGTCCTCGATGGTCACACTCTCCATAAATCAGAGGTTATCGCCGCCATTGGAGGACACACACACATGCACACATGGTTGCTGGCAGTTACTGTAGTTCCCCCCCTGAAGGTCTCTGCATGTGATTATTGGAGTCCTTTATGAGGCACCATCAGCAGAGACCAGTCAGATTAGAAAATGGACAACGATGGCTGCTGCAGGGGACTCCGTCTCTCAATAGCATCGCTTTATCAGAAGATGAGCCGGCTGTGGCACCTGAATGCATATTTCATACTTTGCGGTCCCATGGGCTGAGTGCCTATCTCATGCTTGTGATGTCATGCGCCCGTTGTATGTTTTGACTACAGGAGGGTTGAAACATGAAGAGACCAAATGCAAGCACAGAGACTTGGATTTTTTTTAAATGTATGAGGTACACGTGTGCACTGTAAGCAAGCAAAGAGACAAAACCCCGGCAAGCAACACAACTGACCTAGTTTGAACTGTTTAGCTTTTGTTGATGAGCAACTTGAGTAACTTTCAAAGATGTAACCAGTGATGTTTTTGGCATTATATTGAGAGGTGTGCCTAAAGGAGGAGGCAGACAAAAGTTATGCAAAACAGTGTGCGTTCGATAGATCCTGAGGAGGTCCAGGGGGTGGAGGGGCACAGCGCTCTGATGATGCACCTCATTCTTTTTTTGCTATTTAATATCAAAGAGAAAAAGGTAAATATCCTAAATTGTATTTCATATTCTGACATGAAGCAGGCAGTCAGGGTCGATTTAAGCTGTGTGGTGCTCACAGTCACATAGCCAAGCGGAAAGGAAGTGAAGTGGTTTCGGTTTTAAATATTCAGGCCAGGCTGGTTTTTGTAGCTAATACAGTTTTATAGGATAGAAAAATAAATAAATGAATAGATGGAATATTTTTAGAGGCTAAAATATGGGAAAATAATCTGGTTTGAATGTTGCACCATTTCTATCTCAAGCTCTGTAGAATATGTTGAAATTTCTGAAAATCCCAGATATTTATTTAATATTCTTTCTGACTTATTATTCTTTGAAAATATGATCCCTGAAGTGTGTGTATGAAGAAATCCTTTGGAGTGCCATCATCACTGGCGCCAATAGGTGGGGATATTGAAGTACAAATAACTCAGCGTGCTTCACCTCTCCCTCTAATTCTCTTTGAATTTGTCCTTTCTGGTATAATGTGCGCATTACTTATAACTCCATGCTGCACTAAGCCCTTATTTATTAAAGAATAAAAGGCAGCAAAGGCTGAATTATTGCAATACATTAAGAATATGAAAGATGATGAGTTTAGCTCGACCACTCAACGGCAGGCGGCTCACAAGATTAGATTTTTCTCTTTTTTTTCTCCTTTTTTTTTTGCATGGTGTGACGCGGCAGGAAATTAAGTTATATCTACCCCCTGTAATTTATTTTTCCGTCAACCAACTAAATGAAGTTATTGTTTGTGTCTGAAGCCCAGCTTGTTATAAGGGAAACAAAATAAAAGCGCGTGCAGAGCTTAAAAAGGCGAGATCCCCTCCAGTGCCAAATTAAATAGGCAGGGGAGAGTGGGCCGTGATTATCTGACACCCTGGCTCATCAATCATGTCGTCTCCTCTGCTACTTCCACTCGACTAACTAACACTGTTAACCCTGTCTTCATCATTCAGCTTTCTGTCTGCCTGTTTGGAAAGCCCCTCACATCGTCCATGAAATCCCCCCTCCACATAAAAACTGAAAAAACTTTGAGTGCTGCAATAAGCAGGCAGGTAAAACGCTCGTCTGTAGTAGAGAAGTCGCCGCTAATTGATAAACCCAAAGTAACAGCGACATTATACTCGAGTAGATCTACAAGTAATGAATTTTTTTTAATCAAGCTTAGCTAAGACCTTATTTGATCATAACCTGAAAAACTAAACCTTAGTAACCCCCCCCCCTTTGAGGCTTATCAACAACAGTGCAGTGTTCTGGTAAGCTAGGAGTTGATGAAGTTGACTGAGCACCTAAACTAAATAAGAATATATTCTGATTACCTGGGGCCTAATAATTTTTGACCTCTAATTTCTGACCTAACTCTTGAATAGTTAAATTACTTTTGTGTGTGTTTGTTTTGGAGCAATCAGTTCTCCACATTTTAGCCCTGTGTTGCGTTTATGTGTGCAGTGTTCCTGCTCGCTTGCGTATAATGGAGCCTTCCTGGCTGTGCACGTAATCAGGTTAGCCCGAGTCTGCTTTAATTATGAGTGATGGTGATATAGGTCAGTCGCTTTGTGCGCGCATAGTGGAAGATCGTTTAAAAATGACCCCTCACCCGCACTGCACACGTATGTACACCACACACATTCAGACAGACGCACACTGTTGCGAATGTCGTCCCCTCACACATACAACCACGTGGACGTACGCAAACTAATAAAACACATCTTAAGTCCAGCCGGCAACAGTCTGCTCTTCATAAGAACTGAGTGCCAGTGACATGAGACCAAAGCAAATGAATTAGAGTGGAGGTTAAAACGGAGCGCACTGTCTGCTGCTATTAACCTGCGCATGGCTAAATGACCCTATTAGAACATGTGATGCACTGTGCCATTTAGACTGAATGGAGTTTGGCTACAGAAAATCACAATAATCTCCAGATGCTGGCCGGCTATGGCCCAGACAAACCATTATTTGCGCTGTACCTGTCTGCTTCATGCGCAATCATTTCTCAAACCGTTCTGTTTAGATGGCAAGTTAATGAATAGAGTAACAGCATTTTTGGATGGTCGAATGCGTCGTAGCGCCAGACAGCTCGTCCTGTTCAAACTAGACTGGACTCATTTTTTACATATTTTCACTGAAGGCTGTGGAGGCTCACTGAATACCATCAGGGCATGACTCTGACCCTCTCAGCTATTAATGCTAAATGCCTTTATTATAAAAGTATTTCTAATCATTTTGTGCTCAGCAAGGACATACTGTTATCTTCTCCTTCCAACTACATCTATTGATTAGTAGGCTAAAGCTATTCTTGGCATGCGAAGATTGAAAGTACCACTAGTATTGGCATCTGCAGCAAGCCAGACATATATCTCCAACTTTTCCAGATGACTTTGAAATGAAATATTGTGTTGAGACACATAAAATCTGTATCTTGTTTGCCCCCCTCCTTTTTTTTCCCTTCAACATGTATATAAGACAGTGCCAATGTCATCAGTCATGTTCATGGTCTCTGCTGTGCTCCCATCTATCATTTTTTTAATTATCTTTTTTGTCTTTACTATGCCATATTTTATTATGCTGCTGACGACACCATAATTTCCCCCCCGAGGATTAATAAAGTTTCTCTCGATCCAGGATCTCACTTATCCGTAACTGTGAGAAGCTGCCAGCGCAGGAGCACTTTATCGTTCAGGAGTACCTAGACAAGCCCTTCCTGATGGAGGGCTACAAGTTTGACCTGCGGATCTACATCCTCGTCACTTCCTGCGACCCTCTCCGCATTTTCCTTTACAACGACGGCCTCGTTCGTATGGGCACAGAGAAGTACCATGCACCCAGCGAAGCCAACCTGGTGAGTGACAAATAATGAAGCTACTATTATGCAGGTATTCACACACACCTGCGCCTTTTTCTTGAGTTTGATAAAAGTGCATGGCACTGTGGTGCATTTATATTACTAAAAACAATACATATATAGTGCTCAGCGTGTTATAAATTCAGTAATGCACTGCTAACATTTTATTTATTATGCACTTCCATGACCTGCAGCCATAGCCTCGTGCAACTCAGCACAATCAGATTAAAAACAGATGAAACAAAGGTTGGAAGCAGTGTTGTCTTTACATAAGAACATGCATGCACACATATAAATAGTCCACAATTGGCAATAACTGATATTGTTCACATACACACACGCACACACACGGACGCAAAATATGCAGACATACTGTATGCACACAAATGCCCACATGCCAGATGTCTCCTGTAATATCAAGCCGCTCGTGTTTGCCTTGAGGTTCTGCACCTGCTGAAGCACAGTCTGTTGCTGATGATGGGATACATACGCACATACACACACGTGCACACACGCAGACACGCACTCAGTGAGTTCAGAGGACATTATGGTGGCTTACACTCATTCCTGTAGGTTTGCTCTAGTCTTAACCATTACTGCTATTTGCCGAGCCCTAACCGCTGCCCTGGCCTTAACCTAACCTTACCCCGTCTTTAAAACTTGTCTTCACCTTAAATTTAATGATTTACGTTACGGGTGCTTGCTTTTTGTCCTCATAAGAAAGGCACGGCCTCATAATGTGTGTAAATAGATTTACATGAGTAATGCCTGTATCACCGCTTCCTATCAAGCACGGTACTTATCTAAAATATGAGCACGCACGCACACACGTGCACGCATAGACATGCAGGACCTCTCCCATGACATGAAGCGTGCGTTGTGTTAGTCTGTGACATATGATGGAGTGAGTCATGCCATGGAGATGGATGTTTAATCCCACAGAGAGTGGCTTCCAGACAGCCATCGGGTGCTGGAGTGGCCTGCGGTCACAGCGGTTATTACCTTGTAGGCTAAGGACAAGGATGTATTGTCTTCAGGTGTAAGGGATGGTGTTTAAAGAGAGGGATACAAAAAGTTAAAGACAACCATCCAATAAAACATTTTAACCATACACTATTGGGCACTATAACTCAGATTTATATTCTTAAGATTTTGCAGGTCTGTGATTGTAAGATTGAGCTATTGGCTTGATTTCCACTTATTCTCATGAGAATAAGTGGAAATCACCCAAGGAGCGTTTCTGAAATACATCACTGATAATCTCCCAGTTCACACAGTGATATATTCTTTATTTCTTTTACTATAACACTCATTCCACCATCTCAAGTTGCCAAGGGACTAGCATGCAATATTTTTACTTCAGTCTTATTTACCTACTTTACTTTTAGAGAAAATGTTTTGCACCATATTGTGAGCTGGTGCTCTGTAGTATAAATTCACGAACACTCCTGAACAGGTTGTTAGAGCTTGTAAAAAGAAGTTTTATTGTTATTCACTCCAAACGCTGGATCCCGCAGTCACATTTAGTCGAATTATCATCAGATATACTGCATTCTTCCATATAAATGAAAAGGGCAAAGCTTGTTTTGAGCATATTTATTTATATCAGGCTACTTATGTAAAAGAGACACGTGTAATGCAAAAAGCCTCTTATTGTTCCCTTTTCTCTCCACAGAGCCAGCTCTACATGCATCTGACCAACTACTCGGTCAACAAACACAACGAGAACTTTGAGCGAGATGAGACGGTGGACAAAGGCAGCAAGAGGTCCATCAGCTGGTTCACCGAGTTCCTCCGCACCAATGACTATGATGTGGCCAAATTCTGGGGCGACGTCTCTGTACGTGGGCAGTCCACCCAAAACACGTGCAAACACAGATACAGTTACACTCAGACGCGCTGCGCCTGACGTCCACTTCCAAAAGCAAGGATGTAGAGTATGATAACAAAACACTCCACAAATGCAAACAGTGAATGACTTCATCCTCAGAAGTAATCTGTACGCAGGCTGTCACATATATATGTGTGTGTATACACACACATGTTGCTCCTGCTAACAACACCCGTTGCACGCAATGCACAAGTGGACGAGCTACAGCTTGATATGATTTGTTATGACAGTGATTCTGTGAGCTTGTTTAACTCCAGGAAGAGCTCAGTGGAAACATCATTCCTGGAGGGTGAGCTCTCCCGATTTGGCATTGCTCCCTGCTCATCCAAACACTTTAACCTTGTTCATTTTCTTTCATCATTGTCTGTTTGTAAAATTCCTTCACCTTCTCATTGATTTTTCTTTTTTTCCTTCTTTTTTAAATTTGTACATCCATCCATGCCGGTCATGCGCCTTTTTATCTTTCTGTTTCTACTCTTTTAGTTGCTCCTTTCTGTTTGACCCATTTTTTTTAGGTTCTCTTCATGCGCTCAGTATTCAGTATTATTTTCTCTTTTATCCCTGACCTTGAGTCTTTGTCCTGCTGTCCATAATCATTTGAGTTGTGTGGTCCCTCAGTACTTGTTCCCTGCTTTACGGCCTGCTCTCATGCTACCACCACTCAAAACCAAAATGAAATCCCTTTGGTTATTATTCTGTACTCAAGGAAAGCTTTTCTCTCTTCTCCTTACTGCCTCTTTTTTTAATTTTAATGTTTCTTCATGTTCATGTGGCATGCACATTACTTGCTGGGAAAATGTGTTGTTTAGATAACATTTTCTTTTCTCCCCTCTTTATTCCCGTCTCATATCCACATTGTGTGATGTGTCCATGTGCTCCATTTGGTGAAGGAACTAACATTTCCTTTCCTGTATTTTACTTAGTTTTCTTGTTTTTTTTGGTTGTTTTCTGTCCTTTAGTAACACCGCGTGTCACCTCCTGACTCAGCCAGAACGTCCACCTCTCGTCTTGCTCTCTGTGTTGTTTTCTCTTTTCTTTCTCTTTTTCTCTGAGCTTTCTTCAGAAGTTGCACCACTTTGGTGTTAGTGCTGTACATTTGCACTCACACACTGTGCTTTGTTTCAACTCTGTATTTATGCTCTCTGCGCCCTCTCCCCTCTTCTTCTCTTTTCATCTCTCCTCTTACATTTTGTTACCATGCAGACCTTAGCAGGCTGCCCCGACTCTTCCTGCCAGTGTTCATGGTCAGGCAGTCAGAGAGTGTTTGCCAAAAGATTTGTCTGTACAGGTTAAGAATATTGTACATATATACATACATATATACATATATATGTATATATGTATGTGTATATACACATATATATATGTATATACACATACACATATATATATATATACACATATATACTAGGGGTGCAACGATACACAAAATTCACGGTTCGGTTCGATACTTTGGTGTCACAGTTCGATATTTTTTCGATACAAAAAAATGTTCATGCCTTTTTAATTTGTCATTTATTAAAATTATAAATATATATTTTAACTCAAAAGTACAGTTTTTAAATTTAATGTTGCTGAAACAACAAAGTAATAAAATAATAAATCTATCTGATCATCTTTGGAAAAGAGAGTTTATTACAGAGAAATGTCTCTTTCCAAAATAAAAGCTATACTATACGCTTCTTCTGGGCTATATTCTCAGCAGCACATTAAACATATCAGGTCCCCATAAGGAGGATCCTGTGCTAACAGCTGTCTAAATGACTCGGGTAAAGTTTGTAGCATGCATGCTTGTTGTTTTTGTCTGCTTCCACTTGTCTTTGCACTAGGATGCTGTCGGAGTAAATGTGCAGTCATATTCGTTGTGTTCCCACTAGTGCTGTCAGCCTTAATCTGAAATGACCTTAACGCCACAACACGGCCAATCTCCGTTAACGAGCTACCGCGGATCGCCCTGTGCGTGGGGCTGGACAGCCAACACGTTAACGAGCTAAATGCGCTAACGCACTAGCTCCCACCCATGTAATTGAACATTGCGTGGCACATCCGACATACTGTTTTACTTTTGTCCATGACTCGCTTACCTTCAGGGTCATACGTCACATGAAGACCAAAATAGTTCCAAAGGTCAGATCTGAATGAGGGTGCGGGAGGTCCATGTTGCAAGGAGAGCTTAACTTCTGTCTGGCTAGCTTGCCCTGCGTTCAGTGAATCTGCGTTCGACTACTCCGCCTAGGCTGCACTGTCGAGCGCAGATCCACTGAGCGCTCAACACAGACAGCATCGTCAGAAGGAAAGTTGATAAAAATAAATTAAAAATTTTGTATTGTTCGATACATATGCGTACAGAACCGAAAGCACTGTATCGAACGGTTCAATATCGATACGAGTATCGTTGCACCCCTAATATATATATATATATTCTATTTTATGTGAAACACTGACATCTCTTTCGTATGAAGGCATTATTGATGTGCTGTATGGGACCTAGGTTTCTGAAGAGCTGTAGCTTTGTTTTTTTAAATGTGAATTTTGTTTGCAAGAACATGTGCAGGGTTTTTTTTTTTTTTTTTTTTTGCCTGTCTCATTTGGTTCTTTAGCCATCAGAATTGTTGTCTGAGGACCAACAAGGATACCCAATGGATTTATTTTGCCAAATGGATCATCGTGGCATTGCCGTATTGGTCCATTTGATCGACCTTTGTTTTTATTATTTATTATATTTTATTTTCAGATGTTACAGACGGGACAGACATGAGTGAGGGATAGGAAAGGGAGAGAGAAAGAGGAAGGAAAAGAAAAACAGAAGGGGAGAGGGACAGTGAGAAAGGGGGGGAGAAAAAAAATCTCCTGGATCACCTGTTGAGAGAAAAAGAATAGAAAACAAGCAAAAAAAACCAAAGCAACATACTAAACACAACACCATCGCATTAATCTAGCTAAGTGTAAACAGCAGTAAATACTAAATATTCAATGTTGTTGTGCAGCACGCAGGACAGACAGCGCACAATGTGCTTCGAAGTAGTAGCCAAGAAAGGTGTAATTTAAGTCTACGAGCAGTGAACACCCGTGTGCACACCTGTGTGGATCAGCGCGCTTGTATTCAAATGGTTTCCACATGTAATGGTCTGCAAGAGGATGTAGAGAGCCATAGCCCCATCCCCCAGGGCATGAAGCAGGCATGGAGGAGATCCAGGCCCCAGACATCCAGAGGCCCCACAGTGCGAGAGCCCAAGGAGGACAACCGGAGGGGTATCCGTGCCACCCTCCTGGGTAGGGCTGAGGATCCCCAGACGAGGCGTCACCCAGTAGCCACCGAGCAGAAGCTAGAGGGGGCTGCACCGGCGTGCCCGCCGGCTCTGCCGGCAGCCAGCTGTGCCAGAGTGAACCGAGCCGCAGGCCCAGAGGCCGGAGGCCTGAGTGCCCCCCGCACCCCGGAGGAGGCCTGACCGAGCAACAGGCGCCAGGCCCCGCTAGGTGCAGGTTTAAGTCTATCAACACATACAGTCTCCCTACAACCCCCGAAGTCTCAAACAAAATGCTTCTGACTCGATTCGAGGACCCTGAACTGGCCGTCATACAGCAGATGCAGTGGTGTCCTTTGGGCATCGTGCCTGACAAAAACAAACTTAGAAGTTTCTAAAGTCTTTGGGTCAAAGGTGTCAGGCAGGCAATGGTGCACTGGACTAGGAATGTGAGCCAAGTCCACTTGAAGGAGTGGGGGATTGGCTGGGGGGTTTCTCGGGCAAGAATTCCCTGGGAACACAGAGGGGCTGACCAAGAACCAGTTCAGCCTTGGAAGCACCAAGATCCTCCTTAACCGCAGCCCCCACAAAACCCATGGTAGGGAGTCAACCCAGTTGCCACCTGTTAGAGAAGCATGGAGCGCAGCCTTAAGCAACCTGTGGAACCGCTCACACATCCTGTTAGCTTGCGGGTTGTACGCAGTGGTGCAGTGGATCCCGACCTCCAGGCCATCAGCCATGGCAGCCCAAAGCTCCGAAACAAACTGGGGCCTCTGTCAGAGGTAATGTCAGCTGGGGAAACGCGAAACCCAAGTTGACAAAAATGCCCTGGCCACCACCGCCGCGGTCCTGGATGACAGGGGGACCGCCTCTGGCCACCAGGTGGTACAGTAGCTTGTAACCTTGTGGTAGGGGACCCATCAGATCAAAATGCACATGATCAAAACGTTTGCCAGGGATGAGGAATGGCGCAAGGGGTGCCTTAGTGTGTCTATGGACCTTTGCGCGCTGGCATGAAACGCACGCCACTGCCCATTCCTACACAGATTTGCGAAGGCCTGCCCAAACAAACTTGGAGCTGAGGCCCGGACCCCCGGGTGTGATAGAGCATGTGCCGATTCAAAAACGCAACAACACCATGAAACGGGAACCACCGAGCGTGGGCGGCTGATGGAAACGTCGCATGATTAATGGGCTGTGAGGTCAGTTTCTTGATCATTAATATGCAAATCGTGACCACTGATCAACAACCACTAATCAAAGCTCACTGATCAAAGCCCACTGATCAAAGCCCACTGATCAATGGCCATGAGTACCATTCACAGAGAGTTGGAGAATGGCTGCACTCACAGCATTGTAACACGGTGAACGATGTACCCTCAGCCCCCCTCCTCGATTCAGAGGTGATCTTTTCCTTTTCACGTACTTCTTCAGAAGTCACCTGGATGAAAACGCTACGTTCCAGATGAACAGAATCAAGTTTTGGGGCGGAAAAATCCTGGATGTGGGAAATGGGATAACGAACGCTGCACAATGCCCAGGCACTCTATAGTCGCAAGCTAGCAGCAAAAGCAGCTGTAGGCCGAGGTGGCAGTCCGGCAGCCGCCGATGCTTCCAGGCAGGAGCTGACTTCCTCTTCGGACCTTAGCATGTTCGCCCCAGGTGTCACCAATGTGGAGGTATGAAAGGATAACACGAGAGATCTCAATATTTTACTTCAACTTTAATCTCGGCTTCACACAACTCAACACTCAAGGCGCCAAAAGCCCAACCCTCTCACTTCCCCTCACACCGGGTGTGAGTGGAGCCACCTGGTGGTCCACCACAGGGGTCATTTTGAAAACAGCGTCTGACTACAAATGAGCTAGTTATGGATTTTATATTTTTATATTTACACACACACACTGAGGCGAAAATAAATAAATAAAAACGAAAAAATCTGAAACTGCATTTTAGACTTTTTCCAACATCTAAAGATACGTTTTGTTCATATGTAAAAGTTCTCATGTTTTTATGCATTAGTTTCCTTGACAGAATAATACATCACTGACAGAGTAATGCAGTATTTATTCTCCATATACTCAGTATTTTCCTTTATTGCATTTTAGAATATTTCCTTTTGGTTTTTTATTTTTAATGTGCCTCGTTTAATCCAGTGATACTGTTACGTAAATTTAACAAAGGAAGCCACAGATCGAAACATGAAAAAAAAAAACTTGTGTATTAATTTGGTATTTGGATAAATATAAAGATTACAAAAACAAAAATGAATAAAATGATTTAAAAAGAAGCAGGCTAAACCATTCTAGCTCAAAGCTAGCAAGATACAGGCACGCATCCACACACATAAGGTGCGAGGCAGTGGCCAGTGCTGGGGGCTCAGGATAAGGAGGGAGGTGATGTGGGCAGGGACAAAGGACACACACGCGTGTGCATACACCAGCCACTGCTGGGGACTCTGGGCATAAACAGTGGTAGTGGGACCAGGTGTTTGTGCAGGGCAGCCTGTGGGGTCAGACGGGTGGATGGATTGTCATATGGTTGGAGGTGTGTGAGCGACAGACAGATAGAAAAGGGAGAGGGGGGTGCAGCCTTATCAGGCCAGGGCCAGACCACCATACACCTCTCCTGCACCCAGCAGTCAGTCTGGACTGGGCAAACTGCAGGCCAGCAGCACTGTGTGGGGCTTGACTGGTGAGGGTAAGCTATGTGCAACGTGTTTGTGTGTGTGTGTGTCAGACTGAGCATGTTTACCCCAGTTGCACGCTGGGAGTAGGCAGGCTGGTAGCAGCCAGCACAGATAGGTGCAAGCACAAACATGCGCACAGGTTGGGCACCACAAGCAACGGAGATGGACCACCACCAACTTTTGTGAAAGTCTCTGTGTGAGAGCAATTCAAAAGGCTTTAGCTTTTAAACCGACAGACTGTCTTTATAACGCATTCGAGTTCAGGATTAAATAAACATTTCATTCGCGCCTCTGTGGAGCATGTCTGTGGGTTGCATTTCTAGTGTGTCCGTCACCATTGCTTCGTTGTCAGTTTTGTCCTAAATACAAAGGTACAATCCCTTATCTGCAGTTTTAAAATGAAATTAAAGCAAAGAGTTTTAATTTCACCATTTCCTGATTAAGGAGACCTTTTAATCAGCAGCTATGAAGCCCACAGCCTATGGCTTCTTAGGATAAACGAAACCTACTAAAGAAAAAAGTACAATTGAGTTCTCTTTGTAAATGCAGCTGGCTGATTCTCTCTGGCTTTGTGTGTCTGTCTTGCCAGGAGCTGGTGGTGAAGACATTAATAGTAGCTGAGCCCCACGTGCTGCACGCCTACCGCATGTGTCGCCCTGGCCAGCCACCGGGGAGTGACAGCGTCTGCTTCGAGGTCCTGGGCTTTGACATTATTCTGGACCGCAAACTCAAACCCTGGCTATTGGAGGTATAATTCTGTTTATCTACAGTATATGTACAGCATGCATGTGTGTGTAAAGCTGGTTAAATTGGAGAAGTGTGTTTCTCTCAAAAGCTAGAATATATTTTGGAGGCGTAATTTCACTAGATAATTTGAGATATTTAATTTCTAGACTACTATTACTATTTTTCTGTATACTGTTAGTATGTCATGCTAAGCTACTATTTGTGTGTGCTATTTTAAAAACACTTTCAACAAAGAGTGAAGGTACACTTGTATTCTGTCTTCTGTGATTTCTAACGTTTCTGTAAAGTCTCACCTGTCTGCGCTGCTACTGAAGTGACAGCGGCTCCAGACTGATGTAATGTGGTATAAGCAGGAGACAGGGAGACGTTACCGCACACTGACAGAAAGCATAAACACACACTGATTTGTGCCCACACGCTCTGGTCCCCACACATAAACACCCGCACGGTCTGCAGTACGTGTTTACCCGCCTCCGAACACACGGAGAGACTCTTGTAAAATGAAAGGAACTCACACAATCGCAGCCATGCACGCTTGATTACACGCATGCGGGCATTCATGCACACCCATAGATGCATACAGAAATGCATGAATATACAGCAGCCTATAAGACACGATAAAGACACCCCACCCCATACCCCCCTGCAGGCTTTAAAATATAGGCCAGAATAGCAGGTTGACTAGTAATTCTTCAAGTGTCAGTCTCTCGAGTGTCAGGCATGCAGGAGATTGAGTCAAATTCAGATTCCACTCCAGGATTTCTATCTCACTGCTCTGATGTCAGCAAGTGAGTTAAAGTGTGACCTAAATCCTTTAACCCAAAGTGGCTGCACCTCCACCCCCATCCCACAAATTGACTCGAGGATGGGGAAATGCCTTGGGGATAATTGTTTGGGGTTTCTTCCCCCCATCATGCCAACCCAAAATAACATTTTTAGGTTTTTTTCTGAGATTTTGGAGAAACAAAGTGACATTTGATAGTTGGTTGGTATTTTCAGGTGCTGGCATTTTCTATCATCTTGGAATTAGGGTGCTATTATTACCCTACGTGACATTTCTTGTGTAGCTGAGCAGTTGCAGTATAAGACAAAAGGATGTACAAGAGAGAGCAAGAGGATGGTGTTCCTTTTGACTGCTGGTGCACCGTGACAGCATTTGTGAGCATTTCGTGTGTGTGTGTGTGTGTGTGTGTGTGTGTGTGTGTGTATGAGACATAGCAAACAGCCGTGAATGCAGTTGTTCCACTCCAGCAGTAATGATCCCCCCTGTGCTACTAGCAGCTCTCTATAAGTCTCATCAATTAACATCCCACGCACACACGCACACACACAACCCTGCTTCTCTTTCACGCAACATTTACAGCAACAATAATTTATTTCCCAAATTCAACTGATTAGTCAGGGGATAGTTGCTAGCAAAGAGACCCCCTCTCAAATCCTCACTGCGTACACTGTCAAGATTGAAAATAACTTTATTACCACTTTTTAGCCCGTCGACGTTCGTTGCTATTCAGCAGGGACGCAACAAGCAGGCGGGCCCATAGGCTGGTTTCCACAAACGGTACCCTATGGCAAGCCCTCAGGTCTAAATTTAATTTTTCAGCAGATCGCTTTGCAACATTTTGTAGTAAACTGAATCTATTTCAGCCCATTTCACCATTTGTTTTAACTTTCTGTTTTCTTCCTGCCCTCGAGTCGATACGAAACAGTAGAAATTAAATTGAACCACAATCTAGGTCTTACGGGTTTGTTCTGGATTTGTGGACGCCCACCACTCAGGTTTCCTTGTTGGTGTCACTGTGAATTACACGTGCCATGCTTCGTTGGGGCTTCACCCAGACTGCTGTTCCGACACTGTCCTCTCTTGCTCTTTTAAATGTCAGAGTTGGTTGTCGGACATGCAAACTCACAACCAGGAAATGAATGTTCAACCTGTGTAGACTCAAAAGCCAGTTGGATACGTGAAAGCTAGATGGTATCATATACAAGAAACTGTCAGATCATATTATCCCTGTTCTTTGCGTTTGTGTTTTTGTCAGCTGTTTTTGAGAGCGTGTAGGAGGATGGAGAGGGAAGAAGAAAAAGGCTGTGTTTCACATCCTCCAATTATACCTTCAGAAAGGAGACACGAGGGTTTTTTTCAGTGGGGCAGCGTGATATTCAAAATAAGGCTCCAAACTCCTGTGTTAGAGGATGCATTTGCCTCTTTGTTGCAACTGCAAAAAAAGGAAAAACCCTCTGTGATACAGTACACTATCTCTTTGTAAGTGGACACAAGCACAGAGATATCATTGGAAATATACTGATAACAAACACAGAGGAATAAAGAGGGACACTCCACAGACCTGCAGACACCTGCTAAGTAGCTTGTCACACCGGTGAGTAGAGAAAAGGCAAGGGGGTGATGAGTCTCAAACCACGGCCAGCCATCAAAGAAGGCGCATTGTGCTCAAAGCAAAACGAGAAAGGGGAGACGGGAAGCTAAAAACGAGAGCGAGGGAGAGAGACAGGCTTTTGTGCGATCCTTGTCTTAATTCAGCAGAGTTTTCAACACAGGTTTTACCTCCTATTGACATTCAAAACATCAGCACTACATAGGCACACACACACGCACAAAGACACACACACATACACGCACTTGCTCAAATGGCGTAACCTGAGATATTCACTTTCATTAAACCAGCCCAGACAGCATCTGTGTTTCGTATAGGAAAGGCGTTTCATTGAGCCGTGATCTTTGCTTCATGCAGGCGCACACTCAAGTGCGCGCACACACACTCACTTGCATATCCAAGCACGCATTCAAACACGCCTCTCTGCCTAGACTGTAGTTTCTATCGTCAAGGCCAAGGCTTTTGCTCTTAGCGGTTCATTGAGTGTTTTCTTTCTCTTTTAAAAGCAAAAAACCCAGAAAAAAAACAAACAAAAAAACGAAGCAAACCAGGAGAAAAGTAAAAATCGCTGCACGTGTTCTGTTTAGCTCAGTAGTTGCCTCATGGCACAAGCTCATGAATTCTATTAGCATGTAGTGGTGTTATCAGATGGCACTATACAGGCCAAAGGAACCAGCAAGCTTCAAAAAATCCAGCGTCAGGTGTAAGGAGTGCATTTACTTGTTGGGGAAATGCAGCAGCGGGACAATATTACGGCCCCGCACCCCTCGACCCTGCAGCCTCTTTAGGGCCCGTGGCCTGTAAGCTGGCATGACAAATAGTTTCAAATTTACAGAGAAAAATATAAAAATGGGAGAGGACAAGACGTATACACACACACACAAAACTATTGCCTTAAATTTTCCACCCCTGAAACAGAATCTGACAAAGAGCGCAATTTAGCGTTCTCACGAGGTCCTGATGGGTACCCGCGGACCCCCAGCACAAGGACCAGTGAACTGAGGCCCAGCCTCATTACAGGCTCTGGCTCACTTCATTTTTTAAGCTGTTTCCCCACATGCAGCATAAAAAAGCTCCAGCTGGTCAACTCTAAATAAGAAGAAACAAGTGCTTGTAGTGAGCATGAATAATTAGAAACCTCCCCGGTCCCCGCGAAGCTGTCTCTCTAGTGCCGGGCTCCAGGCAGCTTAGAGGCTGGTCGGCCTGCTTGTTAGGGCTACAGTCA
The DNA here is from genome assembly GCF_041146795.1 of Maylandia zebra. NCBI lineage: Eukaryota > Metazoa > Chordata > Actinopteri > Cichliformes > Cichlidae > Maylandia > Maylandia zebra. The sequence continues at coordinate 40,294,255 of NC_135181.1, read as the reverse complement.
GCATGTGACGGTGTGCTTGTGTCTGTGTGTGTGTGTGCAGAAGTGAATGTAAGTTAGCGTGTCTAAATTTGATTTGCACTGTGTGAATGTTTGCAGTGTTTGGTACTGTACTGTGTTCGGCTGGACGTTAAACACATCATGAGAGATACAGCCGAGGATGTGTCTGCGATTTTGTGTAAATCTTCTACTCCCTGTCCGCGTGTGTGTCTGTGCGTGTGTGTCTGGATGAATGGTCTTTGCCCCTCTGGGAATAGCCCTCTGTAGTGTGTGGTACGCTACCCTCATCTGCTTACCGACTCCAGCCCATAGTCTTGCTTTTATTCAGTGAGGTTGGCAGGTTTTACTCTTCTGAAACACACACGGGCCTATTCAGGAAGAGAGAAGGAAGAAGCTGGGCGACTTTCACTGCGTTTTATGTGTCATGTTAAGATAGCGTTGCACAAAGGCAGCTTGATTGTTGACGGCAACAATTTCACTACCATCCCCTCATCCATCTCATGTGCTCTTTCTTCGTGTCCTGTCCCCCTTTTTAGGACCGCCGTGCAAAATGATTGGCAGCTAATGAGGCGGGCGTGGTTAGGCAAACTGTGGCACGGGCTTGCTCGTCACGGGCTGTTTGTGTGTTTGTATGTGTGACTGGCCATTACAAAAACAGACCAACAGTCTGCAGCTGGGCTGCTTCCCCATGGGTGGCGATTTTTCACCCTTCCCCTCACCCCTTCCTGCAACTTTCCCCTCTTTGTGTGCTTTGTGTCTCGGATTGTTTCAAGATGAGTTTTGGTTTGTCCTTCCAGCCCATCAGAGCCAACGTAATCCAGACTTCCTTTTTCTTTGGCGTGTTTGTGGGAAGTAATCAGCATTGGCAACTGTAAACAGATGCACAGAGACAAACACATCGATAGTTTTCACACTTTCCTATTTTCCAACCACATACAGACACCAAATGAGTTGGATCTGAGGAAATACTGCTAATGCCTTGGGTGGAATAAATAGTGACTCACACTTGTTCAGATTTCCAGTAGAAATTCTATTTAATCTGTGGAGAATGAGGTAAAAATGTAATGTTCTTATAGCCTTTCATAAAAGTGTAAAGAGTAGAGATGTTTTCCGGCTACTCTTAGAGGATGGATTTAGAGGTTAGCCTGCCTTTCACATATTTCCTGAGGAAATTTCAGAAGTGTTTCCTAACACCTGCTACAGCCGACTCGAACATTATTGTGTATTCAGAGTGATTAAAGAGGAATTTACTTGCTACCTGTGCTCTCCAAATAATTTTCATCCCTTCATGATTGAATTTTCTAGGGTAAATGATAGAGGAGAATACATACAGTCTGATATTCTCAATTATCTTTCCGAGTCTCTTTTGCCCTCTTCCACCTTTCATTCTCCTTTTGTCTTTGATTAATCTTTGGCACTTAGTGGGATTCATTCTTGTTTAAATGTACATGGATATCGTCCTTACGCTCTGAGGGGTTGTCCTTCCACTTGTAAACCCTAGGTGGCAGTAGTGACCTGCGAGCCACTCCCCGGCTTAAAAGAGGTTTATTAAAGAATAATTAGAATGATGTATGGGACTGTCTGTCTCTATCCACATCCATTTTCCCCCAACATGACTATTTCATGGAATAAGTATCAAATTAGGTGCGCACGGGCTTTGTATGTGGGGCAGTTGAAAACATACACCAACTCTTAGTCATTTATCATCAGGCGTGTACGGCAGTGTCAGTGTGTTTGTGTGCGCACGTGTGACTGAGAAGGAAGATGCACGTTTATGAGTGACATAGGGAACTGCAGCAGCTACAGCTGGCTCTGTGGCATCTTTGAAGGGAAGACATGTTTTCCCTTCATGTTTGTGACAGTCAGCTCTGGACTTCAGATTGTGACTGATGATTTGTTTTTGTTTGAAGACTCTTGTATAGGTGACTTACTAGATCCACTTAAACCGCATTTAACTACCTTGGATTGTATCCCTTGCATCTTTTCCATGTCTTCAAAAAGCAAGGGAGGTCAGCAAAGCTAAATAGTGTCCCACTCACTTCCAGGACCTTTACCAGACTCCGCTAGAGTGTCCCTGCATCCGAGTGGACCACGTAAAATGCCACAAAAAGAACAAAACGGTGATTGATAAGACGGCTGAAACAAGAGAGCGACTTAACAGGGTGGCTGGCTGTCTGTCTTGCTGTCGCTCTACTACTCATGCTCGGTTTCCCCCTCTCCCTTTCTGCCTCCCTCTCTCATTCCACCATTGTGCAGCAACAAACACTCCATTCTGACAGCGGTTGAACTGTGCCGATACCCTTGAGCGTGCGGGGCAAAATGGGAGGCTTGTCAAAGCAGTGGTTGTTTACACTCTGCCAGGAATAATAAGAGGGGGTCGTTTTTCTGAACCGATTAATCACGAGCAGCCCTTGTACTTGTTTTAGAGAGCATTCCAGACGCAGAATAAATGTCGATGTGGGGTGGCAATTTGTTGTGGAAATAAAGCAGCTGATTGTTGTTGATCCGGTGCCGTTGCTATATTATTAGGGTCTGTGCGGCGAAGCTGCAGAAGCCACAGGTACAAACTGTTTAACGTCCGCTGCATTTTTAGCAGCGAGCGAGACGCATCGTCATCGCCAGGTTAATGGTTTTATTCATAATTGAAGTGATAACAACAGACAGAGCATCAGTTAGCGTCTCATCATAATACGAGTGGAGACTTTATTCTCTGTAGTTGTGCAGAACGACCTATGACCCGGTTTATAGTGATCTCATTGTTAGGCATTTATTGTGCTGTTTGGCTCATATTTGCTTACTGGCTATCCTTGGGCAACACACTTAGATCTCAATTTTAATGTTATAATGCCGTAACTTCATTATGTATCAAGTGCCCTGAGATGACTTCTGTTATGATTTGATGCTATATCAATAAAAGTGAATTAAATTTACTTGAATGAGATGCTTCAACAGATCAAACATCAACAGATCCATGTTCAAACCAGTGGCTGAATGGAATTTTCCACTTGGAAATCACCAGGCATTATCAAATTAAATAAGCCATGTAAAATTTACCGGTTGCATTTCTCCCTGTTTTGTTTGTACTTTAGTGCTCAAAATAAAGATCAGTAGAGGGACTTGCTGTTCACCGAAAATTCAAACCAAATGGATGGTTTAAAAAAAAAGTCTCACGAGGCTCCCCGGCAACAGCCTGTATTTCACAGTGGTCTTCATGAACGATGGCAGGTTACGGTTTTCTCTTTGTTTTTATGAGCCATCTCAATCCCACGACTCAAGGTGCTGAAAATAAAAGCTTTACATTTCCCGTCTTTGTTTTTGTTATAACCCTTTCATCTCTGTACGTTTAATTCAGTAATCAGATGGGGATAAAGGGTCCTGTGAAAGAATTAAAGACCGATATGCTTTTTGACCAAGTGATATTTTGGCTACAGCGATGCGTCGCTGAAGCTGAACCGAATCAAAGAATGAGTAAAAAGGAGTTTCTAATCTTTTCATCTGACGTTTTTATTGAATGCATCTTGGAGCAACCGAGGGCTCCTTTAAGACCCTGCCAGAGTTACTTAAGGAAATCAGAGTGGGGGGTTTTGGGAGCCTGCAGGGGTTCATTAGGACCAGACTGGTTCAACTTCCTTTTGCCAGGGAGGAAACAGAGAACACAGAAACACAGAGAGCGAGAGAAAAATGAAGAGAGGTAACGACCGGAGAATGAGGGCTAGCACGGGGAGGGAGCGGGGACGGGAGGGGAGCGCAGGGTCAGTGGTGACCAGTCAGAAAAACACGGTGAGAGACAGAGTGGAAATAGAAACTAGGGAGGAGAGGAGTGCAGCTGGCTGCAAGAAGAAGGTGAGAGACAAAACAGCTGAGGGAGAGCAAAGAAAGCCAGCGAGCGCTGCGATGCCAGTCTCTCCTGTGACAGCTTGACACCACGAATCAAACTAAGAAACGAAGACAAGTAACGAGACGAGCGTCACCAGGATCACTGCCAGTCTGGCTCTTACCTATGGGCTACGGCGCTCTAAAGCCATACTGTTTTCACCGTGGCTGTCACATTGGCGAGCGCTCTAAATGAACACAGACCTTCTTTTATTTATTTTTTCTTTAGTAATGTTTCGCTTTCTTTGATAAGATAACTGCAGGATGAAGTGGAGCGCCGTCCTCCTCGGCACAGAGAGGATTGTACACTTCATTCTTTTGAGCGAAAGAGTTGCATAGGGTCTCTCTGTTCCTGTTTTCCTCATGGCGCTAGAACACATTCATCACCCCCGTACTGATAAATGGCTGCTGTATACAAAATAATAAAAAACACACGCACACGCACGCTTACAAGGGCACGTCCGTACAAACACACTTCATATTTGTGAGGCTTTTGTAGCTCACCTGTGATATTTATGGAGTTATTGCCTAAACTAGTTAAAGGGACTCAGGCAGTGACAGCCCAGGGAAGGTTATATGCATATTTACAGACAGCCACAGCTCAGTATCGAGTTTCTGAGGAAATAGCAAGAATAAAAAGCTTCCTGGTATCACAACAGTCACGTTTCTTAGGTCAGTTTGGGTGTAGCTGCTGATCGCTGGAAGGTGCAGATTTACATTTTTTCTCCTTTATTTTATTTTCTATAGCTGCCTCGTGATCCTAATGCGCAGTCTTTCAGCAGTTACGGCCTTTTTTTGGGGGGGGGGGGTTACGCACACACGCTCTGGCTCTCGCAGTTCCTGGGAGTCTAGCAGCGGTGTAAATATTATCTTACATCACTGTTCCCGAATCTGCCACACAGCACTGAGCACCTTTATGTCAGGATTAGTAATGGGTAGTTCAGATGTAGGAGAGAGAAGGAGGGATGGAGTTACAGAGAACTACCCCCACAACCCTTGAGAGGCTTTGCATGCCGTCTCCAAAGGGGCTTTCAAATTTTGGTGCTCGGGAAAACCTCATGGTTCCAAATAGCTTGATGCTGCACGCCAGCCTTTTTTTCCATCCATCTCTTTTACCGTCCTTTACCCCACATTCCTGATTGGTGGATAGAACGGGATCTGTAATAGACACTAAAACCTGTGATTAGCTCAGTTTTGCTCTGTTACTGAAATCCCGACTTGTGATTGGCTGTTGTCCTGCTTTGATGTGTTCAACTGTATCCAACGGCTTTTTTCCAAAGGAAGACGGGAACTAGAGGAATAGTGTTTGTGACACAAGTACTCACGTTGACTGCAGAGTAAGGCTACTGGGAGAGGTTGAATTTCCAGCTAGACGCCCAGACAGTTGGCTTTGATTTTCATTCATAAAAGCAGATAATTTTGACTTCAGGGTACATAAACATTGTCAATGAATTGAGAAAAAACCCCGGAAAATATATTAATAGGAGGACATTGTCTATTAAGGTGATGTTAACTGTTGCTGTTCATAACCTCTGATTTTGTTGAACTGATTTATAGCAACAAAGTGACAAAATTCCCTTCGCTACTCAACAAATAAACCCTTATCCCATACGACCACATCACCCAGACGTTAAAAAGAAAATGGGCGGTCTAAGGCTTTTGGACATTGTTAATGAAAGAGCCGACTTATCTCCAAAATCAAGCCGTATCAAACTCGGCCAGCCTTTCGTTGGGCATCTGTTGCATTGTCATTTGAAGTCAGCTCATAGAAAGACACCATTCCTCTCACGGTTGCCAGTTCATTCACCCTCCCTCTGCACTTCTCTTCCATTTTTTGCAGCCTTTGTTGTCTCACATAATCTCTTTCTCACTGTGGGAACATAACAAAGAGTAAAAAGAATTGATTTGTTGTGTCAGGTATAATAACTGATATTTGAATACCTTGCACTGGTGCTGGAAATTGTTCCGTTAAGAATGGTACATTGCTCTTGAATTTCTCCCCAGATGATACCTGCTTTTGTACCTCGAATCCGAGGTGGCTCTTTCTGTTTCTTGCTGAGCGGAATCTCTCTGAGCGCTCTTGATTGTCCGTGATGGCACTGAGCTGAGCGACGGCAGTTCTCTGATGCTCGCAAAGACGTGCGCGTCGAGGCGTCGGGCTGTTGCGAGCAATCTTAGGATACAGAGTCAGGAACCAGGGTCAGTTATGGGGTGAGCGATTAACCCACACAATCTGTTTGTATGCATTCACTCTGACGCAAATATGCTCTTCTAAATGCACGGGCATACACTCGTCAGTGCCAGAGTGGATTTATGCCCAGGCAAAGGCTAAGAGTTGCAAAGTGTCTGTCAAAGAGAGAAAAAACCCTCAACTTTCATCTCTTTCTCACTACTTCTCTCCTTGTCGGAATAGATCTTTTTTTTCTTTTCTCCAAAGATGCTCTAAACTCACTCCTGTAATTGCGTAGCCTGTCTGTTGGACTGATAAGAAAGGAGAAAAAAGTGATATGAAGCAGAACAAGAAGAGAAAAAAATACTGAGCATCCTTTGAATGTGTCTGTTCTCTCTTACCTGACAGATCAATCGAGCTCCGAGCTTTGGGACAGATCAGAAGATTGATTACGATGTGAAGAAAGGTGTGCTGCTCAATGCCCTCAAACTCCTCAACATCAGGTATTGTTTTCCACCCTGTCTTACACATACACACCCATGCAAATAGATGCAACAAACTGCATCTACGGTTTGCAAATCCTGCCCGCGGCTCTTTTGCCCGTCTCTAGTGGCTCCCTGTGGCTTTCACAAAAATAAGTAGCTGAATATAAATATGGAAAGTAACTATGCTGCTGCTCTAAAAATGTGGAGCCTTTACATTGAATTAAAAAAAATGTGTTCCTCTCAGCCAGCCGGTCACCTGCTGCCTTATCCTCTTAGTTTTGCTGGAAATCAGTAGAGGTGTCTGGCATGGATGCACGTAAACACATAAATGTGTAGCCTTAGCTATGCATTCAAAAAGAAATAACAGGAAAACAAAGAATTTAACATGGAAAGATTTGAGTCCTTGCTGCTGGCACGCTCGATCTGAAGCCTATAAGACCACTACATGTTTTATCAACAAACTTCACAATTGCTCTGTTTAGTTGGTGAAGTTTTGTGCGCAGACGCACTCGAAGTTTGTATCAAGCCTTCCTTTAAAGGGCTTTAAATGCTCAGAATTCCAATCGGTGCTTAGGTTTCTTTTATTTATTTATTTATCTTTTTAAAATTATTTTGACGCACAGTACAATCCGGCCATTATCTTGTTTTGGTTTCAGACTGATGAGGCAGTAGTGACATTAGCGTGGACGCAGCAGGAAGTTGAAGCTTTGGACAAATAAATTGCTGTCTTTCTAAATTTGTGTGTTGGTGTTTCTGTGGTGGATAAAAAGACGGATAATGGCCAAGGTACAAAGCCATGCAATACCATCCACTGTGTGCTTTGTGAACCCTTCAATCAGAGATGCTGGGTGTTTGTGAGTTTCTGAATGTGTCTTTTTTTTAACCTGTGCGCTGATCTGTGGTCCGTATATCTACATACGCTTCCTCTGCTGCTCTTTGTTTTGGTTTGTGGGTGTATTTCCTTTCTTTTAAATGCGCACGGTTTTTATTTTGGAATGTATTTGTCGTATAGGTAGGGTGCGTGTTTGTGTGCACGTGTTTGTGTTTGCTGGCATGCTTTTCTGTCCCCTGGCTACGGAGAGTCTGTCCTGATTGATCATTGTACACCAGACCTCTGCTCTTTATTCCCTCTTTTCTCTGTGTGCTTGTCCTCCTCTTACTGCTCTAAATATAGTCTCAGCTCTGCTAGTCACACACATATATACAAACAAAGTGCACACACACACACACACACACACACTGGATCAATTACATGCAACATCGTATACATCTAATTTGGCCAAGTGAGGTGCACCGGGCCCACATAAAGACCGGCTCCATCCTCCTGAATGGATTCATGTGGGCCAAACAAATCTCTTCTCAAAGTGATTTGTTACATGGCTGATGTTTAATGTGCTGCCACAGATTAAAAAGGGAGATTTGGTTATTTTATGACAAATAAGTCGTAGGAGGGCTTGAAAGGCACGGGGAAGCTCTTTCCACTGGACATAGCGCTTATGTTCACGCTACAGTGAGTGTGGGGGGGCTTCGCTCACTTTTTCCTTGTATAGTAATGACTTTGCTTCCCCCAAAGGGAGGAGCTGGTGCTGTGTAGAGGTAGGCTTGGCTCTTGATTCTGCTCACCACATCAACTGTATCAAATGGGATCAATTCAGACCCGGTCGGGCATGGACATTGATAAACCTCAGTCCCCCAAAAGCACTCAATATCCAATTTAAAGGACCAGCGATTGACTAAAATGAATTGCCCTTTCTCTAGACCGCAGTGGCCCACTTGTTCAGAATTAGCTGTCTGGTCCTGTTCATCCCAGAGTTGTTTGTGTCTCAGCTTCATCTCTGTTTTTGTATTGTTGAGTGTTTTGTGGGGGCTTTTTGTCTGTCTTTTTTTTAAACCAGCACAATGATGTGATAAGGCAGATATTCAGGTCAGCTAGGGAGGAGGCCCACAAGCTGTCAGGCTTTATTATGACACTTTTAAAAACCCTTTTCCGTTGATTATGTGCGTGTGTGTTTTTCCCAGTACTGTCTAGTGTTACAAATAACCATTACATGCAAAGCAAAACTAAACAAAGAGAGCTTTGGTGACAGCAAACATTAAAAGGTGCGATCAGAATGTTTTTGCTCTTAGTTAGCTCTTAAATCCGAACCCTTTCCGTGTATGTGCGATGTTAGTTGTCTTGCTTTTCGTTGATCCAGGGCGAGTGATAAGAAACGCAACCTAGCCCAGCAGAAGGCAGAGGCTCAGAGACGGCTGTACGGACACGGATCCATGAAGAAACTCTCGGCCGCTTCCTCAGACTGGGAGAAACAACGTCACACGCTGGAGCGACGAAGAGAAGAGCTGGTGAGGACGAGCAGAAAGAAAGAGAAAGCAGGAGGGGAACAGAAATCCATTCATTTAAAACTTTTTTTTAAATTCACAAATACTGGGCTTTATATCCACTCCTTCACACACACTGTCCCACCGCAGGTACAACCACAGTTGTCTAAAGCGCTGGCTGGTATCAAACTGCAGGGCAGCATCTGCGATGCTAAGCACCTGTACAAGGCGGTGCTCCTTAACTGTGGTCGAGGGAGTTGAGAGCGCTACTCATTCATTTCCCCACCTGGACATTCAAAACCGGCCTGGGGATTAGAACAATGACTGCACAGTCTCGAGCGGCGGTCGTAAGTCATGAGATACTTTTAAGCTTTGCAGGCCACACGAAAATGTGCACAAAAAGGTGGTTTGGCTTCAGACAGGCTCACATCAGAGATCTGTGACGTGTCATTACAGACATTTACTTAACACACCGATCAGCTGGCACATCAATATATTTGACATATAAATTATATGTCTCAGCACCCTGCTGTATTATGCACTTGAAACACAAGTCGAAAAGCAGAAACTCAGTTTCAGTTACTTCTTACTTTGTGTCAGAAGACTCAAAAGTTTCTGACACAAGCATACCGTTTAATTATTTTCTCTTTGAAATGAAGTCGGGGGAGCTTTGCTCATGTATATGGGGAAAAGTGGCAGCTACTAGTACTTTAACGCCTCCCACCCTCTTTGATTAGCCTTTTGATTAGCCATGGCACTAATCAGTGGGAATGAGGAAAGATGGCGGAAAGGCACCTTTTAGAAAAAGGGCATCGCTTCGTTTTCGAGTGCTGTTATGGCTGAAGTGTGAGACCAGGTTTGGATCTATGAAAGGCACACGCTGCTTAGAGCTAAATGAGATTGCAGTGCTGGTAGGAAAGTGGTCCCCTCCTTTCGTCTTTATGCCAAATTGGCCAACTGAGCTCCACAATTACACCTTTGTAACATACTAATAAAAGAGTAAATGGACTAAATTATGAGTCATTGATGAGTGAGACTCTTTGTCCTCTTTTCTTTCTTGCAGGAATTCATTCTGTCTTTGCCTCTAATAGAATATATTGTTTTGTTGGCACTGACTTTCATCTGGAAGAAGTTGTCATTTGTCTCTTTGCTCTTCTCTTATGTTTAGAAAGAGCGGCTGGCGCAGGTTCGCAAGCAGATTTCAAGGGAGGAGCATGAAAAGCAACATCTGGGGAACTACAGGTAGGAAAGAGGCAGACAACTGGGGCGAAGAGCCTCTCCCTCCAGGAACACCACCCACTGTACTTGTGCCAGTGCTCTTACATTTATGGGGGTCATCTCGAGAGTGCCAGGCTCTCAGGAAAACAAATAAAGCTGTTGCAGAAAGAACAACCAAAAGCGAATCTATTGTTTGGAGAGAAGAACTGACTGAACGAATGACGAGAATGAAAGCTGTCCAGTGATGTGTAGGAACAAGGATCAAATTGTTATTCTTCTATGCACAGTGTGCACCACAAAGTTACTTTAGTGTACACCTTTCTTGACAAATGGCAGCCGGCTTTTCCCCACACTTTTATCTCCCCCCGAAATCCAGCAGGGACACTGGAAGACATTAAGCGTGTCAATTTTTAATAGTCAGCTCACAGATGGAGCAGATTCACCTTACAGCATGACTCAGCAACACAAAGTTCAGATTTGCTGCTTGTCCCTTATAAATTGTTAATGCTCTTTCCTCCCTCTGTGTCTCTTCCTGCCTTAATCCAACACATACCCCCCCCGCCTCGCTTTTCTCTCCCAGTATGTTCCTCATTCACCCACTTACACACAAAAACAAAGACAAACAGTCACAACTGGCTCACACACACAACACACACCCTTCTTGCTGTCTTCCCAACTCTAAGTGACTTCTTGACTCATCACTTGAGTGAATGGCTGGTGAATTTTGAATGCTGATCCAGGCCTGCATGAAGTGCTGTCACCTCCTTCCTATTTTTCGACAGGCAGTCAGACAGTCAATCAGGCAGGCTGGCGTCTGTCTGGAGCACCCTGGTAAAGACCTCTTAGCATTCAAATAGTGTCCCTGCACAACGCTGAAGTCTGATTAACACAGTGCTTCTCATTAGATGAGTTTGGGTAATGAACTGACTTACATTGTGCTATTAGATGAAACTGTATCAGGTACAGACAATGACCGTGATCCGAGGGAAACCCAGCAGGTATTTGCTCTTCAGTTAGGATTCTTTAAAGGGTACAGCTTGTGTTTTATATATACATGTAATATATATATGTGTGCATAGCACAAAGAGGTACGCTTACAGTTGAGAATGCTCATATTAAAATAAAGAATAGAAATAAAAGGTCAGCATATGTAAATTAATGTGAAAAAGAAAGTTTCGGAGATAAAAGACTTGTAGACCAACTTCCTTTACACAGACAAAACCAAAGTGGTGATAGCTGGCCCGTCCCTCGGCCTAAACTGGGCAATGCAACAGCGATCCCACCAAATCCACAGCAGACAACCCGATTGAAATGCTGAGCAGACCCTCAATCAGCTGAAGCAACATCATAAAGAAGAGTGGGCCAAAATTCCTCCACAGTGATGTGAGAGACTGATAAAGTCATACAGAAAACAATTACTTCAACTTATTGCTGCTAAAGTGGTTCTGTGAGCTATTGAATCATGGCGTGCATTTAGGTTTTCACTTGCTTTTTTCACATGTCTCTACAGTAATCCCCGTGAGCAGACCCTCAGACATCAGACTACTCTAAATGCTCGTTTTTAGACAGGTTTTTTTTGCACTGTCGACTTAATGCGAGTGGATAAAGCCCTGTCTGCCTGCTGTTTGTATCTTTTGCGCACTCTGGGATGTGGTTCACACTCCCAGAGTGAACGGGCCCCTTTAAATGTCTGGCGACAGCAAACTTTAAAGACCTGTTGACCAAATCAAATGTTTTTATTCAGTAGAGTTTCAGATGTTAGTTTTTCTTTAACTCCAGTTGAGGACTGAAAGTAAGGCCCAGCAAACGTTTTAGTTAAACAATAGTGAGAGGTCACCCCCACGTAAAACGTCCATTTGCTCAGAGATAGACGCTGCCAAAAAGACTGAGCAGTTAACACCCACTATTAAAGTGCCTCACCTTAAGCTTCTCAGTCGAGTGATTCATGACGCTCTTTAGGATTGAAACGTTCTGGCTCTTTTCATATGTTATGAATCCATTTTCGTTTATGTGACCGTTATAAAAATGTGTCTTGGGAATGAAAAGAACCATTACATGCACCCTAGAAACTGAGAAGTCTCACATATAGTGAATTCAAGGGATGGGATTCAAATGGCAGCTTTATCTCAGGTCTCACAATCAATGTACCTGTTTGCATAATACTGGGTAACGGCTTTGGTCCAATTAAATAGTTCAGCTTTATGTGGCATTACACAGAAATCTGCTACACATACACGTGTATCTGTGAGTAGCTCAAAGCCTATTAATCAATATTTAAAAAGAGCCGGCCTGTCATTGTGCCATGGTAGAACATTTTCCACTGCTGTGTCCTTGCTGTGACTTCATTCATCTCTATAGTTTTCTCTTTTAATCACAGGTCTGTGCTTGTGAGTGTTTTTCTAACCAACTTGAGGGGAGTTTAGCACTTAATATCGTCTGTGCAGACGCCAGACTACATTCATGCTTTTGCAATAACTAAGGCCAGTTCTTATCTTGATTAAAACAATAACCTTGTTTTGACTTAATGGCTAAAGCGATGGCATTGGGAGTTTGCAGATGTATTATGAGGGTAACCAGGCATTGTTCTAATCCCCTCAGGCCTTGGATAAACACCGAGCACTGTTATTTTAGTCTTAAGGGCACAAATGTGAATGTGTGAATGGGCGCATTAGCAAAGACTGCAAACACAGTGAAGCTCGTGCACACGTCGGTGTACAGCGTGTAGAAAGCTGTTGTATTAATGCACCGAGTGAAAAGATTGACTGATGTTCATGCAGTTTCTTCACTTAAGGTCTCATTAATATTCTTCTGTCTGTATTTGCTCTTTGCTGCCTCCTTCCTCCTCCTTCACTCTCACCTTTTGTTTGTCTTTCTCTGCACTTGCTGCACCTTGACCTTTCTGTCTCTCCCACCAATTATTGTGCCTCATCTTTATCTTTCTTTCTATCCCTGTTCTTTTTTTATTTTCTTTGTCTCTCTAAATCTCTTTACCCCTTTTCCACTTTTTTTTTTACCCCCACTGACTTCCTGAATATTTCACGGCTTCTCTTTCCACCCCATATCCCTCTTTTCCTTAACCTGAACCACCCTTTTTCTCATTCTTCCACTCCGTCTCTTTCACCTTCTACTTTTATGACCCCATTTGTGACCCATCATTTCCCTTCATTTTCCCCTTTCCTTTGTCCATTGTTCCTCACCTCGTCTTCACTCTCTTCTCCTTTCTCCCTCCTTCTCTGCGGTCCACAGACGTATTTACCCCCCAGACGACAAGCTGCTGTTGGAAAAGTATGAAAGCCTGCTCTCGGCCGCCTTTCAGACCTTCCTCGCCGGGCGAGCTGCCTCACTTCAAAAGGAAATGAATAATCCTCTGAAACGAATGAAGGCACGTACGTCAGTGGCAGACTGTCACGGACTCACACACGCACACAAGCAAAGAAAACTGCAGAAACCCACACCCAAACATATTCAGACACTTGTGGACAAGCAAACGTAAAAGAAAAGAAGCACACACACATTTCTATTAAGATTCTGCCCATAGAGACAAAAAGGATGCACAAATAGCGCGAAAGTGTGCCGCAGCCCTTGGTATTTGTTAGAACACCTGAAAATACGTCCTTCTTCTCCTCTCTACCTTTCCACTGTCATTCAGCCTTTTCACAAATATTCATTATGTTGTGCACATGAGCTTTTAAAAGCAAACAACAATGTCACTTTTATTACTTTATTTACTTCCTCTTTCTTCTTCTGTGTTTTCCTACGTTTCTTCCTTTCTGCAAAGGTTAACCAAGTTGCTGGCCACACATTTCAATGCATTTTTATGCAGTTTGATTACATATTTATCGCACTTACACACATATACCAGCACTCTGCAGTATCAGGAGGAATGCATCTTCAGTTAAGCTTTGAAGGTAAAGGTATGAAGAGAGGACAACGGCTGATCTACATCAGAAAGATGAGAATGGGAGATGAAGGAACGATGAGCGGAGGATAATATAGTCATAAAGTAAAAAAGATGGTGAGACACTGATAGAGAGTTGTTTTGTTACTATTGTTTTGACTTGACTAGAGTACAAAAAAATGGAGAGAAAGGGGCAATTTTTGGTTTTCATGTCTGGTTATGTATTCAAGAGGAACAAATCAATGGAATGAAAAGACACAGGGGAGGGAACCGTGGGATATTTAAAAACACGGAGCGAAGAAGCAATGATGAGGAGGAATGATGCAGATAGAACAAAAAAGCCTTAACTGCGTTTGGCAACTGAATAGCAGAAGTGAATACTGTGCAGAATGTGGATATTTTTGACAGTAGTATTGACATTACAAGTACATATCAAAGTACTGTCATATGGAGCCATCGGAGCTTTTGTGGAAACTGCCTCAGCAGTTTGCACCCTGTCGCAGTGTTTTTTTTCTTTCAAAAACTTATTGTGTGTCCTTTAAAGAATGGAAATCTCTGCAGAGCATTTTTAGAGATGTCAATCAAAGACTGGTCAGAGCCGAAACAAAATATAAAGGCAGCGAGTGTTGCTTTTGTGTTTCCTATCTAATAACACGATCATGAGTGACAACTCGACTGTCCTTATTCAGAGACAGAGTGTGAGATACTAATCTGAACCATTTATGGGGAAAAAGATGTTCCTGAACTGCAGTATGATATTCATCAGAGCACAAAAAACACATCTTATGCAAACGTTTTCTTGCCTTATGTTTAAACATTTCCTCTAGTTTTGAGAGAGTCTGCGGGTGTTTTCAGGTACCTTTCTAAAAGCAGTGGGGGAGGCGGCTCGTGGAGCCAAGCTCTATGTTTAGTCACTACTCTGCCACTTTAATAGGTACGTCGCACTAGTAGAGAAGAATTAACACAGAATGGAGAGAATGAAAGTTACCCACAGACGGTCTGAAGTGTTATTCTTCTATGCACAGTGTCAACTTTGGACCTATTCAGAAAACTGCATTAGCATGTACACATTTCTTGACAATTGCCAACTGGCTTTCCCCACACTTTCATTATTCCCCCACAGAAAACATAAAGCACGCCAATTTTCAATAGTCAGCTCACAGATGGAGCAGACTCACTGTAAGGCGTGACTCGGCAACACGAAGTTTGCTGCTTGTCCCTTATAAATTGTTACACACTAACCAGCCACTTTAATAGGTACACCTTGTTAGCACCAGGTTGGACCCCTTTGGCCTTCAGAACTGCTTTAGTTCATCAAGGTGCTAAAAAAATCCCCAAAGGTTTTGGTCTACCTTGACATGGTTGCGTCACAGTTTTTTTTCTCATCAGCATCCGTGATTTACGTCGTATGTTTCACCAAATCCCAAAGGTGCTCTGTTGGACTGGGATCTGGTAATCGTGCAGGACATTTGGATACAGTGAACTCAGTGAAACCAGAATAAGATGTTTTAGAGTTTTGTGCCACAGCACGTTATCCTGTTGGCCATCAGACGATGGATCCACTGTGGTCATGAAGAGATGGACGTGGTCAGAAACAATGGCTAGAGTGTTTAAACAACACTGTGCTACAGAAATCGTCAAGCATCAGAACGTTTATTATTTGTACAATTTTCTCCGATGATGTTAGTGATCCCGTGCTGTTCTTATATGACAGGATGGCACCCGGTGTGGTCTTCTGCTGCTGTAGCCCACCTGCTTCAGGTTTTGATGTGATGTGATGTTCAGAGATGCTCTTTTGCATTTCTGAACTTGGTTGTAACCCGTAGTTATCTGAGTTACTGTTGCCTTCCTATCAGATCGAAGCAAACCAGCCATTCTCCTCTGACTTTGCCTTTTTCTGCTTAAATGCACTTAATTGCTGGATATTAACCTTATCAAGCATTTTTACAGGTGTGCTTAACAAAGTAGATGGTGGGTGTATATTTCATAGTTATTGGTCGTATCATTACGATTCAAATGCTAAATTAGTGAGCTTTCTTTTTAGCTCCGTGTGCATGCGTCTGCTGTCGTGCATGGCTCTACTAGTTTCCCTCCCTTCCATTTCTGTTCTTTGTTTTATTGTGTGCCCTTTGCAAAACACACCTAGCAGAGCAGCTGAGAGACAAGTGAAAGGAAGATAATGTCATTCGAAGAGATGACAACTTGTTATGTTACTGTAAACAAAAGCTTCCCAACAAGTGTTAAACCAAGCATAACAAAATGAGAAAGAGAGACTGAGAGAAGCCAGAGCTGTTCTGTCATTGTCAGCGGCTGAGACTGTTTGACAGTCTAAATTAAATCAAACAGAATTTAAAGAGAACCGAATAGAAAGTGTGTAAAAATGAAAATACCTCCAGACTGGTTTAAGTTAGATTAGCATTAAAAACTTAATTTATCAGGGAGTTTCATTACTCGTGATGTTGCTTTTTTTCTTTGAGACATCATTCCTTAGCTCTGCTTAGATGGGCACACCATGCAGCCAATCAAATGCAAAGGCAGATTGGGATCATACGGGATAATCATGTGAAAGAAGGAAGGGGGCGTTTCCAAGACAGGAAGTGTTGTGGTACAAAGAGACGGGAGCCGGTCGGGAAAAATGGAAGAAACACGTGAAGATGTAAAATGAGCAGCGTCTGGCTGCATTTCAGTGACTCTGGGTTTCTGATTGTTTAAATGAATCTGAATGTGCGTTTAAAGCCATTTATGATTCTTAACTTGTTGAATCTGCCGCTCACCACAACAAGCACAAGCACAAATTTTGCACTTTTAACTGCTTTTTCACAAGTTTCACAGCTTTTCCTACTGATAAAAACCTCCCATATGGCCATTTATACAACACAAAGTAATTAAGCAATAAACAATTAACTTGTTGAACCCCAATGCCCCCAGTACTGGAGGCGAGAGGGAGAACATCTGGAATTACCGCCAGATCTGTTATTTAAATATAGAAGCGTGTGGTTTTCACAGAAACGTCAGAATCTCATCCAAAAGCCCACAAAACCATTTCAACAACCACCAAAAAGCTAAAACAGCAAAAAGAGCATGTAAATACCATCCATCTTCTTCTGCTTATCCGGGGCCGGGTTGGGGGGGCAGCAGCCTAAGCAAAGACAGAGCGATCTCACTCCCGAGGCGTAACATGTCGACGTTTTGTCACGTCCCGCGGCGTTCCTGAGGAACGCGAAAGGAGACCTTCGGCGTTCTTATGGTACGCGGCGGGTTATGGCTGGAATCCAGTGCAATGACGCTCCCGCGGTAGTAGACGTTCCAGCCCTGTATTCCAGCCCTAAACCTAACCTTATCCCTAGCCCTGACCATAACCTTATTCCTGACCTTAACCAGGACTTTAATGATGTTAAATAGCGTGTTTCTAAGCGATTTGAAGAAAAAGAGCGAACATGTGTAGGTTCAGTCCAGACGGTTCTCATATTTCCTCTTTTTCCGAGGTCGTCATTTAGGAACGTGGTGGGTAGCCGAAAACGTAATATGGTGACGATTTGTCACCTAGTGTAAAATGTTACGCTTTGGGAGTGAGAACGGGTTGGCAAAGAGGCCCAGACCTCCCTCTCCCCAGCCACCTTCTCCAGCTTGTCCGGGGGAACACCAAGGCGTTCCCAGGCCAGCCGAGAGATGTAATCTCTCCAGCGTGTCCTGGGTCTGCCCCGGGGCCTCCTCCCGGTGGGACGTGCCTGGAGCACCTCACCCAGGAGGCGCCCAGGAGGCATCCTTGTCAGATGCCCGAACCACCTCAGCTGGCTCCTTTCGATGTGGAGCAGCAGCGGCTCTACTCTGAGCCCCTCCCGGATGGCTGAACTTCTCACCCTATCTCTAAGGGAGAGGCCAGCCACCCTTCGGAGGAAGCTCATTTCTGCCGCTTGTATCCGTGATCTTGTTCTTTCGGTCACTACCCACAGCTCGTGACTGTAGGTGAGGGTAGGGACGTAGATCGACCGGTAAATCAACTCGACGGACCAGTACAGCGTCTGCATCACTGCAGCTGCAGCACCAATCTGTCTGTCTCCCGCTTCCTTCTGCCGTCACTTGTGAACAAGACCCCGAGATACTTAAACTCCTCCACTTGGGGCAGGAACTTGTCCCTGACCTGGAAAAACACAAAACGCAGATCCGTCTGTTCACCTGACAGCATGAACACAGACATGCCGCCAGATGCTGAAAGCGTCATCTCACAGATTCTGAAACTGCAGGTTTTTGTCACTTTCTGACCAAAATTCACTGAACCAGCAGCTAAATAGCCCAAAACTACGCTTCGCACATCGTCATGGATTCCCTCTTGCTTTGGCTGCACTTCCTGCACAGCTCGATCTCTGTGCGTTTCTGAGATCCTAATTTCTGCTGTTCAGTACAGAAGAAACTTTAACTTTTACAAATTAGGGCAAATTGCAATACGCTTAGCTATGCCTTTAATAAAACCTTTGCAACTTTGTGAAAAACAGAAAAGTTTCAGTTTTTTTTTGAAAAAGATTGTTTTTCCGTTTCTGCTGTAGAAGTTTCTACAGTTAAAACTAAAACCCTGGACAGTCTGGGCATTGAGCTACCAGAACCTATTCTGTCATTTTAGTCCAAAGAGTCGAGCTGAGAGATTTCTTTCTTTGTCACAGCAGCTTTTTCTTTATCATGTAGAAAAACATTAAACATGTAACTTGTAACTGACAGAAAGTCAGAGTTTCACTGGCCTCGCCCACTTAGGGTCAAAGTGGGCTGTATGTGGCCCGCGATGTAAACTGAGCTTGACACACCTGCTCTACTTGTTTTCATAGCTGACAGAACACATTTCTGTGCCTTTTTTAACCATATTCACTCTTAGTGTATCTATGAGTTAAGCACCTCTGGCCCAGATTAACCACGCTAAAACTTCTTTAACTGAAAGTTTACAATTTTGAGTACAGAGCCATGTCCATAATTGTTTGGACAAAGGCACAATTTTTGTATTTTTGCCTCCACAGCGTGGCGTACACCACCAAGAGTGGAATTTAAATCAAGCAATCAACATTTCATTGAAGTGAAGACTTTTAGCTTTAATTCAGCAGATTTTACAAACGTCCATTAATCTACAATTATTACAGACATTTTTATATGCAATACTGTAGTCTCAAAGACTCAAATTTAATTGGAAAATGGACTGACAATCAGGTTCATATCCAGGTAAGGCCTGCTCCCTGACGCGTTCTTAAATGCAATGAATGCATTGATCAGCTCAGCAACACCCACAGATCACAGAGAACAGCTAAAGTGCATGATGACAGAATTATTTCAATGATTAGGAAAAAAACAACATATAACAAAGTCAAGAATGTTCTTAAGGACCTACACGTTTCACTGCCAGAGTCTATGACCAAGAGACGCATTCATCAGTGACAACAGAGGTTTATAAGTGCAAACCACTAGTTACACACAAGAAAAGAGGCTGTACACGGCCTGTGAGATAAAACCAACGTGAACCAGAATGATGACTGCAGAGGATTAGCATTAGTACAAGTATTAAAAACAATCCTTGTAATTAATTTCTGTCAGTTTTGCCAGTAAATTTAGTTAATAACGAGACTGTGTATTAACATGTGTGTCAAACTCACTGAAATGAATCCAGAAAGCCTGCACTCCAGTGACACGATGATTATTTGATTTAAAATCCACTGTGATGATGTAGAGTGGTAAAACCACAAAAAGATTGTGTCGTTGGCCAACAAATTATAGACCAAATTTAAATCTAATTTAAATCTACTCATCTTAAGCTTTACTTGAAACAAAACCATTATTATTGGTAACATAAATAATATCTCGTGTTTTGCATGTTTATGAATTCATCATCTGGCAAGCACTGCCTGCTACCTCAGGCATTTTTTTTATTTAAAATAAGCCAGAGGTTATTTGCCAGCATGCCATTTATCATGTTTGACAGACGCTGTACCTGCAAGACTCACGTTTGCTGCCTTTGAGGGCTTCTTGGGGCCACGAATTGAAAAATGTCATGGATTGTCACACGATCAAAGGAAAGTAAAACCTGCATTGTAAACATGCTGATTGACTGTAGAGCACCCTCCTGACTTGGACCACTGTGCTACAGACAGCCCAGCCACAGGTTGCACTGGTTTCCACTGGGTTCGGCTCACCTTTATTCCTTTTCTGATTACAGTTAGGTGGAACAGGTATGAGTCGGGCTGTTAGTCCTCTCGTCTATCTTAGCTACCAGTGTTTCCCTGTGCGCTCAGGTGACGTCTTCCTAATCCTGCAACTGTTTCACTTGGATACTGACTGGAAAAAAAGGATGTAAAGCAGATGCACGCTCAGTTTGCCTGAGGAGCTCTGCCAATGAAACAGAACAGCACAAGTATACAAACTGCACAAGATGTCTCCAAGCACTTCAGAGCAATTGCAGAGCCCATGAAAGCGGTAAGGGGTGCAAATATATGAAATGAATACAAGAATGGTAAGAACATGTAAGTCTCGCTGTATCTAATATTTAAAAGCAAATTGCAGTGTTAAAAAGGGGAAAAAGGTTAGTCCTAAAGACCTCTGTGTTACACAATTTGTTGTCCAGTGACATAAAAAGTACTGTGTTTGTAAAATACAGTTTATTATCCTACATGGATCCGACACGGACAGAGACCATTGGTAGTGCAGTACTATAACATGCAGCTTACGTAACATGCACACAGGCACACGGCTGAAAATGTTTATTTTGGGAGTAAAGTAGGAACAAAAAGCTGAGTAGTGACAGTGTAGCAGGTCGCAGCCTAAATTTCACAGTTTTATAAACTCTTAACAAAAGTACTTAAGAAAAGCTAAATAGCTCTCAGCTTCTCTTAAATTCTGTATATGCGTCAGATTTGGTTTTCCCACGTACTGTAAAGCATTTGAAAGCATCCATGTAATCTGCTTTGGTGAAATTTAACAAAGTAATGGTCCTTCAGTGATTTTAAAACTACTGTGGGTGGGGAAGCGCTCACCTCGTGAAAGGAGGCGAGCATTGAGTTGGCATGCTCTTTACTGCATAGAAATGGCTGCAAGTTGTAAATGAATTTATCAGAGCAATGCAAAGTAAAGCCACAATATAAACAGCGTTTCAACATTCACTGCAATAGACGTCCCGCAACACTGAATGTTGTTATCATGAAAAACTTAAATACAGCTTAAAATGATGGAGTTGACTCAGACTGTGTTCATACAGCATATTCATCTCAGTCTGTCTTTTTTCAGTCACTCTAATGATGAAAGAGCAAATGCAGCAGGCTGGGGAGAAAGCCCTGCACTCGGCGTCATTTTCAGAGCACTCTGACGTTTTTTGCAGACGCTTCGGGACCTTTTCAGAACTTTTCAGAAAGGCACTGGCGTTCTCACTTCTGCTGCCTTTCAGGAAGCGTGTCATACAGTACTAGTCACCCCGATAACCAAGACAACGAAGGAGAAGTTTGTCCCTGCTGTGTCCATTTTATGCTTCAATAATAAAACGCAAAGGAGTGATGCTTTTCTGTCACATGACAATGCATGGAGCGGCGATATATTGTCAGGATATTGTTGTCATGGAAACAAAACCCACACACAGTGACGGGGTGCTTTGTTTGATGGAGCTCCTCAGCGTCCTGCCTGTTTTCTGCCAGAGAAAATATATGGACACAAGCCCTAAATAACTCAGCAGTTACCTGTTAGCTCTCCTTTTTCTTTTACCGGGCTTCTTAAATTACGAGGCTTTGATGAAGAATTGTAAATCTGCACGTGGCTCTGTCTCAGCTGTCTGAGCAGCTTCTATAACTGCACAGTGACAATTCGCCAAAACAACCGAACCGAAAAGCCGCATGGCAATCAGAAAAAAGCGAAAACTTACAAACTGTATGAACCCAGTGATGCATACCTTTACCATAAAGTCCAAAGTCTTCCAGACAGTGAAGTATGCCACTGTAAATGTTCACACACTCACCAACACTGTGAGCCAGGGGCACACTGACCTTTTCGCAAACCCCGAAAGCAGCTTGATGGCTTATCTGAGAGAAAACAATCACTTTTCATCTGCATTTGAGCAGCAAGTGGGAGCTTGTTATGTCGCAGCCATGAAGCAACATTAATCACCTTTGCCTGCATTTCAGCAATAGCCAAATGGCCAAGGCTTCAGTGTACTGGCGACCGCCATGACGCTGCCTTCACGAGCGCTGCCAGCGAGCAGTGCGTGCTCAGCCGGGGCCTCGCTTCTAACCCTCGCTCCCAGATAAGGCTCGCATGGCTCTGAAGTTAAACTTTTTCATCTCTTCTTCTTTTTTGATGATTTAAGTTTGCTTAAAAGTGTGAAATATCAAAGCATTCCTATTAAACTTTATCAGTGCTTCCTCGAGGTTTTAACTACCCCGTTAAGCTCTGTTTACCGAAATCAGCACCTTTGCCATATTCTCATCTCGTGTTTTCTTTGTGTAGGAAGAGGACATCCTGGATCTGCTGGAACAGTGCGAGTTGGACGACGAGAAGCTGATGGGCAAATCCTCCAGGCAAAGAGGCCCTAAGGTGGGTGAGAGAGAGAAGACACATAAGCTAGGAGAGAATAGGGAGAATAGGGGCCACATGCATCAGAGGCCCTTAAAAAAATGTGCAAAGAAGAGTGACAGAGGCAGAAAGAGGGAGGGAAGAGGGTGGCAGGTAGTCAAATGCCTAGAGCTAACGCCCACGGAAAGCACATAGGACGTGATTCAGAAAAATAAAGAGGAGGGGGTCTTGGGTTAGGAAGAAAAGAAAAGAATCAGATAGAGGCCCAAAGAAAAGACCCAACTCCCTTAGGGGAGAGCTGTCAGGCTGTCTCTCTCACTCTCTCCCTGCTATCTTTCTTTCTGTCTATCTCCCCCTTTTTCCTCTTTCTCGCTGTCATATGCACCTATACGCCCCCTCGATTTCCCACGACAGCACATTACTCCCTCCATCACCTTGCTTCACTCTCCTCCCTTCACCTCTCCATCCCTTTCTCTTCCTGCACATCTACATCCATCCCTCATTCGAGAGCTAAATTGGCTGGAACACTTAGAGCGTGTTAGGGACTCGACAGGGCAGTTCAGCGCCACATTAGAGAGGCCTTAGCTGGAATGAGGACTTGTTCAGACACAATCGCTGTTGTCCAAATTAATTTGGGCCCCGTCAATTTCGATGTTAGTGAGCGCGCGGAGAGAGACATCGAGAGGAAGGGAAAGAAAACGCTGTGACGGATAGATTCGCTCCTTGGGGTGTAGCGCTCTCGAGCCATCTGGTGAAACTGAACCGACGAGTGTGCGAAAGCCAGAAAAGAGGAGCGAGGCAGAGGGATTAGGAACAGGATTTCTGAGGGAAGGAAACAAAGCTAGGTTTGTTATTGATGGGGAAAAATGTTCAGGCGGAGAGAGAACAAAAGGTGGAGAAGAAGAGAAGCGGGAAGGCACAAAGAAAGCGAGCAAGTGTCCTCGGGTTTTCGTCCCCTTTTTCCTCTTATTGACTTTCTTTGCTCTTTCTTACTCCCAACTCTGCTAATTTTGACATATAGCTCATCACAGTTGGCTCTTATCGTGTCACCATCTCTCCTCAGCTCATCACTTGATTTTACCCAGTCACTCCCACGTCTCTCTTTACACATTTTCTCTCTCATCTCATCCTTTCAGGGCTCTCCCTTTGTCTTTACCCTCCACTGTTTATTCACCGTCTGTCCTCGCATCCTTTTCTCTCTGTCCTCTTGTAAGAGCCCCTTTCTCTCCATGTTCATTTCCGTTTCTCTCCATCTATTCAGTGCCTCCTCTCTGTATATGCCATACTCAGATTCACCTTGTCCTCCTCTTTATTTCTCAGCCCATCAATCTGATGTTCCCATCTTCCCTTTTATTCTCCTCTCATGTATTTAATCTCTCTCTGTCTCTATCCTCCATCACTCACCCACACAACTACCCAGCAGTGGCTGTGTAAGCCCTGATCACTTCCTGCCCATTAATTTGGGTGGGCTGACAGCATTGCCCGAGCTGACTGTTGAATAACAGATGTGTAAATGCTTTATTAATGCTTTCAGCGTGTCCTTTTCCACACACTAAATTTAATAAACTCAAAAAGTAAAACAAACCAAAGCAACAAAAGAAAGCTTGCGTCTGTGAAGCATCACAGCTGAACGTTTAGGTGAAAATACTTACAGAAGCAGATATTACAGCAGCAAGTTGGTGTCAAAGGCGCTCTTAAAAGTTTCCAGAGCTCTCGCTTTTTCATTTGCACAAACAAATTTATTAAACTAGTTAAAGAAAAAAAATTACAGCATTTACAAAAAGCTGCTTCACTTTAAACTCGACCTTTACGTGTCTAATCAGGCCACATTTGTTCTGCGCGTGAAGCCAGCCATGTTCCTTTTTATAGGGACAGCTTAGAAAGCAGCGAAGGTGTGCGATTGTGTATTTGTGCATAATGAGGCTGCAATTACGTGCACAGGTGTGGGCATGCGGGCCGGCCGTGTCACCGGCAGGTCTCCCAGTGACAGATGGTAATGAGCTTTGGGTGAGGTGAGGCTGACAGCGTCTCAACATCTTCATATTTATGTGTGTGTGTTTATCTCGTTGCACTTTTGTCCTTGTGAGCTTCTGGTGGAGGCGCAGACCTTTGGAAGGAGGACGCTTTCCCAAAATGAGGTCATTTTGGATGGTTTGGTTTTAAAAAGCAAATAAATTCAGTGCAGCGTCCCAGGAGGATAAAAGCAAAAAAGATGTTTATGTGTGCAAGAGTGTGTATCCATGTGTGAACTGTCTTTCTTTTTTTCCTGTATAATTATGAATGTATGTATACTACTCTACTCTATAGTATGAGTGTAAATACGTCCTGTATCTGTGTACTCTTGCCAGCCCCTGACCGGCATGCCAGAATGCAGTCAGACTCCAAGACGTCAGCGACCAGACTACCTGGCCGACTTCACCAGCGGCAGCAGCGCCGATAACTCCTGCTCCTCTTCAGACGAGGAAGAGGAGGAGGAGAGGAGGAAGGCGGGAGGAAGAAGAAGTGGAGAGAAGCGAGGGGAAAAGAAAGTTTCCTACGACCTTGGCGAGAGCAAGGAGAAGAACTTGGCTGAGCGCTCAGGTAGAGGAGCAGGTTGTCTAAGAGCGTGTTTAATACAGAAAGCAGCCATCCATCCGCTCGTCCTTATCGTGGTCATAGGTCACCAGGGCTAACACACAGAGACAGACAACCATTTGCACTCACATTCACCTCTATGGGCAGTTTAGAATCATCACTTGACCTAAACCCCACTAACTGCATGTGTTTGGAGGAAGCCGAGTACCTGGAGAGAACATGCAAACGCCACAGAAAGGGAGCTGTTATCTGTCCTTGTTTACTTTCTTCTGCGCTCGCTTCCCCTTTTCTCAGTCGTCTCTTTTCTTTCTGCCGTTTGTTTATTTCTTCCTCTTTCAGCTGAAGCCGTCTGATTACGAGCATTACCCTAATTGCTAAAACAACCTTGTTTTTGAGATTTGTGAATGTGAACAGTCGCACGCCTACATATTTGCACATTTTTAATATTTTGTGTTTGAATTTCAGCTCTGTCAGGATTTACTTTACATCTCAGTCTCTGTCATAGTCAGACTGGAATCATACAGTGGGACTAATGTATAATGTATAACAAAGCTGACATGTATGTCCTGACCTTTGCACTTAGAATTTCAAGACATATGATACGCAGCCTGAAGGATGTACTGCAAAGAGAGATTAATTGATTAGCGAGCTATATTGCGCTTTAAGACAGATTTCAGAGAGGTGGCTCTCTTTTTACCTCGTAGATCACCATAGTAACTGATACTGAAAGCATCACCTGGTCCAGAGAAGATTATGTTCAGAGTTTCAGTTCAAAATCACCTTTTCACTGGCTGTTTCTTTTAAACTATATGAATATGTTTTTTTATTATATATGCAACCTGTTGAGCCGTAGCACCACCAGTTGAAACTGTGCAGTGAGAAAACTGTGCTTTACATTGGTTATACTGTCCTGTACATTCATTCAGTCACAGAAATGTTTGCATAATGCATGAATGTTTTTATGCTTGGCTCTTTCATGGTGTCCCAATAACAACTAATAGAGCACTGATTAGGAAAGAACCTACAAAGCCTGCTAATGTATCTTTGATCAGATACATTGGTAGGTTTTTTATCTGTACAATCAGTGAAATGGATTTCACTAAAGTGATTTTAGCGTCTTCTTTATTAGGCCACAGGAGAGTGTCAGAGCTAAACAAAGCGAGTAAGCTTTAATGTTTAAATGGATGCACTTTAAAGTTGCAGGGCTCTAATGTGCAGCTGTCGCATTAGGAATGCATCGAGAGCTCTAAAATAAATATATTAACTCAAGTTGGTATATTTATTTTACCGCTCTTGGTGCTCCTGTGATGATCGCGATTTCAAAAGAAGTGAATTTCTGCAGCGTTACTCTCTAATCTTATTTGCAGCAACAGTGTTGTATTTTTATGTTCTGCTCTAACATCCATTCCTCTCATAATTTCTCGGATTGGGGTGAGGACTTTGCAAGGGAAGAGTCGAGTGACGTGTTAATCTCGCCCTTTTATGTGAGCGCACAAATTTAACAAAGAACGTTTTTTAAGGCGGTGACTGGGATTTTAGGTTTTGTGAAGCCAGCTGACCCAAGGAAAGCCTGGTTAGGTTGAACTTGCTTCGCAGTGCACCCACTGGTGTATCTTTCAAATTTATCAACATGTGAAAAAGCACGTTTAGACTTGCAAATTCCCATTTCCAGTTACACGGACACACACAAATGCCGAGAACTGCTGATTTGATTAGCGTCTGTGGTGCACGCTCTTCAATAACAAAGCAGGTCAGGTTTGGTGGTTTGAGTTGGCAAGTGCTGCGAACAGGTGTTCATCAGCCTTCTCGTCGTCTAATTAAAGCCTAAGCAGAGTGACCGTGGCCTGTGACTTGACGAACGTGGATCTTTGTTGCCGAGCTGCTCACACTAAAGACGTCTCACAATTGTGGACCTACACATACACAAATGCTGCAGCACTGAAAAGCACTTGAGGGAAGAAAAGTGTCCTGACCAGTGCAGTTCCAGTGAATAGAAGGTGAAAGCAGAGGCAGAGATGAAGAGAAGGAGGAATTTTTATAGAAAGAGAAAAAGGACTTTGTTGTGCACCTTGAAAACACCTTGAGTTTAATGCTGAAATAGTCTATTTTATAGTTAGAGTGATAAGTCTCAAGCATTCCTTCAATTTCACATAAGTCGCATACATCAACTCACTTTCAGCCCTCAGAAGTGAGAAAGGGAGCAGCTTTCACTGCAGCCTATGTGGCGACCTTGGAAGGAAAGAAAAAAAAATCCCTGGTTGCATTATGGGTTGCCAGTCCAGAAAAAAAGAGGACCCTTGCATGAGCTCATTCTAGTTGTTACAAAGTAAAGGACAAAGCCATGAAAAAGCCCAACTTTTGGACAAAGCGTCTACGGATGTGTGTGTGTGTGCATGTGTGTGCAGAGAGAGACGGCAACCTTGCCAAGCCCTACTCCATACCAAGCCACCAAAGGACTGCTACGGCTAAGCCACATAATGCTCTCATTTGGCAATGGCCGATCCTCAGAAGGGTTAGCGGCGACATGGACACACGCAAACACACCCATACTTGTGTGCACACTTGGTGTCAGACACACACACAGTGCACCAGCAGAAAGCACACACTAATACACTGGCTAGTGGACAAACTGGAAGAGTTTCAAGGGTGATAGAAAGTGTCACTGTGGGTTTTCTACTTCATTTTCCATCTGTGTACATGTGTTCATCTAATGTGTGTGTGTGTGTGTGTGTGTGTGTGTGTGTGTGTGTGTGTGTGTGTGTGAGACAGACAGAAGCATGCTCTTTAATCCATCCCCAAACCAGACAGGACTAATGTTTAGTTTCTGGTTTTGGCTACACATGCTGCGGTTGTTAATAACACACACAGTGGATCACTGGGCCAGTGTGCCAGAGTGCAGCTGTGGGAGTTTTAATGCCACACTTCATCTCCAAAGCCACCCGGAGACAGATAGAAACCAGAGGAGAGAGCCTGACAGTGACGGCGGCACTGAGACAGGCTGAGGAGAAGAAACCGAAGTGTGACAGCGAGTCAGTGAGCTCCTCCCCCACTACTCTTTCCGTCTCTTCTGTTTCTCTACAGGCCGCATGCACTGGAAACCTCCAATCAAGTCGCTCAAAACGAGCACTGCCCCGTCCGCGTCACCGTCGCTTTCTGGGCCAATCCGGCGCTCCATCTCGTGCCCTCGTTCCATCGCCTCCTTGTCGTCGCCAAATGAAGTGCGGGCGTTGTCCACCAGGCCTTCCCCTACGGTTCCCGTGGCCACACCCCTCGTCAGGCCGAGCTCCGCCACGCTCCGCTCGCATTCGCTGAGCCGCAGCGGCTCCGCTCACCGGGTGCCTCACAGCAACAGCCTGGGGACCATCCACTCCAATATAGTAAGATACTCAACGCACGCACGCAAAGTAGGGTTAGACTTCAGAATATGTCGCGAGTTGTCAGTCACAAGAAATGTTCTAAAATGCTCCAGCTAGGATTAAAATAAACAATCGAGAATTACTGTACAGCTTTATCACTAAAGATGGAGGTGCGTATTCCATCATATCGTTACCCTTTTCACCCTTTCTGACATATTGTACCCAGACCCGCTTAGTATCGTTTAAACAGTCCGGTCAATACTGTATAGGCCCGCTGGAGCCCACAACAATAACCTTCTATTATGTTGCCATCTGTTGCTTTCCACCTGTCTCCTCCATTCCCCTTCCTTTTTTAAAGTGCCCTGGTAACCTTTGGATGCAGTGGAATCAAATAAAATAGAGCCGAATGAGTTTTGGCATTGAGAGCAGAACAAAGTGGAAAGCCTTCATCCTGAAAGAGGCCATAGCAAGCACCACAACACGTAATGTCCTTCCACGTGAATACGAAATGACATGAGATCCACTAATTTCACCCAGTTTTTCGCCATCTTGCACACGAGCTTCAACTGCACAGGAAACTAAATATAGGTTTAGCAGTGAATACGCTGCTGTAGCATAATGAGCTGTATTTCACTGAGCTTATTTTGAACGTTACGGAAACTCAGGCGGGAGCAAAATTTATTGGTGAAACTGGCAGCACATAAATCTCAAGCTAAATTTACTGTGATAAATAGAAATAAATAATAACTGATAATATATTTATAACACATATATAAAATGTGAGCAGTATAAATACATTAGTCATTATGTATAAATGCTAAAAACTTAATATATTCAAGTGCAACTCCGAAGAACTCAAAATGTGATAATAAAACAAAAATAGAATTTTCTCGTCACGTTCAAGAACATAATACCATTAAGTAATGAGTAATTATAACAGAAATAATCTGGTAATTCCCCCGATTTTTTTAGGCCTAATAAACACATCCGATTACACAATATTATAAATTAAAAGCTGTTTTTTTTGTCGAGTTTTAATGCTTTGCCTTTACGTGTGTGCAGGGCGATCCGTTGATAAATCTGAGGAGTAAAGAGCAGGAGGCAGAGCTGGTGCGTCAGACCCTGGCAGTGCTCACCGCCATGAGGATTAGGTTTCCGGGCAAAACTGAAGAGGAGGCCGAGGGTGTGCTGGACGAGGTGAGTCAAGGATCGCCATTGTGCAAAATGTGAAAATAATTCACAAAATAATCAAAAGGTTATTTTTGCGTGTAAGAAAAATAAAGTGGAAGACAACACGGAGTAGTGTCGAGCGGGAGTCCAGACTCGCGGTATTCCCAGAGCCCCTCTGTGACCAGGTGCGGTCACTGTGCAGCCTAACTAAAAGTGACCTCCTCACTTCCCTCACAATAGCCTGTCTGCTCTGGCTCGGTTCCCATTGTCTTTCAAACGACCCCAGCAGCAACCTGTCGAACAGTTTACCGCCCCGCGCTATTCCCCACTGCCCCTTTGTATCAATCAGTTCCTCCTCTGCTTCTGGTCAGGCCTGGACATCCCGGTGTGTTCGTGTTTTCACAGGTGTGATTGTGCTACAAATTATTACTCAAATTTACGTAAAGAAATTGGCTCATAAAGCTAAACCTAGGAGTTAGGAACTTAAAATAGTGGTCAATGAAGGATACTTTTGTTTTCTTTAAATATCTGTTAAAACAATCAGCATCTGTGTGCAGGTAGCTAAAGATTGAGATTAATACACACATTTTCCAAATGATAGTAACAAGCCAGGTAATAAAATGCAAACCATGCAAAGCTCGAGGATAAAACTTACAAATATATCAAGCAAAGTAACCACATTCTTAAAATGCAATAAAGTAACAACGACAGAAGCAAATGTAGTGTTGGTCTGGATCCAAGCAAGGCCTACGTTAAAAAAAAAAAAAATTGGGCCATCATGTGAGAGGTCAGACAGGCACTTTATTAAATGTCAAAAGTTAAATGCTCATTATGTTGAGGTAAGTCATGTAAAAATGGACAAACAAGTGACAATTCTTGAAAAATTAACAGCATTTTTTTTTGTTGTTAGGGTGAGCCACCAGCACCTTATTAGTGGCTCTCACACAAACACCTTAAAGCAAAATGTGTGCGTGTGTGTCTGTGTGGGTAACATCTGGGTGTGTCAGGGTTGTGGGAGACAATTACCGCCACACCTGTACTGTTAACGAACCCTAATGAGAGCGCCGTGGAAACGCAGACGAACAGCTGCACCTGTACTGTTGACTCTTTGCCTCAGGAGAAAACGAGTGTTCACTTGGCATGAAAACAATCTTTGGTGTTTTTTGCTTTCCGTGATTTAAACTTGGGTCTAATTGGGCTAATGATGTGTTTGTATCCGTGTAATTGGCTCCTTTATCTTTCATTCAGAACCGTCTCTTTTGCCGGCGTTGGAACCAATAAAAAGATGAAATTGAGGGTAATTTGTGCCTGTACAAAACACATTGTGACAAATGAGCACGCAGCTTACCAGACAAAAAAAGACCCAAAACGTAAGAAGCGTTAGATGTGCTGCGGTAACCAATTTCTCACCTTGTTTGTTGGGTTCTTACTGAGAGAGAAAGCTAAACAAGTAAACAAGCAACTTTCTAGAATGTGAACAAATTATTTGCTGCATTGGTTTGTCTGTGTACGGTGTGTACATGTGTTACTCGTGTAGGGGGTGGGGGGCAATAGATGTTTATACTGTCACACTGTGGGGACTCGTCTCTCTCTTGGGGATAAAAATGCAAATTGTCCAAGTTTAACTGCAGACTTGGTTTAATGTTAGGGTGACAGGGGCAGGCAAGAGGTAATAGACGGGGTAAATGTAAAGGAAAGTCAACGTAATGTCCTCTGAAATGATGGAAACCCAACTCTGAGCGTGAGTGTGTGTGAGTGTGTGTGTACACATAAAGTTTGCGCTGCAGCTTCCCGATGGGAGCAGTGTTTGCAGGGGATCTAGCACGATACGTGTGAGGTATGTGCACCAGTGGGGAGATGTAGACTGTGTCAACATGACAACAATAACAGTGCCTTTAGTCACACAGTAATGCTGGCAGTGGGAGCTTGTGCATTGCAATATCCAGGACAGCTTTTGAGCATAACAACACATCCAGGGTTTTTGACTCACAGGGTCATAACCTGTAAAAAATCTATTATCATTATAACTCTTTTGTGCTACATGTAAATGATATATTTTATGTGCATTTTTCTTATTTACAGCTTTTCTGAGATACTCTCTCAGTTTTAAAGTACTGTAAAAGTGCAGGTTTAACTGTTCTCTGGCACTGCACTCTTTAACTTGGCAGTGATAAGTTGTTGTATAGTATCTTAATGAGGACAGGGAATCTCTACAGAATAAGTTTGACCAAGACCCGCCTGCCCTGGAGTCAAAAAGGTGCATCTGTTTCCCCCTGGAGGTGTATTCCTGGCCTCGTATGCTTTCTTATTGTGACTGAACTGCACAGCACAGTAACTGCCCTTTAACACACGGTAATAACCCCGAGGTATGATGGACTGCTACTGGGAGACAGCAGTAGCAATGTAGTCTGTTTTGGTTTGTTTTTTGTTGGAACGATGCAGAGGCTGTTATTAATAATTGCACTTCTCTGCAGGTAATCTGTAGCAGGTTTTAAGGTTACCTTTCAGTTGTTAACTCCTACTTTTCTTCCACAGATTCTGGATAACTGGAAATATCATAAACCAAAGGTCGCCTCCTACTGGCTGGTGAAGCTGGACTCAACCAAACAGCGGAAGGTGAGTGTTAGAGCCAGATGTGAAATGGCATGTGAGAGCAAGCAAAGGTTGCGCTGTTTCCTAAACCCAGGCCCAGTTTGTTCGTGTCAGTAAAAAAAGATAAAAATAGGTGCAACTACCAGTAAAAGTAAAGGTTACTAAATCAGTTTGTGCGCTTACGTATTTTGCACCTTGAGAAAGGAACTCCCAGAAATACATATACGAAAAAGTCGCAAATGGGCTTTTTTACACCAAACCTCTTAATCTGTGCAGACGTCCACATTTCAGGAGATCTGAGCGAGGTCACCTGACTCGTCATTCATAGAACAGTTTGGCTCCTGGTCTGTATCAGCTCCCGTTGTTTTGTTTCAAATTGTCACTTTCTGGTGGATTTAGGGCCAACTGAGTATCACTGCTTTTGGGAGCAGACAAGAAGGCAATCCCAGCAAACAACAAGAGACGGTTGCAAAAAAGAGGTTATAAAAAATAAAGTTGTAGCTTTTTTTTCCATCTGCAAAGACAGACGGAAATGTGGACTTTTGAATTCCAGAGAGCAACGTCCCAAAACCTGATCTTTGTCTAGTTATTAGAACTTTTTAAAAATACTCGTCAAAATACTAATCAGTGCCTCACACACTGGCGTCATTCTTGGATATGTTAATCCTGGAACTGTAAAACAAAAAGATCCCCGTTTTTCTTTTGCCACCTGCATAAATTGCCTGCCCTTGCCGGCACCGGGTCTGCGCTGTCACCTTGTACAGAATGGACGTTGTTAAAACCGGCGAATGTGACAAAGATGTCACCTCTCCTACCTGTTTCTCTGAAAGCTTTTGTAAAACTTTTAAAGCACGAAAAATAACCTCGAAATCAAACTTCAGAGAGCGAGAGAAAAAAATAAGACGAGCATGAAGATCATTACCATGTCAGACAGTGAGAGGCAGACACACCAAATAGGATGTAAACAAAACACAAGAGGGGACAAGACATGTAATGGCATCCAGTAGGCGTGTCAGTAATGATGTGATCTCTCAGCCAGTGCTTTCTGCACAACTGCGCTTGGCCGTGTTGTGGGCTGCGGTGGTGCGAGCTGATGCTTTATTTGGAGTGGAGCAGCCTAATGAGCAGCAGGCAGAGGTCAGGAACATAGCGCCCACCGCTCTGCTATCTGATTACCATACCAAAACATATCCGTGTGTGTTTACTCATCTATCAGTTTGGCTGAGTGTGTATGCATGTCTCACTCGCCTCATATTGCTGTTGGGAAATCTGCCTCTTCGCATCCCAAACACACATGCACACACACACCGTCCGATGGGCACTTCAGTAATGAGGAGCGAGGAATCAAAGTCAAAAGAGCCACAGTGCTGCACTCTGAGCGGGGTGAAAAGAGAAAGAAAAGGAAGGAAGAGAAGTCAGCGAGGTGGGGAGGGATGGGAAAACGAAGAAGGGATGACGGAAGGCTGGCGCAGGTGTCCTTAGACCGCCCGGGAACTTCTGACACCTTATCTCCAAGACTGACGTTGGTGCAGCAATTAGTCCTCTGCCGTGCTCGCCACTGTCTGCCCCGGCACTTTGTGTCCTGCCTGTAGAAGAGCCTTAAAAGCACACAAATGAGAAATAGGCTGCATGTCTCTGCATGCAGTCTTGCACGAGTCCACAGGCCTGAATCCGGAGATAAACCCGCTCAAATCATTTTTATCTTTCTTTATGCACATTATGTGTATATATGCGATTGCAAGTTTGCTCTCTGTGTTGGCCTCCGTCATTGCTGATTTTAAGGTGAGATTAAAAAACGAAGGAGAAAAGAAATGACAGGTGTAGCATTACTTTTCCCTCATGTTCCCATTCAAGCCTGAGCCTCTCTGTCCTTTTCATCCCCAACTCCCGCTCACTCTCTCCATCACTCAGGTGCTGGACATTGTACGTACCAATGTGCGCTCAGTGCTGCAGCGGATCTGGAAGGAGCCGGACGTGGAGAGCCTTCACCTCTACCGGCTTTTTAATCGCGTCTTCAACAGGCTGCTGTGGAGCCACGGCCAGGGCATGTGGAACTGCTTCTCCAACACCGGGTAGGTCCAGTCGGAGCCAGGTGATGGACTGGGTTCGGCCACAGTTGTTGCAACTGTGTGCAGTCAACTGGTCTCTGAAATTGCTTCAAAGATGGGAGCAGTTCTGGGACCGGTCGCAGTCAGTCGCTGTCATCAAACCGACTTTGATGCTTTGAGCTGTTTGATTAAACAGAGTCAAGTTGGCATTTCTGTGTAATGTGTTTGCGATAATGCCACAATTAACTGTGATACACCTATTGCAAAACAGACAGACACGGCTTCTTACCTAAATCACTGTTTTTTTCACTTTGCAAACAACAACATGTTAACATTCTTATGCAGCTTCACTTTTCACATAGTAAATCTGCAACAGGATTTAGAGCTACACCAGTTTTTCACACTTATTAAATATTTCTGACTGAATATTCTGATTTCCTGTGGCTCCCCTGCTGCATTCTCGCCGCTCCATTTAAAATATTCTGGAAATGCTCCTGGCTCGAAAGCCTGAGTAAAAAAGCGAAACGACAGAGCCAAAGTTTGGGGATTTTTTGCTCACAGCTTTGAGACATCCAGCTGTGTGAATTACGGACTCCTTCCCTCTCCTTCCAAAGGACTAAACACTCAACGCGGCAACTATCACTCGCATCTTGAGTGCAAAATAAGAAATGCTTTACGGTGTTAAACTTTGTGCAAATTACAGTAAAAGTTCTGCCATAAATGTTTCATTATTTCATGGAGTGGAGTTTCGCTCTTTGACTCCAGCTGGTCACAATAATCTTCTGTGTTTATAAATTAAATGGAAATTAATTGCAAAGCTTGTGGCTGCCTCACACCAGGTGACCTGTGCTTCTAAAGACTGAGTTTGAGGTTTCTGCACACTGAACCTCTGGGCAACCAGTTTGTCAACGCAACTGCTTACAGTGGATCCCAGCCAGCAAAGAAATTCAATGCGATCAGTCTGTAGTGTTTGTCGGAGGCTGCTGTCCTATTTTTACTCTGCTGTGACTGAGGCCTTAGAATGACAAAGGAGTTATTGGTAGGTAAGTTTGGGTGTTTGGGCGAATATATCGACTGTCGTCGACGGGTTTTACAAGGAACATTTATTTATTTAAGTAAGTTTGTTGATAATGTTGGTTGAAGCAGTCAACAGAAATAAATAATACCGCTGTTTTAACGGCACCCTCCTCAGAGTGCGCCCAAACGTAGCAGCGATTCATTTACTCAAACTCATGACAGAAAGAAAGAACAGCAGTAGCCAATGTTCAGAAAAAAGCGTTTTATTTAAATAACAAAACACACAATGGTGGGGAGGGAAACAAAGACAAACTGGCTTCTTTTTTCTGCTGTACCCTGTTTACAGGCCGATCCAGTGTTTATCTGTCTGACACACTCGACCAAACAACAAGTTAAAAATCGTCTCTTCCAGCTGCGATGTAACGTTAAGTCTCAAATAAATAAATAAAGGAATAATCCAAAGAGTAGCTTCATTCCCTCCAAACAAAACTTAAATTCTTTGACAGGAAAACAAGCATGTTTCCTGTTTACTGCAATGTTTGCGGAGGTGGTTAACAATATTACCGGCGGTGTTGAACATGCGTCCTGGAGGTGTGCTTGTGGCTGGTATATTTCCGTGACTTCACTGGGAGATGCATTGTCCAGACCAGTGGATCGTCTTCTCCGCCTACGACCTCCTCGCTGAGCTAACAGTCCGTTTCTATCTGCGCCTTCGCCTCCAGTCTGTAATTGGGCAATTCGTTCGTCCATGTTTGGACTTCTTCTGTGTTCTAAACGTGCAAATCAGTCCGTGCATGATTGCATTGCTCCGTCCATCAAAAAGTCTGTGCATGTGCAAATGTATCGCCTGTCGTCGGTTATTGGACTGACGATTGTCAATTGGAAAATTTTTACATTTCACCCAAACTTATTGGAAGCGAGCTAGCTCATCCACCCTGGTGCCATTTTATATTTCAAGGTAGAAAACCTCCTAGAAAGAGACTGGATGGACAGAAACAACTTGAAGATAAGTTGCAGAAGCAAAAAAGAAAAGAAGTAATTAATTGATGAAGAAATCTCTGCACAGAATCACTAAAATCACACATCGGATCTTTTATTGAAATAAAATTCAGGTTGAAAATCTATATTTACTGACATCCATCCACTGCGTAATTTCTCTCTAAATGGACACTAAAAAGATCAACCTCTTGAAGGCTGCATACACACCAAATATCAAAGTCAAACGTCGGTTGTGTGCATGGATCCAACAAGCAGGTTTTATTGCAGACGCACACAGAGCGGTGCTGCAACGGAGATAAACAGACAATTGTTGCTGATATTATTTCCACTGATGCTAAAATGGCTCTTTCAGCTGAGCGTGCTCCGGGGTCATGCGAAAAAAAATGATCAGTAAAAACGAATCTACGCACCTCTGAATGAAACCAGCCTCGTACCTATAATGTAACATCAACTTAGACGGTAAGCAATTACTTAAATCAGGACTTAAAAAAGAGACTTTGAAAAATTGCCCGTGTTATCAAAAAGAAGTCGCCTGAATGAATGGAAATGTTCGGGGAGTCTAATTCTTCAGAAACAACACAAACAAGTGATTACGCTGCAGGCCAATTACACTTACTTTATTCATTGCATAATGTCACTCTTCCATCTCCATAACTAGAGGTTCTTGCACTACACAATTTCCTTCATGTCCTTAAGCCCATTTTTCATCAATATATCAGTTTCACTGACAGCAGGGACAATTTGCCATTTTCTTTCAGTATGACTGCGGAAGAAATGGCAGCTGAATGACAGAGAATGAGTGACAGACCAACCAGACCTAACTGCACTTTCCTGAAAGCTTTTGGGCATGAAAGAAACATGTTAGTCTTTGTAGACAGGGTGCAGATTCAGGTCACAAATCTGGGCTGTTAATCAAGGCTTTTTCACTGGTGAGAGCAAGAAGAAAGCGAGGGGAGGGACAGAAGCAGGGGAAGGTGAGTGAAGGCCTCTGAGTTCCTTCACTTTAGGTTGTTATCTGATACTCTGAAGTTTTATTGTGCCTTTATTTATTTATTTCTACGCTTCTTGAAGCGACAGAAGATGAATCCTCACAAGATGAATCACTGCGGTCACAGCTCACTTGATCATGTCAGGAAGACGCACCGTCCAGTTTCCACTTGCTTAAACACGCAAAAAGTAGACACGCATACCTACAGTGGGAAAATACATTTTTATTCCACGAGACATGTCAGACACTTTACTTGCAGTGCAATTATTTTGTTTCCTGTAAAAGCCTGACTTGTTACCCCCTTATTCTAGTGTGCCTACATTTAAGTATTCGTAACTATAATTATGCTGTAATTTCAAATAAAATACATTGAAATTCCATTAATAACAGAGGAATTATGCCCTTAGCCGTGGGTTATATTATCAAGTGTTACTGAATTTTCATCTGTTTGAATCTCAGTGATCTCGACCTGCTGAACATTTTCCAAGTGCAATCATTTAGGAAGGAAGTCACCTACTACTTTTATTCCATAGGTGCATCTACTAGGAGGCTGAGGGGTAACGCTGGTGGCTGCCAGTATCTTTGTCTCTTCTGGGATAAAGGTGTGACTTCCTCACATCTCCTTCCTTCCATATTCCTTACAGTTCACTTGTTCAGCAGCGACTTTTCTCTTGATGCAGTGGGCTCAGAGGATGTAACCTAAGTCGCTGCTCTAAGTTCTCCATTTGTCCCTTCTCAATTAAGGGAGACTGGGGAGGAGAGTGAGAAGGTGATGGAGATTAAGGGGTTGATACGCAGTGAGAGAAGAAAGACAGCAGCTGGACAACTCCAAACTTTTGTTTGCAGGAATTTGACCGATGGCTGTCTACGTTTCGGGTCTTGAAGAGCCCTGAAGATGATGCAAATTAGTCCACCGACCATTCACACAAAATCTTCCCCGCAGCGTGGTGCAGAGGTGTGGAGGGCTGAGTGTGTTTGTTTGTGCGTTAAAATGTTGCCACAGTCAATAACTCTGCTCCCTCCTTCAGTTTAAAATCGAATTTTGACTTCCACTACTGATTGCAGCTTTCCTTACAAACTACTGTATACGGGGATCCACTGAAACTCTTCCTGGTGTACTAAATAATATGTAGTAATGATTCTGGACACACAGCCTCTATTCATTCACTCGACTGACCACTTCTGCTCTCGCTTTTTCTCATCCGTCTGTCCCAGTCTGAACGTGGCGTTTACAGACAGTAACCGATAATTCCTGCTGTATTTCTGAAAGTAAGCAAACATTTTATTTTTTTTATTTTTACTGTGTGATCGCACAGTCAGTCTCAGGCCGGCTAAAACGCTCCGAGTGCTCGACCAATCAAACATTTTTTATCGCTTCAAGCTCCAACCCCAGAGGACCTGAACTTTCAGAAAATACTACCTTCCCAGGGCTTTTAGGGGGCTAAACTAATTACCCCAGAACTTAATTTAGACCTGGTTCCCTGTGGTTGAAACATGTTGAATTCCTTCAAAAAGTGCTGCTCCCTGGTGAAAGCTCCCGTTTTATGGAAGTGTGGCTGGAGAAAAAGTGGAGGAGCGACCGAGTGAGAAAGAGACGGTAAAAAGAGAGCAGAGAGATTGGGCAGAAGGGCTATTGGCTCATGTGGCTCATGAGGATTAGCCAACCCTAGCCTCAGCCACCCCCATCATGCTGCACCCCGTCCAGCTTTTGTCTGATCACAGCCTGCCCAGGATCATCCAGCTAGCTTGCTAGCCTATCGTCTGGCCCCTCCCTACAGCGGGCCACGGCCCCAACACGGATGAACCCAACAGGGGGCCCTGATATCACATGGAGACAGTGAAGCGGCGCACCTCGGATAGCACACGCCAAATCCAAGGGGAAGCGCTCCCCCCGCAACCTCCTCTCGGTCTGTTGTTTGATATTTTATCTGAGGGACTTAACAACAATCAAACAGCCTCGCAGCTATTGTTGCTGATGAATTCAACAGGCTTTGAAAACGACTTTGAGGAAGAGAATGGAAACGCACACTGTTTTGAACCCTTTCAGAGGAGCCACCCCCACCTCCCAAGAAGTGAAACGGGGTAGACATCAAAAGTACCCCCCGGGGTTGTGTTCCTCAGTTGTTGAGGCTCTCTCACAGTCAGGGGTATGTCCGGGGTTGTAAAGGGGGTTAACTGTACCAGGATTTGTTTTATCCCCCTCAGTGTGTCTGTCTTCCTGTATGTCTGCGCTGTGTACGCACGCATGGAGAGGGAAAGGCTGCGTGTTTGTATGTGGTTATCATGCGTACACTAGACACTGTACATTAAAATGATACTTTTTAGATGCCATTGACATCCAGCTGGTAATTTTGTGCCTGGAGGGAGACCGAATCGGCTCGACAAAGACTTATAGGGAACTAATTTAACAACAACGCTGTCATTACATTGTGCAAGCAACATTGACTTCATAATGATGAGTTAAAGCGAAAAAGAAGAATTTAAATATATATATGTGTGTGTGTGTGTGTGTGTGTGTGTGTGTGTGTGTTAAACTACTTCTCTCTGCTCTGCAGTTCATCTTGGGAGACCATCTTCAGCAAGAGCAGTGAGGTGGTGTCACCCCAGGAGCTGCAGTGCTGTCGCAGGCTGGTCCAGCTGTGCCGAGACTGCCTGTTGGTCGTCTACAAGTTTGTCTCAGAGTCTCGCGGTTCTTTGACCGGACTCAGCCCGGAGTGGGATGACACCAGGTGAGATGGACATCCGAGCATTTCAGCTGTATTTTTGAAAGATTCTTCTAGCTTCCCGCTGCCACAGAGAGCTAATTATCCATCCTCCATACTGTATAAGATCTGAGGGTGTTCAAATGTCATAGGTATCCTCGTGCACAATGTTGAGATTAACTCCTGCAAAGAAAATTGAATTGAACTGTTTAAAAAAATGGTAATGGCTTGGTCCAGGAGGCATCTTTAGAAATGGGTCTCAAATTCATTATTATTACAGTTAATTACCAGCAACAGTTTAGCCATAATGGTATCGCAACAAATTAAAGGAATTAGACATTATTTGCTCTGCACATCTCTCCACTGGGCTTCTGAACAAAGACACTTATTTCAGTGTCTTCCTCCAATATTTAGGTGTAGCTGGAAACTTGTTAAAGCACCTATTAATAAACTTACAACTCTGACAAAAACCCACTGAAACAAAACTGATTAAAGTCACTGATACAGACAGAAAAAGACTCTGATTTAAAATTTCCAGCCCTATCATCATTATACCTCTGTCAGAAAACATTTGCTCTCTCGCCTCCGCAGAGCCTTAAAGACATCATCTTCATTAGGAGACCCTGATAAAAACAAACAAGCAAAAAAAAATCAGCCTCATTCTGTTTTTTAAGGTTGATCCCCGCAGGAGACAGCAGCTTGGGTTTGTAATGAGTGAACTTTTAAATCACATATGCTTTGGGCTGGCAGACAGGGAGGGAGCTGGGTCG
Source organism: Maylandia zebra (assembly GCF_041146795.1). Classification (NCBI taxonomy): domain Eukaryota; kingdom Metazoa; phylum Chordata; class Actinopteri; order Cichliformes; family Cichlidae; genus Maylandia; species Maylandia zebra. The sequence goes on along the minus strand of NC_135181.1, from coordinate 40,253,553 downwards.
GCAGTGGGAGAGAGGGAGTGTGCTGTTAACAGGAAATAATGGCCCACAGATTAGCGCTCAGGTTAGCCCGGGGCCCCTCGAGGCCTGCTTAATTCAATTAGACCCCAGATGAGCCTGTGCAGCAAATGACCTTACGAGAGAGAGCTCCTTATTTCCTGGGGCCTCACTTTACATGATTCATGACTCTTGCGCATATTTTAACAGGCTATCACTTTGCACCTACTGTATAAAAACCTCAGCTGTTAAAAAAGTATTAAGGGTTTGTGTATGGTTGAAGAGCCGGTTTAGGTTTTGACTATCCTGCTCATGTTTTTTCTTAACTCAGTTTGTTCAGATGTGATAACGCGATGAAATAACTAACAACTAGAATTCATAGCTCCATCAAGCCCAGTGTGTCCAGATACTCGCTGTAGGTATCCTTTAAGCACGCGTTGGTGTGTCTCTCCCTATTTCTTGTGTCTATATATGTCTGTGTAAAAAAAGCTTCCCATTTGCTGCTGGACCAACCTCTACCCATGGCTCCACTCCTGCTGCTGTCGCTGCCGCTTCCTCCTCCTCCTCCGTCTCTTCGCCCCTCGATGCAGGTCTCTGCTTGGTTTAGTTCTGCTAAACCCCCGCCCCCCTCCCTTTCCCCACCATCTTCCAGCACTGTCCCTACTCACTGCTTTCTGCTGCCTCCACCACCCTCACAGCTGTAACACAGGCTTGATCCCACTTGCCCAGAGATGGTTGTTTTGGCTGCACAACCAACAGTCTAGCATGGTCTCCTCTTCTGTCCCTCACTAGCATTTAATAAATAAGCCACGCTGAGATTAATTGATACGGCAAAAGAACAGGATGTGTTTTAAATGCTCAAATAGAGCAAAACGGTGACAAAGTGTGTTCAGAGGGAAAGAGGCGTATTCAGACTGTTTGGAGCTCTGCTGGTCAACCCCGCAACCATTCGGCCAGCTTGCAGCGCATCATCCTTTTTTAACCACATGCTTTACAACTGCGCCTTTCACTCAGTGCTTTTTATCAAGAGCATCTCACCCCGAGTGCATTTTCAGTACGAGTGGCCTCGGCGGGAGCTGAGCGTCTCACCTGCACCGCATCAGTGCCATGATCAACCCTAAGCACCCCTCTCTTCTTGTCACAAGAAGGCAGAAATTGGCTCGGCCTCACATGGCGTGGCTTGCAGTTTCACGGCACAAGTGGCTCGCATCTCTCCATCAGGCATGCAGGGGACAGTTGCAACCCACCACCACTTCAGATAGCTGAGAAGCAATTAGGATTATTTTGTCATTGATGCATAAGCTTTTTATGAGAGGGTAAATTGTGTGTGTATGAGAGCGCGTGGGTGTGCATGCACATGTCATGTGACTGTTACACAACGATCATCAGTCCCTCTTCAGTAACTCGCACTCCACTAACCTCCAACTACTTTTCCTTTGCTCTGTTCCCATCCAGCTGCACAGGAAATTTGGAGGATATGTCACTGTTTGATTGAGTTTATCTGTTTTTAAAGCAACATCTTCCACAAAAAGTGGAATTCACGCTAAACTTTGGAAGGTGCTTGCTTTTGTTTTCTTGGTGATGCGACATCAGCTGGACTAAACACACTGCATCTTTGCATGACAGACAGAATGAATATTTGCATCACACAAGTAATGACCATTATACCTAAACATTAGAATGTGGTTAATGGTTGCTTTAATTGAGACTTTTAAATAAATACATTGTTACTAATTACTTTACAATAATAAACTGAAGCTTTCAGAACTTTTCAGGCCTGAATTAGAAAAATGAAATACACTCATCCACCTGCTGTTGTCAAAGACTGCAACACTGCAGTATAATAAGACCATATTCATTATTGACACTCATATTTCTTATTCCTCAAAGGCTTTTAAGGACATGTTTTTCATAGAATGATCCATTTGTATTGGGCTTTCCTTTTTAAATCTTATAGATAGCTATGATGGCCTCAAACAGTTTGCTATGCAACATTTAAATGAGTTTTGTACTGTAAATTCAACCCACTGTCTCATGTGCGTGCACACACATACACCAGCCTTTGTCACACATCAGCGTTGATCGGGTCCACGGGGTCTCCATTGTTGACCACACCTGCCTGCTCGAGTTCAAGCATCCTCCCCGTGAGAAGTGCCCCGATCAGGTGTGTCAACAACCTGGCGGGGTTATAGGCAAGTCCTTCGTCCTGTGTGGGCAGATGAGAAGGAGTAGCCAAATAGCCCCACTAATGACTTTCTTGTTAAGCTTGGAATTGCTGTCAATACCCAAAGACAATTTTGCCATGATGACAAAAGTTTCAGATCCTATTAACTTTCATTTGTCTGAAAACTGTGGCAGTAATTAGGGTTAATTGGGGTGTGGAGCTGAATGAGGGCTGCAGATAACCTTCAAGCCTCTTTTGTACCTCTTATTTCTGATTGCATCAGCTATCGCAGCAGTCTCCTTCTCCTTCCTCAGTCATGGTGTTTTGTTTTGTCGGGGCCTCTGTCATTTCACTGCGGCAGTCGAATTTTGATGGAGGACTTAAGATCGGCCTGTCAGGAGGAACTGCACTAGATTGTAGCATTGCATGTATGGATTGGTGCATAGAGTGTGTGCCTGTCAACTGATGGATTGAAGTAAAGCACAAGTGCATGAATGAGCCGCAACCCACTGGCTTTCAAGCATGCACATTGTTGCCAAGACCTTCTTAACAATCAAACAGAGGACAAACCTGGAAGAAGCTGAACGAGGGTCCAATTAAATGCAGCCTGCAGAGATGACAGCCATTTGGACATGAGAAGATCCCCCCCTCATCTCACCCCATCTCACCCCTTGCCAGTATCACCACAGTGATTCTTTTTATGAGCTGAATATTCTCAAAGTGACTAGCCGAGGATCTCAGAGAACACACACTTGGCCCCTAATGAATGTTCAGTATTCAATTTTCTTATCTTTTTTTCCTCCCTCGTGTCTTTTCTTGGAGTTTACAGCAAAAACTTTGGAAACGAACTGAAGCGTGACACTGCAAAGCTACAGAATTCCCGGTGGATGTAGGGTGAATCTTTACATGTTTTAAGGTGTCGAGCACAGAGAGGAGAAACATAAGTAAAGCAGGAGTTAATCCAAAGGGTGGCACCCAACACCGTGCTATAAAATCGTTAGAAGGCTCTTTTAAGAGCGCACTTTGAGCTACCTGCTGGGAACGTATGTGAAAGGCCGAGAGCAGAGCGTATCCTGCAAACCTCTCTGGGGTTTAAGTGGAGAACTTTGAGATGAAGTGTCGGACTGAGCCATTGTTCAGCCGAGTCCAGTCACAGATGAAGATGATGTGCTGGAGGGATACCTGCGGCCCACTTGAAGCCGTTTCAAGGACACTCTCATTGGAGTAAATCAAGTTAATTTGAATCCCTCCTAACTCTCCTGGGTCTGGGGCTGTGTTGAAACAGATGCCCTTAGCGACATGCTTTTTTTTTTCCTCCCCTTTTCCGGTCGACTTCAGAAGAAGCTGCTCAGCTAATTTGTCCAAGAGCTATTTCACAAGAAACGAGGGCTGTCAGAGAAAAAGTGTGCTATCGCTGCTCTGGCTTAAAAGGAGATATTATTTCTTCGCTCTGTAATCCTCAGCGCCAGTGGCTCCCTTTTGATTAGATTGTCACATCTTAAGAGCTTCCATGGGGACCGTTCCCTTTGACCATTGTACTCATTTAACTAAACGAATATTAGATGTATTTTTATTATTAGCTTAGGATTTTTGCCACGGATATAGCAATAAGATCGCATAATGTCTCATATCACAATATGAATGTGTGCTGGGAAAGCCCATAAATGTAAATCTTGTTCTAAGCGATCAGTCTAGAAGAATCCAAGCATCCCGTCTCATGTCTTCTGAACGCTACCCTAACATTTGCATAACCTTCAGTTAACCTTGTCCAGGATCCCGATCATCTCATCTGACATTTCTCTGACAACCATACCTGACTCATTTCCCTTAACTAAGGAAGATGGAAGCGGGGTTCAGCCCTCGCCTTGACTCAACCTGACACTGGTCTCATTCTCAGGTACTGGAACGCTGTTAGCAGGAGCTGCCTCACTGCTCTGTCTCGGTGGAAGGTGTCATAGAAAAGTCTTAGAAAGGTACTGACGCCTGTGCCTCGGAATGATAGGTGAGGATTTTATGTTCATGATACCAAATAATGTAAGGATCAAAGCTGAAAACCCCCAAAAAACAGTTGTACTGAGAGAAAAGACAGTCGGTATGAGGTCCATGATTTATTACTGTACGAGCAGATGCATAATTACTGCACATAACCTAATTAAACAGGACCGCAGCTAAGAGCTCTGTGTGTATGATACTTTAGATTTGGTACATTACACAAAACTGGAGCTGAAAAGATTAAAAGATTAGAACATAAATCATTATTTTGATAAACGCAAGAATCGCCAAGCAAAGAGAAGAAAGCCAAATGTTTATTATTTTCATCTTTTTCAATGTGAAGATTTTTTTATTTGTTTGTTTTGGTTAAATGTGATTTAAAAAAGACTATTTGGGGCTTTTTGGACCATTGAACAAACAAAACCAAACATCTGAAGATGCCATCTTGGTCCGTGGTGATATGTACAACTGGCGCTTTTTACTTTCTTCTGGAATTTTCTAAAAAAATAACGTAGCTGTTTTAACAAGTGCTGCAGTTCATACGGATCTCACAAGTCTCCAGTTTTTCTTTTTTTCTACTCTTTTCACTTTTCTTTTCTTTCCTTTTCTTTCCTTTTCTTTCCTTTTTTAATCTTCAAACTTCCAAGCAAATATTAAAGTTGAATTGTGCAAATGGAGATGGTCATAAGTGGTAGAACCATTAATGAAAAGTTGGCTATATGCTGTCTCAGTGCCTACTCAGGCGCCCCGACCTCTAAATTGCGACCTTTGCATGACTAATCCTCTCATTATGTTCATCCTCTCTCCTAATCCCTCCGTCCCTCGCTCTTGTCCGTCTGTCCAGGTATCTGCTGCCAGTGACCTCCCAGTTCATCATGAAGTGGCCTTCGTCCAGCTTTGGCAGCATCTCCTCAGCCGTGCCACGCTCCCGTAACCTTTTTGCCGCCAGGATGGGCCACTTCTGAGGTCACCGTGGCAACCCTGGCCTTTTGACCTCCCCTCTCCTCCCCAACCTCGCCTCCCTTGACTTTTTTAGCCAAACCCAGATCTTAGGTGTCCTGGTATAGATCTGAATTTGGTGCTGCTCTGGACCCCAGGTTGGGGCCTGGTTTTGGCCCAGTCTCCTTGTGGAAGATCAACAAAGCAAGGCTGGATGATTTGGGATCGCTAAAGGGAGCTGCTCACTCTGCTCAGCAGACCACCATTACCCTCGGTCCCCTCCCTCTAGCCCCTCGAATGCCAGGCGATGGGCTTGCCCCGCGTTTCTCATTGTAACTGCTGTATTATACTCACTGTACAGTTACAAGTCATGGTACTGTAAAAGAAAAGAATAACAAACACTAAAACAATGCAAGGATTATTTATTTATGTACTTATTTATTTTCTAAGGTTTTTCCATGACTGCAGTGAATGCTGATGCATAATGCACATGGACTAACAAAGCTATCCATCATTTAAATTAAAAAAAAGTGGATGTACAAAACTTATTTTTGCCGACTATAATCAGTTATTTTGTTTCCATTTTCTGAAATGTTGAAATGTTATTTATTTCGTAACTTATAAGAGGCTTTATGTTAACAACGGTCACTTTATGTTCTCGCTTTTGGAGGTTTTTTGCAGTCCAGATGTGGTGCCCGGAGGACCCGAAAACGGGTCGCCTTTTGAACGCTAACGCTTCATGTTTTCCCTGTGTGATATTATTAAGTGCAGCACTATTGAGCAACACAACGGTTAGAATGTCAGTGTAGTAAAGCCGAGCCTATTTGCCTCTTTAGAGAATGAGACGACTTTAATGCCACAGCATCAAGAGCCAAACCTCTCAGAGAGCACACACCAGTTCCTAATATGCACTTTGCAGTTTGTAACAGAGAGAGAAAAGTGGCTTGCATGACTAGATTTTAGTCCCTTTAGACTCTGATGTAGTGGTTAGACAAAGGAGCTGCGTTTGGAATATACTTGAAGTTCTGCGTTGACATTAATTATTCTCATCTTCTTTGTGTTTGGCTGCACTGAAAAGAAGACACTTCACTTTTATGTTTGTCGTCTCGAGTTTGGATGCGTTAGGGATGACGAGGATCTGTTGCACGATTTAGAGATTGTTCGACACGCTGAATTACTTGGCTGATCTGTTCAAATGTATTGTACTGTAACAGCAGAGATTTGGCTGGGATGAGCAGCTACAGCCCCCCCCCCCCCCCAACACCCACCACCGCACTGTAGTTAAGTGCTCGGGATTTCACAGATGTGCCAATAATACGCACGTCTGCATCATGTGTTGGTTGACTTTTATTTAAGGTTAATGTGTCATGAACTACTGTAAGCCTTCGGTTAAATGATTAAATGTTAATAGGGAGAAACATTGTGTCCATGTTTCGTAGTTTACTATGTGTACTAGCCCATGAGTTGATAACTAGAATTTCAAAGATGGTAGTCTGTACGCTACGGTGCGTTTTGTAACAGTTTTGACTAACAAGTGTAGCAGCAATGCTGCGCTAAATCTGCTCAAACTGAACTCTCCCCTCGTCCCCAGCATCCGTTCACAATGCCAAACATTTTTATTTTGCCTGATTGATTTGTCTTATTTAAGAGCCGGACTTTTTCATTGGAGGTATGAGATTTTTAATTTTACATAGCAATAAAATATTTAAACAAACTGATTTCACCTTTTTTCTCATTCATTAATATTATTATTACTTTTTTACACTATTTTAAAAAGTGGCAGTGTAGTTACAGATTGTGCTCTGCTTTCCTTTTCAATCAAATGTAGCCTTGGTGCTGAATTGGAAAATTACAGAGAACGCAGATTAAATGGAAGATTGTGAAAAGGAGACGAAAAGTAAGCCGAGTATGACTTACATTTTAAAAAAGAAAATGTGAAGAGGAGTTTCGCTTTTACGACCCCGTCCGCAAACCCTTGAAAGCCACATGAAAATGGGAAATAGGTGCAAAGTCAATATTTGTTATGACCACCAATTCAATTCAGTTTGTTTTATAGCACCAAATCAGAACAGCTTTGTAATGTGACAATTCTACAATAATAAAGAGAAAACCCCAAAATCAGATGACTCGCTACGAGCCAGCACTCGGCAACAGTGTGAAGGAAAAACTCGCGTTTGACAGGAAGAAACCTCCGGCAGAACCAGGCCCATCGGCCACAAAGAGTCCTCCAGGCTTCTCGAAGGACATTCAAAGCTCTTTTTTGGATGTTGCTGCCTTTTGTTCCAGTCTCTGTCGAGATGACCTTTCATCGCTGCTTCGATAATGTTGAGGTCTGGGCTAATCCATGACTGATAGTGCTCCATTTCTACCCATTTATGCACTTACTGCAGTGGCTGAAAAATGAAAACTTTAATCTGATGGCACTTTTTTCTTAAACTCAGCAGATCCCCAACACCACAGGCTGAAATGCAGTTCCAAGCCATGACAGAGCCTCTGCCATGTTTCACAGATGACTGTAGACACTCACTGTTGTAGGTCTTCTACATATTGACAACGATTTGACCCCAAAACTTCTAATTTGTATTCATCAGACCTGCTGCCACTGATTTTCAGCCCAGTTCTCGTGTAACCTGGCGTACCTCAGCCTTTCCTCCTGGTTCCTTTCCTTAAGAATGGCTTCGTGAAAACCATCCTTCCACTGAGAGCATTTCTGATGAGGCTTCAGTGAACAGTAGTTGGATCAACTGTAGAGACAGATGCATCTCTTGAGTCTTGTGTCAAGTCTTTGCTGTATTTTCTTCTTAAAGGCATGACTTTCAGACCCGTTCACCTGCTGCAGATCAATTCTAAATTCAAGCTCGACACTTCTTCTTTTGTCTTCCACTTGTCCAGTTCTCTCAAAAGATTTAAGAACACACTGCACACTATGCTGAGCTATGCCAAGTTTTTTTGGCTAATAGCTCTTTGAGAAGTACCTTGCTGTTAAAAAGTACTATTTTATGCCTGTCAAACTGAGTTATCTTTGGCATTTTTCATAGATTCAGCTAAAGAAATTGAAACAAAAGATGTTTTGTTTTTTTGTGAGAGGCTGCTAAGATGCAGTTTAGTCCTTTACTGAGTTTTTTCTGTTATATGTAAACACACAACAATGTGCACCACTGCTCATTTCTTTGTGTTTGGTGCCTTTTTTTGTGCCTGGATGATTCAAGAAATTTGTGTTAGGTGACTTAACATAAAAACATTCCTGTGAAAATGATCAGGTACAAGGACTGGACTGAAAATGAGTGGAAAAAGCAAGAAAAGAAAAAATGGAAGTATTACTCCAGACCACTTAAAAATTACAGGTGGCCCCGTAGTGTAGCAGTTATACATTTGCAAATGAAAACAAACAAATGATTCCCAGTTTGATCCTGGGATAAGACATCAATCCATTTGGGGGATGCATCAGGAAAAAAGCCAAGTGTAAAAAGTCCCACCAATCAAAGTATGCAGAGCTACCCGCTGTGTCAACCTCTTGGGAATAAAGGAGCATATAAAAACTGACAAGTCTGGCTCCTTGGATGCAAACTGTACTGTACAGGTGGACAGGACCCTCTATTTCTCGCAGTAACTGAGTCAAATACTGTTGTGGTATTTGAGTTGATGGACTACTTTTTACGTTTTCGAAGGCGACTCTGAACGACTCATGCAAACTTTTTTTCTCTCCTGAAGTATCTGCCTTATTTAACTTTTGAACTGTAGCATGTAGTTTAGGGTGTCAAACAGCCATTCACTGCTGGGGTTGGTTTCCAGGCTAAACACATAATTAGCTGCTCAGCTGCAGCGCTTTTAACAGCATCTAAATGTAAATGCAAATGTCACTCGGGTCTGGTTAGATGCCGGTGTGGTCGTCACTCTTCACAAACACACTGTCTGCCCGTGACACAGGAGAACAGCTTTCTTTACTTTGGCTCTCGCTCCCTGCTGTAGTGCTGACACTTTGGCAGCAGCTGGTGGGAGGCCAATCAAACGCAGACCCTGACGCACCCCCTCCAGTCAGCTGAGAGGAGGGGAAGACACTCCGGGAGGACCTTTTTTTTCTTGCCTTAAATTGTACAAAACACTCAACAATAAACACAAAGTCAGACTTTTTTGTGATGACTAAGTGGGAGTGGGGTGACTAAATATGCTTTTAGCTTTCAGAGCCTGAACACAACCTAACCACGACATCAAGTTCAGGCTAATTACTGCAGATGAGTGTAAACAAAAAAAAATGCTGTGAAGTAACTTAATGGCCTGCCACGAGTCTGGGAACTCGAGGTGTGGATAACTTTGTCTCTTATGCTGACCTGAGACAGTTATGTTATAATTGAGCGAGAACCATTAAGTCAAAATCTGTAGGTGTTGAAATGGAAAGTGAAAAGAAAAAAAACAAACAGGCAAATTCAAGTGTAACTAAGTGCAAACACTTAATTTAAGTGCTGCTGTACTCTAATGGTTTTCAAACTCCCTGTCCATTCGATATCCATGTGGGTTAACCTCCAACTGATATTACATTTCACAGCAGAGGCCGTGCTGGACAGGTGACACTCCTGACCCGCCACTTGCCTCAGAAATGAGAGCGTGTGTGCATCAGCTATTTCTCGTTCTGTCTTGACCTGTAGATACCCTGCACTGACGTCTGTGCGTGTGGAGACAGAGGACAGAGCCAGTTTTATTTAGACCTGTAACAGCAGCTAACCTTACAGATTCTTGTGCCCTTTCTACCTCGCCCTCCCCGTTCCTGTCAACAGAAGAGTTGCAGGGCGTGACCTTGAGGCCTTCGCCTTGGCCACGGCCCCCACAACCAGACGAGAGCAGGGGCAGTGACTGTCTGGCTCTGTGACCCTGCCGCGCCATCCAAAAATACCCCCACCCCCCCTTGCAATGGGACTGCACTGTTCAGTCCTGACCTTTCTACCCGTCACTCCCCTCATCCCCATCCCCACTGATTGCTCCATCCCTCTCTCCCCCTACCTGTGTGTGGTCCAGGCAGCTTTGCAGCCAGAGTCCAGCCTGGTTTTTTTTCTTTCTTTCTTTTTTGAGCTAAACCCAGATGACCCAGTTTCGGGGCCCTAAGCCGACCTCTTCGGCTTGGAGAGTACAAAAGCGACTGGGAGCTGTTTGAGAGGTGGATGGTTCAGATGAGATAAGGAAGCACACTCTGGTGCAAAACACAGATGGCAAGGCTTCAAATCTGCTCTTAATCCACTATTCCAAATGACATGGAGGGAAAAGAGCAGCGTGGTTTATTCTGTAATTATGACTGCCTGAGCGAGGTGTCCAGAAACCCAGCTGCCCTCCTTTTTCTTTCAATCGAAGCTTTAAAAGTGGAGCTTGTAGTGGTCTGTGTGCATTCGAATAACAAAAGTGACCTTTCTTATCAGACAAATATTGCCTGTTTACTGCCTGTGTATGACATGGGGTTTGTGTGTGTGGATTATGACTCTCTCCTACCAATGGGGTGTGTAATGGCAGCATGCGCTGTACACTTAAGCCAAAGCATTATGACCACCCTTGCCTTATTTGCTGTTGGTCCTCTGCTTGCTGCCAAAATAGCTCTGACCCATACATGCAAGTCTTCTGCAAGTGCCCCGTGGTATCTGGCAACAGGAAATTAGCAGCAAATCCTTTAAGTCCTGAAAGGTGTGAGGTGGAGCTGCCGCAGATAAGACTTGTTCTGACACATCCTCTATTGCAAGTTAATGGTTTGTCCCTCCTTGGAGACATGTTGGTAGGAAATCACTGTTGCTGACTAGGGGGACTTGAGAGTAATTCAACTTCTGAAGGATCAGCCATACTATACAAATATCATGAGATAGCATCATGGTTACCTGTGCACTTTGGTGTCAGAATGTGGGAGAAGTTGATCACTCCAGTGAACAATCAACCTGGTCTGGACAAACAGAGTTACTAACAGGAAGCTAGCTTGGATGATGCTATCTGCTAATCAAAGTGTAGCTAACTTTCCTTGTGTTGATTTGTTGTCATTGCCATGGCGATATCGTGGGCAGAGACACCCCCAAACATCCGAATCGCCTCTGTGTGAGTTCTCTCCAACATATTTAAGCATCTCAAACGCAGAAATGTCCAGCTTAGATTTTAGAGCTAGAATAGAGTAAATGAGGAAATGATCCAAGTCTACGGTGGCCCTGAGAGGCCAAACACACAACTTAAGAAAACACCAGCTGCAAAAGCACACAAAACACAACAGAAATAGGAAAAAAGAAAACAGAAATAGGAAAAAACAGATTTCCAAAAGCACAAGGGAAGTGTTTCTGGGGAAACAATAACCCGACGGACCAGTTGCAGGAACCAAAATATGCTAAGACACTTAAAAGAAGTGGTTTTGTGAGGAAAGAAAAGATGATTGGTACGTGTGTTAGCCTGACTATTAGCCTAAAACTCCGTCATCAGTATTATATGAATCATGATAAAACACAGCTAGCATGTTTTGGGTTCCTGGTGACTGCCGCTAACCTCCAGCAACCACCAGTTTCCCGTACTGACTGACGGTTACCGCAGGGTGGGAGGGGTTTACTGACTGCTTTCTAGACCTCTGTGAGCAGCCTTAGTTTCACAGCAGCTACTAAGGTTAGGCTGAGCTAGAGGAAAAAGCGTGCAGGTCGAAATGAGCTATAAAGACAAAAAGCTCGTTTTTATTGCAAGCCTCAAGTGGACATTAGAGGAACTGCATTGTTTTTCTACAGCAGCTTCATTTCTGAGGCTGTCGCTCGTCTCTGACCCTGACATATGGCTATAATGACTTTGCCCTTGTTAAAGTTGCTTAGTCCTTTACTGTCCATTTCCACCACATCCAATTCACTACAATAACTGATTCTACACCAGCTCTGTAATACTCTGTGTCCCCACATGTGTTGCTGTGAAAAGAAAATCAGTTATATTTTGGCTCATTGTTGTATGTGTGTGTGTAGCATGTTCACATGAGTTGTATTTTATTAGTTTTTCAGGCCTCACACCTGCCTCACTGTCCTGACATCATCCGAGTGTGTGTGTGTTTTTATGTGTATTCTCACTGGGACACACACGCTGCAGTGCATTATGTGTGGTGCCTTGATAGCAACATCTTTGCTCTCAGCAGGGATCCTGCATGTAACTGACACATAAACAAACACATGCACGCCACGGAGCCTGGACGGTCTCATCCTGCCGGCTCCAGTTATTCACTGCGTGTGCGCTTCTGCCTCTCCGCAACAAATTGGTATTTTCAGAGTAAAGTTTTTATTTTCATATATTTTACAGATGAGCAAAAATTTTAAACTGGGTGTAAAATTATTTAAATAAGAGGTCTCCGTTCACTTCCCTGGGAAACTGATTAGCCGTTTTGCCTCGACTTTTCCCCGCATTCAGTCGCTGCTCTGATTTATTACCGCAAAGTAATGCGATCAATCAAAGAGTGTGACCTGCTGAGCTGAATCAGACAGATCCTGATGCATCTCATCCCATCATTAATGTAGTTAACTAGATTATGGTCTGAACAGTTTGCTCACTCTTTAAATAGAAAGGCTCTGCTGTGAGCATTAGCGCATCTGCTAATTTTCTCCAGATTCTAATATAACAGCTCCTCTGAAGTTAGTGGAGGGATCTCTTTACTTCTTCTTTATTTCTATAATAACCTGTGGCAGGCTGTGCAGTAATGCTATAAAAATGGGACACGTGACAGGATAATCCTATTGTTCCTCAGATGAGTGTCTGTAGGAGCAGTGCTCAAACACAAAGTGCGTGATTACCAACAATTTAAATAACGGCCTAATAGATTAGGTCATTAATTGAATGGTTAGAGCCTTTTCATAGTTGCTTCAACAATTCTTTATAAATGTCACACTACACACTTTTAATTTTTTCCTGTTTCCATTTTGGAAACTCCCATTTCACTGTTTCTACAGTCACGAGAAACGACTGAGAGGTGATTTCTCAGCTGGTCCAAAGGCAGCAGCTCGGCTAACAACACTTCGACATCAGCCCTATTCTTGCTCCCCTTCAGTTTCTTCCAGTGAAATTCAAAAGTAACATAAAAATGTTATCAATATCACATAAAGCCCCAAAAGGCCAGGGCACTGTGTATACAGCAGTAGCTACTAAACTTTGGAACAGGCCTATTCGATCGCCTGAATCTGTGGTTTCTGTGCTGAAAACTCATTTCTGTTTGCACTTCTTTAACCTTTTCCCCAGTTTTTTGTAGCTGCTTGTTCTAATATGTGTGCATACGACTGTGTATGCAGGAATGAACCAAAACCACGTGTGTGTACGTTTGAACATGTACAAGACAACCTATTATTAATATCTGTACAATTTTCAACTACTGGTTAGAGCTAAACTTCCTACAAGTTGTGCAGCTGTTTTCCAGAAGTGGAATGATTGTACAGCATATGTCTTTAATGTCTTTAAAAAACAAGAATTGGTCACACAAGTTTGAATTTATTTTAGACTTTTTCTAATCCACACAGGATCACATATATACACTGAACAAAATTATAAACGCAACACTTTTGTTTTCGCTGAGCTGAACTCAAACATCTGAAACATTTTCTACATACACAAAGGACCCATGACTCTCAAATATTGTTCACAAATCTGTCTACATGTGTGTTAGTGAGAACTTCTCCTTTGCCGAGATAATCCATCCCACCTCACAGGTGTGGCATATCAAGGGGCAGATTTGACAACATGAATATTGCACAGGTGTGCCTTAGACAATAAAAGGCCACCCTGAAATGTGCAGTTTGATCAAACAGCACAGTGCCACAGATGTCACAACCTTTGAGGGAGCGTGCAGTTGCATGCTGACTGCAGGAATGTCTACCAGAGCTGTTGAGGAAGCTCAGAGCTGTTGAGCCCGTGAAATTAATGTTCATTTCTCTACCATAAGCCGTCTCCAAAGGTGTTTTAGAGAATTTGGCAGTGCATCCAACCAGCCTCACAACCGCAGACCACGTGTAACCACACCAGCCCAGGACCTCCACATCGCCTGAGACCGGCCACCCACACAGCTGCAGCAACAATCGGTTTGCATAACCAAAGAATTTCTGCACAAACTGTCAGAAACCGTCTCAGGGAAGCTCAACTGCATGCTCGTCGCCCTCATCGGGGTCTGGACCTGACCGCAGTTCGTCGTCGTAACCAACTTGGGTGGGCAAACACTCACATTCGATGGCGTTTGGCGCGTTGGTGAGGCGTTCTGTTCACAGATGAGTCCCGGTGTTCACTGTTTAGGGCAGATGGCAGACAGCGTGTGTGGCGTCGTGTGGGTGAGCGGTTTGCTGATGTCAACGTTGTGGATCGAGTGGCCCATGGTGGCGGTGGGGTTCTGGTATGGGCAGGCGTATGTTATGAACAACAGGTGCATTTTATTGATGGCATTTTGAATGCACAGAGGTACCGTGACGAGATCCTGAGGCCCATTGTTGTGCCATTCATCCATGACCATCACCTCATGTTGCAGCATGATGATGCACGGCCCCATGATGATGATGCACGGCCCCATATTGCAAGGTTCTTGCATGGCCAGCATACTCACCAGATATGTCACCCATTGAGCATGTTTGGCGTGTACGACAGCGTGTTCCAGTTCCTGCCAATATTTAGCAGCTTCGCACAGCTATCGAAGAGGAGTGGACAGGCTACAGGCCACGATCAACAACCTGATCAACTCTATGCGACGGAGATGTGTTGCCCTGCGTGAGGCAAATGGTGGCACAACTGTGCACATTTCAGGGTGGCCTTTTATTGTGGGCAGTCTAACGCACACCTGTGCAATATTCATGCTGTCTAATCAGCCCCTTGATATGCCACACCTGGGAGGGGGGAAGGATTATCTTGGTAAAGGAAAAGTGCTCACTAACACAGATTTATAAAGATTTAAGAACAACATTTGAGAGTCATGAGTCTTTTGTGTATGTAGAAAAAATTTCAGATGTTTGAGTTCAGCTGATGAAAATGGGAGCGAAAACAAAAGCGCTGCATTTAGAAGTGCACACGGTGATGACTGTCGTTTTTAAGTGAACATAAAGTAAACAGCCAACCTCATAAAGAAAGTTGCATTCTGCAAATAAACAAATAGCTAGCCGATTGCACACACAGTTGTTCGCGACGCCACTCGTTGTGTATTAATCTACACACCCCTGGTTTGCGGGTCGTTGTTGGTTTCATTCGTTTTAATGGTGAGCTGGTCGTTAACGGGCGCTCGCTCGCTCGTCTCATCAGCTGTGTTGTATTTTTCTTTTTATAACCATCAGGGGAAATGTTGTGCTGAGCATGCACGCTTTCCCCCTCTGCTTTGTTTCCAAATTACATATTAACACGCTCTCACACCTGGAAGCTGTGCGGCGACTGCTGGCTGCTGTTGGATGCAGAGCAGTCACGTGACTTCTCACAGCGGTTGCTTGAAGCGGATGCTGAGTTACTTGTTCACTTTTCCTGATGGATTTTTACTCACACACACACACACGTGAACTTAAACCAGTGACCTTCTACCTACAAACCCAGTTTGATAACTTTTTACGGCTCAGCTGAGAACACTACACAGAGATGCCGAATCAGACAGGCCCGCAGAACTTCTAAATGTTAACCTTTGTTGAAACACTCAAGGTGCCTACTGTACTTTGTTGCAGCCACGGGGGGTTATAGATGAGCGCAGTTCTGCATATGGCCATCATTCACAGCCCGAGGCTCCCCCTGAGTGTGTGTCTGGAGTGTGTGTAACAAATGGAGCTGAGCAGCGAAGGTATTAATGTGAGGGAACAAGCCATGTAGTGGAAGTACAGCGGGAAGTCACTTTCTCTCCCATCTGGTCCCTAACAAGATGGAGAGGAGAAGGCAGATGTGAGCGGTGGTCTGCACCTCCGCTGGTTGGATTAGCACTTCTGATGGGAGAGAAGAGAGCAGGACGTTCCTTGGCGCAGGCTGTCATTTCCTCTCCTTTCTTTTCCCCGTCTCTCCATCCCTTCCCTCATACATCTCCTCGCCTCCTCTGTGATCACTGCTCTCTGCCCCTCGCTCTGCTGCGAGTGTGAGAAGGGAGACTCAAAATGAGAATAAATGAGGTGTGGGGAAGGTGCGCGGGCAGCGTGCCTGTTTGTGCGCGCACGTGTGTGTCTGTGCATGCGTGTACCTGCACTCGAGCGAGTTCAGATCTCTTCCTCTGTTGCAATGTCTAGCGGTGGAGCCAAAAGACCGTCCGGGGACTCTTCATCCACTTGCTGCTGAGCGCCCCAGGGGATGGATTGAGCCTTGCAGGCTAGGATATTATCAATACAGCCCCTTCAGGCAGCCTGGGAGACAGGAGACGGAGCCACTGACTCCCACTGCCTATTAGTCTACTGCTGAGCATCAGTGTAAGGGGGAACAGCTGGTTTGACTGGAGCTTCTGCCAACTAGTCCTCCATCTTTGCGTCATCTTTACCTGCTCAAAGTTTATTTCAAAGGCTGCCTCAGTCTCGTCTTTTCACTCTGTTTGCGAACTTTTTTCTTCAGCCTTCGTTGTAAATGGACTTATTTTCAGCTCCTTCTCTCAAAGATTGCTTCATAATCTTATTCCACTCTTTTCTTGTTCGGTCCCGTGTCTTTGATGGTGCTGAGGTACACCGACACTTACAGTGTGCTGCCCACTCCTGTAATTACACTAGTCCTCCCCTTTTAAGAGCCTTGTTCCAAAGGAAATGCTTTTTCTTTTTTGTGTGCGGTCTCGTGTCAGTGTCACTGCCCCTGTATTTTAAATCTCCATCTCCACTTTGTTTCAGAGTTGCTTTATATTCCATTTGTGTAATGAGGAGGCTGACCTTGTATTTTACTTGTGAAAATTGCAAATGGTTGAGACCATCCGGGTGCTGAATGAATGCCAAAGAAATGATATTTCTATGGTTTCCTGTAATTTTCCTCCCATTCTACACTCTTACTGTGAATACTACGCTTTGTCTGTTCAATAATCGTCTACTTTAATTTTAAATTGAAAGAAAAAGCATAACCTTGATCTAAATGCATAACCACAGATACATCGCTGAGACCCCTCAATGATTTGAGGTTAATGGATGCATGACTTGCTACGGCACTTTCCAATATTCAACTCTAAAATTCACCTCTTGGCTTTTGACTAACAGGTAGCAGCAAATCATTCTAAATCTTCACTTTACCCCCCTGATGAGTCACGGGGAGCCCTCTCTGGCCTGTCTGCTTGCAGCTCCTGCGCAGTGGAAACTGCAGAAACCACAACTTAGTCTCTGGAGCCAGCAACCGTTCTGAATCCCTCTCAAATGACTTAAAAAGCCATCAGCGTGACCTCATTCTGTGTCAAAAAAGAAAAAAAAGAATTTATTTGGTGACCGTGCTAACCTCTTATAGCTGGAAGCTTCTTTTTCCCCCTCCACTGTCTGCAATCCCTTTATCTTTTCTGACTCCACATCGCTTGTCTGACTGTCTTTGTTACAGGTCCCCGTGTTTCATTTTGTTCCAGCCATTATCCCGCACCAATAAGCCGGACACAGGTCACCGGTGTTAACGACCTCTCCTGTGACTTTTTCCGGGGGTATCTAGGACCGTTCTGTGAAAGCAAACGTCTAGTCTAGTCTGGTAAATATCCCAGAGTGACTCACAAAAAGCTTTTCTCCCATAGATCAAGACTGCCACAATTAGCTTCATAAATCGTAGGTGTGGAGTCACATCACGGACCTTATTTGTTCTCCCTTTTTGGATGTGTAATATTAGACTTCCTAAACTTAATCTGAAATTTGTGTGCATGCATTTATGTGTAGGCATGTTTCTCTGTGTGTGTCTCTATTGTGTATTTAGGCAACTGGGTGTTTGTTTCACTGGCAGAATAGTAATTCGGCATGAAATCACTTTAGTAATCATAGCTGTTATTTTGCTCCCATTATGTCTCAGAAAGCCCCGTCTTTTGAAGATGACATTTTAAATATATGTACCCAAAGGAAGACATGCACCACTCAAGGTCCCTCAAACTTCTGTTTCCTTTCACCGGCGTCGCAGCTGCTTAAAATACTTTTGAAGTTAAGGTGGTGCATCAAAGTGTGTTACGTAAATGGATAACTAAAAAAATGTTCTTTCAAATGTAAGACTGACGTTAATTAGCCTAGGTACTCAATGGGAGCAAATTGTTCTAGAGTATCTGCAGCTTTTCAGCAACTGAACAAGCTCAGTTTTCAATAATTAGCTGTGCATTCTCACAGCCTCTGCAACTGGAAAATAATTGGCTTCTCAAACTGCTGGTGTGTCTGCGTCTCTCGGCTTCAACAGCTTCATTCTTGAACTCCGTGCTTTGTCTACGCAACGTCAAGAGAACGCTAATTGACATCATCACCGGGAAACGACGTGTACGTGGAACACCTAAGAACTTACATATAATTACATAAAACACTGGAAAATCATCTACATGTAGGCTTCTTATACTAATCAAAAACGGGTGTCTGACTGACAGCCGCTTTCTTTCGGGTTTACGTTCTTTTAGTCGTAAACACAAATAAGTAGATTCAACACAGCTTTGTAGGTACCCGAGTAAAAACACACCAGCACTTGAGTTTCCATTTTATGGTACACCAACTGTACTACATCTTTTAGGTAAATATTGTTATTTACACTTAAGATCCACTTTGGTAGGTACACCTGTTCAGCTACTCATCAACGCGACAACCAAATCAGCCAATCACATGGCAGCAACTCTAGACACAGATGTGATCAAAACGACCGGAGTTCAAACTGAGCATCGGAAAGTGGGAGAAAACGGATTTAAGTGACTTTGAATGGGTGTAGTTGTTGGTGCCAGATGGGCTGGTGTGATTATTTTTAGAAACTGCTGATCTGCTGGGATTTTTGCACACAGTCGTCTCTGGGGTTTACTGACAATGGTCTGAAAAAGAAAATATCCAGTGAGCAGCAGCTCTCTGTGTACCTTGTGATGTCAGAGATCAGAGGAGAATGGCCAGACTGTAACAGGAAGGCAACAGTAACTCAAATAACCTCTCGCTGAAGCAAAGGTATGCAGAAGAGCATCTCTGAATGCGTAACCTTTGGACAGCAGCAGAAGACCATACTGGGTTCCACTCCTGTCAACAAATCAGACTGATAAATCTTGATTTCTGCTGCAATGTTCAGATCGTAGGACAAGAAGTTGGCATTATTAAAGAAAAAGCAGGTTAAAGCCTGGAGTAACAAGATGCACCAAACAAAGAGACTGTACCAGTGAGTGTATTTTTAATGTTGCAAATATCTATATTACTACCCGCAGTATTAGCAAAAGATGGAGATGTACTGCCTTAAAATTTGTGCAGTGTAACTGTGGTGAGAATAAGGCACGGCGGGACCACAGATCAACATTCAGAGCCATTTTATTTACACTTCTCACCACAGAAAAAAAACCCACACACCTGAGTCCCCGTGTTTTAACTCGGCAGGCGTGATTACGGATGCCGTGCAGGTGCGTCCGCCCTCCCTGCACAGCAACGCAGACCACGCCCCACCACACACCCCCATCGCCCGATTGAGGCCGGGGAGCCTACTGCCCCACCCCACCGGTTCCCAACCTGGGAACAGGGCAAAGTCACTTGCGGAGGCCGCCCGCGCCTCAAGTGGCGGTGGCGGCGAGGCTGGTCCGGGGGTCGGCCATGCCTCCAGCGGCAGCGACGAAACTGGTCCGGAGGCCGGCTACCTGGCAAGCCGGCATGACCCCGCCAGCCCGGTAGTGAGCCCCTCCCCCCCGGGCAACTGGGCCGGCATCTGACGCTCTGGGGCAGCTCGATCCTCGACCTCGGTCCCAGGTCAAGCAGGCTCCCCTGGCACGGGGACAGCCGTCTCCCCTCCCGGTTTCTCCACCTCTCCCGGCTGGAGCCCCTTGCGCCGCTCCTCCGTCACCGCTGCCAACGCCACAACTCCCGGCTCGAGCAGCCCCTCGTGCGGCTTCTCTTCCTCCGGCCAGCGCAGACCCTCGCGCCCCTTGTCCGCCGCCTCCGGTTGGAGCGGATCCTCTACCGCTCTCGGCAGGAACAGCCCTTTACCCGGCTGCTCCCCCTCCTCCGACAGGCGCGGACCCCCGCGCGCCTCGTCCACCACTTCCGGCTCCCGAGATGCCCCACGCAGCTCCTCCACCACTTCCCCACTATCAGGCAACCCTGGCGGGGGTGGCGGCGGCGGTGTCGCCCAGGCCTGGAGCAGCGTCGCCAGCTCCGCCATTCTCTCCAAATGGCGCTCGGTCTCGTCCCTCAGCTCTTCCCGCTGCCGGCTCACCTCCGCCGCCTGCTCCCGCTGTGCGGCCGCCATCTCGGCCCCTATCTGGGCCATATCCTCTCTCCTCCGGCTCGGTTCTAGGCCCACCATGCTGCCTCCTGGGTTTCGGCACCAGTGTGGTGAGAATAAGGCACGGCGGGACCACAGATCAACATTCAGAGCCATTTTATTTACACTTCTCACCCAGTGGCGTGTCTAGAAAATTTTTGTTGGGGGGGCCAGGTAGGGGCACAGATTTGGAGAAGGGTGGCAGATGTAATTGGCAGATAATGTTTAAAACAAATTCTACCAACCATTAACCATAATTCAATAACCCTATAAACCTAATAACCGAATGCGCTTTTAACTCTTATTAGAATGAGATTTTAACCACTACGGTGCAAAGTTTTTAGATACTGCGTTGATAAAGTACAAGAGATACAATCAGTGCTTTGTCAGTGTTTACTCAGCATTCAAGGACAGCAATGTTTGCATAGTATTTTTACTGCCATGTAGTGCACATATGTTTTGGGCAAAAACAGTTTTTAATATTAAAATACGAACATTTGTAACAAACAATTGACAAATTAGCCAATGCCAATGCAAAACTTTATCTGCCTGTTAAAAAAAGAAGATAATCTTCTCACAAACTGGTGATTTTGAAACAGGAAAAAAGTGGAGAAACAACTGAAAAGACTAACATTTGAATAAAACCTGAAAGCAAGTAAATACTTTCTATGCTGCCTTATGGTAAACATCTATACATTTTATGTCAGATAAAAACTTTGGTTGTAAGATTCTGATAATTATTTAAGTTTTAAGAATAAATCCAGCTTTGTGTCTTTTTTCCATTCTAGCTAAAGTTCGGGACAAACTGCGTCTCTTCTCAGCTCAATACGAAACATGTAATATTTTCTCTGAATGAGGGACCATTCCATTTTTTAAGGAGCCGTTGGCAACTCTACTAACTAACCTTGTGAATAAAATAAAGTTCACTATCAGTAACATCATAGCACCCACCCAGCTGTATATAAACTCCATCAAGCTGGCTAGAACGTAGTACGAGTTATTGCAACTGACAGTAAAAAGTCAGCAACATGAAAATAAACTCCACCTGAACTTGGTTTATATCTGACCCAGACAGACTGCAGGTCATGACTTCTTACCTGAAGTTCAGTTCACCTGACACTCGGACTGGCGGCTGCCTCGGGTCTCTCCTCCTGCCTCCCCTTCCCTCATCCACCTGCTGGCCTCTGTGGAAGCTCCGCCACAGCCACCACCAAACAACTGAGTTATTTTTACACATCGACCTGTATCTGGCCAATCCACCACCTCTCATTGTTCATGCCATTACAAAAAAAAATAAAAAATAAGTCACTGGGGATATGCCCGGTATGCCCGATGGCCAGTCCAGCTATGTTAACCTGCAACCAAATCTGCAGCTCCATACAGCAATGTTACGACTTAGATTATATCTTATAACTCATAACTCTTATGTTAGCTGCCCTCTGCAGCATACTGTCTGAAATATTCCACAGCTGCAATAATTCTTTAAGTGTTATTTTTTCCTTGGTATTCTAATTTCACCGAAGTTTACTAAACTCAACAAACTTAATATTACTTACCGGGACATTTATTCTGTCGTCATTTTCTTTCACCGAAAAATTGTTTCCTGCAGTGCCGTCTTTCGTGCTTGGCTCTCCTACCTTTGCTAACGTGATGCACATAGCGCAGAAGCGATGCTGCATTCACTTACACTCGGATATCTGAGCTTCACTGTGAAAACATAATCGTACATTTGATATTTGATTGAATTTTATTGTTTTGCCTTTGGGGTGGCCCCTGGGGTGGCCAGTCTGGTTGGGGGGGTGGCCTGTGACCCCCCAGGCCACCCCGCTGGACACGCCATTGTTCTCACCACAGAAAAAACCCCATACACCTGAGTCCCCGTGTTTTAACTCACGTCCGCCCTCCCTGTACGGCAACGCAGACCACGCCCCACCACAGTAACCATTCTCTCATTCTTTCCCTCATTTTGATACATTTTTAAATAGTTATATATTGATACTCTTAGCAAGACCATGTTTTTTTAAATTTCTTTTAAAAAGTGTATTTTTTTAATTAACAGGGAAACTCCAAATTAATAAAGCACGCTCATGGACATCAGTTACAGGTGGCTAATTGTACATGATGGAAACCTGAAGAAGCCATATTCCCTTACTAGGGTACTAATACAGTTTATTCTTATTTCAAAATCATTTACAAAGGGCTGGATCACAACAGCAGTCATGTAAAGGCACTTAATAAATCATGCTGCAAGAACCCACAAACATTATTGACAGGAACCCAATAATTCAATGATCCCCTGTGAGTAAGCGCTTGGCTAGAGCAGCAGAAAACACACCCTTTAAAAAGAAGAAACCTCTGGCAGGACCAGGCTCGGGGAGGGCAGCCATCTGTCACAACCAGCTATGGTGACAGGAAAGAGCAGAGAGAACGGCATGGAGAGATGGCAAAGAGTGCACGAGGCAAAACACTGGGAACGAGACGACACTGAGTTAATGATGTGCAATAGTGGGATATAAATGGGAAGTGGAAAATATCAGAGTAGAAGGCAAATACTCAGTTATTGGAGTCAAAGAGTTTCATCTGTAGTGTGGGATTGCAATTTTTATTCAGGTTCTGTGAATTATTTAAACACCACCACTGTCTATATCGCACACACTGTGATTTAATCACGCGCTCCACACTTCAAGCTTGTTCTTTTTTTTTTAATGATATTACTGTATTATTGAAACACATTAATGGTGGTGGTAATACTAACATTTCTTTCCAAGTGCGATAAAACTGGCACTCCATGGAATGAAAATGGCTCCACACACCATCTACTTAAATCGGGTCTGTGGGGACTCACTTGCTTTTGGAGCCAGTCTCAAGAGGCCATTTGAGGAACTTTAGTTTTTGGCTCTTCATTTATCAGCCCTGGAAGCTGCTGCTTGGGCTGGAGCCAATGGCTCTAATTGATATGGCTTTGGACCACCGTGGTCCTTTACCACACTGTCTGCTTCAGGGAATCTGGAGGGAGCACTCCGAAGTCCACTAGCACACAACAAAGCCCTATGTGGCTTAGGTGCCTGGAGATTCTGTGGTGTTCTTCATTTATTCTCTGCCGTCACTCATCCCGTCAAGTTTTTGAAAACTTTTTAGAAGTTTTAAACTTTGTGTTGTGAGGCTCCAGGATGAGGGCGAACTTACAAGTTCAGCTGGATTACACACACACAGGCATTCACAGAGACTTGACATAAAATGTATTTTAACTGTGCTTAGCTAGACTTTTAAATAGCACCACACTAACTGTGCCTGGGAGTCACACCAGTGGAATTGTGTGTAATTTCGACATATTTTAGAGCTTATCTTTTAAACAGCAGCTTACAGCATGGCAGCAGAGGGACTGCATTTTGGCTTTCAAATGATGACACATACTGTAACTTATAATTAAGCTGATAAATTAAAAGCATCACTGTTTACATGTTGCTTATTTAAGTTTAAAGTACAGTTTTGCAAGAGCTAGTATTGATTTGGCATGACTGAGCAGTAAAGTGTATGTCTGGTAACTCTTTGTGTTCTTACTGCCAACAAATCCCGTTTAAAACCAGTAACAAACAACTGAGCCTCCTAATAAGCATTTCCTGTGTTGTCGAAGCTTAATAAAACTATTGCTCTGTAACACAGACCCCTATGTGTGCTTAACAATACTGCAGCATTTAGCTGTCTTGAATATGTCAGCTGTCGTTGATTTTGTGTGAGTCTAACACACACGTCCTGCGTGCACCTATATTTCTGGTACTACGCTCAACAGATGGTTAGCTTAACTTATCAGGCTTGCTCTGTCCTAAACAACCAACTTCTGGGGGTGAAAAATGAAACCAGTGTATAACAAACATGCTATTCCTTAAGTGGCCACTTGAGACTGGCTCCAAAAGTTCTCATAGATCCCCAACTTCACAGCAGAAATAAGTGTTTACAGCTGGCTTAAAGAAAAGAAGGGATTGTGTAAGTTATTGCTAATGTGTGAGAATGTGTGTTTCAGTAACTGTCCCTCTCAACCATGCTTGTGATGTTGCTGCATGTTGGAGCACTTTTACTGTAATTATCTGTCAATTAATATGATTTGCTTTGTGTTTCGTTCTCCTACCAGCCATTCCCACGAATCTGTTTTCTGTTATCTTACTTAGCAGGTGTCTGTCTGGGTGATGCATCTATTCAGGTTTTGCAGATGTGTGACATTAACTTGTCTACAATTTTGTACATGGTGGCAATTTAGCTCACCAGAGGCTTAAATATTGTTCGCATACAAGTCAATGTCTTGCATGCAAGCTGGTGACTGCGGGAAAATGCTACCAACCAAAGCAGTCGCAGGAGGTTTCCACCAACCTTTTGGGGAATATACATTTTTCCTGTGTGACTGGGGTTTTAGCAATCACTGCGACAGCTTCTTACACCACCCTCCAGCAAAATCTCACCAAGCAGTCAGGGAATAAACTTTTTTCCCTGGTGACTGGTGGTTGCCAGCAGAGGTGGCAAAAGTACAGACATTTACAGATACTGGAAAAAACTTAGTGAGTCGAGCTAAGCCGATCCAAACAGAGTAGGTACCTGTGGAAAAGCGCTATATAAAAAAGACTGTATGTGTGTCCTCTATAGCAGCGCTCCCCAAACCCCCGGGCCACGTGAGTCGTTTGGAGAGTTGAGGCTCGGGTGAAATTTATCGTTTTCAGGGTTTTTATCGTTAACTCTGTTTCCCTGGGTCTTTTCCCGTGTGTTATGAATAAATCTTCTTTTTCTTGGTACCAGTACTGGTTTTATTTAGTTTTACTTATCCGTGATAACTTAAAGGCCGGTCCGTGAAATTAAAAATATCGTCAGACATAAACCGGTCCGTGACGCAAAAAAGGTTGGGGACCGCTACTCTACAGCAGCGGTCTCCAACCTTTTTTTTGCGCCACGGACCGGTTTATGCCCGACAATATTTTCACGGACCGGCCTTTAAGGTGTCGCGGATAAATACAACAAAATAAAACCAGTACTGGTACCAAGAAAAAGAAGATTTATTCATAACACACGTGAAAAGACCCAGGGAAACAGAGTTAACGATAAAAACGATAACAAAATAACGCTGAAAACCGATAAAAACACTGAAAACCAGACATTTCACACCTGAGCCTCAACTCTCGCGGCCCGGTACCAAACGACTCACGGACCGAGGCCCGGGGGTTGGGGACCGCTGCTCTATAGGACACGGATTTATGTTGGTAAACTGTAGGTTTATATTGTTGTCTGGTAATTATGTGACAGTGCAGGTCGTTTTATGGAATAACGGGAAAGTAAACTAATGCACAACACTGACTGATATCACAATTTATGGACATCTGCACCAGAAATGTCGTCCACTTGAAACCTTCACTATAGAGAATTAACCATAACTGATGCTTTTAACTCTTTCGTGTCTGTTGTACGTGATAAACCCCGGCGTTCTGTGTTATTGCTCCCTCCATTCAACAGGTTTGATGTTTGAAAGCATACGCTGATGTGAATAGCTCTCCTCAAATTCGGTCAAGCCGAACAAGCATCTTTTTAAAATGTAAGGAGATATTTGTGTACAAATACATAATTAAGTAAAGTACAGATACTTAAAAAATTGTACCTCGGTAGAGTATTTGTACAGTGTTACCTCAAACCTCTGTTTGACAGACCAAGTTAACGCCATGAAAATCTGGAAATGGCCCACAAGTGACAAAACCATTTCTCTAAAGCATGTTAATTCACATATTATATACTGTTTGTTTATTCCATGCATAAACTGATGTTTCAAAACATCCGTTTAGTGTTTTAAGGGGGTTTATGAGCATAATTATTTCTTGGCTGGGACCAGCTGCCATGCAACCAGTGCAGACTCCAGGAAGCTTCTGCTGCCAGCCAAGAAACCGTCCAGCACATAATCACCTATAAAATGACAAACTGTTGTTTTCACACTTTGTTTTTTTTGCCTCGACTAAACGAGCTAGCAACTAGAATGTGTTACTTATAAATCTGTGGTAAGAACCTGCCAACGGCACTGACAGACAAACCTCTGTGACTTTTGGTCTGATGAGATCTGCTGCCACCGAGGGTTACGCATCGCTTACGACTGAACATTTCAACCCCTAAGTTGTTTAAATAAAAATGTGTAGCTCCTAACATGTTGTGGCCAGCACTCTCGGAGAGCAGTAGTTAAATCTTCTAAGTAATTTAGGAAGTCACATGGATAGGATGCCAAGGTAATCGGTAAGAGTGTCAGAACAACTCTGCCTCGAGGCTTCTGGACTGAGCTACCGTCATCTGTAGAAGCAGATTTGTTGCATAAATCTGGAGGATGAATGACCAGATTAATAACTCATTTCTGCTCTCTTTTGTCTTAGAGGAAAATGTGGCCTTGTGGTATAGACTCTACAGCTCCAAAGGAAAGGACAGTTTCTTGTACTTTGTGTTTGCTGTATGCAAGAGACGACAAGCAGGAGCGTCTCCAGTTCAGAACTTCAAATGGGGGGAGAAAAAAAATCCATTTGATTTAAAAATGCTGTGGAGTACTTTCAAAGGCCTCCAACAGATGTAAATGTTACAGCTCATCTGAGGATTTCAGGAGGTTCAAACTTAGCTGATGGTGGAAGGCAAAACTTAAAACGAGTTGCCTTGAACTTCGAACTGTGCTCCTCAAATATGTGCAATGATGGATAATTAATCCCAATCCTCTCTTTTCATGCCTGTGATCAAATGATCTTCGCAGTTTCAGTATTTAAGGGGAAAAAGAAGGTTTGAAGAAAGACACAGAGACAAATAGTTGGCTTTAACTGACTGACAGACTGAGAGACAGATGGGGAGCAACAGATTTTTTTTCAGTAAAGTAAACATGCCAATACACAAGTAATAAGCATGACTAGTACCCCAGTGATGATGCCAGAGCAGGACTGCAATCATAAACCTCCCTTTGATGTGTCATGTTTAAAAATCAAGTCATCAATCAGAAGCTTTCCTGTGTTTCCAACTTGGAGTTCAGAGTACCAAAAGCCCGACTAAAATCACTCTAAGCTGGGCAGTGGCAAACTTTTAACGATCTCACGAAGCTCCCGTGTTTGCTGCCGCCGCGCTAATGTCCCGCCGCGCCGGCTCTTCTCGAAGTGCCAGGATCGTGATTCTCCACCGCTGCCAAGTATCACGATGTGCATTTGTGTGTGCGTCGTAGCATTATGCGCTAAGCATGTTATTGACCTTTTGCAGTGTCAGTCAAGCTGGAAATCATGGAGGGAGGAAGGATAGAAAAAGATGGCTTGAAGAGATGTAGTCAGAGTCAATAGAATTGATTGCACAGCAAAGTACAACTGAGTCTTTGTTACATTAATGCCAAACGATGGCTTTGAAAAAAGAACCAATGTGATTTTTTTAAATCCCTTTTCTGTCCCACAGACAGCATTAAAGATGTGTGCATGACATCATGCATCAATAATGGAAGCTTCAATGTCAGCGCTTTGTCAGGGTCCTGGGTCTCCTGACCCAGCGTTTTAGTTCATTGTGATTTTTGTATTATTGTACTTGGTGTGAGTTTCTAGTTTCGATCCCTTGCCCTTCATGTTTCTCTGTGTCCCCTCTGTTCTGTGTAAGTCTGTGTCTGCAGGTTTGAGTTCCCCTCTGTGTCTCTCGGTTCTTAGAGTCCTCTGCCTTATGGTTTATGTCTCTGTTTCTTAGTTGCTGTCTCCACTGTGTCAAGTTCGCGTCTCTGTGTGATCCTTCCTGTTTTACTTTGTAGGTCCGTGTCTTATGTGAATGTGTCCTGCTTTGCTTGTCTCGTCAGTTCTAATTTCCCCCAGCTGTGCCCTCCTTCTGTGTCTCATTCTCCTCGTTACTTCCCAGTGTATTTAGTCCCTGTGTTTCTCTGAGTCAGTGTTGCGTCGTACCCTCAACAAGCTGTGTGTGTTTTGCCTCCGTGTTACCAGTGTTTTGTTTCCAGCTCTAGCTCCAGTTCAGTATTTCTGCTTCAGTGTTTTAGTCCACCAGCGTTTTTGTTTGTCCTTTGGTGAGTTTAGTTTAGTAAGAGGTTTTCCCAGCAATAAAGCTGCGCTTTAAGTTGAACTTCTGTGTCTGAGTCCTGCATTTTGGATCCACCACTCCTGCTTGCCTGCCTGCCACACAGCCAACCATGACACGCTTGGCTGCTGCTGTGTAGTTTTTTGAGGCTGAAGTGACCTTATAGGGTTCAAAGGTCAGAGTGTGAAGTTATTAGCCTAACACTCAAAAGCGTGGTTAGCAACCTGCATTCGTAAACCATAAAGGTGCAATGTGGAGACCCAGATACTGATTAATTAGTGCAAATTAGGGCTGCTCAATTAATCGAATTTTAATCACGATTACGATCTGGGCTTTCAACGATCATTAAAAATGACTGAGCCGATTATTAGCCCCTCCCTTTACTCTCGCGCTGCTCCGTGTGGCAAATCGAGCGCACCTCTCTGCATTTCGAACACGCATCACAACAACTAAGAGGACCCGAGGAAAGCTCGGAAAGCTCGGAAAGCTAAGCAGAAGTTATTTGGAGAGGAGAGTGACTGCCGTTGGTTGAAAAGAGAGGTAAAAAAAGAAAAAAATCTTCAGTGGTGTGGAAACATTATGGGTTGGCGGAGTCAGACGTGGATCAAGTAGACATAGTGTGTAAACTTTGCTACGGTGTCGTAGCTGCACCACAGAGCAACACTGCAAAGTTCACTAAACATAGACGTTTACATTTTTCATTTATTTTTTATATTGCAATCATTTGCACTGTTATCAGTATCTGCACACTATTTTATATTATTTTTTAAAGTCATTATTCAATACATTGTTATTGTTAACCCTTTAAATCCCTGTAGAACTGGAACCGCGTAAGCTAGCGCAATAATTTGTTTTGCATATGAAACCGGAGGAGTTGTAATTACATCTTATGCCATCAGCTTGTCCTCGGTCACGGTTTCCTTCCACATAAAGCTTTGCAAAAATTGCATAAAATGCGCTTGCAGGAACAAAAACATAATATTCCAGAAACACGCTTTGCCGATCCGATCAGCTGTTCGTAACACTTCCCACAGTGAAACAGACGTCAGCGCGAACTGTCTCATGTCCGCCATTTCCTGTCCGAAACCGGAAGTGACGTCATTTTCGCGGAAAATGTAGTTTTTTACTTGTAGGCCTTAAAAGCCTATACTGGTGTTTTTATAAGTTATGTTTGACTCTATACTTTTCTGAATAGTTTCTGGGATGCTTAGAACTCAAACTGCACTGCTGGAAATAGTTTATTTTGATGCACCTGCTGTTTTCTTTGCAAATTTGCATCATAGAATTGTTTTTTCGTTTTTCCTGCAGTATATAAAAATTGGTGTATCTCCAAAATAAAACTATGAAGACACTCAAAATAAATTTCCTGTTGTTGTAAACTATTTTTTTGCAACTTTTTTGTATTTAAAGTTTTGAGGGATAAGCCTCTTAAATTTCCCCAAGTAGAAATATATGTAAAAAACAAAACAAAAACGATTTTCAATTTTTTTGTAGTTTATTGCACTTTTTTGCAATTAATGTAATTACTATGGACTTAATGCATACATATTATTAAAATATGGGCTATAACAGTTGTATTGATGCAACTTGAAATGCTCCCAAAAATGGCACTACAGCATGTAAAAAAAATAATATAAGCTCTGGCGGACTTGGTTCTATGGTAGATCTTAAAGGGTTAAACAAATATCGTCAAATAATCGAGATCTCAATTTCAGTGAAAATAATCGTGATTATCATTTTTGCCATAATCGAGCAGCCCTAGTGCAAATGTTAATAAAATACAGGAATTTTACTCCCCACAACGTCACAAACCTCTTAGGTTTAGGTTTGTACCACACAGCGGTGAAATCCGATTGTCTCCTTGGTCGAAACTGGTTTTTGCAGTACAACTGCCCCAGTGTCAGAGATGGGACTGGCTGAGCAACAAGTACATTTATTTTGTTTTAATATAATTGATGAAGAGATAGGAGAAAACAGTTCTTGAACACAAACTTTTCCGTAGCAGAAAATATACCAAGAATATCTCTGCAACGCTGAAGAGTAACTAACTCAAACCAGCGTAGTGTCCACAATGTTTTCTGGCACAATTATTGAACTGGGACTAGATGTCAACAAAAATCCATCAGCCAACAGTTATTCACTTTCGAAATGTTTGCTGCAGATTACCCATTAAAAGTGCTTCAAAAGGCTCCAACAGTACACACACACTGAAGAGATCCATTACAATGACTCAAAGAACTGGATGAGGCCTAGCAGACTCTGATGACTCCTGTCAGTCGGCACAGCTAGGCCCATAACTCAGTTACGCAAGTAGATGAATTATTAAAAAAAAATTAATACCCCGCTCAAGAGTTTTTATAAACTTTCCATAGAGGCCGAAATTGTAAAGAAGCTTTTTAATATAGTAAAGTTTTGCATCATAACATGGGGGTTTATGGGAACTGGGGCCACCCCCTAGTGGCAGCTAGAGGAAGTGCAGATTCTGCTTCATTCTTGCCCCTTGTTCTTAACTTAATATCTATTAACTGTAAAGAGATATTGTATAATTCACATATTTATTAAAAGAAAAAAAGCACTGCTTCAAAAGGTTTATGAAGCCACTGTCAAAAGAATCCCGTGTTTCCTCATTACATCCTATCAGACACTGTTGCTATGGTAAAAAAAAAAAAAAGAAAAGAAGAAAGGTCTGCTGATCAAAAATCTATTTAACACCGATACATTTTTTACGTCCTTTCTCCCTCTCTTCTGATGCCGCAGGCTGCACACTCTGATACCTTTGTACAAAAAACTGTAACTCGCTGGTGTCAAAGACATTTTAGTTCAGGGGCCTTAATTTGATCTCAAGTGGCCCAGACCAGTAAAACCTCTGCATAACAACTAACAAACAAAACATCTTATTTCCTCCCCAACCGTTTCTTTTCTGGAAAACAAATGATGAACAGCCTAAAATGTGCTGAGAGAAATAGCAGCAACTTCAGTCTGATGTCTTTATAAAGAAACGCTACCGTCGTGCATCAAAGAAACGCATCAGCTTGACTCCTTGGCGTAACCCCTTCGGCGTGATATGATAGGCCACGGGTGATGTTTTTGTTAGTAAGAGGGCTGTAAAACTGACAATGCTTAAGGCTGCATAAAGTTAACAGTGCAGATAACCAGTATGACTCAGTGATCCAGGGTTAATGACTTGCAACAGAAAGCTTCCCGGTGAAAAATACAGTAAACAGGTAACAAAATGAAATAAAATGCAATACATACAGGATACACTGCTGGATTTACCAGCTTCAGTATTTATCAGGCAAAACTCTGAACCTCCAACAGCTCCGGCACAGTGAGAACATGTGACTCTGTGCCATCTATGTCTTTGTAGGCATCTTGTGCTTCCATGTGAGATTATTTGAGTGCGTACTGAATTTGCATGTATGCAAGTGTGTTTCCTGTCACTATGTGTGTGTGTATGTGTGCTTCATTGAAAACAACATGCCCTCTCTCAGCAACCGAAGGTGGATGAGCCCGAGGGGCCCGCCGGGTTTGGTAAAAATAGCCCCGAGGCTGATTAAGAGCGAGGCGGAGAGGGGGGTTTAAAAACCTGCTCATTACCGCACCTGTAAGGCCTCTTTAAGTAGCCCTTCTGCAGAGCCCAGCTGCTCACATCTGCCAAGAGCTGTCGCCATGCCTGTAAACTCCTCTTATACATCCTCCAGGGGCAGGACATCACAATGCAAGACTGTGACAATAGTGCGTAGAAACTATGGCCTCAATACATCCCAACACAAAGAAGTCGCTTTATCTGTGCTAAAGTGGTGCGCGTGAATTGAGTTTTTAATTAGATTCTCATTTTTACTGTTACCTTCTCATAAGGAACAGGAAAAACATCCTCCCAGGTCTCACAGTGCGGCTGTACGGAAAGTCCAGCTGCACTCCGCACACACTGACACAGTCTATAAGAAAGAAGTGACTTACTACTCCTTTAAAACAATAGCACAAACAGCTCAACCATGGTTGATTAAAGTTGTCCTCTATAAAGGGTATACGACCTCCCTGAGAGCGGTGCTTGGCGCCATTATTGAACCAGCAATCTGTGGGGTCTGAAGAGGCTACGCCCCTCTGTCAAAGCACTGCTATGAAGTTGGAGTCTGCCCTGACCCCGGTTGACTCCCATCAGCCCTCCTGCAGGGACAGTAAAACAAACTAACCCCCCATAGACAGCCTGTTTAGAAATGCGCTGTACTGAAGCCTGTCTCTGGATGCCTTTGGAGGGTGGGAAAAAAGACCGATACAGTAAGAACACAGGCAGGCGCTGTGATGGCTCTGAGTGAATGAAAAACAGCTTTCATCAGTGGAACAAATGTAATCAAATAACATGTGTTAAGTTAAATATCAAAAATGCTTTCATACAGTAATATGAAAAAAGAGAAAATCTGAGAAAGTGTTGTGGTTCCTGTGCGTGGATTACCACAGTTTGTAGCAGAAATTGAACAGGGATTTTGCTTTTCATGTTTGGAAATTGACTGAAGAGAATTTTTTGATATTTCGCTCTTGGCATGAGGTTTGGCAAACAGCTGGGCTTGGATTCAGTTCAGGATGTGATTGACTATTTGACGCTGCTGCCATGTTTCCAGCTGTTTGACTTTTTTTAAAATCCATTTTAGTTTGTCTTTGAATTATTCCGACCCACATGCTTCCATACAGACACTATGAAAGTATGGCGTCATTATTGCTGGTGGAAGTGTACGTGCCTTTTCTTGCTGCTAACTTTAAGCCATGTGTATGACTACAGAGGAGATGGCAGCTGAAGGATGCATACCATATGCAGATTCACCATCTCCACACTCCAGACTAAATCCTGCCCGGTACAATTACAGTCATCTTCCTTTTTCCCTTCCTCTAACCTCTGCTTCCTCGCCAAACATACACACGCACACATGAAGCGTGTTAAAGTACGCACGTTTGCATGCGTGCAAGTGTCAAACACAATCTTTCCTTGAGTCTATCACCTATCTTCTAATCTTTTCTATCCTCTCTTCCTCCCTCACACACACACACAGCAGCCACAGCTGTATGCGTTCACCTAATCTTGCTGTCCTCTCATGTTATAACAGCTCTGAACCCGAGCCCTCAGAGAGAGAGGGGCTCGCCCACGCCGTGTTTTCTTAGACCGCAGCATCTGGGCCTGGAGACGTCACTCCTGCGGTGTCCTGTTCAGGGTCAAGGACACATTGGAGGATCAAAAAAAGAGTTGCTGTATATCATGTGTTACAGCTAACAGACTCTGTGAAACACAGAAGATTCAGTGATAATCACACCTTTGTTTTACTTCCTAAACATTTATTTTTTTTTTTAGCCAAAAATCTAATGAACTAAATCAAATAAAATGAAGGAAGGCCCCAGCGCTGCCAGCAGCAAGGCGTTTTTTGTCTTGCTGATCTCCTTAGCTTATGCTTTTCAAGTCTTCTTTCTGTAGCCTTCCACATTTTCCCCCCACATTTTGTTTCATTGCCTCTTCCATCTCTCTCCCTCCTGGATCACAGCCCTCCTGACCTGCTTTGTCTAGAGCACACAAACATATTTTCTGTGATGTCTGCCAGCTGCCTGGCTTAGCTTGGCTCACCCTAG
Organism: Maylandia zebra; assembly: GCF_041146795.1. Taxonomy (NCBI): domain Eukaryota; kingdom Metazoa; phylum Chordata; class Actinopteri; order Cichliformes; family Cichlidae; genus Maylandia; species Maylandia zebra. The sequence continues at coordinate 40,219,484 of NC_135181.1, read as the reverse complement.
CTCAGCTAAGGCTCCAGTTTTCTGTTGACCAGTGCTGAGCCGTCTGGCCTCACTGAAACAATCAGATGGTCCCCAGCCTTTTCCAGGCATTTCCTGGGTCACCTGAACAGCAAGCTCCCCCCCCACCCCGACATCCTCGCACCGCAAGTATCTCGCTGGCTCTTCCTGCCTGGCTTGGAAGGTCCTGAGAGGGGTCAGAGTGGCCTGGCGCGCAAGTGGGAGCCATACCGCGGATATTTATTATTTCATTTAAGTCCTCCCTTTGCTCTGGCGTGTAGAGGGCCCACTGATGTCTAACAGAGGTTGAAGGATAGTTCACAAGGTGACCATGTGAACTGTTGAACCCTGAAGCAGGGCTGTGTGTGTCTTTGAGAGTGCTCGTAAAAAAGCCCCCTGAAGAGTTTAGCAACTTTATATGACATGATAAATTCTAAAGAAAGCACGTGAACGAGCAGCCGTGCACACGGTCACAGCTATGTAATTTGGGAGAGGGATGAGTAGTGTCTTTTAGGTAACTGCATCATTTGTTTTAGGAAATACTCACATGTACCAAAACACATTTACAACAACTCTGCACTAAACTCACAATGATAGCATCGTATAATACTCTGCTGTATTTTTTAAAAGGTTTTTTCCTCATTTATTACAGTTTGCACTCCAGAAAAAAGTAAAAAAAAAGTACAAGGTTATGGGGCGTGGGAGTGGACTACTACCGTATTTTTCGGACCATAAGGCGCACATTAAGCGAAAAAAAAAAAAAAGTCAGAAAAGTCAAACTTTACTCAAATCATTCTTCTTGCTTCCTCCACTTCTGTACCATTGAGTCATTAATGCTGAATCCTCTCTCAGCTGCTCTATTCCCATGTTGTTGCAGTATATTAATGACTAACCTCGTATTGTGGATGGATTATCTCAGTTGTTCTCCTGACTGAAGTTTGGTCCGTTTACAGCATCCTGCCATGCGATTGCATTTGTCTCTAACCATCAGGAACCCTCACGTTAACTTTTATCCAGTGGAAAACTGTTCGCGTTCATCCTTCAGCTTCACTATGTTTATGCTATGCTAACATAGCTGTGTTGCTAGCGATCATGTAGCACATCATTATATAGCAGCTAGCCCAACTTCAGTAACCATACAAACGTCACTGCTGTTTAATTTTCTGTCTTCATTTATGTTAGAAGTGATAGCAGAGCTGTACGTTTTGAATTTTTTCAGAAATCTCTCAGTCAGAACATGCTATATCATGCTTAGGTGGAAGCTAGCGAGCTAACTTCCTGCTAACTTCTAACTTTGTTAAATGTAATCAGTTCTATTTTAATGGATGCCTGGATGTTAAACTTAATTGTTAAGATAAGATAAGATAAGATAGATAAGATAGTTACACCTGGTAAAGCAGCAACGCTGATCATTTTATTAAAAATGAAAGAATTTAGTCAGTTTTTAACTCTCATTGATGCCGCAGTGTTCGTTTGACTTTGGGACCTGAGGCAGTAGTGATGTGTCGTTCACGAACGAAACGGCTCTTAGAGCTGGGTCTTTGAAGTGAACAACAAGAGCCGTATTTTTTTTTTCTTTCTCTCTCTCTCACACTTTTTTCCCGCTTCACTCCGCATGTGAGTCTTGTGCTTTGCGCTGGGAAGAGGGGCGGTAGTTACACTCGCAGTAGCACAGGAACAGAGCGGGAGGGAGAGACAGAGAAAGAGAGCCAGGGACAACAACGTCACATTAGAAAAGTATAGTAATCATCCACAACTATTTTCAGTTGCGGATGATAAAGGATTCAGAAAGTTTTTTCATGCAGGCCCATATGAGAGAAAATGTGCATCTTCTTTTTGTTTTCATATTTTAATTTATATTTAATTGTGTTGTGGTTTGCAGTGTTTTGTGTTGTTTCACTTTAAATTTGTTTAAAAGGAAAAAACTGAACATTTAAATTGTTAAAAGTTGAAATGTAAATGGTTGTTTTTTGTATTATATGATTTATTTAGGCAGCACGGTGGCACGGTGGTTAGCACTGTTGCCGCACAGCAAGAAGGTCCTGAGTTCAATTCCACCATCAGGCCGGGGTCTTTCTGTGTGGAGTTTGCATGTTCTCCCCGTGTTTGCGTGGGTTCCCTCCGGGTACTCCGGCTTCCTCCCACCGTCCAAAGACATGCAGCTTGTGGGGATAGGTTAATTGGATAACCCAAATTGTCACTAGGTGTGAATGTGCGAATGAAAGTGAGTGCGAATGGTTGTCTGTCCCTGTATGTTGGCCCTGCGACAGACTGGCGACCTGTCCAGGGTGTACCCCGCCTCTCGCCCTATGACAGCTGGGATAGGCTCCAGCGCCCCCCGCGACCCTGAAAAAGGATAAGCGGAAGCGAATGGATGGATGGATGATTTATTTATTATATTTTATGTGGAGTGAATAAATAAAAGTATATTTACGGTAACCGCTAGAGACAAAGCACGTACAAACCCCGAAGCACGTAAAAACTCCAAAATACGTAAAAACTCCAAAGCACGTACAAACCTGAAGCACGTAAAAAAATCCAAAACATGTAAAAACTCCAAAGCACGTACAAAGTCCAAAGGATGTACAAGCTCCAAAGAACGTACAAACCCCGAAGCACATACAAACTCCAAAAGACGTGCAAAACACAACAGAAGTGCTCCAGGATGCTAGGCTTTTGTTACCTAGTGGCTACACAAGCCAGGAAGTATCAACGACCGGATTTGGTGTGTGGCAGTAAAAGATAAATGAACTTTTTAAAAAATTATTAGAATATATATGAATGCTTGTGTATAAATACACAAACAATACACATATGCGTTCAATTGTGTAATTTAAGTGATCTAGGTAGCTCTGTTTTGGAAGGTCAGTTAACGCTAGAAATGTGTTTTGGAGTTCGTACATGCTTTGTCTCTACTGGCCACCGTATACATTTATATATAAACATATATAAGTAAAACCACGTTTTGTTTTTTTTACATTAGTAATTCCTTTTTGCGCATAATTTTATATTGTTGTTAACAATAAATTAATTAAAGCAACAAAACAACCTGAAGAGCCGGTTGGGAGCCGAAAGAGCCGGCTCTTTTTAGTGAGCCGAGCCGAAAGAGCCGGTTCTCTAAAAAGAGTCGGAAATCCCATCACTATGAGGCGTTTAAACTCTAAATGCATTTAGGACGTTTTTTACTCACTTTATGTCTCTTCCAGGATGTTATTTCTCTCTCCAACAACATAGGTTACAATTAGATTAGCATGACCAATTATGCAAATTAGGCGATGACGTCATTTAGCGACTTCTAGCGACTTTTAGGACAACCAATAGCGATTTTCCTTACTGAGGAGTTGGCAACACTGGACTACGGTAGCCGTAATGCTCTGACAATCCATCAAGCGGTGCGGCTTCAAAGCTTACCAAAGTCATACTAAAACATTTTTTGACAGATTATTGAGCGCCGTGTACCACATAAAATGGTTCGTGGTCAGTGACCACAACCAGAATTCATACATAAGGTGCACTGGATTATAAGGCACACTGTTGATCTTTGAGAAAATTAAAGGCTTTTTAGTGCGCCTTATAGTGCTGAAAATCCGGTATTTGGCAAAGTTAGCCAAACTTTACCAAATGAGAAAATAAAGGGAAATATTGATCACAGATGAGTAGATTGAAGAGATTTTCTTAATCTGTGTGTTTGCTTCTAAGCGGTCAGCTCACAATAGAGTCAGTATTACCCAATCAAGTCTCATCACATTTTTTCACATGTGCCACTCCACTGTGGAGCACACGTTACAAATGTGCTTTGCAGCTAGCCATTTTTCACACTAAAGTTAAATGTCTAATGTTTTCCAGACACCGACTATGTCACCCCACTTACTGGCTAATTATAACTGCATTTGATGTAATTGGTGCAGTCATAAAATAATTAAAATGTCATAAAAGAATATTTAATGTTGTAAAGGTAAGGAAAGGTGTGTGTCTTTTCTGCATTAGTCTATGCACTGCCTTGTGTACATGCATCATTATGTGTGCCTGCAATGCAAACTGAGCCTTGACCCGTTAGGGGAAATTTCAGAGCAGTCTGGCCAATATCACCTCCTTCCCCAAAGCCAAATGGAGCCTGGCTGGGGAGTCGGAGCACGACAAACCAAAGCAGCCCAGAGTCCTAACATCATTATAGGGCTGAGAGAGGCAATAAAGCCAAGTCTTTGGAGATTACCTCTGCTGCGGCCAATGTACAAACCCATTGCTTTCTATTTTGCGCGTGTGATCTTTTTGTCCAGTCTTGTACGACAACATGATAGATGATTTAGTCTTGAGGCTGCATGAGAACTCATCCTGGTTTTCATCACCTGGAAAACCTGCTGATACATTTATGTGTCACTGCTCATTGCAAGTGCATGCTACTACCTTGGGAAACAAAAAAAAGAGGTGTTTTTTTCCTGAACTGACTACAGGCTTTAATTTCAGATTGTAACATGTCAGCATGGATGTAAGCTGCCTCAGTACAGAGACGTAACAGATGAAGGTATCGGTTAGCGGCGAGAGATGGGGCTAGATCCCATCTGTAACCAGTTGCTCCTGAGATTTTATGAACATGATGAATGGCTGAGATGGGCGATGACAGGCCTTGAGTGACAGGTTACAGGTGTAAACCTTGCAACTCTCCCAAACTCCTTCTTCTCCTATGCAAACGAGTGTGCCAGCCACTCTCTTTTACGCCAAACGGCTTTTCTCTGCAGCCGGTCCTGACAGAACGGCCCGCCTGAGGTCATTAGGCGACGCGTGACCTCCGACCTCCTGTAATAAACACGATTACCCAATTCTATGAAGTCTGGCTGTAAGAAGTCACCAGCTGAAACCCTGGGACTTTGCTGCTTGTTTGCGGCACTCCGTCTCGGGCAAGCGAAGAAACAGTTAAGCTGTCACACATCACAGAGGACAAGCAGCAGCCTTTTGTGCAACGCAGTACCAGTTGGCCCAATTGTTGAGAAGAAAAGGGATAATCAAAGGGCTGCGAAAACAGCTGCAGATGAAGTTAGGGTTACAAAATAAAGATGACGAGGACCAGGCCAGACTGTGGTCATTTGTGGGAGACTGAAAGTCAAAGTTTTGAGGCCATTAACGAGCGGCTGCTATTCATGTTCTGACAAGACGTCACCTTTCACTAACTTTTGCTGCTTCTGATCTGGAGTGGCGTCAAAATTAAGGCGACGACTGAGAACACACTGAAACCATGATTAATGCACTCTGTCATTTCATTTATTGTGCTCGCTTAATGCAAACCTCTTTTGTCACTAAGGATACAAATTTCTCTATGTTCAGTCTTTTTGATGTCTTCCTTAGAAGATAATTCATCTTTTTTTGGGAGACTGCAATTGTGCTAAAGTGTACAAATAGCACTTTTTAAGCAATTTTTAATAATGTTAGCTGCATGTGACTTTTTGTTCATTGATTAACACGTATCTACTAAATATCTACTAAGCACAAACCCAAACTGTTTGGATGACCTGACCTAAGAACGCATTTTATATTGTGAAGAATAAACATTGCATTGTGCATTACACTGAAAAATCTAACAAACAAGCAAGAAAACAAACAAAAAATCCATTATGGATGGTTGAACTTTGGGCGTTCATTAGTGCAACAATTAAAACACATTTTTAAAGGACTAGCTATTATATTTACTCCTTAATGAGAAAACCTTTCACTCTTGAGGACAGCAAATGGTTCTGAAAAGGTTGGTGGCCTTAATGTGGTGCACGCTGCCAGAAATTCACTCATCTGGATTGGAGCCAGGAAGAGCTGGGGGGGGGCTCGGACAGGCGAAGGGATCAGGTAAAAGTATAAAAGCTGTTATTCTCTTATGAGTTCCCGTACAATGGCCCTCTACACTGCAGTCGGAATGAAAGGCAGCAGCGGGGAGTTTGGGGGGCCTGAATCATGCCGCTCTGTAAACGGACCTGACAACCTCTGATATTGCATCCTCTTTTTCCTCTTCCCCCGAAAGGTCCTCACTTTCCCCCAGCTCGCTCGCCCTGCCCTCGTTCTCTGTTCTGAGACCCCGCAGCAGGCGGAGGCTGCTCAGTGTGAAATCCTTCACAAATCTATGCAGGATGCATCAAGTGCGCAGTAACACAAGATTATACGCGTTGCAAAAAACTCCTGAAAATTCTGCCTAATTCAATCTTTCCTTATTCTTTCATTCTCTTCCTGTTTTCCTTCTGCATGTGTAATAACCAGCAGACATTGGCTGATATGACAGGGAATCACGCAGTAACGTCAATTCTCCTTCTGTGAGAGGGTAAACTTGTCTAAAGTAACTGCGAACCGAAATGCCCTCACAAAGACAAACAAAAGCAGCAGTCACCTTGGATACAGTGAATCTTACCCTCTGATTTTATTTTGCAATCACACAAGCAAGTATGGACACACACACACCTGCAAACACAAACACTCTCAAGCACAAAGACTTGCCCCAACTCAAATATACCTTCCCTCTCCCTGAGAAGGGAGAAGTGCACACACACACGCGCGCATACACAGACACACAAACAGTACACACACCCACTGGGAGGCTTTACAGAGTGCCCGCCTCGATGTCCAACCTCGCTGTTGCACAGAGCTCATGAAATCTGGCTGTCATGCGCCCGCTTGACAAGTATCCTTGACAAAGCAAATCCCAATCTATATGCGGCATGGCAGGCGGAGACCTTGTCAAATGCTAATGCCAGGGACACTTTAGAGGTTGTTGCCCTTTGTGGCTATTTAAAAAAAAGGAAGAAAGAAACAGTATATCTCCCTGCTGCGGCTCCTGTTTGTGGAGCAGTACTGGAGCCATCCAGCTGGTGGCGGTGTCTGCACTTGCTTCATCAATCACTCCCTTTCACTTTCTCTCCCTCTGCCCTCTCTTCTTGTTATTCATTAAAGCGCCTCGGAATAATAAGTCCCCAAGAAACTGGGAACATGTGATGAAGTCGTAGTTAATAATGTATACGCCTCACCCCCACCCCTTTATCCCCTCCACACCCCTCTCCACTTCTCCCTCTGCTTCTCTTCCTTAACTCCCCCCCCGCCGCCAAGACCTCACCAAACCCTTGCACCACACAACAGCATGCTCCGCCACACTCAATGTGCCCGTGCCCTTGCGGTGAATGGGGGGTAAACATACATTAACATATTTATATCTTAAGCCCCCCCCCAGTCTGAAAAAAAAAATTGCAACAACAACGGGGATGTAAATGGGCTCATTTGAAAGCCCCGAGAACACAACTCCTTTCACACTTCAGCGCCGCTCTTTAATTATGCCGTCGTAATGTGTCGCTGGACCCCAGTGCTCCGGGACCGGTCACTTTTTGTGGTTTTTACAGTAAGGCCAGTCGTACACATGCACGTACCGAACACTAGCTCACACGCTCGCTCTCGCTCAGTCTCTCGTGGAAGATGTGCCTGAGAGGCCCCTTCTCTGTGATGCTCTCAGTGACGTAGCGAGCGGTGCGTCTGTGCGCGCCGTGTCCACGCTCTGCACGCAAATCTCACATGCAGCAAACCAACACACTCCTTTTTTGTGGCACTCTTAGCTTCTTTCTCGTCTCTTAAAATATTCCCTGTAAGGAATCAAACCTGAATCTTGAACACAGCCTGACTGAAATCAGCACTATGGCCCTTTTATTTTTTTTGCTGATCTGACAGGCAAACCCTGGTTTATTCTTTGTGAAGCAGGCCTCGAGGGGAGATGCACTTTCAACGCCAAAAACAAGGAACAACAGGGACGTCACTGTTCTGCATCGGCGGCTCAATTATTGAAGCACAAGAATCGATACCATAGCTTCAGAGTTGTTTTTTTTAAATAAGGAGCTGACTAATGCATACTGCTCATGACACTGTCACAGGAAATGGAGGATAATACTGTGTACACTGTGGGGAGAAAAAGCAGGCTCAGGAGAATCCAAATCAATTTAATTCAATTTGGGTCAGCCTGTCTTATTTCAAGGTAGCTTTTTTCACTTATGGGCAAGAAAAGAGAATCTGGACATAGTCGCTCTTCTTGCCTACTTCCCACTCCCCTTTCTTCTTTTATTTGTCCTGGAAAGAAATAACTTGGGTTACGGGATAAATTATTTATTTCCAAAATCAACTGTATCCTTCATGCTTCTCTCTTTCTCTCTCTCTCTCCCTCATAAGCTCCAGATGCAAATGTGACTGTCTCTTCCCTATAAATAGCAGTCGCCAGAGGGTTTCTTCCAGGAGTCAGCCACACTTTCTCTAACATACCAAAATAACCAGGGGAGGGGAGAGTGTGAGAGCAACACTTTGGCAATACAGCCATTCTCACATTCAGTCAGAATCCTCTATCAGCATGGAGATAAGTGAGGAGAAGAGAATGGAGAGTTAAAAAAAAGAAAAAGTTATGAGCGATTCGTCAGCACGACCTGCAGCTGGCTCCTGATTGGCCCACCTGCTTTAATGATACTACCCCATGATTGGTTAGTGCAACATGCCCCAGTTTGGTGCATTTCTTTCTCTCACGCTTGAAGACTTGAATTTAATGAATCTCATAAATGTCCATGGTGTCGATAGTAAGAACTTCACAATTAGCCTTTTAAATTACGATCTCGTGTATTCGAGCATGTTATAAATACGCACAGCCTAACAAAGTTACTGGCACGCTGATGATAACCTAAAGTAACTTTCAAAGATGGGCGACTTTAAAAGAAAACATGAAATGATTGTGTCCTTTTGCTCAGTTGCGGTGGCCTTGCAAATATATTTAAATTCATTTATATCTGCAGTGCATGAACACGATTTTTTTTTTCCAAAGCTGTGTCCAGTACTGCGTTCTATATTTTATATGTGCCGAGCATCAGGTTTTTTAAAATGTATTTCAGTGGATTTTCAGGTACAGGGAGGAGACTGGGCTGTTAATGTTCCTGCAGCAGTGACAACCCAGCTGAAAACATAATGTTAAGGTGTCATAATCCGGCCGGTGAATGTGAACCACCAACTGTAACTGCCTCACTGAGCAAACAAGATCTACACATGTGTGCTTTTGTTTTTATTTTGATAAAATGCAGACATTTTAAAGCATAAACTCCATCTAAAACATACTGCAGCAATACCACACAAACTGCAATGGTTTCAATGCATTATATTATTGTATTTTGCACAACACAGTTGAATTATGTTATTGCTATAAAAAAAATATGATAAAATTATAGTGGCAGTATTTTACATTTCAGTGCGTTCACAAAAAATATTTTGTGTGTCAGAAAGTGGAATAAAACATTTTATTTTTTTTAATTAATTTCCAATCTTTTTTTTACTAAAATGTAATCATAAATAAAAATAAATAAATTAAATAAAATAAAAAAATAAAATAAAAAAAAGAGTCAAATTGAAAAACTAAATTCAAATTGCAACTTTATAAAAATGTGAGATTTCTGTATTTTTCTGATGCTTTATTGTAGCGTACGAGTTAAGCATTTTTAATTTTTGTTTTACATTTTTGTTTTGTGAGACCTTTCGCACAGAAGGGTGCCACTCACACTGTCCTTCGCTGCAAATGTTTGCAATAATTAAACTTGTAATCTTTGATGGGACTTGAAAAATTAAACTCAACAGCACTCAAGTGACAGTTTAAAAGGAGAGTGATTTGATTCTTTGCCTGAAGGTTGGCGTAACAGCGGTACAGAGTTTTCTGATTTGAAAACTTTCTGTGAACGACGCGGGGGATCTGAGTGACTGTGACGTAAACCCTCGCCCCGTCTGATTCCTCTGGCTTTCATTTCAGTGCCGCAACACAAGCAAATAGAGCCGCACACAAACACAGCGCAGGTACGCAGATGCACACACGCTCCCTGCCTCTCTGTCCTCATTAGGGTGGCTGCATTGTTTCACAGCTGATTGTGAGGACTGCACAAAGTGATCCTGATGAAGTCTTTATTTTCCATTCCAGCTCGCTAATCAATTTCATATTCTCCCCCCCCCCCCCCCATGCCTCACCCACACCCCCACTCCATCTCTCCCAAACCCTTTCCCCGAGTCTCTCTGCCACACAGCCAGGAGTGAGACAAACACCCATGGAAATCATTTCAATAAAGACTACCATCATATATCCGTGGTGCTAACACTGTGATAGCAGGATTCATGGCAATTTAATTAGCTAAAAGAAATAGAGTGATGGAAACGTCTCTGCCTGATAATATTCGCTTCACTCGCCAAGCTTTGTGTCAAAAAAACTAAAGAGGAACGTGTGAGGAAACCCTGCCTTTCAAGCAAAACACAAGTTATTTATGAAAATATTCATGTGGCGCTGGTTTTTGGGGATCTCACAGCCATGTGATTGCTTGGGTTTATTCATACATTCAAATCTGTTGTAGACTGTTAGAAACCAGAAATAAGGTAGGCTCATTTACGTGGAGAACAGCTGAATGAACAGGGATGCAAACGTTGGAAAAAAAGAAATGAATAAAATGCAAACAAAGCCATTTTGCACGTGTTACCAGAACGCAGCCGTGCACAGCCCAAACACTGGCTATACAGCAGATCCTACATAAATGGCTGTCTCCTGGTTACTTAACGTGTTCATTCAAACCAACCTGAATTGCATTCCCTGTGAATGATATCACTGTTGATGAAAATGCATGAACACTTGTTCACAGAGCCAACCTTTCAGTGGCTCATCCCTATAGAGCGTAGGCCTGAATTGTTTAGAGCTCGCTCCCTCTCTCCCCTCTCCCCGTCGACTATCCCCGCAACATGACACGGGCGTGAGACCCGTGTCACAGTGGAGTCAAGCCGCTTGAGTCCTGAGACAACGGCCTCTAATCCAGTGGTGTTTTCAAAGCAAGATGAAGGAGCAATGGAGTGCACACAAGTGCAGATTTTAGTGGAGCAGCTAAGCTATGGTAAAATATTTGGACCCAGCAGAGCAGGGATTTTGCTTCTGAAACAGCACGCTCCACTCCGCTAGGCGCCATTTTCAGGGCGTGTGAATATATGGATAACATTGAAATTTGTCAGCCTGAGTTTGTGCTCGTTTCTCGTGTCTCAGCGCTTTGGGAGAATGTAAAGAAAATCTACAAAATGACAAAGAAACAAACACAAAACGTGCGAGTGACATCCCCGCTTTAATTCTAATTTTGAAAAAAGAAATGGAAAATACAGATACAGTAGACGCAACTTTGCAGCAAATACAAAATACTAATAATAATAAAGGAAAAAAAAGAGAATATTATATTATGCAGTATAAATACTGTTTTTTAAAAAATTACCAAAACTGGTGAAGCAATACTGCTACTATTACTACAAATAATAATAGTAATAATAATAATAACTTTACTCTGTAATGTGCATCTTGTTTCTTTACATTCCGTGGGGAAACTAAACTAAATGGATTTCTATTTCGCTCGCAGAGGTTCCTGTGCGCTTGCTGCTGCCATTTGCAGCCCTCTGAAGCTCCATTAGTTGGCTTGGTGAGCTCCGGCTATGATACCTCACGGGACAGCAAATAACAGCTCCGCTGAAGGCTCTTTGAAAATGACCGATCTCACATTTGTGTGTGTGTGTTGGGGGGGGGCTGCAGCCGAAAAAAGAATCCCATTGTGATTGTCCACATTCATTGAAACTGGGGCTTATTCTTTGCTTCTCGACTTCTGCGCCATATTTGAAAGTGATGAAAATGAGATTTTAAACTCCAAAGGATATTTCTGTTGAGGGACGGGCGATACGTATCTCTGGGTCTGTTTCCCTGTTACGTTCTTTTTTCCCCCCACCGGCAGGAATATTAACAAGAACCCAACATTTAGTGCTCTAGTAATCCCAGTGATTAAGACCTGCTGACAGTTGAAGGTAAAGTTTATTGTTACTCTGGGACCCAGGGTGTGCTGCCATATTAAAAACTGGCTCCGCATGCAGAGCTGGCCGTCAAACAGACACAAGAGACGAGGCGAGATCAAAGGTTTGCCCAGTGAAGATCTCACCACTACACTGGTACCGTTGAGCTTGGGAATGTGTGTTTATGGAAATGTGTGCTGTGCGAGTTAATCCAGGTTGTAGGTTCATTTGAAAACGCACAATAACACTGCGTGAGTGGACTCACTCGAGGAAATTGTAGGTCATATTAGGGCTGTGAAAGCTAAGTGATACAACAGATTTCAATAATATGCAAAAAAAAGAAAGAAGAAGATGTTCTGAAAATATTCCAGCTAGAATAATTATCTATGAGCAAACTACATTCTATTTATCATCTACCCTGTGTATTGTACAAAATCAGTGTTTACTTACGAAGACACAGGCCGTCCCTGACCTTCACTTTGGAAAAAGTTTTTTCAAAGAACTACAAAACGAGAAATAAAATAAAAGCAAAGAAAAAAAACAGAAGAAGAAGAAAAAACTGGTTTTAGGGCATAAAACAGACATTGCAGCACAGTACGATCCCAACTGCGCTCACTTATAAAAAAAAAAAAAAAAAGGAGCACAGCATCCATTTTTGGCTTTCCCGCCCAATGTCCAATCAGATGCTCAGGTCGCAAGATGAAAATGCCACTCTTCCTGGAGGCAGCCCCGGGCATGTCATTAGGAGAAAAATTTGATGCCCCGCACAAATGCTTGGAACAAATGCTTGGAACTATCAAGTGCAGTAAAAGTGAAAACTCATCAGTTTTCCCCCAAAATTTCCACACGACCTTGATTCAAGTGTCAAGTGAGAGAGTGAGAGTGGGTCTGTGGGATTAGGCCTTTAGGTGTCACTGTACTTTCAAGAATCCGTCCTGCCCCCCAAACACACACACACACACACACACACACACACACACACACACACACACACACACGCGCACACACACACACACACACACGCACACACACACACACGCGCGCACACACACACACACACACACACACACACACGCGCACACACACACACACACACACACACGCACTGTAACAAAATGGTGTCACGTTGGGGCATCTATTGTTCAAGAACGCTGGGTCTGGCTTTCACTCTATTGTGGTGACACAGAGAGGGCTGCGTGCTACACTGAGTTCCCTTCTCCAGGGATGGATGATTAATGGGCGAAGCAACAACTTCAGAGTTGTTCACAAAATCAAATTTCTCACCGACACGTCAATCCGAACCTAAACTTTGACTGCCATCGAGTTTTGTTGTCCCCCATGTGTACAAATTTAGCTGCCCCCTCCTTTCCCCCAAAACTTTAGTCCCTCTCTCCTATTTTTTTTTTTTTCACTTCTTTGAAACAGCAAATTCCCACCACTGCAGGCAAACTGCAAGCGAGCAGGACGCGCAAGGCTTAATTGTGACAAATTATACTAATGTTTACTCGTAATATGCCTTGTAAGTCCATTTTTGTAGCGTAAAAGGCTTTTTTTCTGAAAATCTGAGCAAAGTAGGAAGAAAGAGATTTTCGGGGGAGAAAAAAAGATGAAAATAGGTACTTTTAAGTCTCGAGATTACCCATTCAACACTGCAGGAACAAAGTGGTGCCATAAATACATCCATATGCTCTCTGTTTGTGGCTACGCATATTTCTATTCAAGGAAAAACATGCGGTTTTATACTGAAAGACTCACTATTCAGAAAATAACCTTTGTAGATGAGAAGATTTGAAACAGTTTCCCTCCCTTCCCCCCGATTCCTCTCCCTTCTCTGTGCTTCCTCTCGTCTCTCTCTCTTGCTTTCTCCCAGCGTGATTTTGATGCTGTATCACCCCAGATAGAGATCTGCCGTCTATGCTGCGTTCAAGTCTAATCAGCCCTAGCATTGTTATGTTGTTAATATTCAGACAACCCTCTGCCAAAAAAACGACAGGCATAATCACAGGGCCTGAGCAACAGCAGCAACAAACACAGCAAATACCAACCATAAACACATGCTAATAAACCGAACGAAGGCTGTTTTGAGTCACTGATCTCGGGCGATTGGGCGAGGGGGGGGTGGGGTAATAGGGGAGTAGGGGTTAAACAGACCTAGCTGAACAAGGCCTCAGAAACAAATCTGTGTACTTATTTGTTGTTGAGGAAATGTCACCTCTGGAGGCTGCTGTTGTCCTTCCCAGCTTGTTAGGGTTTGTACGCTGTGCTGCACCACGAAGGCGTCTCACATGGAAATACTGAGGGGTCACCAATTTTTGGGCCCAGATGGCCACAGGCTGTCTGAAATGCTTGATAAACAGGCACACACACACACACACACACACACACACACTGTGCTGCACGTAACAGGCTGTATTCTCAAAACCTCAAAATGTAAATTGCATCATTGAAAAAAATGTGTTGCCCTCTTAACTTTTTACCCTCCCTCCTGCAATTTTTCTTTTTTTTGCATAAGCATTGAAATGTCTTCTTTATCACAAGAGACGTGACTAAAAAAGGAAATGTTGTTGTGGGACACACAGCTCTGCCTGCTGAGCTGAAACGAACACTTCTGACAGTATTTGGGTAAAGTGAGGACACTGCTCTCTGCCCTGCTCCGCCTGCGATTCTGATACAACCCCTCAAAAACATTTAGCAGCCAGCGAGAAACAGCAGTTTTCTGCCTCTCTTCTTTTCCCACAGCCCCCCCGTCTGACTTTTTGCTTCTGTTAGAAATTAGCTTGAAGACAAAGAGGCCATGTGTTGCGACATGGCATGCTTACTGTACCCATGTGGTTGGGATTTCCGGTGCACAACCTTCCAGGCATGGCTGCACAGGTAATTAAAACTCATTTGGATTCTTTCTACATCTCTGCTGACAGGGCTGTTTGGGGCAAGACTCTAGGAGACAAAAGGTAGCTTGGCACATTTTGACGATGCGACTCCAAATCAGGATGTGTGGAAGAGAGAAAGCAAGAATCGAATGTGTGTGTGTGTGTGTGTGTGTGTGTGTGTGTGTGTGTGTGTGTGTGTGTGTGTGAGAGAGAGAGAGAGAGAGAGAGAATAGAGCAGTCAGAAGAGTTTAGGGGGCAGTGTGTTTAAGCAGAGATAGGCTGAAGCCTGTTCAGGAGGGCTTTGTGACCTATATTGAGGTGTGAAGGAGCGATAAACACACCAGAAGCACAAGGGAGACGAGGGGAAGGGTTAGAGAGCAAGAAGCAGAGAAAGTAGTAAGTGATAAAGAGCTAAGAGACAGAAATTAAATAAAGTATGAAAGAGGGGAAGTGGGGGCAGAAAAAAACCCTAAAGAAAGACAAAGGATGCAGGCATAAACGTGTTGGGTTTCAAATCCAGCGCTCCCGGCAGTGGCATGTCAGATGACCTTGGGCATGTCACGCTGCCATCTGTTCCCTCTGTCTGTTCCCCTGTCAACATACCTCTAACTCCAGTTAAAACACAACATTCCAGTTTCCTTACACGCTGACGGCCAGCCGTCATCACCCCGAGTGAGCGAGACAGAGAGAGACACGCACTCGCACGCGCAGAGCGGGATGGAGAATCCGGAAAGGAATCACGAGATGGAGGGAGGGGAGAGAGAGAGGGATACAGCGTGGGCAAGAAAGGGAGTGACCTTTTCTCCAACAGCCCATCTTTATGAGCTGATATTGTTATCAATGTATTACTCCCTCGATGCCCACTAGAGCTACAATAACGCCATTGAACTGACAGTCCATCATCATAGGACAAAGAGGGGCGCTAACACTGACATCCTATGGGGCATTGGGTTGCAACTGATTGCACTCATAAATGAGCATGGCTCTCATAAAATCATGTGGTAACTGCTTAGCGGTGCACAGGGTGATGGCTTTTGTTATCAACAGCTCGAGTGGCGCGCAGGCTGCCTGTTTGCTGTAGTGTCCGGGTGGCCGACTCGTGCCTTCAGATGTGAAGTTAATCATGCATTCATTGAAATGTGATATTACAACAGGGACAGTGGGAGAAAGAGGGAAGCAGTTAAATTATTTTTTGCCCTCCAAGTTTAATTTTTTTTTACATTTTATTTTATCATCCATTTCACCGGCGATTCGATCTCTTTTTCAAATTCTTTTACTCTTCTCTGCATGCTCGCTTTTTTTTAAAGGGCGAGCAACACAGCGCTTTCATTTTTATTAAGATTTTCTGGCAGCTGTACAGGACAGAGCTCTGATGGGTTTCGATCTTAGCGGGTCAGCAGGCTCCCGAGGCGAGGGACTGCGTAACTATCACTTTTTTCCCCCTCTTTTCTTTATATGTGCCAATAAATACTCCTTAATTGTTAATGATTTGGGCAGAGTGCATGCATGGTAAAACCTCACGGCTGCTGCCAGGACATGAAAGGCTGTGTAGTACATTTAGAAAAAAACAAACACACATATGGAAGAATATCAAGGGAGACTCTGATGTTCCCCTTTGCCCTTGGATTACTTTGCTTGCATAAAAATGAGCATTCAATACTCTCCCCTATAGTGAGTGGATCATGTTCCAAAAATATCGATTGAGCTGTCTTAGTCCAGAGGTAAAGGATACGTGGATGCCTGAATTGAGCTCCCCCCACCATTCTGAGATATTAAAACCCCAACCAATAGGTTTCTCAGTTTATAAAGCTCATCACTGGAGGGCTACCAGTGACTTGTCCGTTGTGACGATAATATAATATCTGGCTTCCCGTGCCCTTGTGCAAACTTCCTGGGCTGTGGAGTGACAGTCAGAATCAGACTTAGCCAGAGATGGAGGGATTTACATCTTTATTACGGTTAATCATCGCTGCAGTCTACAGAAATGTCTGCCAAGCAGAAAGCTCGACTATCCCTAATACATTTTGAATTTGTCAAGAGACCGAGCAGAACTCCGGGATCAAGGAATTTAATGTATTGATGGTGTTAGTTTGGAGTTTGTTAAATTAAGTCCCTCGACATCATCTGTCGACGGTTTTAGGTTTGCAGCAGTGGCCCATTAACTTCACACAGGTGGCTTTTTCTTTCTTTTTTGCGAGGGACTGTATTTCAAAGCAGCCCGCTGAATGACCACACTGCAATGAATATGGAGTATGTTTGGACTGCTACCTCTCTTTGGGGAATCAAAAGCGAAATAGAGAGAGCGCGAGACACAGAGAGAGAGAGAGACCTGCTATTTGGGTCAAGGAAAAACACAAAAAAACACAGAAAGAAATCGGTAAAATAATCCCTTCTACCGCAAGCTATTTAAATCATTATTGAGCTCTTTTCAGGGGCAACGTTTTGCTTCCACCGTTAATGTATTCTCTGTCAGTTCCTGAGCAAAGCAACCCCGTTCACTTACTGCTGCTGAGTGAGGTTAGGTGACGTTAGGCGAACAACTTAACAGAAAGCATTGTGGCCCATTCCAATAACCAGAAAGATAATGACACCGGCGAGGAAATCTCACTCCAATTATGAATGCAATAATTACATTTTAAGTTTCAGACTGAAAAGTGCCATCTATAGTTCAAATTTCCCTCATGCCCTGCTGAACAACAGCATACTTTCCTTGCAGTATTGACACTCTGGGGATTAGGGGAGTTAATTCTACAAAGAACAGGCCCTGCGCTCTCCTCCTCATCCTTTCAATGACTGATATGTAAGGGAAGTGGGACCCTGACCCAATCCTGACTTGGGGAAATTACTCTGACCGCTTTGCACTTTTGGGAGGAAGCCACAGCTAGCAAACACACACAGGGATGCTATGTCAGCCTATTCTGACCTCGGGGACCTTTCGCTCGGCTACCCCCTTTGGCCATTTACTCACACATGTAGCTTCTGCTTAATGGATTGGGTTACCCCTTAACAGCAATAGCTGCCTCTGTTTTGAATGCTCTCCCTATTTTCATCCCGGGAGTCGGCAAATGCCCGGGTCATTAACACCAGCAGCCTGCCTGTACCTGCAGCTAAAGGGTCTGCATTCATGGAGGCGGAGGGGATCCTGGAAACCAGATGTGCTGCGCTGTGCTGTGAGAACATGCGGGTGTTTGTGTACACGTCTACATGAAGTGGCTGCTAGCGAGCGGCGGATCAGACCGTGTGGTCACCTCAGCCTAGAGCCCGAGTGGTGCGCAGGTCACCCAAGATAAAGTGGGGATGGGGTGAGAGGATGAATTACACTCTCACGCGCTGTAAGGCAACTTGTATTTCATCTGAATCAATCAGCCTCCTAAAAAGTGTCGATTGTAAGACAGTCCTGCTTAATAAGCAAATAAATTCTCCACCTTTTGGTTTCATTTGCCAACATTTTGAGATCTTACCAGTTAAGAAACCCACAGAACAACTATCACTAAAGAAAACCGTTGACAGGTGATGACATTTTTAAATATAAAAAAAAACTTCAGTAAATAAAACAAAGGTGGCTTGATAGTGTGAAAAATAAATGTACATTTCATGAACTAATGCAGTGAGAATTAAAAATCTAACACTGGCTCTCTACACATCAGCCGTTTTCTACCGTTCTTCCCAGAGTATGTAAAATTTATGATTTGCAACCAATATAATTTCCCTAAATGTGCTCTTTGGGAGTCGCTAAGGTAATCTTCACTATCTACGCATAATACCTGGAAAATACAGCTGAACCGTAGTTATCAAACGCACCATAGGCTATCGTGAAATACTATCCGCGGCTCTAATTAGGCAGTTTTAATTCTTTAATTCACTTTTCCCACACAAATCCAAGACTGAAGACACCAAACACTGCCAACTAATTTCTGCCACCCGCAGAAAAACAACGCAGTTGCCAGAACTAAAACAAAAATGAAAATACATTGAATACGTTTCAGAGTCAATTATTTTCTTCCAGTGAGAGCCCTCCTAACACTGGGCAGAACTGTCCCATTTTGAAGTGGCAATCCATTTTGGCTAAGTGATGTCAGGCAGCCTGTCACGTTAGTCTGTGTGAAGCAGTGGGCCTATTCCTCATCTCAGCGGCTGCTCGCTCATGGTGGGGACAAACGACATTTCTTTCTCATTTGGAAGGAAATAACGGGGCCAGAAACTGCGCTGGCAGCCAAACAGAAACTGCGCCCTAGAGCTATACTGAACCAAGGACACAAGCCAGTCTTTGTTTGTTTTTTCTTCTTCTTCTTCTGTTTTTTTCCTTTAGTAACACTAAAGGGCTGTGTAGTTGTGTTCCGATACTGTGGGGTCATTTTACTTGTTTTCTTTTTTTTTTTTTGTTATTTCAAGCTGGCCGTGTGTTCGCTGCAACTGGGCAGTCATTTCCACTGGACACCACAAAAACTGTAGCAGTGACTTTGATTGGGGAATAGCAAGCCCCTTAGCCCATTTTGGTGGGTACGGTCACATATCTATTCCCTCTGTTCCAATTTTCATGACCTGCACATTGAAATCCGCACACCAGAGACAGCTTCATTATTAGCGTGCCTTGCACAGAGCTCAGTGGCAGGATATTGCATAGAGGAGCATATAACAGCTGAGCAATCTGAGTTGGGCAGCTGGGCATGCAGGTATTGTAATTTTAATTCCCTTCTCAATTCCCACGTCCCTCTACAGTGGGCTGTTGTTCTTCTCAAACGAGTTTGAGGTAAAATGTCATTGAAAACGCCCCGTGCGCTGAAATTGTGAGGGAACCACAGATGTGGGTTGTGTGATTTCACATAATATTTTTGCTCAAAGTAGAAAACACTTGCTGATTTCCACTCTACACACTTTCTCACATGCCCTCTATGATGCTGTCAAACCTATCACACGTTGACTGCGAGAGTAAAAGGGAAAGCTAAACAAATACCTGCAGGGCATTTTTCTGCTGTGGCAAAGTAAAAATAATTACCCGGCAACAAAGCCATTGTTGCATACTTGAGTGTACGCAAAGTACGCAATTCCCGAAGAAGTTTGAAGCAAGCGTTACCAAAAATGCCTGCCCTTTCCTTGCATTTTTGTGTGTGTGAGTACAATTCAAACACGTGATAGCGTCTGCTTCCATCACCACATTTGTGGAGTAAAATGCCTCCCTGTTATCCACCATCTAAATGGCCATTAGCTGGACTAACCCAATTAGCGGAACAAGATCTAACACAGCCTTCCATTGTCCTTCCATCACAGGAAACAGTAGAGGTTTGCTGCATTCTGATCAAATGTATGGTGATTAATGACTGCGCCCTCACTGTGTTGACAGGCTGTAACAGCTCCGAAATCCAGCCACACATAGAGGCTACACATATTTGTCTGTAGAAGTGACACTTGTATGAATAATTGGGCAATAGCTCCATCACCAACCCGACTACCTATACAAAAAAACCTTTCCCCCACAAATGAAGAATAGGAGTGAGATGCTGTCAAGCCCCCCCTCCAACCCCCTTCAACTCCTTCCTTGACATTCCACATCTGTGTATCGGGAATAATGACCAGGCTAAAAATATTAGAAACTCGGCAGCAAATTGCTTAAAGGTCGTTTTAATTATACGGATGGGCTGTCGAGCAGTCACGCCTGACAGGAAATGGAAACAAATGATGTAATGGCTGAATAAGGAAGTGCAGTTTATCAATAGATTGGTGGGCACTAAGCGCAGGAAGCCCCTTAGCAAGATGCTAAAGAAGGAACGCATAGAGGAAATAAAAGTCAGTCAAAAATATCTGATCCACACACACAGGCAGCTGCTGTGGGAAAACAAGAGCGACCATAAGTCTGGGGGCAAGTGGGTAAAATGGACAACCTGTGGGGGTCGCTCTGTTAGGCTTCTGTCTCAAAACATTTGCATTTGTCCATAATGCACAGCGAGAAACATTATCCATGTGAAACAACGTATAAAAGCTCACGAACATGACTTGCAAACCGACAAACATATGAGGAAAAAAAGCGCTGGACGTGTCACGTTGAGATTAGACAGAACCCCACAGGGGAAAAAAGCAAAAAAAGCAGAGCTGGAAGAAATAAAATGGAACAAAACACAGCAAGACTGAGAGAAACAGACGGACAAAAAGCTCAGGAGGAGGAAAGAAAGAAGAGGGGGGCTCTGTCTGCTTGTGAGGTGTACTTAAATTAACTCCATTTGAAAAAAAAAGAAAAGTTTGAGGCACTTATCAAGTCATAAATCTCCGGCCCGGGAATTAAAAAAAGTGAAAAAGAAATAACAAACACCAAACGTCATGCTGCTTTAAATGTCTGCCGTCTTTCCCCCACACCGCAGGAGTTCAAAAGAATAATAACTTTGCCCTCACTCATCACCACCCAGAGAAGCGTTAGGGCCGCTTGTAATATTGTTTTTTTTCCTTTTTTTTTTTTTTTTAATTAGTAACTCTAATCTGATCATTAAGGGCAGCAAAAAAAAATCAGCATAGCTATAGTACAACTGTGAGCCAGGCTAATAATTGAAGTGACGGTGGCGTCGTAGTTAGAAAAACTCACATCTGTCTGATGACACTTTCTGCCATCTCTACCAGATTACGTGCTGAGACCAGAAGGCAAAAGGAGCGTTAATAGGGAAAACATTGTGTGGGAGGGAAAATAAAACAGTGACAAAGATGGAGTGCATGAAAGCATTCAGGATCAATATGTTGTGTTCTAGATATGTGTTTTAGTTCAGCAGCACGAGCAAAAGTTGACACATGGAGGGACAAAAACCCCAAAACAAACCAAGAAGACTTTCATCACCGATCTTCTGCCACTTGGAGGATTATTGTCCTCACAGCTACTGTTAGCCGTCCAAACACCAACATCCAGTAATGTCAGCCGGCTAGTTAACATTGAACGTCTATAGTTAGCTGGGCATGCTCACAAGCTTGCTTTGCCTCCGTGCATCAGGTTTGTTTTGTTGGTCTCATTCAAGATGTTTCCACCTGCTGCTACACTGAAAGCATTTACAGAGGGGTCTAAGACGTGCTCAGAGGTGACGCAACACCAGCCAGGCTAAACGTTAGAAAACAAAAAAGGATGAAGACACAATTAGAGCAATAGCCAGGAGGAAGAGCGAGAATGGAGGTGAAGTGGTGGAGAGGGAATACGAGGCTGCTGATGGAGAGCAGATGGAAGGAGACAGGGATTGTGATTAGTGCTACGTGGTGACTAGGCCACTGTGACGCTAAGTGTCTAGTGGTAGTTCTCCCCGAGGCGGCGTCCTCAGCGCTCGCTCCCCTCCCGTGGTACCACCGTCACTGGCCAGAGAAACGCAGCACGTCTGCTTGCTCTTCCATGCATTCGGTGCTGCGCAGCACCGAGACGGTTTCTCAACATGTGACATAAACAAGACGTCCTGTTGGCACGAAAGCATCCCTGAAGGAATTACACGGTTGGTCTCATTGTTTACATCTCCATGCTGGGTGAGTCTGAAATGCACTTGGAGACCACGCATACTATGATGCTGCACGTTTGGCACACTATTATAACAGATATTGCCGTTGTTTTGCATGTTTATTCATTTAATCATTATTCTGATTTTTCCCCCTCCCGTTCCACACCAGATCCAGTGCTGACCCCCCTGGCATATTCAATTCAACCATCACTCAGCACAGCACAATTTCAGCCAGAGTCTCAGCCGGCCGAATTAGGGTAACTCGAGCTCCTCAAGATTGTAATCAAAGCGTAAATAATGAGTGCAGAACCAAGACCAGCGCTATTACTCGAGCCGGCTTAACATTTCTCTCGATTTTCGTTCCTTTTTTTCCCTTTTTTGCACTCTGTCTCCTTCCTCTCCCTCAGAGTCCAGAGAAACACAAACAAACCAAAGAACAGAAAAGGCAACACAGAGAAAGAGGAGAGCAAGCAAGGCTGGTAGTAAAAGATTAAGACAGAAAGAGGGTAAAGACTAAACAGAGAAAGGCAGAGTGTGGGGCAGAAGGCCTGCACTAGCTTCAACAGCCTGGGACTTGCAAATGAACTAATCACCTGAGGGGATTCTTCTCAGCTTACTTAAACAACTAGTAAGTTAAACACACACGCCTCACAGTCACCACAGTGTGGATATGTCTGTGTTTGTGTGTGAGTGCGTGCCCATGTGTCCTCATGGGTATGTGAGCATTTGTGACCTGCTGCCCAACTGACTGAGGCAAGCAGCAGGCCGTCAAAATAAGAAGGCATCTGTTCCAGCAAATGCTGGCAGGAGCAGAGACAGTTAGTGAGACGAACTGGGAAGGAAGCCGGAGTCAGGGATGGGACCAGGGTATAGTGCCCCCATTTGAGCTTTCCTGATTGTTCTTCTATGGAATAATGAAGGGAAACTAAATGACATGTGACTGCAGTTTCTAAAGAAAAGATGAGGCCTGCTTTGAATTAGGAATGCTCCACCGCCTCCACCCGACTTTCATGTGAACACATGCGGTTTTAGGTCATGACGGGGAGAAAGGAAGGGAAGACGGGGTAAAAAGGGCAAAAATAAATACATTTTAAATCAGTCTGCTTAGTTGTCATGTACAGTTTATGCTCATCATCAATGATTGCTACCTAGAATTTGGAAGCTATCGCTAATTTTACTAATCTTTTCCTTTGTCCTGTTTGTTACATGTAACTGCATTATTACGTACTTATTAATGTACTAAAAACTGAAATTAGCGTTGGCTAGTAGGTAATAAAGTTCAGCATTTACAAGACGCTTATAAACAGTTTATCTTCAGGAGCACAAAACATTTTAAAAACATTTCTTCATGTTATTATTAAACCTTTACTGCAGCTCATAGATAGAGGGACCGAGGTTAGATGTGATGTATCTGTACCTACAAAGAGCTGTTACTCAATGTCTTCAACATAAGCACTGACTTATGGCAGCTGCAACTTTTGCATCACCGCTGCTCTCATCAATGTAACATCTCCCTGGTGAACAAATCACAATGAAGGGGCGGGGCTTATAAGAATATTTTTTTAGCAATGCTCTGGTAAATCTGATCTAGCTTAATGAACTAGAGTTAATCTTGACAACTAAATTTTGTCATAGCCCAAAGAAAAAAGAAAAGGTGTGCCATTTCCCCGGGACAGGGCACGCTTAACCTTACTGCACAAGGAGATTACTCCTGATTGGATTACTTCCAAACTCATCCCGCCTTTTTACGCAGCTTAAATGGTTTTGATTTGGTCTCGTCTCTCAAGAGCTCATTTTTATTCGTAGATGAAGGTGTCAGTACATTTCATCATAGTTTTTTTCCTCTTGCGTTATTTTTTATTTAGTTATTGTCTTGTTGTTGTCAGAAAAAAAAAAGGTCATTGACAAAAACTATAATAGAAATTATTGGTCAACAAAATTAACACTGTTGAAAACACTATTATTAATAATCCAACAATACAGGAGATCATTCCTGTGCTCTGAGAGACTCAAATCTTAAAATTTTAATATATTAATATTACACACATAACATGCTTTTTGCTATCACCCATCTGACATCCTTCATATTGATGATGTATAAAAAAATTAAACAAAATTAGATATAAATACAGCATATTTCCTTAGTGAAGAACAATAAAACCACACTTTAAGTTCTTTTGAATTTTCCCACATCATAAGATAAAAATGCAAATGTTCTGTTTACCTGGAGAAGAACTTGATACCTTCAAGATTCGCAAGATCTTGTCAGAATCCATCGTACACACATACAAGCATTTCCCAGCTGCTTAGAGTAATCAGCATCTTCCTACCAGCAGCTACAGGCGTGACAATTAAAAATAAACTTTGAAAATGGCATTTGTGCCATCTATGTGCAAATTTTCCTTTCAAAGATAAGATCATCTGCAGCCATGCTGACTATATAGCTATTTACACTGCCCGCCCGCCTGCTCGCTCCTGTGGCTGGGCTCATCATTCCTACTCATGATTTTGACTGTTTGAAGTCACCAGTTTTTCAAATAAACTGACAAGCCACTTTTCCCCCCTAAAAAGCCATCAATTGCACACGGTTAATAAACGGCAAATATAAATTGTCAATAAATAACTTTACACAGACCATTAAAAATGTCTGTTTTTAATTGCTTTGCTATCAGGCAAAATTTGCACAAAAGGTAATAATACTGGATCAGTTGTGGACGTGACTAACTTGCTTATTATTATTATTATTATTATTATTAATATTATTGTACCACCAAAAAAAAATCTCTATAGCCAACTAAAATAATTTTTTACATAACACATTTGAAATTCATTGCATAAGCATTTTTTACAGGCGTGTTTGAGGTTATTCTCTATATTTGCTATATTTAGTTTTTTATCTGCCATATATGTAATAACGTGAAGTAAAAAATTAATAAATAAATAAAACACTGATTGAGTGTGTTTTTGTAAGTTCATTAAATATTTTACTTTTTGTACGTGCTACAAAAAACTAAATGTTAACTGCAAATAAAGGAACAATGACTTATAAAACAGCACTAGAAAAACAACAATAGGAATAAACAAGTACTAAGAAACTGAGTGCTGTCACCTGCCAGGGAAAAATGTTGTAATCATCCCATGCCTATCGTCTATCTGCATTGTAGGATTCTGAACAAAAACTGGCAAAACATCACATCTGAATTCTTCCGTTCTCTCTATCCAGCCCTCTAGTCTCCTTTCAGAGCTACTGTCTGACAATACCATAGTGTAGGCACAGAGGCAGCTGCAGCACCAACATAAGAAATTCTGTGAATTTCACACTCTGCTGCCTGCCAAAAAAACCTGGGCCCAGATTCGGTGATTGGCCTCTTGAGTGTCATTCCAGCCCCCCTAACCACTTTCTGCCTGCCACCAGCAGAGGACCCTGCTGCATCCCAGCTTCTGCAGCCAGGATGACAATCTTGAAGACACCAGCTATGGGGTCATTTAAAAAAAAAATGCTGGAGCAATCTTATGTCTGCAGCACTATGCAATCTGCGTTATGTTCAGAGCACCAAAAAGGAAACCAGGAAATGACAATAATGGCTGGTAATGACGGATTTTTATAATACTAAATGCAGACGCCAGTTAGCTTGTGATGGGATCTTATGCAAGATAATAATTACACTGGGTCCCGTCTAACTGACTGCAGTATTTCCAAATATAATACATGCAAAATCACACCATAACCTTGCATCTGTTAAGTTGGACATTCTCCTTTTTTTTGAAATCATAAATAATGGGTAACATCCTGAAAAATATGTAAGAACTCCCTTTAATTTTACCTGCGCTTATTTTAAAGACGAGCTGTACTTTGTTAATACCATCAAGGGATTCCTATGCATTTTAAGAAGGGCCAAAAAATGTATTGATGGGGAAAAAAGAGGCTTTTAGCCACGCAACTCATAAGTCCTTTATTTTCCCATATGGGGGGAAAAGGAGTTAAGTAAATCACTTTGCACTGTGGTGGTCAGAGTTTCCAGCTGCGGCCCCTATGCATGCTTTCGTGAGGAGCGTTTAGGCTTCTGTGGGATACACAAAAATATTAAGTGCATTCAATGTAATGAAAAATGCATATAATAAGAATTTAATTGTTTTGGGATTTCGCGTGATGGCCTGAGAGTACGTGAGTAAATAAAACGGGTCTGAAAATAATTAGCAAAGAGTGTGTGATGTGTGAGAAAACCATGAAAAAGCGATGGAGGTTTGAAGGGGAAAATGATTCACAACCCTTAGTGGATTTATGTCTCGCTGTGTGTGTGTATGTGTGTGAGTGTATAGTATAGTTTGGTGCCCACTTTTTCTATGCATCACTAGATTGAAATAAAGAGCAGATTTTTCCAACCAAGCTTCGACATTATTTGCCTTTTGTAGCCTAAGCATGTTTTAGGAACAAGGAAACCACTAAATATGGTATTCCACAGTCGAATTACCTCTGTATTTCCTAGTCACTGGGGAGTTAATAGCTGGTTACATGTTATGTGACATATTTATTGTGTCAGTTGTTGTAAAACTGCAAAAATAGCAGGCTATGGCCGAAACCTGGAGATTTGCTAAGCCACGGCTACAACACTGTAAATTAAAGGTGAATAAAAATTTCACCTTAGCTTTAAAAAAAATTGAAAGATAATTTCAGAATCATTTGAAGTATATACATGGAGACTGATGATTTTTACATATCCACCAAACACTGCACCACTGATAAATCAGCATTGTTGTCAATTCATGAACCGCTTTTGCATTTGGATGACGACAGCATCTTGGAAGGGCAACTGTTGTGCTTCAATCAGAAACTGGATTTGTTATGCAGCATCTCAGTAATTAACTGATTGATAATTTCGGGGTTGCTTCCCCTTAATTACGGGGCTGATTGTAAATGAACATGGTGATCCAGTCCATTGAAAGTGACCTACACAAAGTGGGACACCTCTTGCAGATTTCTACCGTGTCTGGTGACAGCCCACACTCTGCTGTGGCTGCCCAAAAGATGTTGAAAAAATCTTCCCCTGCCTGGCCCCTTTTTACCACACTTTTATTATCCTCTTAGAGAGACACAGAAAGCTTGTAATGTACGTACAATCATCCACAGTTATAGGTTTTGGTTTTATTCAAAGGCAATTTTGACTCCTATAATTTAAAACATTCCAACAAACAACAATTAATGCAAGAATATGCATTTAAATGATTGTTTGTATAGGAAGCACACAAAATTAAAAATAAAGTAAATCAACTGTATAGGGACAGCATGTGGTAGAGTGACATTGTTTCAACAGAAGCAGCTACCCTGCTGTCACAGACCAGGGCTTTAACAAGGCGACATGATGTTCTGTCTAACAGGTAAACAAGCAGCAAAGTGTTATGCTTTTTTTCCCAGGCTGTAAATAAAATGAATGTTAAGCAGGTTGAAGACTCAGGCAGAAGCTTACGTTCCACGTCGTTTTTTGTGATTTAAAATAAATACTCTCGTCACGTCTTCCGCTCTCTGTAATGCACTCAACATATAACAGGCAACAATTAACATGCACAACAACATGTCAATTAAAAGCTGGCCTTCTGATAATGGCTCAGCGCCTGGTTGATACAAACAAACAGAGGTCAGCTACCAACACAAGCCAAAAAAAGGTATGCCAACAAATGTTTTACAATACAATATCAGCAGAAAATAAGAAGGCGGCTACAGCTTTTTATTTAACACGGTTACAGAAATGCTTGAGTTTCTCTGTGTTTTTATTGCTTGTGCCCACAGTTTCTCATGTTAGCTCAATAAAGCTGTGACACCATGAGTGCAGTGGGTAGTAAACATGTTTAAGGCGAGTTTATATCAGAATAATCCACAATACTTAACCATTACCTAGTTAAGCAAACACAGAGAATTGTAAATAAAACCCTGCCCTCATATGTAATTAATGTAATGATTTATACTAAACGTATCAGGTTAACTATATTATAGAAGGAATCCTATTTGAAATAGAATACCAATGGGCACTTCTTCAACTACTTGACAGCAAAAAATTAATAACTAAATATTTCATGGGATTAAAGATTTCATTTTGTGCTATTGGTTGGTTTAAGTGGCCGATCAATGAGCGATCTAATGGGATGTCACGTTCATGTCTATGAACCAAACGAATAATTGAGGGACTTCCACAGTCACACTGCCATGTGGAGGATGGTCTAATGCAGCTGCAATCAAGACCTTTATGACGGCTGATGGGGAAAACGGAACCTCGTCATTATGGCCATTTGACAAGGATCAAGGCCAGTAAAACCTCTGAGCTACCAAATGACCCAGTTGCTCACCTTTCAGTGACATCAACAGGAAATCCAGGAAAGAGATGAGGGAGAACAACAAAAACAATGATGGCATTCCTTACACACTCTTGTCTGACTCTTTTCTCTTAATCCCCATAAATGAGAAGCAGTTGTAAGGCAACCGTGTTTGTAATATCTGGTAATAGAAATATCAGTTTCGGCGCTTTTGGTACTTCTGAGGTTCGGAGCTTCTTTTGTCTGGGGAATGCTTCTTGGCAAAGCACTGGTGAGCTATGCTTTGCAGGATGTCTCTTCATTTCAACATATCCTGGAAAGGTATGTGGAAAGTCTTTTGATAAACAGAGCTGAGGGGGGAGAAAAACCCCCCAACTAAAATTTAGACCAGGATAGTGTACACTGAAGCATATGTCTGCAATTCAGTTTTAAGTCCAGATGAAGTCACAATGGACTTTTGTTTACGCTATCATCAACATCGGAGCATGCTTTGGCAGCGCTTGCATTACTGCAGAACAATTGCATAATTAGTTTGCATGTGAAAGTGTTTTTCTCTGTTTTACTGTGTGGGTGAGGTTTTTCTCAATGAGTCATTGTTTACTGTCTGAAATAAAGAATCAAGAGCTAAAGATTTTAGGCAAACTATATATGATTTATCTGCTAAGATGCAACGGGAGAGTTGAAAGAAGAATGCATGTTGCTGTAATAGAGTCTGCATGAGTGTGGCCCCAAACGCCAGAAAATGTAAGAAATTCTGAGGTTGAAAAGCTGCCTCAGACAGCACAGCAGGGGGGCAAAAATACATTTACTGTAAACCTGTATCTCCTTGAGCTGCTGCCTTAATCTAAAAAAGAAAAAAAGGAAAAACTCCACTGCCTCTCTATTCTATGAGGGAACAAGGAGCCATCCATCACTATTTTCCACAGTGCTTTACTGCCCAAAACAGCTCTCTCAACATAGAAATGAGTCCTGTGAGCCTATGGGCCTGCGCGCTGATATTGCTGTTATATAAATGATATATATAAACAATATAAATAAACAATCAAATCTGCTTCAAATGTTTTTAATGTAATCAGATATTTTCATTTTTTCTATATTTAAAATTACTGGTGGTTTCAAAGTTGTGTAAAGTGCCATTTATTGTTTAAAACACAATTTTAATGACAGCAACGGATTGTTGGCTAGAATTTCCATTTAATTCACAGCACTCAGTGATGCAACGTGGATGCGGTTTGATTTGAATGATAAAACAGTGCAAATAAAATAAAACCAACAGCCCCCTAAAATCTCTTAATTTTGTATTCATAACACCAAACCCGACCTTAGGTTAAGTCTCGGTCAACATGCTCTCCTTTCAGCGTTAACAGAATCAACAGTAAATTATACATGAGAAGCAAGCCTCTTCCTAACCCATTAAAAAAAACCTGCCTAACCTGCAGGTCGGGCAGCAGACAGCAATAACAGAATCCACCATCACACCTTTCCTCGTCATGTCAACTGAGATAATAAGGGCCTCGGCTGGGGGCATGACACGAACACATTCTGATACTGCAGCAGAAGAAAAGTGGGGCCACTGAGCGTCTCTGTCAAGTGCCAAAGAATAGAAATACAGTCACTGAATAGCCATGCAGCCAAATCCAGCACCACATTGCCCTCAGACAATGGGTGCGGTACTAATCCCCCTTCATGGGGTCTGCATCCCCTGTCATGCCCAGTGGCGAACCATGCTGAGACACTGCGTCGGGGAGTGACACCTCGACAAAAGCATCGCCACAGGCCACTGTTGGGCCTGTGTGCTCTGCACTGCTGTGCATGGAATCTGCATTGGGGGGAATGAAAGCGATGAGCAGTGTGTTAAACAATAAGCTGCCTGGGTGCCGAGACCCCCGTCAAGGCTCGGTGTGGCCACCCATCAAAACCCTTGAGCCCGGCATTTGAGGCTGGCAGATAGTCCGTCCCACATACACCCCCTCTGCCACGCAACCCTATCAGCCTTGTGTCTGGGTTGGGCCCAGCTAGGCGTGCTCTTCTGTCCTCTGCTCTGCTCTGGTGGATCTGACAGCTGTTACCGAGAAAGGTTATTCACTCAGCGCATCTCTCCGCACACACAATGACCCTATTGGCCCCGCCTGTCTAGCCAACCAGCTCTTACGCTCTGCGACCAACAGACAAGGTGGAGAAAAGGAGCTGACAGTGTCACTCGCCCGCCACTTGCATTTCACGCTACATATGCACCCACAGACGGCTCTTTTGCACCCCAAAATAACTGAGCTGACTCAAATACAGTGATGCCGTTTGTACTTTTTTTCGCCCCCCTTTTACACATATAAGGCAAGTGGGCAGAAAATAGGTCAAACACTACATGGATGTGGTTCAACGGAAAATGGCTGCTTTCCTCATTGGAATGGAGGAATGCAATAGCGCCGAGAGGAGACGGGTGGCGCTCTTACTGTACTTACAATGCAGAGCAACATCATGCTATATTGCACAGCCTCTTCCTGGTTCGTGAAGACTAAAGAAGGCGCAAACCACTTTGTTCCTGAAGTGATACAAAAACACTTTGATACTGAAGTAAAAACACGCAGGGTGAGTTTTCTGCTGAGCTACCTCTGATATTTCCATTTATTTTATTGTTTTGTTTCTTTTTTTCCTGTCATGCTGCAGAATAAATGTTTCTAATTCAGATATTTTGTTATTTTCTAGCCTTGGATGGTTCCTGGTTTGGGCTGCCATACCACTTCATTAACTTTAATGCATTTTATCCAGGCTCAATGGAATTGTTTCTCATGCAGTGCACTTACAATGATCTATCCTTTGTGGAGTCTTTTACTGCCTGGTATTGGGTTTCGAGTTATTTACAGATAGGAAAGAAGGTGTATTTACGGCATGGTAAAGTACTTGATATTTCTGTTCCGTGCTGATGTTGTGTACAGTTTGCTAATTGGAAAATAATGAGGGCAATAATGGCCTACCACTCATTAAAATTCATCTGTTGAGCCTTTTGTTTCAGCTCAGTATTGAGCATGAATTAAACGACATGACACGGAGAAAGAAGATATTGGAATATCATCTCATTATATTGACACACTTAATTATGTGAAAAAAGCCACTGTTGGTGTACAACCTTATTATATCAATGTATTTAACGAGCATGAAATGATTCCTTCGAGTGATTGAGGCCTTACCACGCTGGTCAAATATGTATTCTGTGGAAAGACTTTACAATACAAGGACTGCATGTGATGCAACACTGATGATATTGCAATACAGTTATTTTCTTGTATAAAATTGAACGTGTTTACCATCACACACACTGGCATGATGTTAAATGGAAAATATGTATTGCATATTTAATTTAATGCACGTATTAAAAATTCTCCATTTTCCACGACATCTAAACAAGCATGCAGGAGTACGAACGTGTGCACAAATATGTTTTCTACACAGTGCACTCCATATTCACCACATTCATGTACAGCTGAAGCCACACGTACAAATGTAGAGCAATGACTGATTCGCAGCCATCGCTGTTACTGCAGTTATTATTATCGCCACCATCCTCAGCACCGCTTTTACTCGTATGACCTCCAAAGTGATTTTTCTTGGAGTACTGCCATTCTCTTATTCAGTTTCTGGGGCTCAGTCAGCTGAGTGGGCAAACCAGCAGACACACACACACAGGAAAAAAAACAAAATCCGGCAAAACAATTCAAGTGCACACACAGATGCCAACTTAAGAACACACATACTCTCTCAAGTGGCAGGCCAGTCGTACATTGTTCGCTTCGCCTCCATCCCTGAGGGCAAAGCTGTACTGTCAGTTTACCTTGCCCCAGGACATCCATGGGACAGCCTATCAGGCTTCTCCCTACTGCCAAAGACATGCAGCCCTGTTTATCTCCTAATTGACTCTCAGAGGAAGGCTGAGATTGACAGTGTCGCTCCCACATCACTTAAGTCCTTTTTAGCCAAGCAAGCCCTGCATGCAATCATCTGTTAATAATACATTGCAGCAGACTTACTTTATTGATAAGCACTACTTCACCTCACACTTTAGTCAAATACAGCCAAGAGAAGAGTCGTTAGAAGCCAATCACGTCCTCTCATTTGAGGAGATGACTTTCTCTGCCTCTTTTCCCTCCGGTTCGGCCTCAGATCTACGATCAGAAGGCTCCGAAGCGATTGAGTTTCGGAGAGGCTAGAGGGGAGCAGCATGTCTTGACAGAGCCAAACAAGTCTGGGGTTTCATTTGTTTGCCATTCTCCCCTGTCATGATCAAATGTAGCAGCGCTCACTTTGTCCAGTATGGCATGACAATTACGCAGGGCCGCTGCTGCCAACAGCTGACAGAGATAACATATATTGCAAAGCATATTTATTATGCGCTGACTGATGGGAAGACAGACTGGAGTTGCCATAAGAGTCCTAAACACGAGCGGAGGGATTGATTGAGACTAATTGACAGCATAAAAACGTTTGGGGCGTTTTTGGGGGCGTGGGGAGGAGGGGGCGGTCAGAGTGATGTTTGATTTTTCCTCGCCTGCCACTTACTTGTCATCACCTGACAAGAAGCCCCTTTCCTACTGGCAATCCACGTTGCTTATCTGACACATTTTCGAAAGCCCGTCCTGATGCTTGCGATGGCAGTGGATGGGGTAAGGGGCGTAAGGTGGGCACGCGCGCCAACATGGCCCTTGTCCTCGTCTGTTGGGGGATTATTTTGTGGGTCGCGACTGGCATGCTGCCATTTTGTCACGCGCCACTTGCGGTGATGTCACAAAGGCCACCCTCACAGAACTTTGGCCAGCTGGGCGCCGTCACTAAGACTCGTCACGTCTCAACCGTGTAGCCGGCGACTGCCGCAAACCCCGAGGTGTTCAGAGATATGAATAGAGCTGCACAGTAACACGATCAACAAGGATATTGGAAAATAGTTGCATTAGAGGTTCTGCTCTGAAACAGGTAATCAAATTACTCTGGGCTCCTGGATGAAGATCAGGCAGACGGGGAGACTTGGTGTTTATTCATGATTTTAATGAATAAGCAAACTCCAGACATGCGCAGTAGTTCATTCTTCACTTTTATCACTTGTTTGATATCCCCGTACGCTTTGTCTCAAACCCCAAGGGTCTTTGGTTGTCTTTCAAGTTTGCAACAGCATGCTTCTGTCCTGTGTTGTAATTCATTCAGCGGACCAAAGCATATTTCTCTTTTCTGTGATACTTTTGTTTGTCAGTGAGGAAAAAGAAAGCAAAAGAAAAAAAGGTGCTTTTAATCCCAGCGTTATTGTGAGGGCTGAGACACTTTGTAGGTGCCGTTCTCACATCTTTTGAACCCGTGACCGCGTAGCTTAGATCTTCAGCATGGGTTCTCATAACGGAAGCGATGGGCGGCACAAGAGAACTATCAAGACCCGAGTACGTGACTGTCAGGGTGCCAAAAGGCTTTGTTGATGCTCTTAGCCAGTGTGTTTGAGCTATACTTTACTTCAAACATGCACACAGACAGAGGACTCACCTGGGGGAAAGAAAAGTTGTCTGAAGCTGAGAGAATCTGATTTCCACCTTTTTGTATCCATCTCCTTAAGCCATCGCTTACTGAGGATATCCTGCTCACTGCCCAAAGTACTTCAGCTCATTATATGCTAATGATCTGTCTGCTTTTTCAAAGTGTCCCCTTTGATTGCACGAGCACGGACACAAACTTCTTTGCACAGAACACAGCTGAGGTACATAAAAATTACCTTCGCTCACGCAGGTGAGAGCTAGTTTCATGGTGGGTAGGAGAGCAGGAATAAAGCAAAAGGTTGCTTTTTATGGAGACCTTCAAAGGAGCCTCAAGTTTCCCTTTTTCCCCGTGATGGAAAGAATGAAAATTGCAAAGGTAATCTGCTGCATCATTCACACACTCACAGCTCTGCGCATTAGCCTGACCTTGTGTGTTTTTCTTCCCTTAACTTCAGATGCTGTTCACTCTACTCCAGTAAGTTGTTAAATGGCACACTGAAAATTTCCTTGAGGCCCTTAAGCGTGCAGGTTCCCTGTGTGTGTGTGTGTGTGTGTGTGTGTGTGTGTGTGTGTGTGTGTGTGTGTGTGTGTGTGTGTTGCAAGTGCGGTTGTGTGGAGGAGTGTCTGTTGGAAGGGGAGGGGTAATCTCATTCTCCTTTTAAATCTGGTAATTAACTTGACAGCATGACAAATGGACATGATCAGCTGTCTGCCCCCATAAGACACAAATATGCCATATTACACGCTCCTATATGTGGGATTCCACTCGGCAAAAAATACATTAGAGAGAAGCTACTCAAATGGAATCAAGCTGAGTTTTGTCTGGTTTTTAGAGTTCTGTGTGTTTGCGAGAGCATCCTGGAACATGCGGCCATAAGTCATGTGTGCAGGCACATGCAGAAATGTACAATAGACACAAACTAAGGCAGATGATCCTGTTTATTTGATAGCAGTCCTCTCTTTTACTTCTAGGCCCTCCCAGTCTGCCTCCTGTTAGGCCTAATGGCACACAGGAGTCGACTTGTCTAAGTAGGGCCTACTGTATATCACTGCCCTGTCTCTCCCCATATCTGTCCCTCCCTCCACTCCACTCCATTCCACTCTCCCTCCATCCCTGCAGCCATTAATCTACCCCTCCATTCCTCTATCTTGAGTACCTGATTCGGATGAGAGCTTTGCACTTCACAATACTGCAATTCTTCAGGCTTGGTGTGCTGTAAAGCACATGTGCCAACTAAAAAAAAAAAAAAAGCAGTCACACATTATTGAAGCCTTATCTAATTAGGTCCACGTACACACAGCTCTAAAAGCATGGACTGACCTGTGGTGGCTTTCTATCTAAAAGCATGATGTGTTTCACTGATACCCTATTTTTGGGGCTGTGTAATGTATCGCAGGTGCCTGTAGTGTTTTTTTCTTCTCCTTCACATTTAAGGGATGTCACTATAACGCATAGGCGACAAAACTCTAGACATCAATATTTATGTAGTTGCAGGATTACATTAAAATAACAGCATAGCATCGAGAGACGGCATCTTCTGATAATAGGCAGCATCAGATATAATCGTGGAAGGACATTTTTTGACAGCATTAGAACAAAATAAATACACAAAATAATCCCTTCCTGGCAAAGAAACCAGGCATGCTCCAGTTACTGATATTTACACAGTACAAAATAATAACAATGCTAATGTCAATAGAAACACAATAATGTCGCAATCTGATTAGAGAGACTGTGTGTGTGTGTGTGTGTGTGTGTGTGTGTGTATGGCGAGAGGAAAATTAAATTTGAAATTTGAGAACTTGCCTCTGTCTGTAATGTATTACAGTGGGGGGTTGGGTGGTGGGAGTGGTGGGGTGGAATTTAATAAACCCGCCAAAAATTTTTAAAATGCATATTGGCCTGAGATAAGGTGGCGACTGTCCTTTTTTTCTAAAGTAATTATGAGATTTTATTCATTTCTGTCATTAGTCAAACTGACAGCTGGTCCCTGCAGGCTGGACTTGTCCCATTCTCTTCTGCTGCTCACCTATCTGGGAAGGTACCCTGTAATGAATGTTTACAACACACAGGTAACAGAGTAAATATTGGATTCATCAATTACGGCGGGTGAGGGAACTGGCAATCAAATCCCATGATTATTGTTACCGTCGGGGGGCAACATGAGCCCTGACAGTGGCTGCTGGTCACACATGACACGCGCAGCACAACCGCGAGTGTGGCTACACGCTCAAATAAACACACGGCACACACAGATGGATACACAGAAGGCAAAAAATAAAACCCAACAACACACGCACGCCCTCTCACCTTGTCATTTTGTGGAGCTGTCTCACCTACACGAGATAGGGCAGAAAAGGAGCTTGTTAACACTGTGTTGGGGGAAAATGGAGCGAACAGGAGAGAGATAATGGGAGGGAGAAAACAAGCCAAACGGAGAGAAAAGACATTTAAATGATACTGTTATCATCAAGGGCAGTTGCTCTGAAAGCAAAAGGTTGGGAAAAATTTATATGGTTTACATTTCCAAAAAGGAGGAATAAATATTTATTACCCGCACTGTGCCTGGGTGAGCGATGATTACTTTGAAAACAAATGACAAATACGGGGCTTTGTTTCTCGATGGCGCTGCGGTCCTTTGCTTTAAAACTTAGTTAATCAACGAGCTGGAGAAAAATGTTATGTGCTGCTATTGTTACGAACTCGGTACGCACGTGTGTTTTCTTTAGCATCGTAATAGTCTAGAGACTTCATTTGTGTGCCGTTTAAAGGAACTGCATGTCTCGGCACGGTGACTCGAACCCCCTCTCGCTAACTTTGTGCTGATGCGTGCGCCTATTGTGTTATGACAACACCTCTCGCCTGCTATTCCACAATTTGGACAGCAGGACCCACGGCTCAGAGACAGTAAACTGACACCATCCCCCAATTCCCCCAAAACTCCCTCATTACTGCAAAGGATTGCTGATGGGGCTTTGAAACCAGCCGTTTGTTCAGACTAGGTAGGTATACTAGTACAGGCGTTTCCCTGTCTCTGTGGCGTTTTTGCTTGGTCAATTAAAATGTTCCAGCGTGAGCAAGACCTGCAGGTGCTTACAGACTCTGATAGCAACTTTTTTTCTCATGTTTTGTTGTTTTTGCTCCCCAAACACAATGAATAGGTCTTGCAGATTGCATTTTGCAGGCTAAGTGTCCCCCAGCATCTGTTTTAGCCTCAGAAGAAAGTTGGGGAGTCGGGAGCGGAGCAGGTGCCGGCAGAATGTAAACCTTATCCTCCACGTTTGAGCCGGGATCAGACGGCAGCTATTCTACTCGACACACAGCTGTATACGGGAGATAGGGGGTCATTAACATGTAATTACACACAACCAAGTATTCTCAGACAAGCACACATGAAGAAAACCGCAGCACTGGTCACACTGCAGCATGCAGTCAAACTCTTCCTCCCAGAGGGACCAATCTATGTTTTTACGTCGAACACCTGTTACCTACTGCACGTGCACCGCACAGTCGTCGTTGTACACGCAAAACCAGGCAGAGTAGCAAAATTAAACCATCGCTTCAGGTTAATCTAAGCTAAAAAAAACTGGGAACACAAGACTGTCATCAGAGTATTTGAAAAAAAAAAATAGGTGTGTTATCGGCAAATTTGTGAAGTAACTGGAGGCACACAGTGGATGGCCATAATGAGTCCATATTAGAAAAGTGGTACAGCTGTGTCTCAGACATTGAGTTTGCCAAGCTGCCAAGGGCTGGGAACGGTCTCACACACACTCACGTACACATGCATGCACAGCAAGCTAATAAATTGCCCTGACACACCCTTTGGCAGCGGCACAGCCCACCACAACCACATCCCCCTCGCCCACAACCAGTCTACCTCCTAATTTAGCTGGGTTTATCAGAGACACATATACTCCCCCCACAGAGAGTCTTTTCAAGACAGGAAGCAAGGAGCTGGGAAATGAAGGATCGTCATACATGCACCGGAGGATCTGGAGTTTGGATTAAACTCTTTGTGCCTTTGGAAAGCCCATTTGGCCTGAAACTACTGGGAGAGGCTGAGAAAGTGGCGAAAACACATCATATGCATGGCACAGACATTATTAAGTGAAGACTGACAACTAGCAGTATTTTGCACGTGCCTTTTAAAGACATGTGCACTCTATTGTACTTTGTGTACTTTGGTCCACCTGCCCTAATGTTAGCCAAGGCCTTTATTTTTTCATTTTGACAAGTATCCAAAATATAAAGAATGAAAAGTAGAGCACCTAATATAAACATTGAAAGAATTTGGCACTATTTCAGAAGATTACAAGCAGCCATATGGCTTATGCCTGTGCTTATCAGGTTCAGAGCGCTCCCCAACCTTTTTGTGCCACGGACGGTTTAATGTCAGACAATATTTTCACGGACCGGCCTTTAAGGTGTTGTGGATAAATACAACAAAATAAAATGATACGACCGAGACAAAAACTGTGGTGTTTTGTAAAAATAATAATAAATATGAATTCAATGTGTAATTGTGTAACTTTATTAGCAGCGTCCTCCTGAAATACGCCAACAACACAGAGTAACATCCTCCACTCTGCCCCTTAATGCTCTCTGGTCGCTATGGTAACGCGTAAATATTTCTTTCAAAATAAGACGCACAACTACAACACGGGAAAAGACCCAGGGAAACAGAGATAATGATAAAAACCCTGAAAACCAGAAATTTCACACCTGAGCCTTAACTCTCACGGTCCAGTACCAAATGACTCACGGACCGGGCCCGGGGGTTGGAGACCGCTGGAGTAACGCCACTACCCCGCAATCACTTTTAGCGTTGGGATACCTCTCAGCCAGTAGAGCTGCTTGGCGATCAGCAGAAAAACATTGAACATCCAAAACATTCAACTTTAAAGAGTGTTTTGCATGTTTGAAATGAACTATGTGAAGTGTATATTACTACTGAGTGTCTTGATGCAATGAAACATAGAGATGAGAATGAGCTGGCTCACCATCACACTCTCCTTGAGTGTATTCAAAGTCACAATAACCTCCGATTGCCTGTTCTTTAGCTCCAAGTATGCCGACATCTTTACTACATTACAGCAGAGTTGGGAGCATTCAAATTTGCTGAATATCACCTGAAAATAGTACAAATAAAGTGCATGGGCCTTGAAAGCTATATGGTCACATTAAAAGTGCATAATGACCATTGTTCTGTCAACCAAGTCAAAGTCAAACAAGCTCATAATGACTCAGAATTGCTTGCCAACCAGAAGAATGTCGAGGCGGCCTTTCTTTCTGCGTTCCACTAAAAAGTTCATGTGAACTTGTTTTAGTTCTGATTCATTAGGTAAAAAATGTATTTTGAGTAAGCCAGTGGATAAAGCCCAAGCACGTGGCCGACACACATCATCCACAGTCTTAAGTACGACAAACAGTCGGCATTTCTGACGTCACCTGACATTGTTAGACTGGAGTGGGGCAGTGCAGTGAGAGGTATTAACCCCTCAGGATGTAAAACTCAAGTGAAACTGGTGAGGCGTGAGGCTACCCTGAATGCCGCCTGCCTGAATTTAAATTCATTTCTTATTTTTCCTCAGACTCCTGCACACACACAGAGACATTCACTCGCACACTGACTCACAGCACTCCTCTGTTTAGTATGGCAAGATAGGGTAACTGTGCTCAGGCGGCCAGTTTAACTAAATTGTAAATGTGCAGGTACAGCTTTTGTAGTCTGAAGGAGTAAGTAAGAAGGGAGGTCAGTGAATCACCCCCATTCTTCAGCGTTGACAGTTTGTATAAGGCAGTAAGGAAGACGTCCATTCTCCAGAGACTCCAGTTTTGACAGATTCATTAGTCAATAAAAGCTTAACAGAGTCATGTCAAATGTCAAGTGACAGACCTAGATTGAGGGGGTATTTGAAGACTGTGTCTTGAAAAATGGAATTATAAAGGCAGACTTACAAGAGTGCGCGCGCACTCTCATATACACACAGTTTGTTCCTTCACTTACTTTATTTGAAGTGGCAGTTGGGTAAGTAACACCACCAGGAACGTGGACACCACAATGAGATTCAGACCTCATGGGCACCATCACGTCTAATAAGTTTATCATTAATTGCAGCCTTCGGGGACATTTGTTCTTGAATTAATTGGTCCTCAACAACTCAGCACTCTGCAAATATAAGGAAAAAGGCAACTTACTTAGTAAAAGCTTGGTGGTCTGTCTCTTAATCTATGCTTTTTTTTAATTAAACTTTTTTAACATTAATGTCTGGTTCACTATAATCAATCTGCCCATTGGCTTGCCTCTACAAAAACTCCCCAGTGATTATACAAAGTACTACAGGCAATATTATATGACAATATGTGACACAGTAGCCTTCTGTTATATCTTTTAAAAAACAGAAGCCTAGAGATACAAAATCAGAAAACTGCACAGTGACTGTAACCCTGTAACTAAATCCCAAAATGAATTAAAGCATTTGTCTCAAGCAAGGCAGGAAGCTCAAATTGAAGATGGGGAAGAAATAAGATTTTGAAGCAGCGAGCACCAATGAGGATAAGCTCCAAACAGGACACTCGAGCAAAACCAATCACCACTGGAAGGGGGAAGAATAGTCGGGAGCCAGTGACGCTACAGAAGTGTTATTTGTACTGTATAACGAACCCTCTATAACACTCCTGCATTCTCTCCATTTTCAGACACACATATAAGAGACAGTTCTTGGCAGTGCTCTGTTCTAAAAGCCACGTTTGTGGAGGTTGGTACAGAGAGACAGACTCTATACTTTGCTGGCCTTCGGTCCCCATCTAAGATTAATTTGTCAGAGGCTTTTAGTTGGATTTTCAGCGAGCCCTACACTGTTGTCCTTGGAAAAAAAGTAGCTGCTTCATGCCACCTAAAAGAGTGTCATGTGTCAGTTTGAAAAGTGAGGCTAACAAGAGACATACTGTAGAGAGATAAGTGACACAATGCTAAGTACAGAGTAGACTCTCTGGGTCCCATGGCAACGTCTCTTGCACTGTGCAAAACATAAAAACTCAAGAGTGTCAAAAATGTCAAAGAAGGCTTAGAAATCATTCAAACCCTGTTTGTGGGGCCTTAATGGGCCCAGCATAAAAGCTCTGAGCATGTATTTCCAGCCTGCATTTGTCCCTTTTATTACTTTAAAATTAAGACTTTTTTTGTGGCTCCATCCAAGTTGGATTTACTAACTGTCTATTTCAGGTTACGTTCACCTCTGAAACTGCCAGTAATTGTTAGTCTAGCAGTGGTTCCCAAACTTTTTTTGCTGGGCCCACCTTTGTTTTAAAAAACTTTTGCCCCCCCCCATACGTGCACACGCACTAA
This sequence comes from Maylandia zebra, assembly GCF_041146795.1. Taxonomy (NCBI): domain Eukaryota; kingdom Metazoa; phylum Chordata; class Actinopteri; order Cichliformes; family Cichlidae; genus Maylandia; species Maylandia zebra. The sequence continues at coordinate 40,178,169 of NC_135181.1, read as the reverse complement.
CACTTCCTCCAACCACACACGCCCATATTTTGCTCCATTGCGGTTTATTTCACACCTCAAACATTCAGTAAACAATTAAGCAAATACAAGTAACCTGCAATAAATTACAGGTAATAATAAAAAACAAACAAACTACTAACTCTTTTACGCTACGTCCGCACCTACACGGGTATTTTTGAAAACGCAGCTGTTTCGTCCACACGTAAAGGCCGCTTTGAATCACCGAAAACAGATTTTTTAAAACTCCTTTTTTGTGGACGAGGAATACAGAGTTCGTCTGGCAAGGTATGTGCCTTTTTCCACGTCACGCTGTGGCCACGTTATTGTTTACATGAGATGAATTGCAGAATAGCAGATAGAGACAAAATACTGTTAATCTGACTGTCTGCAGGTTTTACACGCAGTTACTGTCCCTCCATTTACAAAGGCAGAGGCGTCACGGTGTCATTATTTTACATGTAGTTGTTTTTTTTCTTCTGTGTAATAATGTTCAACATAGCTGTCAATAAATTTTTCAAAAAACGCCTCTCTGTTCAAAATGGGTTTAAAAACATAAACAGCTGTGGGATCCTGTTTGTCCGTGATTTAGACGGGGACAAATCGTGGCAGGATCAGCCTGATGTTATTTGTATCCCGCTGTAACTTTACTGTATAAAGAGCAAACATCTCCAACATGTCAGGAGCAGATAGTCATTACAACAAGTGTTTGTGAACTAAAAATCAAGAATGTGGGATCCTGTTTGTCCGTGATCTAAACAGCCCAGCGCTGCTCCAGACACAGGGGAAACCAATCCTGCAGGGAGACCTACCTCGGCACCTGTGCAGGTGAAGCCAAAGGGCAGATTTGCTTCACCAGATTTTCTAGTCTTTGGCTTAGAATGAAGTTGGTTTGGAAACATATTCAGCGATGCTTCATCTCCTGCTTTGCGTTTGTGTGGGCGCCCCGTGCTAGCAGTGTCCAAGCGTTTTGTTTTTTTCCTTTTCATACCCCCCTGCCATGGCTCTGCGCCCCCCCTAGGGGGCGGGCCCCACACTTTGGGAAGGTCTGGTCTATTGGAAGACTTTTTCAGACAATGCATGTACGGCATTGCTGGTATTGTCAGTTTGCTAAACTGACGGCAATCGCTGGGTCTAGTTTGCTTTTAGTTTATGTTCCTGAGGGCCTTATTCAGACACAGTGCACATGCGATTTCATCTATATTTAGCAGTACACAGATATGACAGAACATGAATTCAGAATTTTATTAACTTGGAATCTATATTTTGTTAAATGCTTTAATAATTAGTCAATACACATCAATAAAGAGGGAACTCAACACCATTTTCAGTATTACTGAAGTCACAAAACTAAAGATTTGATCAATACAAAAAACACTGTTTTTAGTGTAAATAAATAATACAGTAACATTTAATTTCTCAGCAAATGGACTACGTGGCAGTTTAGCTAAAGAACTGAAAGCTACAATCAGAAGGAGACAGAGGTGGAGTCAAGGCATCAGACAATGTATGAAAGAATTCACCAAATATGATTTTAAATGAACATTGATTTATTAATCAATCCAATAATATTTTTTTAGTAAGGACTGTAATTTTTACAGTCCTTAAAACATTTATTAAACTTTTCGGCGGCTCTGTATGAAAGAGAAGCACACAGTGAGTAATTTGTTGTTAGCTGTGAACTGATTCCTTCTCAATATATAATAGATGTGATATTGTAACACAAAGTGAGGAAAAACTCAACAGACCTGAGAAAAGTTTGATGATTTTAAAATGATCTGTGGACGCCTCCAGCACTTTGTCCTGTGATGTTATGCAGTGGTGTTTGCACTAAAACAGAAAATTAGGAGGATATCTGGTTCTTAGAACAGGGGCACCACCAAGGGGTGGGGGTGAGGGGGCCTCTAGCCATCCCCCAAAATTTGATGCCCCCTATGAAAACATGTGGAGGCGCATCTGGTTTAGAAAAGGTGAATTTAACTTTGTTTTTGTTCTACAAAGACTTTAAGGTTTCAGTGAAATTCATTTGGAGAGAAAGATACTGAGATTTTTATGTTTTTGCTGTTTAGTGTGTCTGCCAAAACAATGATGTCTGGTAGTGACTAAACAACGCAAGATGCATGGGTGCATTTGTAATTTCATGCACACTTACCTATTACAGAGATGCCGTCAATTTTGCAAGTCTAGAAATTGATATGTGACGAGGTCTGACATAGTCAGACTGTAAATAGTAGATGTAGTGGCATGCTTGTTAAGTTATGTCAAATGTAATATCTCCAACATTTGACATTTCTAACTCCTATTTACGTCACCATGGGGCAACCACGGATAGAACAACTGACAAGACAACCAGATGATTAGCACAGACATTTTCACCTAATATGGGAAACCCAAGTGGCCACTTTTTTCCAACAGTAAAGTTAGACATCTTTCAGAAATCTATTATATCCTGACAGACACGGAGCAAGGTGATCGAACAAACATGTATCCTTGTTTTCAAAAAGAAGCAGGCACACGTAAAAATAACCCTGGCAGGAACAAGTAGTTCAAGGGAGGAATAATAATGGTTAAAGAAAAGATGGAAAGTCAAGCAAGTCATATGAGAAAGTTTCCTTCCTCACCTCTCCTCAGCACAACCACTTGGGGCGATCGCCTGCTGAATTCATGCTCAGTCAACTTTGGATCGGCAGCCACGTCCGTCCTTTAAAAACCAGCACGCCAAACATGGCTATCAGCTTTCCTTCAGCTGCTGTCTATCAATGTCATACTGGATCAACAATGCAGAACCCTTTTTGACTCTCTGCTCCCCTGCTGCACGACTGCAACCCCTCCACCTCAACACGCCGCCTCTCTACACACGCTACGCCCGAGTATTGTCAAGGGCAGGTTGTGAACTCAGGTGCAGAGTAGTTGACTTATTTATTTATTTGTGTAACAGGCGCACAGATCAATATGAGAATTCTGCTGCAAAATAAGGCTTGACTGTCAAGAGACAGATTAGGGCTGACGCAGCTTGGTGCCTCTCAGCTACCCCTTCTCACTTGGCTTGCTGTCGGTGCACGGTTAATCATGCATGTGTACACTTGCACGCGTGCGCACACACACGCACGCACACACACACACACACACACACACACACACACACACACACACACACACACACACACACACAACACCATAAAAAAGCCCCACATTAAAAGGAAAACTAATAAAATTCACTGTGAAAAATACATTTCTCCCATTTGTCACTTCAAAGATTTTGCAGAAATGTAATTTTAACAAGGACACAACAAACTATTGTTTTATCAGTTACTCTCTAAATAACTGTCTTGAGGACTCGTGTGCAATTGTAAAAAAAAATCCCTAAATTCTAATATTTGAATGACAAAAAGAGAAAATATATGACATTCTCTTTTGATAATTTAACTGATTATTTCTTTATTAGGCAGACATTGTGAAACCATTTGCACAAAGCTAATATAAAATTGCATTACCCTATAAACCAGTGTATATGACATGATTTCGAACACTAATCTTCCAACACTTGTATGGAAGGAGAAAGGACATTTTCGGGAGTTCTCCGTCCTCTTCCACTTTAACCCATCTGTTAACCCACCAAAATCCTTACACACAGTGCGTTTCACAAACTGTTTCCCTCCCGTCTTGATATAAAAATGTAATTAATTTGTTCTGACCTTGACCCTTCTGTCTTGCCAGTGTTTTTAGCAACACTGGAGCGCAAAAAAAAACTAATTAAAAGATAGCCCAGCCCATTAATTTCTGTCTACAGTTTTAAATGTGAACACTAAATCTAGGTTGGAAAATGCAGAAGGCCTGCAAAAATAAAAGCAGCGCTGACATTCATTCGTCTGCTGTAATCATGCATTAATCACAAAGGTTTAAAGCAATAAAAAGGCTTACTCTATCAACTCCGCGAGGCATTGAAATTGCAGCAAGATCACAACAGTTGGAAGAACAAGAAAAACGACTGCATCTCGTGTTGTGTGCTCAGATATGACTTGTTTTTAGAATCCAGTTTGAGCAGGTAACAGCAAGAATTTACCAAACTGATGAAGTTCAAGTAATCGAGTATTTACCGTATTTTATTGCATTTCCCCCATTACAGATACATAGAACCAGCACAAAGGCGGTTCCTTAACCACAGCACTGCAGCTGTCTGCCGTTGTTTGTTTTGCATCGAATATCAGCCGTAGCGGTACTGTACGAAATATTTTATTCACGGGGTGCTTTGGATTTGAGTCCGAAGGCACGAGGGAAACACATTTTGTGTCTGGGTACAGAAAAATCATTTTGCTCTCCTTGATACCTTGGGAACCCAAACACTCATATCAAAGTTGAAATAGGCAGCTGGGAATAACAGGGCCATCACAGTGACCCCGCACCCCCTCCATCTCCCATTTCACAGGAACACCTCTCACTTTCACTTAGAGCGCAGCTCCAGTAAAATATGGGCTCCATCATCACCAAGGACGACAGGCCAATAAGTTGAACGCCACTCTCACCGGAGAGAAGCACCGGTGCCTCAATGACCCATAACAATACTCTCCAAAAACAGTGAATCCTGAAGGGACGGCATTTTGGAGGAGGAGGGGAGGATGGCTCTCTTCAGAGCTCTTATTACACTTTTACATTAAACCTCAGCTTGAGTGTCAGATGAGCTTCCAGCCCTCTTCTGACACAGCGAGGCAGCATTCAGGAAAGAATAAGAGTGGGAGAAAAACTACATAGGTGTCACAACATGATTAAAAAGAAAAAAAGGACAAAAAATGAAACTTTGCAATCGCTTTCATTTTGCCAGCACACTGTCACACTCCACCATCTCCATTAAATGGGCCAGTGCAGAAGAGTCATCCCTCCGGCCGTTCTCGGGTGAAGGCTCCCTGCTTTGACTGGAAAAGAACAGCATGTTATTTTACACATAATTGCAACTGTCAGCAGCTAACATCAGATCTGGAAGAACAGTAATGTGACATGACTACAAAATAAACCCCATTCTCCCCATCCTTTGAAGGACATCTGTAAGGCCCATTAACATTCTGTATGGTAAGCAGAGGAGCCAAGCAGTGCCACCTTTGAAAAAGACAAACAAAATATATTGCCTGCGCTGACGAGGGATGGTAGGTGCACGGAGAAGCATGTGTAGTAGTTAATGGTATGTCACTGACGGGAGGAGAGGTCAGACCAAACAACTGCACGGGGGAAGCTTACCGCCTCGTAGTAAACACCCCCCTCCTCAGCAAAGCCGGGTGTATGTCATCATTTTAGAGAGTGTGGAATAAATTCACTGGTGGCCAGAATGCCCAGAGCTAGGGCCCGGTCAAAAAAACAACAACAAAAAAAAAAAACAGTGAATCCATAAATAAATCCTGCTGGCTGGTATTTTTCTCTCCTTTCATCAACTACTGTGTTATGCACATCATGCCTTGGAAAATGAGGAATAGCAAAGTAAAAAGACGAATAAAGGAAAAATGTGGAGCCAACTTATTCCCTCCACTACTACATCATTAACTACTAGAACAAGCAGACAGGGGATGAACCTTGGTTACATCCACTGAAAACTGCAAACAAAACTTACAAAAGGAGCTGAATCAAAGGTTTGAGTGTGGTAAATGTGTCTGAGCCACAATATCTCTCTGTTGTTCCATTTAGGCTTCACTCATTAACCTACACCCAGGGGAAACTGGCGGGCATTGCAACCGCGTGCAGAACAATGCTTTTATTATGGGCCCTGATTTCCCAGGGTTCCATATTTCACTCCTGTGATGACTCCAGTTGACAGAGCCACCCATGTCATGTGTTAAGGCAGGGTTGAAATCTTCATTCGACCGCTTAAGCAATTTAACAATGACTGTCCATCTGTGGGATTTCACTCATTAGCGCTTTTGCTTTCACAGAGACGGGAAGTATGTGAAGAGAGATCCCGGAGACTATAATAGAGTGAGTGTGACTTTTGTCTTCTCGAGAGAGAGCCACGAGTCCTGAGGGTGATCTAAAATTCAGCAGTAGTCCCTTAAAAATGACCACGGTAGTAATCACAGAAAAACATTTGAATTTCATTCAAATATGCTTTTTATTTCCTGCTTTCTCATTAGGCCCTAACTCTGAACACAGCAAAGTTTGCTTGTCTTCTATGTGTGATCACCAAATTTCAACTCACATGTGAACCAATGTGACGTGACTTTTTGCTGCAGCTCCAATCTTGTTCAGCACCTCTGGCTCTGAAATGCAGGCCAACAACGGCTGTGTGCCATTGTTTAGCTACCAGTGTCACCTAGCAACGCCAGCCACAGACGTTTCTGCGTGATGTATGGAAGCTGTCTGCAGTATTTACAAAGCCCTCTTGACTGACATTGACATGTTTGCAATTTTCTGTCTGAGACGTCAGACTAAGTTACACGGGGCTTTTAAAATGGAAATAAGTGCAAAACTCAAAATGTTTAGAAAAGGGCACGTAATTATTCCTAATCTGATCTGACAAAAGGGCAGTTAAAGTTCGTTTTTAAACACGAACGTGGTTTTGTGTTTGTAAAAGTATAATTAAAAAATAACATCCTTTTCGCCATTAAAGTTATCAGCATTTACAAGCACAAGTAATGCTCCGAAAAAACAAAAGTACCTAGTACTGCATGGTTACATGAGCTCAAAGCATTTGCTATATATTAAACTGCAAGTCTTTTCACCTCATTGGTATCTGTCATCTAAAGATTACAGCGTTACACATCCACAGTGTGTCACACCCACTTGTAAATCTTGAAGTAGGTGATTGAATCGAGATTCTGGTGTCAGTAGCTCTTGTTTCTCTTCCCAGAGGAGGCCATTGACTTCCACAGCAGCAGAGCCCCATGTTGCAGTACATTACTGCAGGCCATCTGGCCTCAGTTCAAAGCCTCACAGATAGAGGAGAGTCTTTTCCAGAGGGCCTGTACTGCATACTGTGCAACTGGCGTGTCTTAATATCCCTAACCCCAGCAGGACATGCGCCGCAGCAGCTGAAAGTCCAGCCAAATAACGTGTTCTTGCATAAAATGTCTAACGCAGTAACTTCATTAGCTGGAGATATGAACAATAGTTCGGGGTAAAGAATCAGAGTGTGTTAGGAAATAAATCAGTTTCTTTAAACATCAATTCAGAGTTAGAGCCCACACGTAAACACGGCGCTGTCAATAAACACGGTGTGGTTGTAAGCTGGTGGGCATGTTGATGGTTTACATAAACAGGCTCACAGCACATTCATGAACACATGTTCTTCCCCATTGTCCGAGGCAGCCACACACTGATAAGGTCTTGGATTGCACTCCAGCTCAAAGCAAACCACAAAAGGCTTCCTTCCTCTGATCCGCAACCTCCCACAGTGAAAAGAGAAGACCAGTAGATGGTTGACATGCAGGGAGGAATTCTGGGGAAGGAGAAGATGGAAAGGTTCACAGTAGGAGAGTCGAACTACTTGCAAGCACCAAATAGATGCAGACATGCAGCAACAGGTCTAGTTATGTGATTTCTCAGCATGCGATCGTGCCAGCTTAGAGTTCAGTATGTGGACCTACCAGATAACGTCTAAAGCAGAACTTTGTGTGATGCTGTTGTTTTGAACACATCATAATAATGGTCACTTACCTTACTCTAAACCTTTCCACCCTTGCCGCTTAATACTTGTTGTTTAAGAGCCATGGTATTAAAAAACGAAATAAAAGAAGAAATGTTTGCATTCACTTCTCTGCCCCAGATGCTCTCCTACAGTCACGGCATTGAATGTGATGTGATATCCAGATGTTAGTCAAAGGATGTCTGCCCTGGGGTCTGTAAAATCAAGTGTTTACACTTGAACTTCTGGTTAGCCAAGCGTATTCCCTTTACAGTCCTGTCCAAACAAATAATACCTACGTGGAAAAGCGTGAGCCCGATTCAGCCACGACTCCTCCATCCAGCTATCGTCACCATCAAACGAGCACATGATGGTGTTTGGAATCGTCATTTTTAGGTTTCTTGCAGCAAAGCTCTCTCTAACAAAGACCGAAGCAATCAAGATCAAGACGACATGTAACCTCAACACAGACACTCTAGATGAATTATAGTATGGATGCAGCATACACAGGTAAACCAGGCAGGACGGTGGGTCGGCTCTCCGGCCACACAGAACAGCAGAACTGTGGAGGTCTTCTTGCTCCTTGTTCAGATTTCATGATGAATCACACACATGTGACATCACAAACTATTTTCGAACTTAAGTTTCATTGTGACCCACTGTTTAGTTTTCAAATGCTTTCGTGCTGGATGCTGGCACAGAAACCGCTCGGTCAGGAAAAGACTGCAACCTCTCATCGATAGAAAGCTCAATTTTCTAGTTTACCAGTGTGACGGCTCCACTGGAGATTGCAGTGTGCTTTTTCCCACAGCCACTATCGGTCTTCTGTACAGTCTGGGTTCCTTTCTGCTTTATCACTGATTAAAATGAATGATATCACACTTGCTGGACTATGAATGGGCACAATATGGCGCCTTCTAGTCTTATCTAGATGAGTGATTTGAACAGATACTGGTTCAATTGGATGGTTGCATTTAAATTTAGTGCTGAAATAAAGTACACTATCCTCTTTTCTAAAATCTCACATATCTACAGCGCTTGTAATGTACAGTTATGTACACGGCATACAGCACTCTGCATTATTTGTGAGTTTTGTATGTTGTTGTGTCTGCTGCAGCACTATTAAAGTCACACTGCAGTCTTATTCACTAGAAGCACTATGGAGAAATGTTTTCACGGGCAGGATTCACATTCTGTTTGGATCGTGCATGCATGAGGCACAAACACATATTTTCTGGTAGCTTTCACGCTACCATACTGAATGGCTGTACACATCTACGGCATTATAATAAAATCCACCCAAAACAGTAAATTATACTGAAAACAGCAACGGTATCCTAACAGAAACGATGACGTCTGACGTCTTAGAAAAAAACAAATGTGTCAAATCTCTGAATACTGAAATCCTGGTTGTAACTGCGTTGTTTTAAAATGCTGTTTCTCAGCACAGGAGCTAAAGAGACGTTTTAGATCTCATAAAAAAGCATTCTTGCAACTTCAAGAGCTGCCACTACGGGACATATTTCAGGGCTGTTTTTGGAGGAGAAAAGGAGCCTACTCCACGGTAGGTACTTGTGAACTGGCAAAATGTGCTGGGCGAGGCGCTTCGCTGATTTGTTACACTTGGAACACCATTTTTGTAAAAAAAAAAGAAAAATGCTGTCTTTAACATAACCATCAACAACAGAAAATCCTGTATTTTATTCTTTATATATGGCTGCGACAAACAGTACATGTCGCTGTTGTCTAGGTTTCAGTTTCACAGATGTATCGTCATATAAATGATGTTGTTGTTTTGTTTCGGCTGAAGCTGGTGCAAAATCATTTGTCACTTCATCAGTCTGGTGGATCGTACACAGAAACACGAAGGTGACACTGCACATTAGGAGGACATTCGTCCACATGTCTGCATCACCTCGTGTCTGGGCTGCAGTGGAAAATCAGCTAAGTACAGTTCCACTGCTAATCAGACTGAATTGAGCTTTAATGCAGATATTTACATCTGAGCTGAAGTGTTACACCGAGCCCAGGGAATCATGTGTGCAACACAAGGGGAAAAAAGGAAAATGCCCCCACTGAAGAAAAAAGAATTTCATCATGACTGCATTAAAGCTGCATTAAACTCTGTTCTTCCCTGCTTTGTGCATATGTCACTGTGTAATTGTTGTATGCTTAACATACATATTTATCCAGTTTTTGTCTATAAAGGTGCAAGTTTTACAGCCAGGTTTAAGCTCAGCATCACACTGAGAATTACACAGTGAGAGAAGCCAAATGCATATAGTGGGACTGTAATGAAGACCTACTTTTTGTTTCTTTTAAGGAGCATAAAAGCAGTTCTACAGACATAAACGTGAAGGCTGCCTGAGTGCCTATACAGCTATAATATGTGCATTTTCCCCTTTTTTTGGTTCCTGGTATAGCTGAATACCTTTATGACCTAGAGCTTGCTTACTGAAAAGTAAAGTCTTGGGGGAAATACCATGCTATATGGAAATTAATCTTGTATGGCAAGATGAAAACTTATTTGACAAATTACCATTGCCCTGACGTCTTTCTGCAAAAGTTAAGCCATTATGTTACTGTAATGAACCTTAAAAAAACCTCATATCTACAGTTAGATGTCTACCCTTTAGCTGCTTACAAATACAACAGCCTGCCTAAGAGGTATCATTAGGGACAATCAGTCAATACAAACCTTCTTGCAAAATAGTTTGTGGAACAATCTCTCACAGGGCCGAACCAGTCCGTGTGAATATTAACTAAGTCTGAACCAGTGAACCAATTTTCACGTGTTTATCCCTGATGGAAGCTTGCAGAGGTAATCTGGAAGGTGCATTTAGCTGTTATTAGAGAAAGCAATATTGTTCAAGCAGGAGCATGTGGAACAGTCACATGTGGTGAACATAATGCTGCTTCGATATACAAAATCTCTTGTGCTGAGTTATTACACTGAAACAACACTATTAAACCCAACGTGAGGAAAAGCATTAAAGAAGTCTTTGTGGGGAATTTTGTAGTTCCCACACATGCTCAATTACGGGGGGAGAAAAAGGGACATGTGCCAAGCTTTTGAAAAGAGGAAATCGTTGCTCGGGCAAACAGAAGAAATGCTGCAGAGTAGTAGAAACAACCAACAAGTATGTGCTTTGGTCTTTGGACCGTAAATGCATTGAAGTAGAGAGTGTGGGATCAAGCTCACCATGGCTGATTACATAGCTTAATGGTCTTGGCTTCACCTCATGTTTTACAAGCCCAAATGGTCCCAGTGGTCTGATAAATCATCAGGATATCGAGTCAGGTTGCTCCAATGAACTGTTGCCATTCCCGTATTTCAAACTAAGGAAGCACAACACATACTAGGCCAATATAAATAACCATCTGTCCTGAACAGATCACAAAAACTCCACATTTTCTTCTTTATTTGCTTGGACTTGTGCATCATAGCTCTCAGCATGAAATGCCTTGAAACCTAAAATGTATTTTAGATTTCAAAACAGCTAAATAAAAGCCTTTTATGACTCAGAATCTTAAATAAACCAAAAATTAATGGCAAGACAACACGTGCAGTACAGCTCTACAGGTGGGCTGTGTCTGAATGAAGCTGTGAAAAGGTTACTGCTGACAGCTCAACAGACTGCTCGTTATGTGTACAGTCATCCCGTCTGAGTTCCCCTGTCATGCTAAATACTAACAGAAAGTGCAGGCATTATGCACTGTAGCTACTGAAGGCGTTATTATTGGCTATGTTTAACGAACAGCATAGGCCACAGTGTAAAGGTCTCATACACTGAGGTACTACAGCAGCTACCTCATTAGCTATAATCTCCCTGGAGTCCAAACAAACAGGTCGGGATCAGATATGCATTAAATGACCAGGCTGTGATGTGTGATGCAGGTAAAACAATAGAAAGATGCAGCTAACTTCCTTAGCATGTGTTTTTAGCTCCTCCTCCCTCCCCCCACTTGGTAGGTCAGATCATAACCTGATTCACCTCACCCCCCGCTATGTGCCAATTGTGAGGAGGGAACCTGTGACCACCAGGACTGTTAGGAGGTGGTCAGAGGAGGCAATAGCGGAACTACAGGGCTGTTTCGAGGTGACCGACTGGGAAACACTCTGTGAGCCTCACGCCGAGGACATCAATGGGCTTACTGAGTGTATCACAGGCTACATAACTTTCTGCACCGACTCCATTGTTCCAGCTCAGACTGTTCATTGTTACCCAAATAACAAGCCGTGGGTGACTAAGGACATCAAAGCCCTCCTCAACAACAAGAAGAGGGCTTTCAGAGGGGGCAACAAAGAGGAGGTGAGGAAGGTCCAGGTGTTACTAAAGGACAAGATCAGAGAGGCTAAGGACAATTACAGGAGGAAGCTGGAGTGGAAACTCCAGCAGAACAGCATGAGAGAGGTGTGGAGGGGCATGAAGACCATCACTGGATTCAGGCCAACCAACAGCAGGGGAGCTGAGGGAGGTGAGAATAGAGCCGACGAGTTGAATCTGTTTTTCAATAGATTCGACACCACAGTGTCTGCTCCCACCCCCACAACCTCACCTGTAGTCAGCCTGGAATCCAGAGCCACACCACTGTGCCAGCCTCTCTCTTCACATGTTGCCTCCTGTGAGATTCCTGACACCCCTCCCCCACCCATCACCTTCACTCAATACCAGGTTGAGATGCAAATGAGGAGACTTCACTCAGGCAAGTCTGCTGGACCAGACGGAGTGAGTCCCCTTGTCCTCAAGGCCTGTGCCCCCCAGCTGTGTGGAGTCTTTCATAAACTGTTTATGCTGAGTCTGAGTCTGCAGAGGGTCCCGGTGATGTGGAAGACATCATGCCTCGTCCCTGTACCAAAGACGCCTCGTCCCAGTGGCCCCCAGGATTACAGGCCCGTGGCACTGACCTCCCACATCATGAAGACCCTGGAAAGGCTCATCCTGGACCAGCTGCGACCCATAGTAAGACCACATCTGGATCCCCTTCAGTTCGCTTATCAGCCTCGTCTCGGAACAGAGGACGCCATCATCTACCTGCTCAATCGTGTCTACACCCATCTGGACCAGCCGGCGAGCACTGTGAGGGTCATGTTTTTTGACTTTTCCAGTGCTTTCAACACCATCAGGCCGACCCTCCTGGGTGATAAGTTAGCAGCGATGCAGGTGGATGCTTCTCTGGTGTCCTGGATTGTTGATTACCTGACAGGAAGACCACAATATGTACGTCTCCCACAGTGTGTGTCTGACAAGGTGATTAGCAACACAGGGGCACCACAGGGGACTGTCCTCTCCCCCTTCCTCTTCACCCTCTACACCACAGACTTCAGCCACTGCACAGAGACCTGCCATCTTCAGAAGTTTTCTGATGACTCTGCGGTGGTTGGATGCATCAGCAGGGATGATGAGACAGAGTACCGGGCTGTGGTCGACTCCTTTGTCACGTGGTGTGAGCAGAATCATCTGCAGCTCAACGTGGCAAAGACCAAGGAACTGATCGTGGACTTCAGGAAGACCAGGAAACACTTGACCCCTGTTTCAATCCAGGGGGTCAGTGTTGACATTGTGGAGGACTATAAATACCTTGGAGTACACATTGACAATAAACTGGACTGGGCTAAAAACACCACAGCACTTTACAGGAAGGGCCAGAGTCGTCTCTATTTTTTGAGGCGACTGAGGTCCTTCAACATCTGCCAGAAAATGCTGAGGATTTTCTATGAGTCTGTGGTGGCCAGTGCGATCCTCTATGCTGTTGCATGCTGGGGGAGCAGGCTGAGGGTCGCAGATGCCAACAGACTTAATAAACTGATCCGTAAGGCCAGCAATGTTGTGGGGATGGAGCTGGACTCCCTCAAGGTGGTGTCGGAGAGGCGGATGCTGTCCAAGATAAAGACAATGTTGGATAACACCTCCCACCCACTCCATGACATGTTGGTCAGCCACAGGAGCTCGTTCAGTGAGAGACTGAGATTACCGAAAAGCACCACTGAACGACACAGGAAATCATTCCTGCCTGTGGCTCCCTGTACAACGCATCCACTTAACACACTGTTTGCTGCTACAACTACACATGTTTCTTTTCCAAATATTTATTTATAAGTGACTTATGTATGTATGTATGTATATATATGTATATATTGTACTATTCTTAGTTAGTGTATTGTCTGTCTTGTCTTAATGTTGGTTTAAAATGGAGCACTGTAACAAAAAATAATTTCCCCCAGGGATCAATAAAGTATTCTGATTCTGATTCTGATTCTGATTTTTATATACTAATGCCAATCTACTGTAATGCTCTCAAGTAATAACTTTAATCCTATTAAAGGTTATTGTGACATTTACATAAGATGATGTTGAGATAATACGGCACATTTATTAAGATTATTCAAGCTAATGTATTAATGAACTTTACCTAAATTACTGAAAATACTGAAACGATTAGTGACTAACCTTACTCTTATAAGTTGTGTGCATGAAGACATTAAGTTATTTTCTATGGTGATAATATTTTACAGTTTGGGCCACTGCTTGGTCTCGTGCACGTGAACATGCACTACATGAACTGCATACTGTACACTATAGTCAGGTGGTTTCGGTGCCATTGCCACAGATGTATAAAATCAAGCACCAAGCCATGCAGTCATTTGTGACAGAACGTGTCATTCTAACGAGCTCACTGAATCAAACTGAACTATATTAGGATGCCACCATCACAACAACTCAGTTTGCAAGCTTTCTTCCCACCTGCATATTCCACCATCAACTGTAAGTGGTATTACTGAGCCGCGGAGTCCACACAAAGGTCCCGAGCAGGTTTGCCCAGTGCCCAGACGCGTATGGCGTAAAAGCCGGAATCACTCTGCTGAATGAAAAACATCAGAATGCTTCATAGCATGGCTTTCTTTAGGTGTAATGTGTAGGTGGCCCTGAATTTTTGTTCAAAATGTTGCAACGCACCAACAGACACTGCTTTAAAGGTGGAGGCATTTGCGCTCTGTATAACACATACCATTTGATATGGATTAGTAGCAACATAAAGCCCTCACGGTCCTGCACCTTTCAGCTAGAGTCAGATCTGAACTGGGCAGCAGATGAATAGGTACAGAATGGGGATTTAATGATAACCATGATTCAGCTTCAAGCTCCAGTAGTGTGATTTAAAGTCCCACAGCAAATAGAAGAATGAAATGTAAACCTTTAAAGCATCTAAGATATGTTTAGTATCTATATGAACTACCTGAACTTGATAAAACTGTGAATTATGTGGAGAATGAGAGCCCTGCGCTCACAATAGCTTATAGAGTTTCCTCCTACGCACGATAAACAAGCAAAACGAACTTCAAAGAGACCAAAATATTAAAATAAAATTAATTTCTGAATTAACACGCCAATGAAAACAAGTGTGTTCAAACAAACAGGAAAATGCAATCATTTAGTCCACGAGAAATCACACTGGTGCAGGAAGCAAAGTAACATAAATTTGCAGAATGGCCAAAGGCAAAGAAAGCAGAAAATGTGCAGTCTAATTCTAAGCTTAAATCTCAAAGAATCAAGACCAATTTTAATGATATGTAATTAAGGCCTAAACAAATTTTCCCCAACGGACACGATTAATGGGGAACTTATTACAGGGTATGGCACCCAAGGGGGTAATACATCCATACTAATCTCATGGCTGTCAGCCTAGGGGCTTCATTGCTATTGAAATGCCTTCATAATAAGGGCAAGAGTAGACAGGAGGTAGAGTGTCCAGGGAGTTAAAATTAGAGGAACAATAAATTAGCAGCACAGTTGCTTATAAAGTCAAAACAGATGACAGTCTGAAACTCCAAAACAACACGCACTAGCTCAAATTAAATTATATATACATTGTTGTCTGAAGGGGAAAACTGCGCGACAAAGAGACAAAAAGGTTAAGTATATTTGCCGAAGGTATTTTTTTAAACAGCATATTGCTTTACACAAACACAAGCAGAGATGAAGAACAAAGAGGAAAAAAACAGAACATATTACAGGAAACGGTGGTTCAGCTCGTGCATTTCTCTTTTTGTGTGTGTGGAAATAAGACCATAGAAACCCGAGGACAGACAGAATCACAACATCAACCAAGGCTGGGCAATTTAGCAGCGTTACATTCCATATAATGATTATGTATCACCGGTGTATGACAAATCACCACTTTTGGCATTGTGGTTGCATTAATTGCTTGCACACAACCAGCTCCATTACCCCGGCTGGGCGGAGTTAAAAGCGTGCAAATAAAAAGTGCCTCTCAAATCTTTCAGTCTGCAGACAAACTGGAGACAGTGGCATTGACAAAAAAGTTAACGTCAGAAGAGGGCCGGTGATTGATGACTCCATACCTGAAAGCTCCAACTGTGGCTGTAGCACAGAAACAATCTTCACATAAAGAACGCAGCACAGAGATCATATTCAGAGACGCAGGAAAGATGCTTTGCATGCTCAGTGTTGGATTCTGTGGACAATTTGAGACACATGACTCTCAAACAAAAACATGCAAATCCATTTTATTCCCCAAATAACCCGATCACGAGGCCACTCACGACAAGACGAAAACGTCTTTATTCGTAGTTTATCACAGCCCACGTTTAATAGAGATGATCATCAAATCCATATACTGTACACTAGCTCAGTGCCTCTATTAAGTGGATAAAATGGTAGAAAACACTTGAGTTTAATAACCCCTGAGTAAGGGAGGTCTCAAATCAAAAGTGCAATAATTGGGATCAGTCGTTAATCTACCATGAAGTCATTAAAATGTTTACCGACTGTGGTTTAGGCAATGATTGACCAAAAATATTTTGAGGATTTTCACAGATTAGATAAAATATGAAAAAATATAATGTAATGCAATTCTTGAGAAAACTGTAACAGCACACAATAAATGACAAACAGCAATCATTGGGACCATACTTAGAACTGGATGCTTGCCCATCCTATTAATAAGCTGTAATGACAATTTTACCTCACTTTACAATCACACTTTTGTTAAGCACTTTTTAAATTCAGGGTTGTAGAGGGTGGGGGCTGATCCCAGCTGATGAATGCATTATGGAGAAGTCACCAGTGTATCACGGCCTATTGACTGTGGGAGGAAGCCAGAGCACCCAGAGAAAACCCACTCGGGCACAGGGAGGAAACACCCCAGCCGGCCTGCAGATCAAACCCAGGACCGTCCACAGTCGCTGTGACACAAGAGCGCTGCCACATTTTTACATGTCATTAATTAAATGGTTAAGCGAGACCCTATACATTAACTGATTGTGCATTTTGTTTTTACTATATAAAGCTTTCTGGTCTTAATTACCTTTGAACCCTCTTTTCTGGAGTTTCTTCATTTCAATTCAAGTTTATTTGCACAAAACCAGTTTCCAACTGCACTGATCTCAGAGAAGTTACATTGTAAAGTGCTCGTATTTTTCATAAAGGAGCACAGCCCAACCTTGTGAGGAATGGATTTTTAAGTCAGGCCTTTTAACTGTACATACCTCCTGCCACAGTTAATGGTAACTTAAACCCATAGTAGAATGAATACCTGACTAATTGCAGAGCTCAGACTGTTGAACGTAACTTGGCAAATTGACCTGGCAGGGATCTCCATAAACGTTTCCTCCTGCTCAATGAGCATTTGCAAAATCCCTCCATGCATCCTGTTGTTGTTTGCGTTAAAGTTGGGAATGCTCCGTTTCCAACACTGAGGAATACTACCCGCATTATTAACAAACAAATTCTCCTTCAGTTTCATATGAAGGCTGAAGAGTCGATGCATATGGTTTAGTTTGGCTTCTAAACATCAAGCTAATGGGCTAAATTGCTCTCAGACTGAATGACAAGCATTATGTATAGGAAGTAAAAAAGAAACTGGATAGTCGGGAAGATGGTAAGGACATGTATTTGATTTTGTCAGAGCCACAATTGCCCATGTAATACTATTATATAGGTAGAAATCATGCAAAATGCTTTCCATCTTCATGCTTGAATGCTAATTCTCAGATCACTGGGAGAGGATAGAAGTTATTAAATGATGGGAAACACATTTTTAAAAGACGCATAGGTAGAACAAGGGGATGGGGGGAAGCTGATGGTTCGTGTATACCTCACTGTGAATTCAGTCCTTTGAGAACTGCCTGTGGAGGTGGAACCGCATCACCTGGAACGATACCATAAATCCCACTTCTTGACCTACCTTATGCTCAAACTATAGTATGATGAAATAAGTTGTTGGTGTGGATGTTGGTAAATCTGCAGAGGAGCAAAGGAAGACTAAATGCGCCTTTTTTGCGGCAGGGCCATCAAGGCGCCATCGTCCAAAACAAATAAATAATTCTAAAGAAAGGCACATTTTAAAGGAGCGTGCACCAACATATGCCAGTGATTCCATACTCGTATCGGAAAGGCAATTTAAAGACTGAGAAAAACAGCAAATGTATAGAAAAAAATCAAGTGGCATCCCTTGGTGATTACACCACAAACCTCAAACAACTTTGTCTTACGGTGAAGGGACATGCCGGCTTTTCCATCGCTAATGTTCTTTCCACTGCCTTTGTGACAGAGCTAGCATCTGTGTCAAATTATGCCCACAAAAGCAAAGCAGTTGTTGCAGCAGCATTGTATTTAAGATGGAGTTTACTTGCTAAAGCACTTTGCATATTCCCATGAAGCTTGTAAAGTGAACCCTGCAGCCTAGGCAAGCCCAATCAGAAAACACCTAATAACATTCACTGACAGTAATCACAAGGATATGTTGCAATCACTGCTACACAGCAAGAGTCCTGCTTGCAGGAAACAGCATGAGGTCTAGCTATCGCACAGCAAGAAGCTCACCCTCCTGTCAAAATCAATGCTTTTTTGACTTATTAATAAACATGGCCAATTAAGTTGCAGAAACTATTTGCACACTTTGAATCAAGTTGCTCTTTAACAATGCACTAACACTACCATTGTTGTGATACAACTTAACACAGCGATAATGACATAATGTCTTTACGCAATATTTAAGCATTTTTAATAACACTGGTTAACAATGTTGTCCAGTATAGAGTCACCACAGATTTCCACCACCACAGTTCAATCTGTGGCGAAATAAATAAATGAGCAATAAATAAATTAAAAACAAAAAGCGCAATTAACTGGATTTTCAAGTAATTTTAGGCACTTTTTTAAGCTAATAGCATCAGTTTCAGTTGCTGGTCTTCCAAATATGCAGGGGCCTTTTTTCCCCAATTTATAACATTAAATGTTTTATGAATTTTCTTTAAATATTAAAGAAAAAAAGTACTTTTTTATTTCATGAACTAAATGAATGCTGAAGAAAATATACAGTAACAATTATATTTCTTTCACTGTTTTTTGTCTTTAAACTTTAAAACTCACTAAAAGTCGAGACAAGGTGACCAAATCTCAGTGATGAAGGCCACAAGAGTAAAATGCTAATTTTTCACTCCACTGTCTTGAAAATGTTTGTCCCCAAGCTCTTACTTTAAACTAAGTGACTTCATATTTCCAAGCAGTGTCCTCAAGGCACAAAGTCGAAATAAACAGACACGGGAAATGGCGAAGGTAGCAGTACTTTATGAACTTTATGTATTTCTATTCAGTAAAATAAACTCATCTGTCTCTCCACTTCCTTTTTAAGTGCCAGGAGCAAAAAATAAGAAGCCGTTAAGTGTTTTCTTCTGCTTGACCGGCAAAATGTGGCTCCAAAGCCAAAGTGAAAGCAAAGAAGAGGGAAATATCTTGGCTAGAGCACCAAAATATCACGGTGTCAGCGCCGGTTTGTGAGATGTCTGTGGCTTGTCTGTGTGACTTCATTTGTGAGGTGTTTGTCTCGTGGCCAAATCATTCATCAAAGACGTATTAAAGCTCAGGCCGTAGTAGTGGTTGCAGTGTAGTACTGGTACCCTCTGAATCAGCTTTAGTATATTTAATCAAGTCAAATTTACCTTTTATTTTTGCAAGCTTCTTTCTATCAACTCTCTCAAAAACTGTGAATGATGGCTACAAGGTAACTCTTCTATCAATATGTATGCACGTGTTGATGTGAACCTCATAAAGACACCCAGAATGCACACATTAAAATTTTATCCTTTACTAAAAAAGCACGAACCATCCCATGTACCAGAACTTAAATGCATTATTGCAGGTAACATACAATAAAATGCATGTTCTTTTGAAACTGTCACATATTTATTGATATTGTTTGTGAGAGTTGGTTATAGAAAAATCCTGCTGAACCAAAATAAGTGGTTCAGTCTGGAGTGGGTGAAATTTAATTTGATTAGAGCGTTTAACAGAACTTAAATTTGGATATCTCCTGTACTTATGAAATTATGGGAGCTCAAAAATAGCGAGAAAACAAAGCTAATTAAAAAAAATGCAACATTTTGACCCAGCTCTTTGTATTTTCAGGGCCACAGACTTGGGAAATATTTATAACATGAAGGTAAAATGCTGCATGAATTCATTCAAAATGTTTTGTACAAAAAGCCAAAAACTGCTGCTTTTGAGATAGGTGCTACCCACTAATTGATTTTCCATGGAATAGCTGACCGTACTATTTCATTTGTGCCACACTAGCATATTTTCAGTCTTTAATGGAGACTTTTTAAACACAGTCTGATTTATTGCTTTTGTTTTGTGTTGACAAAACTCAACAATATCAACAACCTGATGCCAGATTAGTTTGAAGTGGTTCTTAAACCTGCAAAAGACGATGCATTTTAAATGCATCCTTTGTCTGCAACAAGAAAACTCTTATTCATAATGTGTCTTTCTGGTCTTTGAAGAAAAGAAGATACATTGTAAAGTCACACCATGGCACTTGTGTGCTTTAGATGCTTTTGATTACACAGCTGCAGTTTTCCCTTAAAATGAAAAACCCTGCTTAATGGTAAATGAAGCAAATGAGAGCTGTGTAATTTTGTGTAACTTTGTGAAATCTGCAAAACAACAAGGACGGTACAAAGATTGTTCTGATTAATGTTCAGTGAATAATTGCTCAAGTATGTCTTACTTTTTAAATTATTTACCTACTGTAATTAACTGCGAGGAGACAAAGACATTCAATTATATTTTATATAAGAAACAGGGAAATAGTGTGTATGCAGCGTATTTCAAGCCGTGTCACAGATACTCGAGCTCCTGCCGAAAGATTTCATGGCAAATGCTTTATTTGCTTCAAACGATCATTAGTTATAAGTGAGGATAAAACTTTGAACGAAATAAGGTAAATAAAATGATTCAGTGGGATGAAGCACTTTTCTTCTTATTTCTAAATGACCATTAGATATTCTTTTAAAAGTACATTTCAAAACATAACATTAATATTTATTCATTTATTTAAAATACATGACAAGCTCAAAACACATTAAACATATTAAAAAAATACACATCAATTTGAAACTTTAGGTGTGAATAAATAAGTCTTTCCTGAATGACCTGCACTCTCTGCTGGTGTAATAATGTCAATCCCAAACCGAACATTTCCACTGCAAGAAATCCAGCCTTGCACCATAAATAGCTTCGCCCACAAAGTCAGACCTCTTTGTCTCAGTCCTTGTTATGGTTTACCCATTTCAGCAGTCGTTATTATCGCCCTGTCTTGAACAGTCATGAGCGCGAAGGAAGACATCATTTCAAACGCTGGTCATTTCATCATTAATCTCCGAGGAGAGTGTGAGAGGAGGCAAATGAAACAGAAGTAAGAGAAGGAAATGGTGAGTGTTGGAAACAAGACAGAGGCTCTTTTTCCATTTCATTCCAGTCCATTTCACAAACATCCATATTTGAAATGTTGGGTGAAGGCAAGAGCTCAGAACACATCTATCCAGAGAGCATTAGGAAAGTACTGTAGATACACGAGATCGTAAAAAGATGGGCAGAGACCGTCGAGAAGCCATTGTCAGCAACAGCAGAATTTATGCTGAGTGCAGTTCCATTGTTGAGGTGAGGTGAGGGTGATACGTGTATGTGATTGTTAGTACATCAGCCCGTGCATGTGAGGAGCAATTGTTTAGTGCATTGCCCTAATGTGGTACATTTCCGTCAGGCATCTGTAGAGAACATGCTGTCATTGCTCCTTTCTGCTGCCACTCTCCTTTCGCACTGTGAAGTTTTGATGCATTTTTAATTCCAGTGGTTACCATGGAAATGCATCCCCCCCCTCTTTCTTTTTTTGTGTCGGCTGCACTGTGAAAAGCAGGAGCATGGCGGGGACCCAAGGTGACAGTAGTTGAAATGTGTTCAAATGTTTCACCGACTGCCAGGGCCCAGAAGCAAGGTCACTTCTATTCTTATTCTGAAGGAGTAAACCTCTCCTTAAAGAAAGAAAGAAAAAACCCCCAACAAACATCACAGGACTGCCAGATCCAGTATTTTGTATGAGCACATAATTACACCTTACATCCAGAGAAATAATATTTAATTGTCCCATGCGTCACAGAAGCTGGGAATAAATGGCATTTTAAATTTTTCAAATATCTACTTTACCTGCAGCCTAAATATTGCTGAAACTGTACATATGATGCTCTTTATTCTATCGATTCATCAAGTTCACACCCTTGAGGGCTGTACGCAATGAATCATCTCAATATATTTTGAGTAGCAGGATAAATGACCAAGTTCAAAGGTCACTGATTGTAAGGCAGGTGAACGAGGGTAAAACTGCTAGGGTAGTGGAACACAACCAACACTCAGCAACTGAAGGACAAGAAGAAGAAGAGGCTCAGGTAGATCTCGGGTTTAACGGTTTAGAAGAAATGCGCCCCAGAGAAGCAAATGTTTTCTTGAAATACCAATTTGGGGTGCGGGGGTTCTAATGAACTGAAAATAAATGCTACATTTACCAGGTTTTACTTTTGAATTATTGTCACCACTGTCAGATGAGAGTTTGTTTGGGTGATGCGCCAACCGCACCTAAAAGCGTGTCTGAGAAAAGCAAGAAAAGCATCACCAAGGAGGACAAAGCACAACTCCTCTAAGCCTCAAGGGTCCCTCAGGCCATATTTTAAGGATCTAGAGGGTGAATATAGCAGTATATAAACTTGTATCTCCGATGCTTCCAGTGGTTGGAAATGGCTGACTAGATGCTAATAAGCTTGCTCTGTCATGCTTAGACTGTCAGACCTGGTGCAACTGCATGTTAAGATAAAGAGCCTACATTTGGTAATGCCAAATCCCAAAGGTCCTAGATCCCAGTTGAGTTTTAGCATATGAATGAGCATAAGTAATGCAAATATATTTCCAGAAAACTTTGCTTGTCCTTCTTTCCTCCCCCCGGACTCTGGGAGAAAATTCGCCCTAAACATAAATCCATCTTCTCTCCAAGCTGGTCTTTCTGTCTGGAGATAGGTTTTGTTCATGGCTGGCTGGCCTTACATTTTGTGGTTGGTGATTGGCAGTGTCCAGTGGGCCAGTTCCTTGAAGACTCCCCCTGTACTGTCTAGAGGTCCTCTGCTATTGATTTCCTGCTTGCGCTCGCTGCTTGACCTGCCAATCAATGGTCAGAACAGTGGGATGTCATTGGGAGCAAGTTGACGACGTGTGATGTTTGGCAGACGTGTAACTGATGGTACTGAACGAGCAAAACATATTAGGTAGAAAGCGGGAGACGGAGAGCAGACAAAGGGAGCACAAGCTAAAACTTGGTCTTTGGACTCGGAGAGAAAAAGAAACGTTAATCTTGAATTAAAAAGCAATGAGGTGCTTATACATTTCAGGGAGAGATTCTCTGAAATCCAATCACTTTGGACAGAATCACCTCACGCCAAGCAGTGACTCAGTGATGGCTATTTTCTTTTTCTGTAAAGTGCAAGCAAGTGTGACTTACTGTACTCCTTCGATCCAAGTAACAAGTGATTAGCTGTAAAGAATAAATCTTCAGAGGAATTCATTTGAACTGCGAACAGTGGAGTGGAAACTATTGAGAAACATCACACCCCCAGAGTTTTTCTGTGTGATTTTGGAGATGGACTCAAAGGGAGGCCCAGAATAAATAAATAGGATTTACTTGTAAGGAGCACAGTGTGTTGAACTAGCCTTTCTAATTCAGTGATTTTGTGACAATGCCGCTCAGAGCGCGACAGCTGACTTCACGACACTCTGGCAAGTAAATTCCTGTGTCAATGATTAAAACACTCGGAATCCCACATGAATTCCTTTACGCTCAAGCAAAACATTGTTTCCCTGCTAGAAACAAGAGCTCGACATGTAACTTTTGAATTAAGTGAAACCTGCTCAATGCCACTACATTTGTACTTGTTTGGGATTTGGCAGAGCGGAACTAACTAAACGTCAGAGTTTTGCTACTTTGTAGCCAACACTGTGATTAAAGCAGTAGAAAAGTTTATTTTGTAATAATGACACAGATTATGTAAATAAAATAAGAAACAAAGAATCAAGTATCTAAATCGCAGATATGCAAACTGCTACTTTTCCCCATGGACATGAAAAACAATATATATACAATGCAAAGACGCCTCAGTTGTTATAGATTTTCAACTAAATTTTCCAAGCTGCAAGTAACACTGTAAGACATCCACTCCCAGTGGGTTTAAAGTAGTTTGTATTCAGAAATACTGTAAGGATTTTTAATAGATTTACATTCTGAAATTGTAACTGATATTAAGAAAACCCTCAAAACTGATTTAAGTAATAAAGATTTTGAGTTATAGAATTTCCAAAGTACTAATTATATTGTAGAGTAAACAGATTGACTGCATTATGCCTACAGGACAGCTCGTGTTTTAATTGCTGACAACATTTTTGAACAATTCAGTACAATTTAAACCATAACTGTTGTCACTAATTACCTCCTGACATAGTTAACAGAGTTAAGCAAGAAAACATAATCAATTTTTCATCAGCTTGTTGTTGTAATGGTTGCTTCTCCCCATTAATGTGTCCCGCTGTAATCCTTACGGACCAGTCAGCATGAAATATATATCTCCATAAATACTTTAACGTTGTGCTGATGTCTGCCTCGCTCCCCCCGGTTGCAGAAGCGCCACCTTTCAAGTCTGATGAAACAAGGATTTTTAACTTTGATTTGATAATGCCGCAGATTAACATCAAGATACCAGAGCGGCGTTCATTTTCTCACTACTGAGATTTTCTTTTACAGTCAAACAATCACAGAAAAGTTGTGACACTGCATTCTCAATAAGCAATTTCAAAGTTTTTTCAATAACTTTGCAAGGATGGCCGAGCCAGGCGTTCAGCTGATACAATGCTATTTTGTTGTCAAGGGTACTGGCGTCAGCAGAATCAAAACGTGCCGGCGGTAGACCTAGCATCAAGTTGTCTGCAAAGGAAACACTTTACCCACAGCTTCTCTGACAGTTATGAGAAACCGCCATTAGTGCATTATGCATAATTGTACATGCACTACTATCAAGTGTCAGTGAAAGACAACGGGCAGAGCAGCTTGCTGTCGACTATGGCACATTTGCTATTGTGAACCATCAGCATTTCTCTATGTAAATGGAGTTGCTACAAAGGGCCATTTTCCAATCTGCTGCCATGAAATCACTCTACCTAGGCCCAGTAATGACCAACCTTGG
The DNA here is from genome assembly GCF_041146795.1 of Maylandia zebra. Lineage (NCBI taxonomy): Eukaryota > Metazoa > Chordata > Actinopteri > Cichliformes > Cichlidae > Maylandia > Maylandia zebra. The sequence continues at coordinate 40,152,988 of NC_135181.1, read as the reverse complement.
AAGCGGATTTCCACTCAATTTATTTTCATGAAAGACAACAGTAGGTGAAATACAAATTTTCATCCTGGACAAAGAGGTTTTTATATGTAAAGAGTTTTAATATCTTTTAGTGTGCAGACTTGTGTATACACCTGTCTAGGTAATGATGGATGGCTTAATATGTAACAGTAAATACATTTTCTACAACGCTCATTACTTTCAGGAACATAAATATTTTTTTCTTTCCCGGTGATCATTTTTATTTCTGTCAGAGCTGCTGAAAGACATCAAAAAATATGTTACTTCACCGTGCGCTGCATAGCTCGACTGCCTCTGTAGTGAGCGGAGTAAAAAAGCATTAATGATAATTTTACAGAGTTTTACTTAATAATATTCAAATGAATTTCTATAATTTTTAAATAAAGGAACTTGCAAAAAACAGACTTAACTGAATTAACTTGTCTAATTTAAAATAACATGAAGCACCGGTAACTGGATAACAAATTACACATGTAAAATATACATTTTAAGCCTGATTATTTGCCTTAGAACACATTATTAGGTAATTTCATTGCTTTTAAACATTCAAATACGCTTTCTTTAACAGAAAAACCTCACCAGAAAACACACTTGTGTAAATGTAAAGCTAGGATCAAATCAGTAAAGCTCTAATATTTTACAGTAAACCTGGAATATTACCTGGTTTTTACACATTTTCTTTTTTTTCCTGACAGTGAAGGTCAATTCTCAAACATGGGGATGGATATAGAGTAGAGAATTAAAGCTGTTTCTATACCCTTTACATTTGCACACAGGCAGGGATAAATCTTCTTCAGGGTTTCAAAGTCAAAGAAAGGAAAAAAGAAGATCTCACCAGAATGTACATCGCTCAGTCGTTTTGATCATTTTCTTTCTGCTTACTTTTAATCAACAACTTATCATTGGTGATTGTCCGTGATATGTACTTGACAGTCCAGCGTGTGATTAGACGAGGATAGAGAGGCAGAGCAGAACATGGAGCTGAAGGGCTGCGGGGCACCCTTCCCATCAAGACATGCTCCAGTGTAATTAGACATTAGCACCCAGCAGGAAGTCTGCTAACATGAGCTGAACCCCGATTAGAATGATTATCAGAGATAATTCACTTTAATAAGTACATTACAGACCACTGGACTCATGCAAGTAGAGATAAAAGTGGATGTTTTTGTAATTACTACTTAATTGGTGCATGCGGGGCAGCTGATTTTAATGCAGGATTTGAAAATACTGAAACAACCTCTGCAATTTATCAAAATCGTCAGAACCCTTCATTAAAATCTTTGCAGCCCAGCACTCAGTATAATCAGTATGATTACTTGAAGAACGTATAATGCAATAACGTATTATTTTTTCATGCCATTTCAGTTGTTTAAATATTAAGAGTAAAGTTACATATTGTAGACACCATAAGTGATGCCTTTTCAAAGCATCCACAAAGAGGACAGATTGAATGAAATCCATATTCTTAGATCAACACCGCAAACGTTATATTCTGGTGAAAGCACATTCAGTTTGACACGGGAAAAAACGCTCACAATATTATGGCAAAGAGCGTCTTTGTTGGAATGAAAAGAAACCTGTCGCCCCAAATGGCCACCGCCGAGATAGTGCTCTTTAATATCAGAGACAGCTAAGTGTAGCTTGAAGCTACAGACATTGACAAGCCAGGCCTGTGGGGACTGGAGGAGATAAGCGTGGCACACAGACAAATACAACACTTGACTTTTTCTGCTCGTCAGCTAGAGTTGCACAGGGATTACAGAGTCAATGCTTGTTCTTCTATTTGAATACAATATCTATTTAGAAGTAACAAAAAGAAAAAGCATTCCACTCCCACTAGAGTGAGTTCAACTAATTTTACTGGACTGCTCATGTGAGACACAGCTGGGAGTCCAAGATCCCAAGACAGGCCTTTGTGCACAGGGCTGCTAGTCTGAAATGCTGCATTAGGCTTTGCAGGCATGATTAAACTATGTTTTACAACACAAGCTGCACACAAATACACGCCGAGCAGAAGAGAAATGCTGTTAAAATATTGTATAGCTCAGTGCAAACAATACGTTTATCTTGCAAGAAACAGAAAACCATTATGAGTTTTCGAAAAGAACCAGTTTCATACTTTTAATACAGCATTTGCCGTTTACAGTATGTCATGTAATGAAAGGCAAAAGGTGGAAAACAAAAAAAGCTCTGCGAGTATTTACAGGCTTTTTCACATCTCTGAGACACAATCTCGCTGTCTCACCATCTGACAGTACCTACAAGGACACTTCACAATGGTTTCTCCCCAGGGGGCCTGATAATACCTGCTGCCAACCTTCTTTTTGTTCCTTGCTTCTACACGGTGGGTCACGATGTCACTCTCGCACCGTCCGTCGTATTTGTGACTTTCGCAAACCCTAAATTTTCTTACCTTTATTGAACGTCTACGAATTTTAAAAAAATCAATTGCAGCCTATGAACAGGGTGAGGTTTTTGTACTTTGTGTATTTTATCTGAGTCATGGTGAAATGTGAATCAGACCTGTCCCTGTGACATTTGACTCCACAAGGTGTTTGAGTTGCTTGTCTTGCTCTGTGTTACAGTGAAAATGAAATCTTTCCAGTCAATTATGCGAGCAGCAGTGAATGCTGTGGCACTGAGGGATCCACGGAGCATCTCAGATGCTGACATGTACTCCTTGCTACATGCATGCACACACAGTGACACACATTAAACCATGAACTCTGTAGCTCAGCTGCTCCACTCGAAGCAGAATCATATGCAAAACTCGTGCAGGCCCCAGTGTCTGTCATGTCATTCATGGTGCTAATGATTTAGCAGCGTGGAAAACAGTTACAAAGCTGCAAAATATTTTACATACACGCATGCACATGCACAAGACTGTAGAGTTATGCCATTGTTTTTATTCTTGGGGTGCTACGTTTTGTATCAGCGTAACCCTTCTTCTGTCCCTATGATAGTTTGTTTTCTTTGCATTCAGGTTTTATTTTAAGTTGACTGATAGTGTCTTTTCACAGCATTCTGTAAATTTCAGACTTCTGCTGAAAAGTTTGTCTTTGTGTACAAGAATGAACTAAAGAATTAACCGCTTAAAAGGGACGAGAAAGAAGAAAATTGCTTACCACATTCTTCAACGTTTGGTGGATTATCCCGGCTTTGAATGAGCTGCACACTGCATAAGAGAAGCATGTTACCAGCTACACCTGCTAAACTGTGAAAGAAGACGTACTAAAATCCAGTAAAGGGAAAATACGACAACACAGCACATTCCTGGATGTTTTTTTAAGTCAGTGAATTCGTCCTTACAAAAATGTTTTTTGTATTGTTACTGTTACAATTTAAATTTAATATAAAATAGGTGTTTTTATGCCAGATTTTTGTGCAATGAACACGAATATGTACAGTATGGATGTGAAATCAACTGTTGATTGATTATGTGAAACATAAGGACCTGCTTTAACTCTTGTTGGTGTTTATTCAAATTGTTGGCAATGCCTGTCAAATAAGAGGCCTTAACTCATGAGTCCTGTAATCCAAAAATAAAACAAGAAACAACTATGAAACTCATGGTCACTACAATGTAATCAAGCATTTATGTATTTGTGCAAGTAGGAAGAGTTGGCCTACTGTTGATTAAGGTGTACTGAACTGTCAGCTCAGTTTTCAGAACAGAAATGTAACTTTGCGTGAAAAGAAAAATGCTTTTCAGATAGATGCATTGCTTTTGAAATAGCTAAACTGTTGAGGCACGAGTGTGGAGGAAATCTTATGTGACCCGGTCAACTTGTGTAAAATGAATGCCGCGGAGTCCGATGTCTCAGACGGCACATAATAAAGTTCGGGCGTGGAGAAAAGAGAACGTGTAAAAAGCCACTCTGTATTCTAAAGGTTACTTTTAAAACAGGACATATTTATACTGCAGCTTTATCTGTATGTGTCTGCAGAGTCCTATAAGGTTAGAACTGCCCGTCTCACACTTCAGGTCCAAGAAGCGAGATTGAATCCAGAGGCCTTTTCTCATAAACTTAGAACATCAGTACAGTACTATCAGGCTAAATCTGAAGAGTCACATTCTTGCATACATCATTTAGTCATAGGCCCCCACTGATCACATGACATTTGCACTGTCACCTTACCACTATATGTTCTGCGTGGTTGTACCACCGACTTAACCACTCTAACTTTTGCTTTGGATTTTGTTTTACTGTCGTGGACTGCAAGAAAACAAGAAGAAAACAAGGACGATCATGCTGTTCATAATAACCGTAGCCATGTATAAACACTCCTCAGTGGGCAACCTGAAGAGTGCTAAACCTTTTACAGTTTTCTGCATTTATTCTTCAAAATGATACATTTAATGTTTGTTTCTTTGTTTTTTAAAACAAACTCTATTTCATTACAGTTTTATGTTGCAAGGTCATAAAGTGTTTTTTCTTCCTTAAAACAAAGAAAAAAGGACAGCCACACATACATGAAACATCCTACACACCTTATATACACAAAAATTAGAACACTATGGAAAATCTAAATGAAAACAGAATGCACTCATTTTCAAAAAGATAACCTATCAAATTGCTGAACTGTGAAATTATAATTATTTATCAATGTTTTGCACACTTTTGGAAGTGGAAAATCTAATTCTTGTAGATTTGAGAGCATTTCATCTGCATTTCTGGTTGATGTAGGATTTAAGCGGGTTAGTTAAGCTGTTCCACCAGGTTTATTTATTTATAATGATTCTTAATTTTCATGAACTTTGTCGTTCCTTTTTTAAAATCAGAGGGTGTTGTGTATAAAAAGCACTGGATGCTGCATGACAGGCTTCCAGCCACACATCATTCATGTCCTTACATCTAGCACCGACTGATCGTGAGAAATTTTTTTAATTTTTCTGTCAAATGTGAGATAAGAAGCTGACTGTGGGAAGAAAAAAACACAACGGCGTCGGTTGGTTTTCCTCTCGTCCTCCCCAATTTCTTTTTTGTGTCATCATTCGCCACTGGTCTATAGATACTCTACGCAATGAAAACAGTCCATTAACAGAGCCGCAGCAGCTTCAGTCTTCCATTAGTGTCCACAGGAGACAACCACACACACTATTGAGTGTAAATCACCCACATTTTGACAGTTCTCAAGGCCCAATATAAAATCGCTGCCATTACATGAAGGCATAAAAATATGCTTCATATTTCTGTCGAATGAGTTTAGCATGAGTGATGTCGTCTGTGTTGGCAGTTACACTGATTAAAATAGAAGCGTATCCTCTTCAGATGGGAAACGGGACAACGTGAAAACACAACGTAAACTCCTCCAAAATGGACAAATGGTTCATTCTAGAATAATCCTGAAGAGACATTTTATTTTTCTCTGTGAAAAAAAAGTTTTTTGTTGTTGTTGTTTTTTTACACGCCTTTAGAAAGCTGTTGATAAAAAATGTGCTATAAAACTCTACGGGTAGGCGTGGCCACCTGTTAAGAAAATAAACCTGTAATGATAGCCAGCATTAAAAATAATTGGCACAGTGTTAAAAACTATGACTGCAGTGCAATCTAATAATACTCACAAAGTATGTTGAGTAACTGAGACGTTGCTGCATGTTGCCGCGTGGATCATTATCAGTGAAGGCATAATTCAAGTCCGTCTTCATATCAGGTGATTCTGATTTAAGTCCAACTTTAATTCTTAATTTCCCAGCTGTGACAGTTCCACAGTGGGCAGCAGACAAGGACAAGAAAGGAAGATGAGGATTTTTGTCATTTCTTGGGGTGTGAACCACTTTCTTAAAAGGAAAGCAAAAAAAGCAACAGGATAGAAGAAGACAGCGAAGGGCCTCTGAAAGCTTTTGAGAGGGCGCAGTGTTCGCCGACAGCAAGAGAGAAAGAGGATCAAGCTGACAGATATTGTGTTGTCCTCATACACTGATGTCCTTCCCAGGGGATTGGTTTGGCAGTGCAGAGATGGACGGATACAAAAGACGTTTAGATTGAAGTTAAGACAGAAAGCAACTGCAATTAAAAACCATGAAAACATTTAAAAATGTAATAAAAAACTAAAGTTCTACTAAATGCACAGCAATAAAAATAGAGCGTGAGAGGCTCCCGTTTAGGTCTGTGGCTGATTGCTGCCAGTCCTCCTCCTCTTCAGCCTGTGCTTCAGGAACTCTGACAGTATGACTCGGGGTGATTAGCGCATTTAAAATGGCTTTTAGCTGTAACCAGGTTTCTATAAGAAAAAATGAAATACCAAACTATCTTGATCAATTATTAAAACATTTACTACTGAACACTCACAGGAGAGATATCTAATATTTAATAGTCCACATTTAATTTTTTTGTTTTAATCTCTGATGTTGTTGGAGTGTTTTTAGTTTTTTTTCTTTGCAGATTCTTATGAATAACTCCTCTTTTATTGATTTTAGGTTTATTTATTTAAAGTGGTGAGAGAGCAGACTCTGTCTCTCTGGATTGGGGTTTTGGGAGGATGGCAAGAGGAGGGACGCTGCAGAGAAGCATGAGAGCTGCAGCATCCGAAGAGGGATGGATGCCATCTCTGCTCATCAGATGGGGTTTTCCCATTCTTTTCCAATTATGTATGCAGCCCACAAAGCATTGACCAGGCTTTCAAACTCCAGATCAGGTATCTGAGATCCACCAGAACAAACCTGAGCCACAGAGGCTCCGTCCTGCAACCCACAAGACACCCCAAGGTTTCATAACCCCCCCGAGTGTCTTTCTACTCAATTAAAGCACCCAAATCCCAAACAATCATACAGTGACTTTATTTAAAGCCATATATTTATCTGTGCTTTATCTAACATTCACACAGACGCTCAGATTCCACTGGGGGTGAGCGTCTTGTTCAAGGACACTCCAACAAGTAGACTGGAGAAGCCAGCGATTGATCCACCGACTTTCCAATCGGTAGACAACCTGCTCTAGCACCTGAGCTATAAAACCACGAGCATTTTCAATATTACAGCAAATTATTACTTAAAGACTTAAAAATCCACATTTTTAAAATACATGCAAAAACAATACGACCCCTATGGAAAGTAGAGGGGAGAGGGCAAAATGAGACATGACTCATATTTTCAACATTTGCAGACTGAATGTCTCCAGCAAAGTCCAACAAGATTCAAGTGGTTTGAGAGTTTATACAGTGGACCCTGCTGTCATTTCTGTGTACCATAGCAAGACAGAGCAAATGCAGAACAAATAAAAATCAGAGTCTTTCAATTGATATGCATTGGATGTTCTCCCAGTGTTCTGATAGAGATGCCTCTCCAAACAGTGGTTTGAAGATAACGCGCAGGCCTAGCTGTGTTTGCTGGAGTGGTGGAACAGCAGCAAAGGATGGAAGGTCATTGTATTTATATAAAACCTGACAGGCCTTTTTCCTGCCGTTGCTTTACCACCGAAGACAATGTGGATCAACTGAGAGAAAGATACAGAGAGAGAGGGAGGGAGGGAGAAAGAAAAGGAGAGAAATGTTGGCTCATGTGTTAGCTGCTAATGGGCTGTGATGGTTGTGTGTGTGTGTGTGTGTGGGTGGGTGGGCGCACGTGTACTTGCACTGCAGAACGATGGGGACTTGGTCCAGGACTGATGAGATGCTTCAGGGATAATGCCAGGCGTGGAGTTGATATGTGATTTGGGAGAAGGCTTTATGCAATTTTTTACTCATTATTCTTAATCACATACTTCAGCGTTTTCTTCACACTCCCCTTCGTCTCACCACCGCTACCCCCTCACCGCTCCCATTCTTTCTGCCGCCTTCTCATATCCTTAGTCTGGAGGCTGACAGTGACAAATAGAGGAACACCACAGCAGTATCTCCACACGACTGGAGGGACAAATTATTACAGGTTATTTTCCTCTACTTTTCAAAAGCCATGGTTATTCATGCGAGACTGTGGAATATATGACGGGCTTCATTCTGAAATGTTTTATGTCAGTTTATGGAGAACACGTTGTTAGCTCACACTCGTTGCTTAGAATTTGCACGTGATTACAACCGCTTAATGTCTATTCTGTGAGATAGAAGAAGGCTGATAACCTAAATAATTTTACTTTTAGTCAGTCTAATGTTCAAGTGGTTACTCGTCGGGAAGAAACGCGTGTAACAGGGGAGCTTGGTGATGGTCACAAAAGCTAAACACCATTCGGAGTCCGTTTCGTTCTCGGTCAAGCGACGGTAAAAACATACATGCACCCGCGTCTAAAATGACAACCATTCATTTATAATCGTTTGTATGTGAGATTATTTGACAAACCCCCAAATGACTAAACCCTCAAGGTTAATACAATTTTAGAAATCAGGCGTGGGTGATTATAGTTCTATAATTTCATTCATTTTATTTGATTCCTTGTTATTAAATAGTCTGGAATAGTCGCTTTGACGGAAAGAATTATTTTGTTTTTGTATTTAGTTACTGACAACAGACCTCCCATAGTGGACCATTTCAGGGTAACGGACGAGTCGGTATTCCTAGTTGTAGCTTCCCATCAGGGGAATAACTCATAAACATGTCATCTCTTCTTCGGGGAATGCTCCCTGCAGATGAGATGCCACGCTAGACAGGGAACTAGTGGACTGCATAATTTCCTTAGCTGCAACTGACACCTTTTCCATGTGTAGGCACTAGACTGGGCTTAAGTGTGATGGCTATGCATCATTATGCTTTGGAAATGGAGGGTGCAAAAGTGCACTAGCAGTGACTGGCTTACAGCTGACAGTTGGCCTTGTTTTACATTAGTCACATCAATTCAAATCCCCTCTCTTGACAGAGTTGGAGATCAAGTGCCAAAGACTTCAGTGACCCAGGGAAATAATTCATGAGTCAAAAACTACTTTGATTTTCTGTTTTTAAAGAATGCTGTACAGCTGCTCATGTGAAATATTGCCTTGTCAAGAATCATTTTATACTCTGAAACACAGTGAAAAACATGTTTTCTCACAACACCTCTTATCAAGCCATGGTGATGTGGGTTTTATTTATCCAGCCTTGGATGTGTGTGTCTTAAGCCTCAGCTCCAAATATCTGAAATCTTGAAAATGAAGTGAAGCCACCAGCTGTGCTCATACCATTCGGGCTAAAATGTGTTTTCTTTATATTGCTGGGTATGTCAGTGAGCCTACTTTTTTTTTACACAGGATGTTTTGCATCAGCAGAAACTGTAAGATTTCGGATTATTCTTTCCCTTCTTCTAAGAAAACAACAGAAACAATGTTGCCTTCATTTTAACCTATTCTCCTCTGTTATTCACAGCTGGCACCGCTGAGCCACTTTAATATGATTTAAAGTCAATTCGGTAATTATTTACTGCTTTAATGAAATTTAAAGTGCACACTTATACTGCAAGGTTACTGATTGCTGCGACACATCACAGCCAAAGCTGTGATTGCAGTGAATAACAGAGCTGTGAACACACAATTCAGTTATCTGTACAGTTTCGTGGTAGCATTAGCATGTTTCCCTCTTTGCGTCCTCAACGAGATTCAAATTAAAACCCAGGTGAGAGGTGTAGACTATAATATGCACCGAGATCACAGACTCGTAACGTGCAAGCCTTGCTTGTGTTAAAATTGTCAAACGTACCTCACCTTGCACAGTTAAGCGAGGCTCTCACTTTCCAAAACGCAGATCTAGATGTTTGCGAGATGGCGTTTACGGGACTGCTCGTTAAGCTATTGTTAGTCCACTTTTCTGTGGTGGATCGCCACTCTTACCGTCGCTCATGCTTTTCCTACAAATCTATACTGCAGATTACACGTGGTGGAAATCACAAATAATGGGTGGCTAGCAGTGGCTTATCAAGAACTAGGCAAAACAAGCAACGGTACAGCGTTAATACGTGTGTTGACGAATAACGGTTTCCCGGTTAACTCATTTATCTTGCAGTGAGGAATTGCCCCCAGAGAGCTGTTCTTTTTGCAGGCTGGAGACTCAGATATCAGGCCCAGTTCTCACTGCTACACTGAGCTAATTTATTTCCCAGGACACAAAAAATCTCAAGGCTTAATAATTTCACACTGTTGAAAATGTTCGGACCTTCAGTCTATTGAAACTTTTTAGCTTTGCTATTTCACATACTTTGGTGTAGATTTCATAGTTCAGTAGTGAAATATATTACAACACCGGCCCCTCTAATTGATCAAAGTCTGCTTAATTTTGAGCATTAATTACTGCTGAGCTAATGAAATGGCCCATCACTCTCCTCATAAACCAGTAAACAGTGGGGCAAAAGAAACTATCCTTCAGGCACAGGCGTGATTATGTAAAAGCACTGTTAATCATTAGGCCCCGTGTTCCTCCCCATTTTGTTTTCTTTCCCTCACTTGCTTAATGTTTACCACCAGTAAGATGTTTTATTTATTAGTTTTGTCATAAAGTTCTGTTTCACATGAATCTGGCCGCTCATGCGTGCAGTATGAGTGTTGAAATTAGCATCTCATTACTTGCAATAATTAGGCCAATGAAGGCCAGATGTTGAGTGTGTGATCTATGCAGAGGCAAATAACGGGGTCTAGCTTTTTATTACGATCAATTAATACTGTATAATAAAGTTTTATTGTCACATGAATCGTGGCGTCTTGATGAGCGATACGGTGGACAGACACACACAAGTTCGGTAACGTTTTTGAGTTCAGCACGCGGGGTTAAATGCGTGCAGAGCTAATGAAGTCTTATATCAGAGCTTCGTAATCTGATTTTGTATGTCAGAGAGAGAAAAATCTAAATCTTTTCAGCCCACACGAAAGAGGGTTGCATGTGTAAGCAGATCACAATGATGTTCATGGCTACTGGGTAGGGGGGATATGGATTATGCAATGAGACACTTTTATCACAGCAAATTACTGTGAGAAATCTTACACCATGCTGTACAGCATGTACTGTAATGTTCAAAAGGAAAGCCACGTCTCTGTGAAACCAGGACAAATTAAAGGGCAAAGGGACCAAAGTCCAGGACATGATCTTCACATATTAAAGTGGTTTTTATTGATTTACCTGTTTTAGCTTTACCTCTAAAATGTGGGGTATTAAATACCACAATGTACAATCCCGCCTTAAATTCTATTTGTAGTCCTGGAAAGGACTACAGTTGTAATTGCTATTAACGTGTGATCTATGCAGAGGCAAATAACGGGGTCTAGCTTTTTATTACAATCAATTAATACTGTATAATAAAGTTTTATTGTCACATGATTTGTCACATGAATCGTGGCGTCTTGATGAGCGACACAACTATTGTTGTAATTGCACAAGTGATTTTCTGGAGCCTTGATAACACATGAAGACAACAACTGAGGTTTTTTCTTTACCTTTTTTCGTCATGAAATGTGGCGATGTTTGTGAAAAAAGGAAGCTCATTCAAGGCCATTTTATAATTGATTTAACAGAAAATATACCACAGTATGTATATATCAAGAAATAAAAATGTATCAAAGGATTTCATGTATTTCACCCACTTGTAATAAGATTTTCTATAAGATAAACTCACTTCCAGTGTAAGAATGTAGCTTTAACACCGCAGTGAAAGCAGAAAACAGCGACAGTGTTTCTTCCCGACCTGGAATCACTCAGACGGCGTTCAAACTTCAGAAGTTGTCACGTACCCTCCATTAAGCCATGCACATCTACGCTAAACTTGACAGATGAGGATGAAATGAAGTGTGTCAAATGCAGTTACACTGATCTCATTCAAAATGCATTTCCCCAATAGGATTTATTTCAGTGATATATCACATCAAACTCCTCAGCTTTTCATTTGGTTGTGTTGCATCTAATGTCTTGTGCCATTGACAATCGTAGCCAAACGCTGTAAAATTAATGCCTGGGCTGGCACAGGTCTTGAATTTGATTAGTAAAGTTTTTTTTTCTTTCTCCAAAAACTGTACTTTGTCCTGCTCGAGGGCCAAGCCTGCTTGGAAGGTCTGTTACAGTCAACTAAAACTGGGTTTTGAAAAACACGCTGGTTTAATAAAATAAAAATAAAACTAGGTTTGACAGAGGGACTGTCCTTGGTGTCAGTCACAGTCTGACGAGCCTTTGATGTGTGTGAACTGACAAAAAAGTTGTTTAAATTTTGATCGGTTTACCTTTTCCCCAGACAAATACCTTCCATATAACAGATACAAAAACGTACTAAACATTTTCAAACAATAAAATAACTGAAACAAGCAGCTCCAAACAAACACAATACAAAAACTGCAAATACAATAAAAAAATAAACACCAATTAGAAAATACAAAGCCGCAATAACTCTGGAGCTCGCTCTGTATTATACGGCTAATAGTGACACTTTCACACCATTATTAAGCCGATCTGTCTGAGAAGGTTCTTATATTCTCTTAACAAATTGCTCCATTTGCCTTTCGTCACGTTGAGCTCAAAGCTATCGCAGATGCTTGAAATGAATCCCAACTGCGGTTTTCAGTCAGAGCCGATGGCTGCCATTGTGCTTCACAAACAAACCTTAGATTACAAGCAGCATTATTTCTGAGATGCATCCAAATCTGCGTCATTACATCAGCACAGAATGATGCAATTCCAGGCCCAATCTTCCAATTATGTAATATAAATGCAAATTCTTATGGTTAAAGTGACATTGCTGTCAGCATTATGTACTACTATCACTGTCAGCTGCAGTGAATGCTTCCAATATCCACTGTCTTCTAGAGGAGGGAGGCTATTGGTCATATTGCTCTGCGTATACTTAAGCGTGCCTGAAAAGCACCTCCCAGCTCGTTCGCTTGGTGAATATCACCTTTTCTAAAGCTCACATTCACCCTTTATTATTCTGCTCAATGATGGAAATCCCTCCTTCCTCCCTTAAGAAACAAACTTTTTCCACTCATGAGGAAACATGAATACTGCATGCTATACTGGATACACGGTGCAAAATCCCAGTTTGTTCCTCCAAATTCTGTGTGGGTACGGGCTCTATGGGACCTCCCATGGACATTGATAGAATGATAAATACTCTCATCTAGAGAAAATGTCAATTATAAGCAGACTCAGCAGCAGTGGTCCTCCTGGCACGATAAAGATCTAACATTAATAAGGAATGCTTATCTCTGGGAAGACAGGTACCGATTGATTTTTGAGAGAAACCTGGAAGAAAGGGAACGATACATTATTTAAACAGAAACATATTCCACCAAAGAGAAATGTAATGAAATACGCGAAAGGAAAAAAATAGCCATATGACTGCATTGTATTAGGCTTCGGTGCCTGCCGGGCATCTAATGTTTCTCATCCATCAGGTCCTGCTCGTGTGCCTCCCCTAGCTCTAAACACAACCAAAAGAACATTAATAGATACTTAGAAACATTAAATGAGACCCTGGGTCAATGCCTCTGTGTGCCGGCAACAACAAGGCTTTGAACAGATTTTTAAGTTTGAGGACTTCTAATTAGTCTCCAGAGTTGCTTCGGTGTTATTCCTTTCATCACATAATATTGGTTTGCCGAACAATAAGGCTTACCAACGGGTGCATGGGAAACTAATGAACCGTTTTATAAAAATGGGAAGAGGAAAAAAACAAAATCGGCTGGCAACAAGTTTTGACACGCAGCGGGAAAAGTGGATGAATTTTAGAGACGCGCATTCAAAAAGAGAAGTAGCCGCTAAACACTCAGTTTCTCGAGAATGTTAACTTGTTTGTGTATTTTATTTCTTCAAATACAATTCAATTCCTCTCGCCACTGCGGATGGGCACAGTCGATGCGGCAGCCGTCACTAGATTGCCATTTGAAGACCAATTGTAAGCCTCTCATGAGGAGAAGCCCCAGGAAGTGTGCTGCGAGCCAGGGATCATATTGATCAAAGTGAAATGTTTGTCGACTGAAATCAATAGCATCGGGGTGCCTGGAAATTGCTATTAAAGATCCCCATCGATTGGGCAGCAGTAGTCCAGCGACTGGTCCCTCAGACTTACAACACTTGTGAATGTTTCCAGTTGTTATCTTCTGAGGGATTACCTTGGTTGAAATGTAATCAAGCGAGTACTATATTTTGGCTTTACTGAGTTAGAGTGTAATCTGCCAGCCTTTGAATCATGACAATGACCATTCAATTTGGATGCTAGGGGAAACTAAAAGCACTTACTTTGGTAAAGAAACGTCTCTTGCCATGTCGGGGCATCTCCTCTTCTTTCCTCCTTTTATTGCATCCTCGCGTGGCGTTAATTGGTACTTGAGAATTAATAGTGAAATACGAGCTACCAGTTGAATGTGTGTCTATTAAAAGCTCAGTGTTTTTCTACCCTCTCATGCTGAGAAAACTTTTACGTTTACAAATTTCAAAGCCACTCAGCATTCCTGAAGCAACACCACTAACACTCCTTCAACTATTCCTACGACGTGCTGAAATATGCCTTAATCTGCGCCAGTGCAGCACACATACACTTTGCGACTACATCTGTATGCTATCATTTGATATCCATTACGTTTCCCAATAAAAAGACGTCGGCAGCTTCTTTTCCTGACTCGCGTTGCTTCCGCTGGGCAGAAAATTGCTAAAGTTGGAAGAACTGTTCTCATCAGCGTGGAAACTTTTTCTCAACAGGGTATCGTATCTCAGTAAATCCCAGAAGTTAATGACCGCTGTGCCACAGAGGGTTGCTCTGTTTTTCACCAGATGCTAGATTTTTGGAATTCCCCAGATTCTAATGTGCACCAGAACAGCAGTTTTCCAGCTCAAGTCCCAGGCAGCACGTAGCATCTCATTAGCCTCGGTCACTGATCGACTGTGACAGACATGAAACTTGACACATGCTGCAAAACTCCATACATTTTATCTTGTTTCCCATAATGCTTGAAAATGGGTTTCTGCATTTCTAAATATTTCTCTTCCTTGGCCCTTGGTTCAGTAGCATCCTTTTATTGTTATCCTTTACAGGTTGCACGCTTCAGCATCTTTCAATTTATTTTATTTTTCCGCCCTTTTGAAAAAGATGTCCTGAAATCTGCCACAGATGAGCGAGTTTCAAGTCAAGCAATTATGCCACGAACCTAACTGGAGACATCTGCCACACTGTAACCATAAGAGCAATGCTTATTCTGCTTTGGGATAAAATTTTCCCCGTGGCTCCTGTGCTGCATGTGCTTTCTGGAAATGATTGATCTTATATCAAAGACATCTTGTCTTGTGAATACGTAACTACGTGTGATATAAAAGTACCATAAAGTATTTTTACTGACGAAAATGAATCTTTAAGGGAAAAAAAAGAGTATTCTGTCGACAGCAGGCTCATGACAAACATAATACTGACAAAATACTGAAATACTTGTTGCAGGATTAACACACACGCACATACACACACGAATCACACAAAAGCAGGCTACAGTGCCGCAGCCAACTGGCCCTTGAGCACCACTGCCGATAGACCACAGAGTAGGCTCTACTTTATCTGCTCTTTCCCTATGCCTTCTCCCCTCAGCACTGACAGCTGCTTCCTAACGAAGCCCACTCTCTTCCAAGCAGACCCTGTGATAATGAGGCTCTGCCCAGAACTACAGGCAACCAGGGAGCAATGTCAACAGCTCGGAGCTGACCTCCTGAACGGGCTTGCTTCCCCTCATTCACCTAGAGAGCAAAAGCTGCACCTCATTGTTTGGTTGGAGAGCGAATCCTCGCCTCGGGGAATTTCCAAAGTCCAATACCAGCACTGAGCTGAAACTGTGTAAAAGCTTTATGCGCACAGCCTACATATGCGCGTATTCATGAAGGCGCACACATCAGCCAGAGTGCACGAGCGGCCAAGTACACACACAATGTAGAAGAGAATTAAAAGTGATCTATTCATGCCACAGAAGAGATGATTTCACAGTGGTAAGTCTCAGTTTCACTGCAAATTTAAACATACATACAGGAGAATCGGGAGGCCTCACCTGTATAATAAACTGCATCAGCGGTGAATAAATCAAACTAGTGCTGGCAGAAAGGAACCAACCAGAGGCAAAAGTTGCAACGGAGCACAAACCTTTTGCATTGTTTATACATACACAGAGTAATGCAATTCATGTGAACACGTCTATGCAGGCTGCTGCACAGAAATCTTGGAAATGGTTGGCAATGACGCCCTAATGAGTATATTTCAACATTACAGAAACATTTCTAATTGCTGAGAAAAGGAAATGCCAATTATTCCGTTTCTCTCGGGAGCCGGAATAAAGCCTCAGCAAAACAAGCAAGCAATAAAAACTGGGACCTCCATGGCTTCATCTGTTCATGGACAAAAAACATTAACAGAAAAATTTCTAAACAACGCACAACTTGAGACATATTGTAAGTATATCTCTCCAGCGCATCCCTTGGTGGTGGAGACCCTTTAAAAGACCAGTCTGTGTTTGCTTTGGTGGTTCCACAAACCCAACATTAATCACACTGGATAAGCTCTGCAATCGACAACAGACACCCTCTGTAATAAATAAGTCAACTAATCTGCACCAGCTTACAGCCTGCGAACTAGAATAAGAGCAGCCGAGGGATAACTGCACAGAAAATGGAGTAAATAAGGATTTTAAACTCAACAGCATGTCTGCTGAAATGAAAGTCTCACCAGACTCTGAGCTACTTTTATGGAATTAATTGACTCGTTCAAGAAAATAATTCACAGAAAAGTTAAGAATCTAACAACAGCAAAGCCACGTCCAGCGCATTGTTAAAACACCAAAAAGTTAACCCGTTCCATTCTGCTAGCTGGTGCAACAAATCAGTTTTAGAGTCAAAACTGAAACCAGCAGCCTGAAATATTAAAGAACAATGCGACTGAAATATTCTGGCTAAAAAATAATAACCGAGAAGCTGAGTTTATAGAGAGGCTTCAAAACACGAGTACTGTAACTAGACTGACAGTGGAATCTCAGACCAAACCCGCATCGCCGCACAACATAATCATGAATCAAAAGTTTGCAGAAACCAAGAGAAAAGTCCCCTGCACAGCCCAGAATACAAGCTGTCTTTATGAATCCATTATTCAAGCGCGACAATATGGAAAAGCAGACAGATGCAGATTTGATCATGTGTGAATTAATCTCACAACACAAGAGCACTGCCGGAGGTAGAAGAAAAATAAAAGACCTGCTCACCATCAGAACAGCTGCAGGCTGTCCATTATGACTCCAGCCGTTAGTGCACCTGCAGGTAAGATCTCTGAGAGCCAGCTGCGCTACCTGGGCCTTGTGCTTGTTAAGCGTGACTCCTCAACGTTCAAAAAATGCCTCGATCAGATATAATAATTCAGGAGTATGACTTCACCACTTGCCACTCGCTCTACAAGTGTATTTGTACACATGAATGGGGGCCTGTGCAGGCAGGCTTTGGTCTGCTTTGCAAACCCTGATTCTGTAATGTCGTGGTGCAGCAGAAGAAAGCCCGCCAGCCTGTACACCTGACCGAGGCAACTCACTGAGGTGCTGATGATTTTACTCACCTTGTTGAGGCTCTGTCACTGTATAGACTTTGTGTGAAATTTACAACGTTTCTCAGAAAAATGTTTACAGTGTTAACTTCCTGTTGCACCTTCCCTCCCCACCATTACACACATAAGGACTAGGGCAGCTCCTTTGCAGTTTGAGCAAGAGCCAAACCACTAAAAACCAACTACAAAAAAGTGGATATTAAATTAATTAAAGGTCTCTGGGTTTCCTCTTAAAACACAAAGCACCATGACAGTGAGTCCATTTTTCAACAAAACCATGAAATATGACTTCCTGTCAAGTTACTGTCAAGGTGGCGGCCGTCTAATCTGCCTGGACTGCTGATTGCTCTGCATGTCACTCCAGGAAAAAAAAAATACTAATTTGCAAATGAAAATGTTGTTCAAAGATTTCAATTCTCCATTCACAGAAGAAAAAAAAGTTCCACATGTTATTCAGTCCTATTATATTTGATTTTCACCTCTTTTATCTCACGAGGAAGCGTAAATGAAACTTGCTGCGTCTACTGTTACTTCCTTTACTTCATCAACTCGGCATCTCCTTGAGGGATTTATATTTTCCCCCTTTAATGCAGCATTTCCAATAACTTAATTAGCGTATTCATGTCAGCTGGCAATATCTGTGACATCACAATAAATTCCATCCACACTGCACTGCTCATAATTTCTCGTTCACTTTTAAATTTAAATGACTTTTTTCAGTGATTATTTGCAGGGATGTGTGTAAGACGCAGGCAGAGTCTCGCTCTGCACAAACATGGTTCAGATGGTAAAACGCTGCCAGAGATTGTGCAGTGATCTGTTCAGAGGGGAACTTATTTATTATTATTGTCTGTTGTTTTCCTCTGAAATGACAATTCTGAAATATTTAACCTTCTTTTAAAAAAACAAACAAACTGTTTAATGGCTGCAAGGGATGATCATGTAAAGTTCTTATTCCATATTTATCTAAATATAAATGCAGGCCTGAAGCTCTGGAAATTATTAGAGCAATGGTATGAAAATTTAATTTCCTGTTTTTCTATATATAAAAAAAGTTGTGTCATCAGTCAATTAACTTTTTCTTGCTTGCTCGTGTTATGCCATCACATGAGTGGAGGGAAATGCACGATCTGAACTTCCACTCCAGCATTTTCCTCCCCCACACTCTGTGGTGAACGTTTAATTATGCTTCGTGATTTGTGTCTATGTGCGCACCACTGTGAGAATGTGCATCGAATAATTTCACTTTGCAATGCGAATGGACTGTATTTTCTTTATTTCCCCAGATTTCCTATACGCGGAGGGGAGCTATGCTTGAAGTTCAGTTAACATTTCGTGAAAAACTACGTGAGCAAATTTCCACCTGGTGCAAAAGCCCCTCTATCTGCAGCTCGGGAGGGTAACAGCTGCAAGATCTTCTGGTATGCTGCCAATTCCCCGAGAGAAAATCAGCTGTCACAGATGTTACCCGTGTTGTGCACAGAGGCAGGACATGTATGTCTTACACTAACTGCTGCAGAGAGACGCAGCTACACAGAGCCTGCATGATGCTGAAGAGTCGAGGAAGATTTGTGTTCCTTGTGAGGTTAAAAGTCGGCTAAACAGTTGCTGAAAGCAAAGAGAGTGTGTGTAAGAAAGCGTTTATGTAAAATAATAATCTATTGTTGTAAGTCAACTTAATTATATAGACAGTCAGACTGTGGCCTCTTCCATGTGCCTAATCAGATTTATAGTGATATTTGGATTCCTTCAGAATTATTTAAAAATGGCAGGACTGCTGGAAGCTGCACAAGCAGACAACTTTGAAGAGGGTAGTGGTCAAATTTCAGATAAGGTTTTTGCTTTTTTATATTCAGGGTAAATTAACTTTTTGATGACACCTCATAACTATCTAGCTATCAAACTAATAGTTTGCATGTATACTCAATTTGAACAGAGTTAAAAGGTTAATGCGGATCTAATCTTTGCATGGAATTTGCTTCGTTTTTGATAGATGTATGCCAGAATGATTTTCACTGGAGAGAAAAGGTAAAACACACACTCATTTCAGGAAATGAGCTCCCTAAAAAAAAGAAAAGCGGGAGCAGTCGCGGGATCTCGTTTCCAAAATACTAATGAACCTTTTCCATATGCGTTTGTCTGTTTCTCTATCTAACATGCCCAGTTCACTTAAATTGTCTAACTTTCCCTCAACAGTGATCACAGAAGATGCTGGCCACTTCATCGCTGGAACATCGTTAAGTCTTATGTGGAGCAGATGGCAACACGTAAGAAGATTATGGTGGAAGTGCCGCCATCAGGGTTGTAATTCAAATAGTTTCGAAATCACATGAATTAGTGATAAATCCTTCTGGACTGATCTTTGAGCAAATGTGACAAGCTCATTTATCCCCCCCAACCACGAAGCTTTGCGCAGATCTCCAAGCCTGTGGCGACTCGTGCCTCTGTTTCTGGCTATAAATGTTATTGACATTCCCAACTGTCTGTGACTTTAGGAATGCTTGCACACTGTGCTGTTTGACTTCTTTTGTCCAATTATCAAAAGCTTGGCAGCGATGACTGTCTAATTTAATTACTAAAAGTGGAGACCTGTTTGAGGCTTTCAAAAGACAGATAGTATCAGCCAGATAATTCCTTTTCTAACGGCAGCTGTGCTCCACTGTTGGAATACTGGGACTCCATCATCTTCTTTTGTCCCTCAAATCCATTTAAAATATGTCTAAATATGGCACATAATTAAATCTGTGCCACATGGAAGTAGCCTCAAGCTACATATACCTGAGAGACTATAGCATTTACGAGAGATCTGGGGCATTGTGAAGAGACAGCAGAGCCACTGGTCAGTCTCAGTGCAATTTTAGTCGATGTAACACAAGTCCTACATCTGAAGTGCCCAGTACGGCCACCAATGCACAGGACAAGCCACACGAAATAACAAGCTGACGCTGTCTCAGCCTCGAATCTGAAAGAGATCTTTGTTTCGGGAGACACTTTCACGAGTCCTGCAAACGTTTACCATATATGGTCTAATATATCCCACGAGTGCAAAATCCGTCAACAGGCACTAAACCTCGTTTCAGAAACCACCGAGGCTAACAAGGTAGAGATGTTTTCTTCTGTCGGCCGAGTGCTGGCAAATTTTCTGCTATTTCAGAAACTGTGGTGTACTGAGTCAGGCTAGACAATTATTACATAACCACAGGGATCACACTTTTCTGTAGCATGCAAGCCTTGAGGGCCTTCTCGTAATTTGCTCCCCAATGTCAGTAAAGATAAAATCACACAGTATCTCGGTTCACGCTCGTTGCATTCCGCCTGGGTACCGGTTAACGTTGCAGGAGTCTGCAATGCTGAATTCCCTGCCCTAAAAAACATGATGCAAATCATACTGTACATCAACAGCAGTGTATTTTCTGTCAGGATACAAAGTACATGTTGACATAAAGAGGGAAGTGTGCTCAGCGCACTGTGCAGGATGACTCTGTACGACTGTGTCTCGCTCTCTTTTTATTCTGTCTGATAAAGAAATGACTCAGTGACAATTAGGGCTTATTTACAATCATCTATGTGCCTTCTGTTGATCTTTTCTTGATTTACTTCATCAAAGGAACATGCAGCATGCTGTCACAATTAGTTAATAAGCTGTTTGCACCATTTATTATTAAATTAGAAAAAAATCAGTCTCACCAGTGCGAATGGATCTGAATCCTGTCCGATTCCCACTGAGAGTGATGTGTAATTTTGCATTGCTCAAATTTACGTTTGCCATTCAGAGAAAATAAAATTGTGCATTTTCAAACCCATCATCAAAACCTAAAAGTAGTTTCAAAAATCACACCGAGAAGAGAAAAACTTCACAAAGGACATGTTCACAGACGTAAATACTACAGCTTTGAGAACATCCGGCCTTCTGCAGGGAACGACACCGTACACGCTGAAGGTGATTATTACCAGAGCACCAAAATGAGCCAATAAAACACACTCATCACCACGTCACAGGTAAAGTCAGGCTCAGTTGGCCTGCTCGTTACCATCTCCAGTTACCAAAAACAGTAATGATAATATAAAACACATTTATTTCTACAATAAGAAAATGCATGCGATGGGAAAAGTGAAGGGAAACGTACCATTGGCCACAGTTATTTGCTTATAAAAAACAAAGAAGCAGAAAGATCAAGCAAACAGAAATCACCTTTGTCCCTGGGCAAACGGGACAAACAGACAAAATAAACACACTGTCCGCTCTTTTTCCCTCTGTGATTTGACCTTTGTTTCTGATCGTAGCTGCTCTGTTGGAGCAGATTTTTGGCACTGCAGAAAGGTTCCTTATGCTTTTTGCTTGTTTAGTTTATAGAAAACCCAAAAGATTTGCATAAGTAAATGTAATATCGAAACAACACTTACACGACCTAATTAAAGACAAAAGCGGCCTATACCTGTTCCCTCCGCTCCTCCTCGTGTGCTTAAATTTAAAGGAAAACCAGACCTAAAATTATTCTTCATAAATTAAATACTTAGCGATGGAAAAGCCATCAAATGAGAAAATACATTCAGTAGCTGCGTAAATGTGTTTAGGGTCTCTTTTAACAGTCCAGAGCCATTTAAATTTCCTGTCAATCACCACGTTATTAATAAAATCTAAATTGCTTTTTCTGTTTGTGTCCTCGAACCTTTCTAAACACGCTCGAGTTGATCTCCAGTGGCTGCGTTCGTGGTGGAAATAACTCTGGAAGAACCAAGTTTCCGAGTCAAAGCGCTGTGATGGGCACAAACACGTTCGAATCTGTGAAACAGAGAAAAGATTATAAAATGTTTCATGTATGGTAATATTTTATAATGGAAGTAATCATGATAATCTCCATTTAGACTGTGGGTGGCTATGTTCCAGCTTGCTATGACAAGGACCCGGGACTTTCTGAAAACTTCTTTTTTTTAAATATAAAGTGGGATGAAGCTG
The DNA here is from genome assembly GCF_041146795.1 of Maylandia zebra. Classification (NCBI taxonomy): domain Eukaryota; kingdom Metazoa; phylum Chordata; class Actinopteri; order Cichliformes; family Cichlidae; genus Maylandia; species Maylandia zebra. The sequence continues at coordinate 40,130,584 of NC_135181.1, read as the reverse complement.
GATGTGCTAGAAACTGTCCGGCGAGCTGCAGGAGGCAAAATCTTCTCCACAGTTTCAGACAAGCTGGATACATGTCGCCATCCTGAATGAATAATTTAATCCTCAAAGTGTACTTCAAAGCTGCTCACCAGGTGGTGAGTCTCCCAACAGCTGCCTCGCAGCCCAGCAGACAGTCAAAGATCGAGCGAAATGATTTTCTCCAAATGTTCGACAAAACTGTGTCCGGTTGATAACATTGTGTTGGAGTACAATCATACCTGCCAGCAGTCATTCCTTTCCCCTGTCTTTTCCAGCATCTGTTCAAGGAGACTGCAGTGAAAGGGTGGTTATTCTGATGAAAGGGAAGGCTCAAATTGAAGGGAAAGCTACCCACCTAGAAGATGATGCCACGTCTATTTGGCAAAAAGCTGCTTCGTGGCTTCTCAAGATCAAGTGCACATTGTGCAGATCTAACCTGATCTTTTTCTGATACCGTCACTGAGGACGAGGATACTTCGTAACACTCCAGCAGACGCTGAAAGTATTGAACTCGGCATAATTTGGAATTCTGTAATTCAAGTAAAAATGCCTTGTTTTGTTTTTTTCAAAAGCAGCACAATCCACAATGGAAGCCTGACGGCTCTGCGATTGGTCAGCACTGGCAGCGCAGCGCTAAAAGCGAGCCAAAAAAGCTGCTGAGTGATGATGATCTCTCTGAGACAGCCTAAATCGAAAATTCTGCCGGAAAGAATAATTTGTACTGAGCAGGCATATTTTAAAAAAAAGGACTTCCTTTGTTTTGACAGATTGTAGCTTCCAGTCAAACTTTAGGCGAGGCGGTACACAAGGCGGGAAATGGCTAAATATAAACCTCATTATATCCCAATGCTATCGTAGCTTCATTGACACTTGAGGCATAAAAAATGGCAGAGGTGCAGAGATGGAGGTTGCAATGGAACAAAAATATGTCAGGTGGAAACATGAATGAATGCGATGGTATCAAGAGCGCGCTGTAAATAAACCCATAACCTATATTCTCGAAAGATGACAGCCTGCCAGATTTTTTTCCCTTGCTAAACATAATGCATTTACAAAATCTTAAACGGGCTTGTGGGCAGCATATTTACACAGCAATATTTTAAAAGTTAGGCAGTCGGATCTTTTTTTATATCATTTATTTAAATACGTTACAAAAATGTGCACTATATTAATGCATTTAAATAAGTAAACATTGTTTTTTACGGAGAATAGAAAAGACGATTCAGCCGACACCAGGTGAAGTTGACACTCGCCGATTGAAAGAAGCCACGAAATGAAAATTGAGTAAGGGTGATGTGTAGAAGCAAATTCATGATGCATCGAGCCATCTTTCATTTCCATTGACGTATTAAACAGAGTTACTGTGGGAGGCAAATGATGGAGCTTCCCTGGAACTCGCTACATCTTCCTACTTAACAGGAAGGCAAGTGCACGCCAAACCCTGCAGGCTGACAACGCTCACCAAACAAATCATGGCAACACATCCACAGGCAGTCCAGAGTAAATTGTTGTATTAACCCCCAGGCAAGGGTCCCTCCTCAACAATTCAATAAGCAGAGACGCATTCCTACACATCCTGACAGAAAACTAAGGATCTGACGTCCCACAGAGCGGGCTAGTGCCAGGCTGGGGCTGCTGTCTGTGTTATCGGTCAGTGTGTTAATTGTTTTCTGTTTCAAGACAGTTATCTTTTATGGCTTCGTCTGCTGCAGTCACCATGCAGCATTGTTTTTTTTTGTAAAGAGAAAAGAAGTGAAGCAAATGATTGTTACGAGCCACTGCTGGCAGGTCATTTTGACAGCGTGCAAGCAGAGGGCTTCGTTTTTCTGGAATAACGATGAACCTGAAATCTTTGGTTAGTTATTTAAGCCACAGAATTAACATGACTTTTTTTTTAAGTTTAGCTCCTTTTTTCCTTCCTTCTTTTTAAAAAAAAGAGAAATATTTGTTAAACTGTTCATATCTGGTCAGAACTCAAGCACTTGTCTACTGTCAAGTGTAATTATCCAAAACAGCTATTAGAAGCCAGAGGCCTGACTGCATGACTCATACTTTAGTAAGAAATCTACCGGGTCAGGGATGAAGGACACTGTCAGGAAGCAAACGCCATTATTTGTGGCTTACTATAATCTCCAGATAAGATTAGCTTTGGCTCAAATTAATCTAAAGTATTATGTGATCTGCAAGACGCATCTCCCTGCCGGCATCACGTCGAGCTGATGCTGCACGCGTGTTGCCTTCCTGTCTATTCACATGCCTAACGACGCATGTTCTGTAGCAGACATTGCTAATTAGCTGCAATGTATTTGTGTGTGTAGCCTCGTGGAGAGAGCCGACTACAAATTAAGCCGACTGCATTCGTTCAAAATTAATTCAGCCTGATTTCACTGACAGACTCCTTTTTCTCATTCTGCTCAAACAGAAACACTTTGTTGATATTTGCATTCAATATCATGCCTCAGGATGGCGGCTCCATTGCAAACCACTCATGATGTGAAAACACCATTTTTTTTTTAAACTGGAGTGAAAAAATCCCCGTTAGCAACGATTGTTAATGCTGACGCTGCACCATCACGGCTCCATCACTGCACAAACTAGGGGGTCACCACAGAGTGTCGGCACTATAGCTGATATTTGAGCTTTGCATCATTAACATGACAAGATGCAATTAAATAAAAAAACAGAAAAACGCTTCATAATGGGCTTCAGGTCGACGTCAGCATCCCTCGCAGCCGAATGAGAGCATTTTGTAAACATGTTTTATTGCAGGAAACGGTGTAATAGGAAGATTAACAGACCAGGGATAATGTTTGCTTTTATATGTGAGAATAAATACCTGAATATGGCGACGTGACGCTTGGTTATCAGCACAGGACTTCTGTATAGCAGTTAAAAACCTCTTTTTTATTATGCTGCTGATGGGCAGTAGTAAAAACTCTCTGAATGCATTGAAGCAATTTCCACTTTTTTTTGTAACTTGCAAATTTGGATCTTTTCATGTAATAAAAAAGATAAACGACATATACATAGCCCAAATCGCTTGTTTATATGCAATTAAATGTAATCAAAATGAAGCATATTTTACTCTTAATAAATGGTTCTACACGGGGAAAATGTTTTCACAAAGGAGAGAGGTTATGCGTCTGGCATTTTAAAGCCATGACAAATTTATTGCGCCGTTGTTATCCCTCTTTTGCTTTTAAACTTTTGCCTAATGAATCTGGGAGACCTTTGAGCGGTTTTTCAGATTCAGAGACATTATATTTAATTTGTGTCATTGGCCAGAAGGTTAAACGCAGTCACAAATAAATGTTCTTGCTATTAATTGCACTGGAACCTTCAGCCTTTAAGTGGACGCCCTTTTTTTTCTAGTTTAAATTGTCAAATATGAAGAAATTGCACATACGTCTTGTCAGGTCAGACTTAAACTCCACTCAGGCTGCTCAGTTCTCATGAAGGCAGACAATTTTTTCAGGTGCTTTTTTCCCCCTTCCTTTATCCCTCTTTTCCCTCCCTTTGCTATTGAGAACCTCTTCCCCTCTTATAGACATGATCTGACAGGAAATCTTTGAGAGGCAGCGCTGTGCTAACTGCCCAGAGATTTCAACTGTCTGTTCTTGCTGGAGGAGAAGCTGAACGCTGGCCTCCTATTAGTCTAAACACATGGAGCCCCCCCAGTCCCCTGTCTCTCTCTCTCTCGCTCCCTTTTTTCCTCTCTCCCTCTCTCTATCACTTCCTCTCCCTCTCTTTTTCTCACTACTCATCCCAGGCCTGGCGAGGGGGCTGACAGCTCTCAGCGTCCCAGCCTGTCAAAAAGGGCCTGTTATTCAGCACCCTCCCTCTGGGACAGGAGGAAATACACACACGCGCACACATATACGCACACACTCTTGCATGAATCCGCAGACGCGCACACTCACAGAACATGCTTTCACAAAGGCCTCGTACACAACACACACCCACGCGCTCAGTCTTTCTCACTCTCACACACACACACACGCACAAATATTGTTCCTATGCCCATGAAATACTTGCACATAGAAAAACTTTTGACTGCTCTTAGAGGATGTTCTGCTTGTTGTCAGCATTTCTCAAAATATGCTGACATTTTGCATGCACTAATCAGGATCAAATGTATTATCCATACAGACACTAATTTACTCAGCTTTCGCCTTTTCCACAGCAGCGCTGACACAAATTCTACCTTTTTTATGGCGTCCTCTTGTCAATCCATGTGATTGGCTGAAATTTACCAATCATTAGCCACAATTTAATAATGTCTGGTGAATCGGAAGAGCTGACAGGTGTCCAATCAGGAGTTTGAGATGATTCCTTAGAGATTTTGAATTTTAGCTTGCAAATGAACCTGCAGGTGCCTCCACAGCTGTATTCCCAAGTCCATCACAATACAATGTGCATACTAAGAAGCAGAAATTGCACATTGCTCACTACTGCCTACTGTCCTTTTTTCAGTTTTGAATAGCCGACATGTGAAACGGGTAAGAATATTTTAATTAAAAAAAAAAAAAACTTATAGAAACAAAAAGAAAGGGAAAAATATAAAGAGGAGCTGTTACTAAATTGTTCTCTTTAACTTTTGTCGGGGATCTGTTGGCGAGATTAATGAGCAATGTTTATGAGATTAAAAAAAGTCAGAAAGGCGTGTGTTTCATCATTTTAACAAATAACACAGCCTTGATCACACGCAGCATTTAAAGCAGTTTAGTGTAATTTTTTACTCTTGCAGGTTTTTACTTTTTCTGTATCAGCGCAGATTCTTAATTCAAGCATTAAAAAACAAAAGATAATAACAATTATCAATTATTCTCTGTAAATCAGGAAACCAAATGATGAACCATTTTATAAATTAACCAAATGTAGAAATCAAACATGCTGAGATTGGGTTCCATCCATGGAGCAAATGCTTCATTTGACATTAACTGTGATTTGCACCGCTCTTCTTCATCATGCTACGTATACGCACACAGATGTGCTTTTTTTCCAAGCATCAACATTTGCGTACATTGTTGTAATCACACAGGAGCAAGCTGTTGCTGTGTAGAATCTATTTTATTTTGCCCTTCTTATAATTCAAACCCACAGCCCGGCAGTTGCTGTGGGGGTAATCCCTGTTCAACTCCAAGAAACAAGTAATGATTGCAGCTGATCTCATGTGGAGCCACTGGAGAGCTGAAGCTCCGTGCTCCAGAAGCCGTTAAAAACCATCACAGAGCGGGGGCTATTTATTACTTGATTAGCTGCACAAAATTATTTTGCCCATTCAGTCACGATCTCGGGGTGAAAAATAGCAACTGCATTCAGTGAAACTCAACAAAGTGAGATACTGTAAAGACAAAACAAGGGGAAAAGCAAACTTTTCAGAAATGCCTGCTAAGCACGAACAATTCTTCCCATGTGGCCCCTTTCTGAATAATTTCCCTCAAATCTGAGTAATCACGGTATTAGTGGCCTTTTTAAAAAGACTTCTCTGTCTGCTAAATAAGGACCGCTCTTAATTTCTCTCTTCAGCGCCGCCTTAATTGTGTTAAGAATTAATGGTGCGTTTTCACGGCCAGGCTCGCTACCAGACACCGGTTACACTGCTCTTCCTGCTGGGCCCGGTGCCACACAGCCGGCCAAGAAGTGCCTGTCGAGTGCCAACCTCGGTCTCGCTCCTGCTTGGGGGTGAGAAACTTTGCGCTATACATATGCATGAATATCCCTCATATCTCCCCAAAGGCAGCTATATCTCACCATTAGTCGCTCTCAAAAGTCTTCTGCGGTGCACAGTATTGACTTTTGGAATAATTTCAGGCAATCCCAGACGTGATTTATGATGATGCACATTATCGATCACTTAAGGAGATATTTAGGTATTCAGAATAAAAAGTTATGTTCTCATTATGTTGATGGCGTGAGGCGCCAGGCCAAGGGGAGAGGGGGGGAAGTCACTGTACACTTTACCGGAGAGGTAATTAGCACGTCTGAGTAACAGCAGTGCTCCTCCTCTCTGCTCTCCTGCTGCTCAGCCGGGGCTGACTTGCCTTAGAGTTAGCACAAATTGTTACTGTCGCCCCACAGGTGGGAAACTAGCTCTCATCACCTCATCACCCTAGAGGATGTGAGACACGGCAACATATATTAAACTGCTATCCTCGCAGCATGCGGCTAGTGTCTTCATGAGATATTTTACTCTTTATGGAGCCCATGGGGGACACACAAATCCAATACAGCTTCCTTTTAGAGGGGCACGAGCAAAGACATGCATACAAACAACTGGGATTTAGAGTGGTTCCTGTGCCAGAGGCAAGAGAAGTGACAAGACATTGGAGTGCTTTGGGCAAATGCATCAGCGCTGGCAACACTATGGGCTCTCGGATAATAGAAAACGACGGAATTTATTTAATGCGAGATATCGCGCGGTTGAAGTCCTCTTGCAATTTCAGCGCTGCAGCTGCGGACAGATCGAGCAATACGTTGTTATTAACGGTAATTAATCCTTTAACTGACCATAATGTAACAGCCGACGGAGTTTTACTGCGACAAATACATCACAACTTTGCGCTTCAGGAGGTGTGCAGAAACAACTTTCAAAGGCAGCAAGTGTGGAAAGTTTGAGTTTTTTGCTTTGTTTTGCTCGTCTTCTTCCACGAGGCAGTTTGGCTTCAAACCAAAGATGCCATTACCCTGGTCGGGGCCTGCTGATGAGAGACACCAGTCTTCGTTCGTGGTGGGGGGGAAAGAAACATGCGCAACACTTTTGAAAGCTGTTAATGTTTTATCCCATAATTCACAGGCCCAGGACTTGGGAATATGTCTTTGTGGGAAAGCCTTGGCTGGACACGGTGGAACCAGCATCATTAGTGCCTGTCTCCCTGGGGTGGCATGTGTGGAAATTACTGCCCCAATCAATAAACAAAGTCCAAGTGTTGAAATATTTATCCAGACAGAGCTTCATCCTTGCGGTGGACTGTCTGAGCACTCTTCCTGCACCTTAAAGGGTTATTCAGAAAGCCATATATGGGCAAGAGTACACCTTGAAATCAATGGGGTGCCACTCACTGGCTGAGTGCTGAGTGCTACACAAGTCCATTAATTTACTGTCAATACATGGGGCGGAAACAGTGTAGGAAGCAGAACTCCCCTTAAGGTACCGTCAGAATCCTGCTGTCACACTATTGGCCTTTCTAACTTTGAAACAGCACCTCAAAGCATATCAAGATTTGATTGTACGGCAAAGCATTTACAAGTGGGGCAAATCTGGGGCCTTGTTTACAAAGCACATTTGGATTAAACACACACGTAAAAAAGCAAAACTGACACGATGTGAATGATTTTCTTGCTGGATTCGCAGGAGTATCGCAGTTTGTCGGCTGCAGTTCATTCGCTCCGGTGGCAACATGCTCCCAAGGTGTGTGTTGTCTCTTAAAATCTTTTGGTCTGTTGTTATCCTTGACTAAACCTTCAGTTATGCTGTCATTATCCAAGGGGGAACATACAAGGCAGCTGCCGTCAAAGTTAATTTAAGATTTATAGATCACAGGGGTGTGAGTTACAAATGAGGTTCTAGAACCTGCTTAAGCGCTTTTATTTATGCCTAGCATCTTTTATAAATTAAACAGAAGTGCACTGTGGGGATTGATCTTAAGATAAGAACATTTTTTTCCTTAATAAATGAAATTCATCACATGTGTGTTCTTGTTTCAAAAGCTTTCGGTTGTTTGACAAGTAAGACCCGAAGAGAAATACTCAGTTATTCCAAGAATTTAACCGTCGCAACAACTACCTTATATCACGCACACCGCAGATCCATCTTGCGAGGCCGTATCATATACACCGGACATCATAGTGTGATTCCCTCCGCAAGGCTTCCTTTGAACTCCAACACTTAGCTTGTTATCTCACTTTATCTTCCCACAGAGCATGTTACAGACGATTAAAAGCTCTATGTGATACTTGGGCTAACATCTCATTATAAGAGAGAGCCCATTTGTATTTCTTACCTCCATAGTTAGAGTCCACAAAGGATGACAGCTGACTTCCCCTCCTCAGCTTGAAGTACTCTTCTGGAACATACGCTCATTATAGAACCATAAAAAATGGCTCTCATTTGTTAGTATAACATTTTCAGGACCCAACGATGTTCTCGGGACATTTTCTTGCTGCAAAATAATGTGGCCCTATGAGATTATGCAAGATTAATATAATTTCGCCTTCTCCTTTTTTTTCCTTTCTTGTTTTGTTTTGTTTGCGTGCTATTACTTATGCAGAATGGCAGTTTGTCTCCATTATTTTAGGAAGATAATTGGTCAGATGATGTCTCAAGAATTCTCAGAAGCATCTGATCCTTCACAGGCCTTTGACCTTCATCACTCCCCTCTAAATAAATTCTACAAACGGCTGTTTTGCCCTGCAGGAAAACAAGCAGCACTAATTACCATCATCTATTTTTCTATTCTGTTATGATGTAGAGAGTCATGGAAATTTATAGTTGCAATAAAAGCCAAAGGAACAGGCTTCTTTTTTTTTTTTTGTAAAATGATGTTTTCTTTAGATTCCTCACTATCTGCAACATATGCTTCCCACTAGATGATCGCCAAACAAAAGGACAATAAGCAAAGCAAATCATACGACATTTACTCACAAGTTTTCCAAAGGGGCTGTCAGAGCCACAGCGGTTGCACACCTACTGCATCATTCCCCTAATGATCATGTCAGATCATGTCAATAAGCTAAGGGGGAAACAGTAGACACTCTTGGTGATCATAAATCTCAATTCTGGTATCAGTGTTAACAACCGTCGAGGGGATAGAAGATGCTGATGAAAACGCTGGAGCGCGTGTTACCCCTCTCACTGACGAGAGACTAGAAGGCTCCTCGCCTTTGTCCATAATCAAGTTGTACTTCTCATTAGCTGAAAGGTCTTTATTAGCAATACCATTACAGTGGTCCGAGACACAGTGTTTAATTAACATCATCAGCATTGTAATTGTCATTTGTTTGCCTTGTCAGTTTAGATTTTCCAGGTCAGTGAGAAGCCGTCTCCATGTGCTCCCCTTCAGATGAGCCGAGATGCCTTTTGGATACTGAGCGTTCAGCGAGGATGAAACGCGCTCGAGGCTGCCGCGCTCAGCCGCTCGGCTGACCCCGGTCACACGAGGGAATGAAGATGCGACAGGCATGTGGAAAAGATTTTAGAGCATGATGCTCTCCTATTAGGCTCTGTATCCTAAAGAGAAACATTGTTAGGAAGCGCGTGAATGGAAAACAGGGTTTCTGTGGGAGGCCGGAGGAATGTGCCGCACAGTATTCATGGAAGACAGATGGCATCTGCAACCAGTTCTGTCCCCGGCGTCTGACCTCTGCCTATAAATCTACTCATCAGTGAATATATTTACACGTATAAAAGTGCACGTTATAAACATTATTTACAAATGTCTGTCATTCCACATTTTCTTTTGTTTGGCTTTGTTTTTGTGCGTTTATCATCATGCATGTAATTGAATATTTGTATTTACATTTTCATGGCTCCTGTGCTTGCAAGCAATATATACACACACAAATATATATGTAGTTGTCCCTTGTGTGTGGCCAGTTGCTGTCTGGTTTTACATGTCTGTGACTGTTCTACAATCTGTCTTTCGAGTGGAAGCAGTCCAAAGCGCCCAGCTGCTTTAAATCAACACTCAATCACGGTTCATCTGATCGTAGCTTAATTCTTCGTGATCTGACCACCTCAGCGCTTCTCTGCTCACAGAAGCTGGCACTGGTCTGGCTCCATATCCGTCTCATATTATAAACATTGGAAATGTTTTTCTTATTTTGTTGAAGGATGCAGATGGCATTACAGGACTGAGTGCAAAATGATCAAATTGTTTAATTTCTAACATATATAATGCATTTCAGTGCAATTTATTCAGATATTCTATCTGAAAATAGCGACTCACATGAAGCGAAATGGGAACAACCGTCTGTACGTTCGCTCTGAAGCGCTTAAATTAAGTTACTGCTTGTGTTTGTTGTGCATTTTATGTTAAATCTTTTTATTCTTTTCAATTGTTGAACATCTGAATCAAACTCATTAGTTGCACTTCCATTTGAATCAATGTACATGAACAGTCAGACACTACAGGTCTAAATGAAATTTTACCTTTGTCGGGATTTGTGCAAGAATTTGCTGGGACTGAAATGTGTGACAGCACGAGAAACAAAGCGGAAGATAGAAAATGGATCTTCTAAAGTGATATTCAGAAGAGGGTTTTTTCCACACTCCCAGTGTCTGACACATAATATGCAGAGGCCTTGAATACTGGAGCAAAATAGGCTGAAAGCATGCTTCTTGTAAAAGACTAGAAAATGAAAACAAAAGGCGTTGCTCTGTGTCTCTGTTACCATGGTGTATCTCACTGTGCATTTGGGACTTGCTGCTGCAATATGAAGAAAAACCACAAAGTTTACTCTTTCTGTAATAAGCTGACAAAGAGAGCCACCCACCCCACCAATTCCAGATGCTGAAATCCCACTGTGAGAATGTGAGAAATTGCGAGACCCCGCAGCAGATTTATTCACCGCCGAGCTCTCTTTCTAGCGTTCGATCAAAAATATTTGCGCTCGCCATCTCCTGTTGTTGAAACAAATGAGAATTTTTACAGTTGCAGAAAGTTCCTAATGCTCCCTGAGATGCCTCAGTCCTGCTTCTGATTTCCCTCAGTGTTTTGCTACAGGAAAAGATCTCAACAAACAAACTGTAACAAAAAAAAACGTTTAAAGTGAAAGAGAGCACTTTAAAGCTCAAGGATTTTCTTAATGCCGCCGGACTGATTTCAAATAGTTTCCAGGGTACAAGCCGACCCATCCAGAGCAATTTGAGCAGAATGTGTGTACAGCTAACCTCCTGTGTACGCTAGTTAGGTTAAATGTTCATTAATGAATGTCTTACCAATTCTATACTACATCAATAACTGACAATAACTATTACCACACCGTGGACTCAGTTAGCCCGGGCCCGCCTTGCTTCATGCTTGAGACTGCCAAATGCTGACTGGAACTACACAACACGCACACGGTGTTAGTGTTACTGAACACCCTGCTGAGTAAAGATGAATATAAATGAGGAAAGAAAGATTCTGAAAAAGAACCACAATTCCTTAAATTATTAGCAGATAAATAATTATCCAAAAATAATACCCTCATTAGCGAACCTAATTATGTTGGAACATTTTTTTTAAGCGCAAGTAAATGTTACTATTTAAGACGACTTTTTTTTGTAAATACATTAAAAACTTTAATATTTGCAAAGCCAGGCTGCTATCTGTGTTATTAAAGCTAATCCTTCCTGCACGACTGAAACCCGGGAAATTGTTTATGATCCAACAGTGGTGGTAGAAATCCACGCTTGTTTTGCTTGCAAACTGCTTCGCCTTCCCATCTGCTCCCTGGGTTAATTATGTGAGTTTCAAATAATTTGCGGCTGCTGACTCCTCTCCTTTAAGTGGGGTCTACTGTGCTGAAATCCAATACCCACCTTCGTCCTCTTTTCCTCACCGCAATGTACATGTGCGTCTGATTATCCCTGTGGCCTGGCATAACAAGTGAAAAGGAAAAGTCAACTTCAACAAGTAAGTGTCCCATTCCAAAAATACCTCATCGCATAACAGACCTCCACGGCAGGAAATAAGGTGCAGTCAAAGGTCAGGTTTAAAAAAGAAGCAAACAACTACTGGAGCATTTTTTTTGTTTACTTTTAATATGACTTTGTCTGTTCACCTCCCGCGTGGCTCTACGCTGCTCTGGACAGTGTTTATCAGTAATTACACCAGACATAGCAAAAGTTTAGTGAATACAGGAAACTAGGCTTAATATACTGTACATTATTGTGTATAATACTGTAAGATAATACAGCGGGTGTCTGTCAGCGAATATGGCCACAGATTTAAACCATGTGAGATATTTTCCAGAGCGTAGATATGATCTTTCAAATTGCAGCTGATGTTATTGTTTTGTCTCTAGCTGGTATTCATTGACTTTGCAACGTCAATCATAACACCCCCCCTCCCTCCCCGTCACATTTCCCCACTCTGGTCTTTCTTTCGGGTGAAAATCCTGCAAAATAATCACGTTTAAGCACCATTCTGAATTAGACAACGTTAAAGCCAATTCAGAAAACAAAGGCTGTTCGCAGCCAGTGGTCTTTGAGCGCGCGCCTACAATACATACAAGATTACTCACTCGCCTTCAATGCAGACACTGTATACTCATTCTGCCTTTTCCCTCTGTGCTCTGTTCGGCAGATACCCACACAGGGATAGGGAAAGCCATTGTATCTAATTGCAATGGTTAGGATTTTGATTACACTCTTGCCTTGAAAGCACAACACTGTAAAAGAACAATTGCTCAGAGAGCACCGAGCAGCAGGAGGTGCAATTTCAGCCTCTTCTTAATGAGAGAACATATCAAAAGGTAAAAGGGAGGAATTTATACTTTAATTCCATTTCTGAAGTAATAAAATGTGGGGCCCTAATTTATTAGTTTATTAAAGGTGAAACTCATCGTAGGACTGTTTCTCTCTTCTTTGTGCTGTGTTTCCAGGATCCTTTCATCTGGGTCTGTTTTCCTTGTATTTCTGAAATTATTAATCTCAAAGCGGACGTCCCACGGGGGCCGAGTGATGTAATGTATTAATAAGATGACTATAATGTGCCGTAGCTTCTCTCACTAAAATGGAACCAGTGTGGGCGCGTACATATAACCGACCACATGTCATATGGCGTCGCATCGAGGAAAGAATGCATAACTTGCAATTTAACAAACTGCACTGACAAATTTTTTTCATGCTTTCAAAAAAGCGGCACTGACCAAGGTAAAAAGAAAAAAAAGACTTTACAGACTAAAAGAAAGTTTTTGAAATTAATAAAACATGAAAAGCCTGTAACTTGAGATTCAAATATATCCGATAAATATATGACACCGTGTACACAGTAACTGTCACAGCAGAGTTCAGTGTAACAGGTAATTTTTTTTGTTTTATTCTTATGTATCATTGCGCGACCCTGTGTGGGAGGCCTTATTGCTGAGGTTGAATTGTCTCTGCCGACGCACTCTTACGTCTTTGATTCTACCTTCTCCATCCAGCAATTTTGCCGCGCTGACCTTGCTCGGTACAAAAGGATGTGAAGTGCAGAAATGGGTTTACATCACAGAGCGAAGAAAAACTGTCTGTTTTTCGCCTGAATGCTAACTGAAAGATGACACTGGCCTCTTCTCTCTCTTTTCTCATGGAAACTTTGTTGTAAAAACTCCAGCAAAACACTGATTAACAGAAGAAGCGCCTGCCTTTGGTATAAGGTATTTAAAAGAAAAGATACATCACGCTTTAAAGCATTTCCTACATGTGCATTTGAGTGAAACAATAAAATGTAACAATGTAAAAATTACTCTGATCTCTGGATTACTGTATAATTTGTATCCCACCTTTACCTCAAGTGATCTATGGGTTAATCCTACCCTCATATAAACCACGACTAACACATTATCTCAGTGTGTGAAAATGTTTAGCCTGCTTAAACAGTTGCATTATGTAACAACACTGGAGAGGCAATAGAAACAACAATAGACTATTTTACACCTGCACACCGGCAAGAAACAAAAACAAAACCATTAGAATTTATTTAAGAGAACCGCCCTCTACAAACTGATCCGAGCCCTTAAGATACCATTGAAGTAATGTGGCACCGAAATAATCAGCTTTAAGCTATGATTTATACAACAGGAAAACACAACGCTATATGAAAGTGCAGAAATGACTGTGTGTGGTGTATGACGGCCTCCATCCACAGGATCACTTTAAAGGATGTTTATAAATTAAGTACAAAGTAGAAAAAAATCATTTCTAATAATTGTAATGAAAGGAAATCTTGGCTGTATTTACACATTAGCATGTGAATAATCATCGCTGTCATCCTGAATTTCATGGGTGACTCTAGGAAAATGTACTTTCATCTTTAGCATTAAGATCAGGTCCTCACGCTGTCGTCTGAACCGTTAACGCAAATTAAAAGTTTTAATTTGTGCGTTATTAGCGTAATTTTCGCAGGCATGGATCTCATGCATCTTCAGCAAAACCTAAAGAATAAATCACACGCATACGACACCACATCAGCCGGTGCGGGTAGTTAAGTCATGTATTGTTTTGTGATTTATACTGTTTGCTTCCAGTCAACAGGCTGGGAAAACAACAAACTCAGAAGGTAAACAACAGCGATGCACCGGGGCATAGTCGCCTTGATTAATGAAAGGAAGTCAGATCTCATGCAGATTAGTGCAGCGGAGGACAGAGCATCCTCTGTGAATATTAATTTCCCTTGAAGAGGTGTTCTCGCCCTCCCTCCTCAAACACTGCTCAATATATTGGAGGAGGTCACCAGAGGAGGTCACAGACAAAGTTGTCTGGCAGCTAAATTAAAGTGCTTCATTAATGGACTAAAAAGGTAGTGAATCCAATCAGCATTTAGCTGTTATTTCTTTGCCTTCATCATCCGTCTCTGTGTCTTAATGGATGCCATTATGTCTAAAGAGGCCTTACTTTTTGAAATCAAATGAAGTATTTATTCCATCACAGACAAGCTGTCTTAAAATTACTGTTTTTCAGGTTTAATTCCAGCCAGTTTCTTTTTATCGAATTCATTCATGTTCATTCTTTGTAGAAATTTTTTTCTAGATGTCTTTGAGCTGTCTTGGATTTTTTCACCCTCCCTCCTCTCCCATTCCTTGAAATGCCACAACTTTGGGCAATGCCTTTCACTCGAAAGTAGCCCGTCATCCGATAACACTTTCTTAGTTGACTTTCTTGGATTTACTCTGATGTTCTGCCAAATTGAGTCACATGCCCCAAATACACAGCATTTATTTGCAGAATATGGCGAGGACCTTGATGAAGCCCGGCTCTCCTAACAATGCTTTTAGCGCTCGTACTGAACAATGCCAAGAATGACCTTGGCAGACTCAGGCACGAAAGCACACCCTCGCGGTGACTGATCTGAAGAGATAGCGAGATATAAGACTTATCCAGTCCTTTCACCTGTCAGTGTTCATGAGGGAAAGGAGGAAAAGAGGCGATTTCTGCTGCAGGGTATCAGTGACAGAGAGAGTGTGTCTGAGGAGATCGGTGTGGGAGATTAACAGCTCAGTCCATCTTTGTCACTAGTACCGCTGAACCTTGACACAGCTTAGAGGTATTACGAGGTCACTGAAGTAAATGACATGGCAGAACTGAATGAGGCGGACCCAGGATGTACGCAGATACCTGCAGGAATCGATTGGTAGGGAAAATGGTACAATCATCACTCCCAGCGCTTAAACAAAGGTATCTCATTACAGGCAGAAAAGAGAATGAGCCTCCACTGTAGAGCATCTAGTTTTTACAATACTGTTGTGATCTTAAAAATATAGTGCAGTTAGGATTTAATGTTGCAGCCATGCACCATTGTTGGGAAGTCCTTTGAAAATCAATATCTCATTCAGGAACAGCAGGAAATACACATAGCATGATTCAAGGCATTGTCAGGGTTTCTCTGAACCAGGGTGTGAGTAAAAATAAGTTTCTTTAGTAACACCGTATATGCTACGTGGTGTTACTATAGTCATGGAGTTAGAGAGTATTTGGAGTTATACTTCGACTGCAGTGTAAATTGTATTATGTGGGTTTTGCAGTGCCAGCCTTGCTCAGCTGTCTGGTTAATACTATCATCAAACACTTTTTCCTCCAAAGATGGAACACACACCATGTCTGGTGTGAATCTCTTTGTCTCTTCTGACAGAATGTTGGAGAAGTAAAAACCAACAAAACTAACAAGCAGGTCTCTCAACAAACTGTGTGTGTGTGTGTGTGTGTGTGTGTGTGTGTGTGTACTTGCATGCATCTGAGCAACAACAGCATGCACACACCTGTGTTTGTGAACCTGTTTATTCATCCTCCCACAAGGCATGTGCTACGTTGGAGTTGTTTCTGTAAAAAAAAAAGATCCCCTTCATTCGCTATCAATAGCAGCCTCAATATCACCTGCTATTACGTTAGATTTCCAATGGTTCTTGCTCAGCACAGTTTTGAATAGATTAAAAAGGAGCTCAGAAGGTGCCCAATAAATCAAGTGCAATGTAATGACTCAGACGTCTGTGTGCCAGAATCGTGCGTGCAGGATATGAAAAAGTCCTAATGAGCTTGATAGAAGTTAGTGTAACTTTGCAGCCCCAGCTGCCTCCACCCACCCCCACTCTTATACAAAAACAACTTAAGTGAAAACTAGTTTCTAGATAGCCATGGCAGGGGTGGTAGATGTAATGAGGTTAGGTAACCTGTTAGTGAGCAAATAAGATCAAGGTGCGTTTGTTGAGTGATAACAGGAATAAAGCAGCTGAAAAACACCTTTCTGTGCATGTGTGTGTGTGTGTGTGTGTGTGTGTGTGTGTGTGTGTGTGTGTGTGTCTTTGTCTTTTCAGTTATTTCTAAGGAGGTGCATTCATTTTGAATGTTAAAATCTCCTTGCAATATGGTAACAAGGAGCAGTAAGTGAGCACTTTGAGACAAACTGGTGAACTAAATTTGCTCGGAGGATGTGTGGGGAAGTGTGGGAGTGTGTATTCTCCTGTGAGTGTGTGATGGAGAACAATTGAGTGAGCACTTGCTCACTGCTCTTGGGCGCACAGCAGGTGATGATAAGGAACCATGACAAATACACACACTCACAACCATTTACAATCTGAATAGCAGTCATATACTGTACATTTCAGCTAGTAGCCGAGCGCTTGCACTGGCATCCATCACTGACATAACAGGTGGCCTGGAGCTGACCAGGACAGAGTTGTGAATATCAAACTCAAATGTGTCACAAATGAGCATTGGATTATACACTTCCCTCTGTCCAGTCTCAGTGTTGGACTGCAGCATTTTTGTGCTGCGAGGCTGAAACTACAATTCAGTTTGATTGCATTGTGAAAAGACTATTTTGCAATTCTAGGATGCCTGCAAAATACTGCGTGCAGCTGTGGAAAATCTCTGTTCCACCTCCTTTACTATGTAGCAGTTGGATATATTACAGCCACGCTCCCTGTCTGCAGTGGGCTGGAAGATAACCGATGTTCTCCCCAAGGAGAAAACGTATTTCCTCCTAAAAGAGTTGCCATAAATATCGACTTGATTTACACTAAAATGTACACCTGTGGAATTCTAAAGGGCATTTAATGAGACAGACTAACAGCCCAGTGAAGTGTCCATGAATCTCCCCATTTCTCTCCACCCATGGAGGGGGATGGAAATTCATGGTAAACTTTATATGGGTGCAGCAGCCTTAGAGTGACTATATATCCAGAGCTGCCACATGACATTACACTTCCCCATATGTTTGGTGCTGTTTCTCGTCTCCCGTCCTGCTGCGTAGTGTGCTTTTGGTCTCTCTCTCTGTAAAGGGCAACGTTCCCGAGGAGTGCTGTGTCTGTCACAAAAATACAGTAAATCCATCTGGAGCTGGACTGTGAGCATGTGTGTGTGCGACTACAATTTAGAACACACACATCACACATATACACTGTATACATATGTGTGTATCTGTATGCAAAAAACAGACAATTTCTCATATAAAGCCAGATTCATTTCACTGCTGCTATTTATCTAAAACTGTGGAATAAAGCTTAAATGCTATTTAAGAAAATTCAATTACCAAATGTTATAACACATCACAACACATACAAAGAGTGAGTCAGAGGAACAAAATGCTTGTAAGCAAGACAAAGAGCGAGATGTCAAACAAAGGCAGTATAAATAAGGATAACACATTCTGAAACAGCAGTAGCATGCAATGACACTTTTAAAGGAAAATGAAAAGGTCATACGAGTTTTACGGGCAGATATACAGACACCCCGTCCCTTTTAAAGCCTCTTCTTTCAATGAATAATACCTTTATGTTTCTCGGCATAAAAATTCACCACCCTAATAATTTATTCAGGTGTGTTTCGTCCTCATTGACCAGACAAATTACACCACTAAACCAAACTGTTTTGGCGTGCTGAAACGAGCACGGCACGCTCTTTTATCGGCTGTATAAAAGGCAGAAATATGAGTCACAACGAAGCTCGGGGATTGTAAACAAGACACAATGAAAAAGTATTTATCCACACAGACAGTTTTAAACAAACATTTCCCTACCATATTTTCCAAAAAAATCACTCGCTTCTGTACGTGCTCCAGTAGTGCACGAAGCAGCTGTCTTAAAAAGGTGTCTAACATGAAGTTTGCAGCGTGCAGTGCTGTGTGACTGTGCATGTGCATCTCCCTGTCTATTTGTCTTCTCAATGTTTTGCTCTCTTCTCGGGAGACTCGCAAGACATTTGGTAGGCATATTTGCCATTAAAAACAGGACCACATGGGACACTAGCTAAAGATAGGAACCAGGAAACAGCTCCAGCAATTCAAAGCATATGTGGTTTGATATTCCATTTGATAAGTTTCTACATCCTGAGCTAAATTATTTAATAAATATGTATACTAGTCCTAAGAAGCACCACATGATTTCTTTATTACATTAGGTTAAAAAAATGTAATATTCAGGAACATTTTAACTTTTTCCCCTTTTTTTGGTCATAGTTTCAGGCAACAACTGCGAATCAGCATATAAAACATCCACAGAAGAATCTGTTTAGCATTAAATACAAAATTCAATTAAAAATACAAAAAAATGCAAGGCATATTATACAGTCCTAGTGCAACTGGTTAAAATTTGGAATACATTAATAATTGTTGATGTGTTTATTTCTGCAGCAGGATACAAAAGATGTTTGCCCTTAAGAATGACTCAGTGTTTATCCAGTGGCAGTTTCCTCCCACAGTCCAGAGATCTGCGCTGGGTCTTCCAAAGTAATGCATTACTCTAAGTACATTACATTTGTCTGTAACACAATAAATTAACAGCTAACTCCACTAAGCTCAATAATCGCATTATGGTTACTAATCAAACAATAATGGCATTTCCTGTAGCCATAATGGGCTCAATAAGCTACAATGAGTGGACAGAAACAAACAAAAATCATAAAATGTGGTCTAAAACTTTTCTGTTTTGGACAAAAGGACAAGAAAATAATAGGAACGTAAAGCCTGCACCCAGACAAGCAACTATCCACCGCTACAAACACAGCATTACTTCTTTGCAAACATCTGCAAGGACAGCAGGCTTACTTCTTCTGGACACAATCCACGGTCAGTGACATTTTAGAGTTTGCTGCAGTTCACCACCAAGTACAAGAAGAACAACAAGAGAAAAAGCTATTATCCAAATTAAAAGTACAACTATGCTAGAACTTGGAGATCATTGTTACTGTAAGAATGCCCAGACTAAGCTGTCAGTGATACTGGCTTCTCCGTTTCTTGGGTTTTTTTCTGCTAGCTCTGATCACTGTGCATTTGGCTAAATCAGCAGAGCTGGACGTGAAGGAATTTTGTTTCACCTACAGAAAATGGCCAGGCAAGGCTGCATTGAAATTTCGAGTTATCTCAGAATCTCGTTACATGTCTCAAAATTTTGACATACTTTCGATTTATAACTGACAATACATATCAAAAATTTTGAGTTATTTCTGAGTAAGTCGGAATTACAAGATATCTAACTTGAAATTTCAAGTTATTAAGTTGATATTTCGATACACTAACCCAAAATCTAGACTTACAGATGATAGAAATTGGTGGTGGAAACAAGATGGCTAGGCTGCTCTGCTAGCTAAGTTAGCATATTTTAAAAACTGAAGTAAACACAGTAAATAGCACAATGCTAGTAGAAGTTAAGTAATTCAAGTGTCTCCCACCCACATTTATAGCAGGAGTTAGTTATTTAGTCTCAGTTAGTTTTTCGTTTTTTTATATAGCTAAATAAGTAACTGTGTAACTCACCACTGTCTTGCTTTTTTCCTCCTTTTCATTTTTTCTTCCTCACAGGAGGACAACTCCTCTTAATTATTTCTGATTGACTTACACTGTTCAACATTTCATATGCCACTCACTCACTCATTGGGAGTGACTAGAGCCAAGTGGGACCCTTTAGGGAGGTCAGGTCATTAAAAACTTTACATTTCCTTGGCTTTAATTTAAAGTTTTGTTCCCAAACTTGCCTGGGTCCCCAAGCAGGTTCCTGAGATCCCTGCTATTCTCCAAATTAGTTAACTGTGGAATCTGTGTGAAATAATTTGCTTTTGTTGTTTGCAAGAAAGCACAGAAGGTTGCGTACCTAAGTTCTGAGATCCCGCTGCTGTGTCGGATGAGTTAACTAATTAAAAAAAGCCATGCATGGTGTTTGACCCATTCATAATCAAGTGCAGCACATTCCTCAAATTACAAACTGCAGATTGAACCCACATGTCATTCTTGCAGTTGCAGCGTAATGGCTTCAGGTATTCAATCCAGTCAGAGGGAAAGACCTTTAACATTTTACAGGTGGCCGAAGATGACATTACATCTAGAAATAATGCTGTGGCTGTTCTCTAACCAGAATATACTTTTGAATAACAGAAAGGCTTTTGTTTCAGCAGAGGAAAACAATATGTAAGGTTAATGCACCTAAATGAAAACAATTTTGCTGTAATTGTAATATAATCTATAAAAATGTTATTATTTTTGCACTCTGGGTATTGAATTATAGAATTGCACTGCATAAACAGTTAAACTGCACCACTCTTCCTTTACCAACGCATGCAGGTTCTTTAGTAGCCATGACATTCTCAAACCCTAATAAAATAATGCCCATAAGAAGCATCTCGTTATGAATGACAGCACAAGGACACGGTGTTTATGTTAGCACAGGATTAGAAGCTTTGATTCACCACTTTGATTCGTTCTTCTGATTTCTTCTAATAACTTTCGTTGTGATTCAGGTTGTCGAGACGTCAATAAAATTAAATCGCAAACACTTAACAAGCCTGAAATGCATGTTGTTGTTATTTGTTTATTCGTGTTGTTTTCCTGTATTTCTTCTTTGTCTGCAGTGGCGATCAATATGCATCTACTTATTGATTTGTGCGCGCCAACTCATTGTTTTCTGATAATGAGAAAACACAAGGTGTCTTGTGTGCATGCTTTCACATACACACAACAAATCGTTTTTTCCACACCTACAGAATTTCACTAAACGTGCAAACTTGTCTGTCTGCGATTTGAAACTAGAAGCACATGTTGAATATTTTGACCCTGACCTAGTGTGGTCATTGCTGTATGTTTTTTTTTCAGCAAGTGCAGAGCATGCTTTGGGTGTGCTATATAATTGCTGCTTTCCAGTGAAAAGTTCTGCAGATGTCACCCTGATATTATGATTTACAGACATGCCTGCCAAGACCAAGATATTCTGTCAAGTTCTATGGCAATTGCCATGCATGTAGCAAAGACATGTGCGGCTGAGGCTCGGTTTCTGAGAAAACACTTCCAGGAAGACACTGCGAGTGTCTCAGCATGTATACCTGCCCTATCCTGCTGCCATTCCACAGTAAATGGCTATTTATCATGGCAGGGACGGATTTGACAGCCTCTACCTACCTCTTGCATTCAGCCGCATTCACAGGCACTGCACAGGGTAAATTATGCCCTCGATTCAGATAGAATCAGCCTTATGAGAGTACAACAATTGGTTGGCAGATTGGTCTATACAGTAGGTAGCAGGGCTGTCTAACAACTGAAAGGCTGTTGGCTCAATCTTTTGCAGTGACAGGGGACTTTATTCCAGCGGTAAGATGACAACTGGTGGGTGGATGCTATTGTACTATACATCTATGAGACTCTGCATAGCTGCTAAGATGTGTTCAAGCCATGTGAAAAACAGCCTGCTCAGAGAACATTGCATTATAGCTGACCCACAGGTTTGATTAATAGGAAAGATTGTGTAAACAGTAAACAATATCACTGTAACGACTTACAATCAACAGCTTGTATTGTGTTTCCCTTGGACAAATGCCAGGACTGATATTTGTCTGTTTTACACCAAACCTTTTTGATCTTTCTAGATATTTATTTTGATTTCATATCAACTATTTCACTGCTATACTGTGCAAAAAGTCTTGATCCATCCCGATTTCTAGGAAAATGGGAAACAGGCGCTGTGATGGCATGCCACACATGTTACCTGGGGGTTGGTGTCTCCTCCTGTCTGGCAAAAGGTGTGGCAAAGGGCTGGGAGACCTGAAGTACCACTGACAGCCTAATTGGATTGCACCACATGCTTCATTGCCTGGGGGGTGTTTCATGTTTGTTTCATTGTTTTGTATTAGTTGGTTATATGGCAGCCATCTTGTTTTCCCCCGTGTGTGTCATTTGGTTTAGCTAAACCGGTATTTAAGTTCCCCTGTGTGTCATTTCAGCAGGTCAGTTTACCATATGTTTGTTTGAGGTTTTGTTAATGATTATCTTGACTTTAGTCTATTGAGATGACCTCTTTTATTGGTCTGTCTGTTTAAGTTTTGGCCTTTGTTAAATATATTTTCATATTTTTGGGTCAATAAACCCCTTTTTTGAATTAAAACCACCTGTGTCCTTTATGCTTTACTGCTTGGTCCCTGACAGGCGCATTGATTTAATGAGACATGTGGAAACATACATGGAAATACAGTTTATACAATTCTAAGGAGCTTCCTGTGAGCACCTTTGCTCTTTCAGTGTTGGCTGCATTTTGATTTGTCAACCACGTTGAGGTCTGTGGAGGCCCAAACCATGGCTGATGGTGTTGCAGGTATGCTTTAACTGCCAGTGTGTTTCCAATCATTGTCATGCTGAAAAATAAAGTCATTACCATTCAGATACTTTGCAGATGTAGGGATGTGACAGCACGTTTCTATGTTCATAATTTCACTTATTTTGAGGAGATCCCCACATCTGAGCCCCAAACCATGAACTCCACCGTGTTTTAGAGATGCCCATCAGCACTCACTGGTGTACCTCTACCCTGACATCCTCCATAAATATCAATGCAGTTTGTAAAAAACCCTCACTCGATGGGTTCTTGTGTTATTTGGCACAATTCAGCCTGTTTCCCACTGAGAGACTTTTTGACGAGGCTTCATGAACGCTTCAGTCGATCCATCTACAACAGTACATGGATCAACTAAAGGACCAGATGCATCCCTCAGGTCCTGTGTCAGGCCTCTTCTGGATTTGTTCTTATGTTTTAAGGACCTGACTTTCAGATATGTTCATCTGCTGTATTTATATTCTAGGTCTGCCGCTTCTTCTTTTGTCCTCGACTTGTCCCGTTTCCTTTTGTTTTTAGGACAAGCTGCACAGCAGGACAAGATATGATGAGTTTTTTGCAATCAGCGCGTTGGTGCAACAATAGCTTTTCACTCCAGAGTGTTACATTTGGCACTTTTTGTAGATTCAAATAAAGAGATTGAAACAAACGATCTGTTTTTGCGACAGACTGGTTGATCATTCGTTCATCCTTGAGTTCGTTTTTTTTTTTAAATATAATTAAGTGATCCATAAGGTAGTGTGAGGTGTTAACAAACAAAGAAAAAGAGTACATTTCAGAGAGACACAAGACTTTTGTAGATCTAGGAAACAAATAAAACTGTCAACATTTAAGTCTTTGCAAATCTATGAAAATGTATATTTAAAATTGTGTGAAATTCTTTATGCAGCTGACTAGAAATTACTGTTTACGTCAAACTTTTATTTTTCATTCCTTTGAACATTAGTCATTGACCATGGATCTGAAGGACTGCAGCTAAAACTTAGAGGACAAGCTTCACTGGCCATATTTGTGTACGAATACTGCTCTTTCTTTTCTTTCTTATTTGCCCTACTCATGCCAGATTCATACCCCCAGACTTATTAGAATGGCTTTGACCTCATTTTCTGCATAGAGCCAGCTGCATTCTCCTTTTTAATATCAACAAAAGCTACAGAAAAATGAGGTGTGTGTCTGTCTTTGTAGGAGGTGGGTATTGGTCATCAAAATGTCTCACAAGCTGTGAGCTGGATAGAAATGAGAAAGAGGGAAGATGAGGAGGTACAGTGGCCATCAGGGAAGTGTGGGCAGAGAGGGGGGACAAGACGATGCAGGTGTTTGGCTGCTTTCTGTGGAGCAGGTGTGTGAATGTCTGTGTGCGCTCTCTAGCGTAAGAGTAATGCTAGCCAGCAAAATAAGCTTGAAATAAGCACTCACACCACTCAGACTGAGGAGAATAATTTTGACGAGGGACAGCAAATGATTACCATATTAAAGTCTTTCCCTCAAAAAACAACACCTGCAAACCTCTGGTTTCAAAAGCTGCATCAGACACAGAGGAGATAGGTGTGGATGCCCCTGCCCCGTCTCTTCATGTTTTCTTTTCTCTTATCTCATGACAGAGTCCTCCTCACACACACTCTGATACTAACAGTGCAGGTGGGCTGCAGGGTGCAGACAGAAAAACCAGTTAGAATTGAGAAAGGATCCTTGATATAACCTTCGGTCATTATGTGGCTTTCTCACTTTTTGTAGAGCTTTTTTAAACAGATTGGTTAGTGTGTCAAATATGCCTTTGATGTAAATGAACTAAACCATGACGGATCTTTGAACGCAGAGATGCACACATAGATACGCTTACACACAAATACAAAGCAGCCAGAGAGTTTTGTTTTACTACTTAATATTTCAATTTGCTCACAAGTTACTTCCTTCTTATGCATGCATGTATTACTATACGATTTGTGGTCATGCCACAGCTTGAGCTTCACGCTACACAGTAAATCGTTACATAGATGTGATATGTATAAATGCAAATATTGAGCAATTTCTATATGATGTAACCACCTGTTCCCTTGCGAGTGGCCTTTCATCGTCACTAGAACAAAGGTTGATATAAAAAACCATCAGATTCACAATAGTCTTTCAGCGAAACAAATACGGTACTGAACACAGTTAGACTCCCGAGGTAATGTGGAGTAATAACCCTCAATAAAGGATTTGTAGTAATAATCCTTAATAAAGACAGAGGTTACCCAACAGCAGAGAGCTGCTGAGAACATTAATAACAACCCTGAGTCTATGGACCAACTTCAAATAAGATCAAGAGTCAATAACACTTTAGTCAAAATTAAAATCAAAAACTGAGACACAAGTTAAGAGATTCCAAAGTTGAATCTCAAATGAGAACGCAGTGACTCAAGAGCGAACGCGCGGTCCTGTCAATGCCCGCGCTATAAATACCCGCCTTTCCCTGCTGTAGCAGCTGAGCCCATTCAAAAATCATGGCTATATGGCGGTCCCATGAGGGAAAGGTGTCACTGGAACACAACAGTGGAAGTAGTCAGTGGTTACCATGTAGCCTTCGCCGCGATACCCAGCAGTAAACATCTGTGCCATAACGAGCGCGAGCTCCAGAGGATGAGGCCTGGAAAGAATCCGAGCAGGCAATTAGACAACCTCAGGCCAGCTGCTCTCCATCCCTGCAGCAGCGGGGCCTTCTTCTCTTGGAGCTAATTACATAACAAAGACCGTCTTTAATCAGGTCTTGCCTGTCCCCTCCCCTAACCCCGCTCCCCAACAGCTTCCATCCTCCTCCTTTTCCGTCCTTTTTCGCCCCTGCTCATCTTGTTGTACGTTGTAGTTTCGTGCAATCTACAAGATAAGCAATAAAGGTATAAGACAGAAATAAACTCCCTGCCGATTCCATGTTCGTACAGTGCTGTCCGCATATACGGTTAGCCTCCTGACCTTTCGTGTTCATTACGACCCCAGCCGTAAAAGAATCTGGGATGGAAAGAATAAGAACGCTCATGGAGGAGTTGTGAAATGTGTTTCTTTGTGCTGTGACAAGATAAAATAATTTGCTGCTACCAGCCGTGTGTAAAGTATTTGACACCTTGAAGGCAAAATTAACATTTTTCAACTTATTTTATCTTCGAATCTAATGGCGTATTTAGCATCCCAGAGAAATGCAGCTCTTCTAAACGGATTAAAAAAAATGTTATTCTTTCAGCCTAATAGTTCATCGTTTCACATTTTATGAGAATTTCTTCTGGGCAAGATTTTGACCTGATGACATGTTTTAGGGTTTTGCCACAGAAAATTATGCATTCCTCCCGTTTGCAGTCTCAGGGAGTGTAGCTGTATAATGTAGTTGGATTTTTATGGGTCTCTCTGGGGTCTAATTAACCCCAAACATTTGGTAGCTTGAGCGTGTAGGATAATATACTGTATATATCTGATGACAAATTACTTTTTTGCTAATAAAAGTTATATGTTTGTTCACTTGGAGCTGAAAATCTTTTAAATATCTTTATGTTGTAAATGTAATGAGTTATCTTAATCAAATGTGCAATCTCCGTGTCAAAGAAAAGAGTAACCACTTTTAACACACCTACATATTGCATATTGGGATTTTCATAAGGTCAAGAATTGCTTGTGCAGAGCGAGTTCAGAGCTGATGAAGAAAGGAAACGTTGGCGGGGAAGTCCTGGCATTTATCTTTTAATAGCTGCACAATTTTCTGACGAGCTATTATAACGGTTATCTTTTGATTCATTCGTTCATTTTGCCACCGAAGCTTACCACGGTACAGACACAGATACTCTCATAAAACTTTACAGAAGCTTCCTGGAACTGCTTACTTGTCCTTAACATCGTGAACACATTGTGAAAATCTCCTCTTGTTATTAGATGCATTCAATTTGATAATAAGTCAGTTTAATTTAAAACTTAATGAGTCAAATTTCTTGATTCTTTTGTAGGAAAATTCTTCTACTTTAACACTCGTTCATTAAAATAAATATTGTGGTTTTTACAGCTCTGATAGTTAATTGTAACTTGCTTTGGATTTAAATATCTGAAAAAGATGAAACGAGAACCCGAGCAACCCAAGCATCTCCATCCTCAAATACTGCTAACTTGTTGTAATTATGACATTATAACATAATGACTGATACGGCAGATACGCGTCGTTGTGTTAAAGGTTTTAGTTTAAGCACATTTGGTTGGTAAAGACTTTTTATGGAGAGTTCTTATTTTTCACTCTTTGTACTTTTCCCCACAGAGATGACACTTCCCTGTACAGTTAATGATTTAAGTTGTGACGCTTCAGTATTTATGAATAAAAAATTTGGTTTCATGACAATTACAATAGTAGCTCTAGTAAGCTGTATAGGCAGAGGCAGCTCGCACTAACTTTAGATGGAAGCAGGCCTGTAGAGTAACAGGAAACCACACATTGGAGAACACTGAAAAAAAGAGCACGTTGGATTTACTTAATTCAATAGCGGACACTGTTTTAAAAATGTTGCTTTAAGCAAAGGACAAGATTTGCTTATAGCAGAAGATTTGTGTTTTCACTTGGGGTCCGATTACATGTTTGATGGCATGGAGATCAAAATCTTGAAGCTATGAGGTATTATTTTTAAAGTACAATCTTTAAAACAGTGCAGAAAGTTTTGAACCATATATCCATATATGCATTCTGAATATTTTCACTACACTCAAAGCCACGGAAAAATGCTCCAAGGCCTCTTTCCCCCTTGAATCGTTATTAGGAATAAACCTTACAGGCCTGCTTCCATCTAATGCCATCAAAACATGTGAACTCAGGCTTTAATCAGAACCCAAGTGAAAGTTTCTTCAGATTTATACGCAGTCCCTGTGTAAATGTACTTCCTCTTTGCCACAACAAGTCTCTACACTGTATTTGAGGCCAGGCTATCCCACTGCCCTGTCCTGAAGAAGGCCATTGTCTCACCCAAAGCAGAAACATATTGTGCATATACATAGTTTAAAGTCCTGATGGCATCAGCGGGCCGTCTGCGTCCAACATTATTAAACAGACTCCATCCTGGTTCTGCCTCTCTTTGTCACTACGGGAGTCCGTATCCTCTCGTGCTGTCGAGGCACATCCATTCTAAGTTGTAGATGAAACATCCATCACAGTTAATGTTCTTAAAGAAACTCTGGGTTATCCTAATTATCACAAACACAGACTAGCACAATTTACTTGTTTAATCAAATCGTGTGCTTTGTTTAATTAGCTGGATATGTGCACAAAGAGGGAGGGAAAAGGGAGACTTTGTAGAGGAGCGAGAGACTGAGAGACAGAGGGAGAAAGAGTGAGAGAGGTGGCTATGCACGTACAAACATTCTTTGCCTGAGGACAAAAGGAATTAGAAAGAAAATTACTAAGCCATTGTACAATTTGCACTCAAAGCACAAAAATTAGAGACGTTTCACGACAACTCTTGCAAAGAACCAGGTACAACTGAATGTGCTCAACAGCTAGCAAACTACACACCAAATAGTTGACTTCATGACACAATTAGTGCACCGCACGCTTGTTTTGAAGTGCAGTTTTTGTCTTGCCTACGAGAACGATTCTGCAAATTATTTGTAAAAACAAACCCGGCTCCGCACGTTCGTTGATGTCGGTTCACTGGTTGATTGCGACACGAGAAAAAGGCCTGTCATTTGAAAATTTGTTATGTTTTTATTTTCTGTATAGTCCAGCTACTGTTGCTGTCAGAGGTTAATTGCAGCTCAATTTTTTTTCTATGTAATTCCCCGTGACTTTGCAGGCTTAGCCCCTTTTGTTTGACAAATTAAAAAATTAGGAAAAAAGAGAGATCATGGACATTTAGAGACAATCTTCTGGAAAAGGTCTCGATTTGAATTAGTCCGTCAGTACCAGTATCATTACTATAATTACTTTGTCCTCTCAGAATCCGATATTTAACACCGTGACCTTTGCTGATACAGCCGGTCCTCATTTACATAGATTAGAACAAAGCGCAAACTCAAAATTTTTGTAAAACACCATAAGCCTTCCTTCATAACCCAAAAAAGCTGCACAGAATTTCAATAAAAGAATTATAAATATCTATATGTTTTTGAGAACAGGTTTGAACCTGTACTCTATTTCAATATTGCTCTCTTTGAAACCTTACTGGATGCCAAGAATACATGAAGTGATACAAATCCAGCCTCAGACGGATTTTAACCTCAAAAGAAATGAAGAAAAAAACAATGGATCAAAGTGATAAAGTTTGCGAGCGCCTGGGGTCTGTCCTTTACTCAAGTGGAATATTGTGTTCGTTCCCCGAGACACAAGTGCACATACGATCCACTCTGTATCCTGTACTGCACTTATCCTGCCCTGAATCCAACCTGCCTCAGTGTCAAATGAGACCAATTACGTCTTCCACCAGTCAATCGTTCCCAGCAACTGAACCAACATCAAACTCATTGATTGAGAACAAAGCTTGACGAAAGGTGATCAGCTCCTCACAACTGCTCTCAGCCACATTGATTTCTTTTTTTGTTTTTGGCTCTGCACTCTAAGCAGATAAATAGATATCGGTAGGTAAAGGACAGAGAACACTTAACTGTGGTGTCACATGTTTTGGTTGCTTTTTTTTTAAATTGTGTATTTTTTCCAGAAAAGCTACTGTGGGCAGACAATGACAGGGACATGTATGGAGACAATCAAACTTTGCTTGTGCTTTCTTCTTCCACAGATGTTGACATTGGTGCAGACAGAGTAGCCCCACACTGTGTGTACTAGCATAAATATACTACAGTATTTTAAAAATCCATCAGACAATCAAATCAGTGATGATGTTTTGTCAAAAAGTGACAACAGCTGATAATTAACATATTTAAATAAACTGTTAAAGTACTTAACCCTGCATTGCCCATATGAAAAAGAAATAGTAAAAACATATATGATTCACTCATGAAAGTGGCCACTTTCTCATTACTTTCAGATATTGTTTTAGTAAGTATCCAAAACATGCAAGTTTCATTATATAATTTTTCAAGGGATCGTATATCTGTTTTCACTCTTATATGCTTTTCATGCAAGTTTCACACAAGACAGATACAAACGTTATAAGATGTATATATATCTTTTCCATATGGGTGGTACTGGCAATTTTAGCCAGTGGAAAAAAATTATTATGACTGTACAGTCTACTGTAGCCAGCTTTAATAGATCCATGTTGTGGTTGCAATAAACCTGCTGTACAGCACTGCTGAGTTCACAATCAGACTTATTTAAGATTTTGGGAAGTGTAATTAAAGCAGGCGGGTCATCCCCTTGAACTGTGTCACCACTGTGCCACAACACATACAGGATGAAGAAATTCTAAGAAGAAAGATCAGGTCCACTAAAGATATGAATGAATTATATGAATATATATAGTTTATGTTAGTAGGACTGTTAAAATTGGTGAACCTAAAATTTCAAAACCTGCTGCAAAGATTTAAACAGAACCATGAAGTGTCTGCTCATCAAACAGCCGTTGACCTACTCATCTGATATACATCAAATAACACAACTTTAATCTCTTTTTCTGCACAGAGATGTATGTGAGAGCACAAATTCTGTCGGCTCTGTATTTATATAAAGTTTGTGTGAAGTCTAATTTTGCACCAGTGTGAAGATAGCTAAGGTGACTGCACTGTGATTTCCAAGCTGCTGAGTGGTTCGCCAAAAAACCTAATGGAACATTTCCTATCTCCTGTTTTGTGCTAGATGTAGGAAAGAGCACCTTGGGCCAGCGTTCTGACCTTATTCTACATTTTTCCAGAGTTTGGCTGCGAGAACAGTTTAAATGCACAGCAACATAAGCAGAGTGGTAAACTCTAATGTGTAGAGTGGGAGTAAAAAGCAAGAACCCAGAAGTTTTCTCTTAGAGTTGAGATAAGCTTAAGAAGAGAAAAAGGATGGGAGAGTTTGAACGGATGCGGGGAAGGGATATGTGAAAAAATGTTTCATATATCATTCTCTAAGCTTAATAAGTTTCAAAGATACACGAGCAACATTGTTTTGTCATCCTCACCAAGCTACTCTATGTGTTTTTGTTTTGTTGCTGGAGATTAATCCTATTTCTGATTGGTAAGTAGATTACAGCTACCGTAGGCTCACACAGCGCTCCCTAAGCTGCTTACTTAGAGGATTCAGCAAGTCATCAGTTGCCATGATAACTGCTCTGGTAGCAAATAGTGAAAGGGTTAACAGTGGGATTATTATGTGCATACAAACACAATAAGTAGGCTACAAAGCAGGAACTATTACATATTATTCATGTGCATTAGAATTCCATATAGCCAATAACATTTCATTGCATTATGTAATGGTTGCATGATTCATTTTCTCTGCCTCCTGGATGGCAGCTGATTATATTAAATACATCTATTGTTACATTCCTATACTTTCAACCTCTGCTTTAACAAATGTCTCGCTCCATTGTGCTTTCACCTCTCTCAAAGGTTATATTTAATAATGCACTCTGAGAATTGTCAACCTTGTCACTCAAAACAATTGCAGAGCCTTTCTGCTAGCGGAGTATATATATTTCTTCCTCCTTTGCGTCTGTATGGATCGGGGAAACAAATCTGCCGTCCTTGTTGGTGCTCAAGGACACACAATACAGTGTGACCAGTATTATCAAATTGTTACAAAGACAAACCTTGAGAGCCGCAGGCTACAACTGACTTGGAAAGTGTTTTGAATTTTTTATGAAGCATACCTGATAGAGAACGATGGACCCCGTGATAATGTCACCGTCGCAGACAGATGTAGGGTATTTAATTTTCTGCAGTAAAAGAAGACGGAGAACTTTATATTAGTTGTCAGAATGGATTGTTTAAGAACAATGGTGGGAATTTTCTCCTAAAATTAACCTGCTTAAATAGAGAATTTTGTCAGGTCATCAAGTGATTATTGGTCATGAGCCAGTTGCATCAACTGTCACCCCAAATGATTTTTTTGGTGCTATTTTTTGTTTTAGTGTTCAGTAAAAGCAAAACTTGGTACATGTTTTTGCCCTTTGGAGTATTAAAGCACAATCCCCGATGTGAATTCTGAACCGCGTCCTTCAAAAAGGAAACATTTAAAAGCCACCATTTAATATTCAAAATATTCATCAAAGTTAGATGCTGAGTGCATTATCAATTTAAAGGGGCACTCAGACAAGTTCACACATGCATTTCAGTGTACTTGTCAGGAGACGTAGCACACAGATTGTGAAAACAGATGTACCTTTTGAAAGAGGCTTTTTTTCTTGCATTATTGAAAATGTTGCATTCTGTGTTTTTGGTGCTTGACTGACTCTGAGGAATAAAAGTCAGACTATCTTTGTCCTTGCAGTCTCAGTGTTGAAAAGACTTAAGTTTAACACAGCAAAACAGTGGTATAAACTGTATTTATCTGTATTGTGTGTTGTAGACAAAGTAGCGTAAATGTGCGACGAGGATTTCTATAAAAACTTGCAAACCTGCAATTTACAGACACGGACTCAAACAGCTGGAATCACTTCCCAGGTGCCAGGAATCAGATCCCGAATCCCACAGAGCCCATATTTCTTTGGAGGTGGAAGACTGAAAGATTCGCAGATATCACATCATACAGATGTGAACAATAAAGTGAACATCTGTAAGCGATATCCTCTCAAACTACATTTCATCTCTGCAAAGAGACACGATTCTTTCAGACCAAACAAAACCTGCTGAACTTCCTGCCCCCCCCCCCCCCCCCCCCCCTTTTTTTTATGCACCATGGACCATTATCTTTTTAAATGCACTTTCAATTGAGCTTGGGAGCTGTAAAACTGGAGTCTGACTGAGTAAATATTCTGCAACTGGTCATAGAGACAGCAGTAAAGTTTTCCTTAACGGCCCATGTGTAGCGATGCCGTGGATGCATCTTTTGTTCATGGCAAACTGAAAGTGTGCTGACCACACGATAGCAAGTGAACCAGATGATACAATTAGACAAAACTGCCTGTAATAACAGGAAATAAAACGTTGGCCTAACAAGTGTGAGATAAATGTGACGCACTAATCCTCTGTCTAAGCCAACGTTAAATCCCGTGTTATAAAAGGTATAATCCCCTAAAATTGTACTAAGCATTCTTTTCTAAAAAATTACACCTCATTAGTCTACACATTCGTTTTGTGACAACAACAATGAGGAGAAGAATGAGAGAAAGACAGGAAGACTGCAAAGATAAAACAAATATAATACATACAATACATTTGTCTGTTGAGTATTCGTTGCTAGAGTATTAGATTTCTTCTTCTTGCTCTGTCTAGACAGTTTTGTGCCTATTTTGGTTTAATTCCACATAAAGGCTGACAAGAGTCTCCAACTGGTTTTTACACTCCACTGTGTTTTTGTTCGTGTTAAAAAGTGTAATATCCAAACAGCTTGTCACAAAAATAAAGGATTCAAATGAACTAATTTCCGTACCCACGGCTCAATAGTTATAATTTCTTTTTAAAATAAGTCTTCCTTAATTTTCCGAATAGTTTTTTGTTCTTTTTTGTTATTTAAAAACACAACACTTCTATTAGTGATCTCTGATGGTGTGATGTTCACAAATCATACATTCACCTACATGTTTTTAATTTCTTTTGCTTGCTTGCTGCTAGGATGTGTCACCTCTCTGGTCAACTGGCCACTGAGGCATCATATGACATCACAGGACTGTCTGGAAAACCTAAGAGTGAACATATCAGCGCTACAATGAAGTACGAGTCTAAGAGCGAAAGCTGAAGGCCTACACAGAGTAGAAAAGC
The DNA here is from genome assembly GCF_041146795.1 of Maylandia zebra. Lineage (NCBI taxonomy): Eukaryota > Metazoa > Chordata > Actinopteri > Cichliformes > Cichlidae > Maylandia > Maylandia zebra. The sequence continues at coordinate 40,097,005 of NC_135181.1, read as the reverse complement.
ACAATATAAGAACCAGTCCATTTACCATTTAACATGCAGTGATCCAGGAGCTGATTCTTCTTCTGGCTACATAATATTTTGTATACATTCATTCATTGTGGGAACACAATTATTATATTTAATTTGGGGATTTTGCAGACTCAATGCTGCTCTCCTAGTCAAAGAAATAAAGCAACATACAACTACAGCATAACTTCCATTCTTCTTGTTAAAATGTGGCACTTACCTCACTTGCAAGGCAACTTTACCACCAAAACTCGACCCAGCACATACGTTTCATGGAAGTAACCCTATGCTCACAACCGGTGGCGGTACGAGCCTGTAGCCCCAGGCTACCAAAGTCTGATAAACCCCCGTCTTTCTCCTCATCTTTCCTCTAGAGCCAGAAAAGGAGTAACAACTTTTTCACATCCCTCAAGCCCACAAATCTGATTTGCAACAAATAGTACACTAACAGCGACTTTTAAGACAGGGCCATGACCTGATTGGTTACTCTATTCAAAATCTGTCCAAACATGATTTATGCATTATTGTAAAGACGGTATTGTATTTGCTACTGCCACTGCTGCTGCTTCTTTTTTTAATATTAGAGATTTCGTCCTTTGCTTCTTTATTGAAATGCATTCTGATGACTAGCTCGCTTACATAAGCCACCTTTTCTATTCAGGACAGAAATAAGTGATTGGCTGGCTTTCAGGATTATTGGAAACAACATGCTGCACAATGCAGTCACTGCTGGCCAGACAGTTAAACGAATTAAAGTGAATGCATTTGAAAAAGCATCTTTGAACTAATATTTAACTCTGAATGACTCACATAACCAACATCTCTAATTTAAATCTTAAAAACCTGATTAAATTGTTCTATCTTTCCAGCGGGTGCTATTTCAAACACTACCTGGACAGAATTTGTTTTTTTTTTATTGGAAGGAGTATATTAATACTAGAGATGGCACGATACCACTTTTTTATGTCCGATACCGATATCATAAATTTGGATATCTGCCGATACCGATATGAATCCGATATAGTGTTTTTTAATCAACAAAACTGTTTTTTAAATATCTTGCTGCATTTTGTATAAGTTCATACTCAAGTGTAAAACAACAACTACACTAAAGCTATTCTGTTATACCTGTATGCAAAAAAAAATATTTCATAGTTCAGCAATACTGATCAATCTAATAAACTTAAACCTACACCATCCTCCCTATTCTGGTATTTTATTTTATTTAGTACTTAGCGTAAATATTAAGCAACCTAACTAATAGGGTTCCAACTCCCAGCAACAACAAAAATAAATAAATAAAAAATAGGGAACCACCCCTCACGCGCCACCTCATGATGCTTAATCGACGTAATCAACCTTAATTTGATGCAGTGTGAAAAAAAATGCACAGAAATCAATTATTTTTCAAGAAATATTAAATAGATTCAACATCTTTCTTCAACAAAATTGCAGACTGCACAGATGGTACCTTCCCAAAGGAAAAAGTACTATAGCTTACTAGGGTATATATATTAGACTTAACAGTTACTATATACAGTAATGGACTTCTATACATTTTACATCAGATTAAAACTTTGGGTGTAAGATTCAGATAATTATTTAATAACAGCCAGACATTTTAAATGAGAATAATAAAGAAAAGTATGTCTTTGTGCCCCCTTTTCATGTTAATGCCCTATCGGCCCCCCTGGCTAAACTTTGCTAGATCCGCCCCTGCACAGTTACCAGCCGTCAGCTACGTAGAAAAAGATCCTGGTGTAGAAAGTAATTAAATACATTCTAACAACAGCTGATCAAGGTTAAACGTGCTGCTGTTGTTCAGCCGCTGGTTTGCTCTTTCTGGTGCAAAGTGGGACAAAAACAAACAAGAGAGATGGACTCGCGACAGAAAAGCCGATCAGCTGATCATTGATCAGTTTCATGATTGAAGTAGCAGCCGGAGAGCAAGAGGCAGTCGCTCCATATATCGCTTGTTAAGCTTAACGCAGGAATGCTTTACAAACATTCAGAGATGGACTTACACACTTGCTTTACTTCTCTCGGGATAACTTTGTCGGAGATGAAATGCCAGGTTGCTAGCGAAGCTCCACATGCTATCCAGACCACCGACAGGTCCGGCATGCCACAGCTGCTCTATCACGTGATGCATACTGCTCCACGTGCTAACGTTTTGAGGTGAGTTACGGCGTGTTGCAAGTTTTGTGAGGCGCTTTCGTGATATTTAATGGATCGGATTACATTTTTTATTTTTCTCCGATATCCGATCCAGTAATTTAGGTCAGTATCGGACCGATACCGATACGTAATATCGGATCGGTCCATCTCTAATTAATACCAAATGCAGTTGTGATATGTTTGACTACGGGCCTGTCTGCAAGGGAGGATTTTTAGAAAGGCAATCACTTCAAAAAAAAAAATTTTTTTCTAAGCTTCTGCATTATGTTTTTAATTCAACTGTTGAAGAAAATAAAGATGTAGTAATTCTCTGCTTTGGAACATAGAAACAATTTTAGCTCCACCATCAAGGAGCAGCGAGGCTTCTGGAAACAAAGGTGTAGCTCATCAATATTGCATTCTCACATGTGTGATAAATCTAATACATTAATTTATATAAGGTAATTTATATAAAGTCCTGTAGCATCACATAAAGAGCAGCAGTGAATTTTTTAAAACTGCATTCTTGATATAGATTCTTATGTGTATTAATTTATGAAGACAATAAAGGAAGCTAATAAACAGCCTGTAAATGTATATCAAATAACAGAGATCCAGTATATTTAAAAGAAACGCTAAATGATGATTAAAATCTGAAAATAAATAATTGCCTGGGTGAAACGTTTCATTCATCCAAAGATGTTTACGCTGCAGGGACATTTGTGCTGTTCGGTTTGACATGTGATCCAGCTGTGCAGCACATTATGTGTACCTGACGTAATTCGAGACTGATACAGCGGAGCTGTAGCTTCTCTTTTCGGCAGTTACGCGTCCCTTTCTTACATCTCTTTCTCTCTCCGTCTCTGTGATCCTGGCTGGGAGGAGCTAAGATGTGAAGAGAAGATGCGAGTGCATCAAGCAGGAATAAAAAGCCTCCATAGTTTTGACACATATATTTTTAATGATTGGAAATGAAAAACTTGGCCTTGCAAGTGGACATCATCTCTGTAAAAATGCAGAGTGTCTTTTCAGAGTTGTATAATGCCCCTTTTTGTAGATAAGGAATTACATATATCAGAAGCAGAAGAGATAAATGAATTTGGGTGATAGGAACAATTTATCTTCAATGCTTCACTGCACTTATTTACCAAATCTTTGCTTTTACAAAGGGATGCAACACTGGCTTTGACCAAAAAGGACACGTCATGTGGCTTCTGTGGCAACTGTGGTCATCAGTCATCTGGGTTGGATTTAAATACTCCTGAGAGACCCATACATCTAAAATGTTTCAGGGAAGAGCTCTACTGTGGCCAGTCCCAAATGCTATTTACATACAGCAAAGGGAATGGTCTCATGGACTAATTAATGTTTTGGGTTAAAAGACAAATTCTGATTTGAACGACAACTCACAATAAAAAAAATCCTGTAATGAGAGGACTAGTTATTAAAACAGTAATAGAAACCATTCTGTCATCCCGATCTATTCATTCAGATTAAACAGAAACAAAACTAAAAGTATTTAAGCAATACTTTATTTATGTACAAAAGATTTAGTTCCAGTTCCTAAAATTATTCCTGTGACATTTAATATTTTCGGTTGGGCTATTCATAAATTAACATTTTGGAATAAACTGGCTTCTTTTTTAAAAATCTTTTTCATTTATTCATTTTTTTTTTTACATTTTACTCGTACATTTTTGCCAGTGTGCTTTAGCAGAATTGTGTTGGTGCCGTTTCAGATTGGACTGATGGTAGCAAGCCAAAATAATCAAGTAACCTCTCCGCTTTCACACTTTAATCAAAATATTTCCAAATCCTGCTGCACATGCAGACGTGTGACAAATCAATGGGAAAACTTACATGGAATGTCTTAAAAAGGTGTTGGGCCAACATGTGATCCCAGAACAGCTTTAGTATGCTTGGCACTCATTCTGAAAGTGTCTGAAGCTCAGCTGGATGACTAGAACATCATTCTACTAAATCAAATTTCCTCATTTAGTGTTTTGTTGACAGTCCAAAATGTCACATAGGTGTTCAGCTGGGTTGAGAGCTCAACTGTAGATGCCTTAGATTATCCACATATAATTAAATGGCATTTTTATTTTACCTAAATGTGCAATGCAATTATATTTACCCACGCATACTCAGTAGTAGATAAAAGGGTAATATTACAGGTTTGTACAGGAAAGAAGAAATAATGATACTTTAAGTACTTTTCAGCAGCGATAAAGTATAAACAACGGTAATTTGTGGAATTTCTTTATTCACGTTAATTCACGTTTTGAACTTTTATCAGAGTCATTTTGAAATGTCTGATTGACGCTTGAACAGTGTTTTGTAAAGAAAAAAAAATCAAGTTATATGTGACTCCAGAGATCACATGGGCCTGTGCCCTGTAGTGTTTTGTTGGTGTTTACGTTTTCTTCTTAGTGGGAAGTGGTGAATAGTCCTTCCATCCATCTTCTTCCGCTTACCCTGGGCCGGGTCAGAGAAGCCCAGACCTCCCTCTTCCTAGCCACCTCTAGCTTATCCGGGGAAACACCAAGGCGTTCCCAGGCCAGCTGAGAGATATAATCTCTCCAGCGTGTCCTGGGTCTGCCCCGGGGCCTCCTCCTAGTGGGACATGCCCGGAACACCTCACCCAGGAGGCGCCCAGGAGGCATCCTTAGCTGGCTCCTTTCGATGTGGAGCAGCAGCGGCTGTACTCTGAGCCCCTCCCGGATGGCTGAACTTCTCACCCTCTCTCTAAGGGAGAGGCCAGCCACCCTTCGGAGGAAGCTCATTTCTGCCTCTTGTATCCGCGATCTCGTTCTTTCGGTCACTACCTACAGCTCGTGGCCATAGGTGAGGGTAGGGATGTAGTGAGAGGTTCACTTTTACACTCAGCTCTCTCTTCACCACGGCGGACCGGTGGAGCATCCGCATCACTGCGGCTGCAGCATCAATCCGACTGTCGATCTCCAGCTCCCTTCTCCCATCACTCGCAAACAAGACCCCGAGATACTTGAACTCCTCCACTTGGGGCAGGAACTCATCCCCGACCTGAATGGGCACTCCACCCTTTTCCGGCTGAGAACCATGGCCTCAGATTTGGAGGTGCTGATCCTCATTCCCGCTGCTTCACACTTGGCTGCGAACGTTCCAGTGCGAGCTGGAGGCCATCACCCGATGAAGCCAACAGAACCACATCATCCGTGAAAAGCAGAGATGAGATTCTGAGGCCACCGAAGTGAAAGCCCTCCGCCACTTGGCTGCACCTAGAAATCCTGTCCATAAAAATTATGAACAGAATCGGTGACAAAGGGCAGCCCTGGCGGAGCCCATCACCCACCAGGAACGAGTCCGACTTATTGCCGGCAATGCGAACCAAGCTCTTACAACGGTCGTATAGGGATCGAATGGCCTGTAGCAATGGACCAGACCACCAGTGTGTGAATGTGAGAGTGAATGAATAGTGGAATTGTAAAACGCTTTGAGGGTCTCAAAAAGCGCAATGTAAATGCAATCTATTAATTAGTGTCTGTTTTCCTGTATAATAACTGAAGTTATGCACTTCTTAAAATTATTTATGCACTACTTAAAGCTATATATGTCACGGGTTGCCGGGGCAAGTTCCTGGGTCCTAAACAAAACAAAACGAAGCAAAACAAAACAGGAGCACTAAGAGTTCAAAACAAAACATCCATAAAAAACACACAGGGCTCGTGAACAGGTCCAAAACAGGAAGTCCATCAGATCACAGGAGCTCAGGAGGTGATCGACACATAGTTCAGGAGGCCGACCCGGAGGCCAGCAGCACAGAGGTCCAAAACAAAACAGCTCAGGGGACCGGCCCGGAGGCCGACAGCACAGGAGTCCGAACAGTTCAGGGGGCCGGCCGTGCAGAGGGCAGCGGCAGCGGCGAAGGAGGTGACTGAGCTGGTCTGGAGGCCGACCGTGCGGAAGGCAACAGCAGCGACTCAGGCAAAGGGGGCCTGGAGGCCAGCTGGGTGGAAGGCAGCGGCAGCGATGACGACAGAACTGGTCCGGAGGCCAACTGTGCGGAAGGCACGGAGGCTGGACCACGCGAGGCAGAGGCAGAAGAAGAGGCTGGACCAGGCGAGGATGATGAGGCTGCTGCAGACGAGGATGAAGACTCTGAGGCTGGACCAGGCAAGAATGGCTCTGCAGGCAACGGCGTGGAAGCTGGAGACGGTGGCGCCACAGGTGATGGCGTAGAAGCCGGAGACGGTGGCGCTGCAGGCTGGACGGATCCCTCAGACCCTCCAGCGAAGACACGAGACGAAAGCCGGACGGGCCCCTTGGACCCTCCAGCAGAGGCTATCACAAAGCCAGCAGGCACGGAGTCCTTTGGCAGACACGAAGGCAATGGGCGCTGTGCTGAGCACTGGCTCCTCCCAGACAGCGCTGGCGCGGTGTAGTTTTCTGGGAGCTGCTTAACCTTCAGGGGTCCAGAGTCAGCTCAGGGCTGATACCCTGCCTCTGGGGAGGCCCTGAAGGAAGTTACAGTTCATGAGATACACCAAAGGTTATCATGTGATTCTCTCCCTGCATTGAATGAATGTGTGAGGCCGGTGACACTGAAGCCTGAGCTACGGGTAGCAGCGAGGCTGGAGACTGAGCTACGGGTAGCAGCGAGGGTGGAGACTGGGCTACGGGTAGCAGCGAGGGTGGAGACTGAGCTACGGGTAGCAGCGAGGCTGGAGACTGAGCTACGGGTAGCAGCGAGGCTGGAGACTGAGCTACGGGTAGCAGCGAGGCTGGAGACTGAGCTACGGGTAGCAGCGAGGCTGGAGACTGAGCTACGGGTAGCAGCGAGGCTGGAGACTGAGCTACGGGTAGCAGCGAGGCTGGAGACTGAGCTACGGGTAGCAGCGAGGCTGGAGACTGAGCTACGGGTAGCAGCGAGGCTGGAGACTGAGCTACGGGTAGCAGCGACACTGGAGACTGAACTATAGGAGACAGTGGAGGCACAGGAGACTGAGCTAAGGGCGAGTGAGCAGCTGACACTGAAAACTGAGCGGAAGGTGGCTGCCGGGCAGCTAAACGAGCTTGAGGCTGGGCAGCTAGCTGAGCCGAAGGCTGCTGAGCAGGTGAATAGCCGTTCACTTTAGTAGCTGCCACACAAAACACAGCCCCAGAATAAACAGTTCCACAGTCCAAAACAGGAAAAGAGTCCTCAAGTCAAGTCAAGTTGGCTTTATTATTATTGTCACTTCAACCATATACAGTTAGTACACAGTGAAGCGAAACAACGTTCCTCCAGGACCAAGGTGCTACATGCAAAATAAATTTACAACATAAATTAACAGAAAACACTAAACTAGCTTTTTTTTTTTTTTTTTTTTTGGCCTGTCCCGTTTGGCTCTTTTGCATCAGAATTGTTGTCTAAAGGCAAAGAAAGATGCCCAACGGATTTACTTTACCAAACTGACCATCCCAGCCTTGCCGTAATGGTCCATTTGATTCACCTTTTATTGTTTATTTTATTTTCACTTACTGAATACGGGACAGACTTGACTGGGGGAAAGAAGGGGAGAAAGAAAAAGGGAAAGAGAAACAGCTGAGAAGAGGGACGGGGGAGAAGGGCAAAAGACAAAAACCAACAGAACGGGCAGAGAAAAAAAAATGCATATATCAATCACCTGGATCACCTGCTGAGAAAGAAAAAAGAAAACAAGCAGAAGAGAACAAGAGTAATAGAATAAACAACATCACAATGATATATGGGAATATGACAGTAAATACTAAATGTTAAACATTATTGTGCAGCACATAAGATCAACAGAACACAGTGTGCTTTGAGGTAGGAGCCAAAAAGGGTGTAGTTTGTGGGTGTGATCACCCGTGTGTACACCTGTGAGCATGGACGCGCTTGTTTTTTGTTTTTTTAAAAGGTTCCTTCATGTAATAATCTGCTAGAGGGTGTGGGGGGGCCACAGACCCGTCCTCCAGGGCGTGAAGCAGGTGTGGAGGAGATCAAAACTCCAGACATCCAGAGGCCCCCAGAACACAAGAGACCAAGGAAGACCAACAGAGGGGCAGCTGCGCCACTGTCCCGGAAAGAGCTGAGGAGAGTCCCAGATGAGGGCTCACTCAGCAGCCGCGGAGCAGAAGCCAGGGGGAGTTGCAGTGACGCGCCCGTGAGCTCCGCCGGCAGCCAGCTGCGCCTGAGTGACCGAGCCCCAGGCCGAGAGGCCGGGGGCACCCCACCTCCGAAGTGGCCCGAGTGAGCCCCAGGCTCCAGGCCCCGATAAGCGGCCGCCAAGGAGTGAGCCGGTGTGTACCTGGACGCCCATCCCCGGACACAAAGAACCACCAACGCACCGATGTCTGAGGGGGTCCGCCACTGGCAGGGGAAGTGGTGGTAGGGGGAGATAGGCCTCCAAACCTTGGAGGGCCTAAGATGTCCCCAGAGAGGTGGCGCCTGACACCCAACCTGACATATAGACACAGACATACAGGCACACACAGATACAAACATCCATTCCCACCCTCATGCTCTCATATGCACTTACTCCACACTCAACCAACGTGGAGACAGACATAAAGAGACGTTGTACACACGATCACACTCCCCAAGCGTACTCTACAAACCGGGTCTAGGTGCCCCCGCCCCTGGAGGGGGGAACTGCACCCAGACCCAGGTGGTGTTTCCCTTTTCCCTGCGGTGGGGGGAGGCAGACCGCCCCGACTCCGCAGCAGCAGGAAGGCTCCACACTCCAGACCGCAGTCGGACGGCCAACTCCTCCTCCTAGTCCTAGCCCCCCTGCTCCAGCAGGTCGCAGAGAACGGGGGTGAGAGAAGACTCCGAACCTCCCTCCACCCGCTCATTGTAATGTTGATGCATGTGTGTTCTAAGGTGCATTTAAAACCCAGGAGGGCTTGGAGCTACCTGCCAGAGAGCAGCAGGTAAGCGCATAGTCCCTCCTGCTAGCCCTCAATGTCTACGTGTATTTAAAATTGAGAGGTGGGCAACGATGCCAGGGGTGGGGTGTACACCCTGATGGTACTTTGGATTCCGTGTATCGTGCCCACCCCCAAGATCCTATATGTATGTGTAATGAGAGTGTGAGTAATGTGAATGTCTAAGTTGTGGGATAAAATTGAGGCAGAGGCAGCCAGAAGGGGACAGAGGGGGGGGTAGCCTCCTCTGCACCCTGGTGACATACCCCTACTCCAAGGCCCTGCATGTGTGGGTGGTTGTGGTGGAGCGGGAAGAGGGAGGCAGCTGGAGATGGGGAGGGAAGGAAGGGAGGGGCAAATGACCCCTCCCTGGGGCCAGCTCCCCCGCTGACCCCAGTAGGCACCCCCATACTCCGCGACCCACCAGGGAAAGGGGGCCCAGGCCCATCCAGACCGGGGCCCAGTGCAGCAGCGCCACCCGGCCCCACAGAGCCCGGGACAGTCCACCCAACCCCACCACAGAGAAAACTGCACCCACCCCACCATCCACTCATCTTCCAGACTACATAAGACAATAAACACCCAGGCTGAGATCTTCCTCCACCTCTCCTGTATCTCCCCCTCCTGCAGAGGGAGCTCCTGAGGAGAGGAAAGCTCCTGCAAGATGTGACAATCTCCCCCACCAGTTGAAGAGCCCCCCAGGTGGCTCGACGCACCGGCGGCACCCTGCTCCAGGGCTGGGCCCCCATGCACCCACCCGCCCACAACCCCGGCAACACACCAACCAGGACCCAAGCCCCCGAGGCCCGGTCCGGGTCCCAGCCCAGAGACGGAGCGCCCTCCCCTAGCCCCGCTGCACGCAGCCGCGAGGAAACAGTCACCGGAGAGCCAACAGAGCCCCTAACCGGACATGACCGCTACCCCGGGTTGAGCCCCCCAAGGAAGATGCCTCCGGGGAACCCCCCGACGCCCTAAGCCTGTCCCTACCCCCACACCAATCACAACAGTGAAGGCGGGACCAAACTATGACCCCCTACCCCCACTAGGTGATGGAGCTGATCAAAGGAGCCCAGAGCAATTGATCTGATGTGGTGGCAGAGGCTGTATCAAGACTAATGTAATCTAATAGATAATTTCTATATTGGTTAGAATTAAGATTATTTTTATTTTTCCAGTTCATGAGGACTGTTTTCTTGGCTATGCATAGGGCAGTGAAAACCATATGGACTATATTCTTTTCTGAAGTGACATTATCTAAGCTGCCCAACAAACACACTAAGGGGGAAGTTGGAATGTTACATTTCAGACACTTTGATAAGTCTTCACATATCTCGCGCCAAAACTTCTGAACTGGTGGACAGAACCAAAGAGCGTGGATATAATTGTCCGGTGAATTGGTTTGGCAGTGTGAGCAGTTGTTGGTAGACGTAAAGCCCATCTTGAACATCCGATGACCTGTATAGTGCACTCTATGTAATATTTTGTATTGAATTAATTGAAGACTGGGATTTCTAATTAGATGAAAGGTTTTTAAGCAAATCTGAGACCAGAAGTTTAGGTCTAAGTTAACTGATAAATCCGCTTCCCATTTTGCAATAGGAAGTGATATTGATTCATCTGTTTTAGAAAGCATTCTGTATATTTTGGATAGTAATTTGGGGGGTTTAAGAGTAAGAAATTGAACCACACTTGGTGGTGTTTGTAGTTCAACTTGACCCGGTTTAAATTTCTTTTTTACTATGGATTTAATTTGTTGATATTCTAAAAATCTTTTCTTGTTGATCCCATATTGTGTAACTAGTCCGTCAAATGAGATAAATTCTGTTCCTTCTAGTATATGTTCTAAATATTTGATTCCTTTATCACTCCAATCTGAAAAGTTTATCATATTATTGTTTTGTAATATGTCAGGGTTGTTCCAGATAGGTGTACGTTTGCATGGGATTAATGAAGACGCCGTCAATTTTAGAAACTCCCACCATGCTGTCAGAGAAGAGCTGATGTTGATGCTTTTAAAGCATTCATGTCGTTGGATGTTTGAGCTGATAAATGGTAGGTCTGAGATCTCTAGATTATTGCAGAGTGCTTGTTCTACATCTAGCCAAGGTTCATCTAAGAGGGTATGTTTTAGCCATCCTGAGATAAACTGAAGCCTGTTGGCTAAGAAGTAGTGCTGAAAGTTAGGCAGTTCTAGTCCTCCTTTATCCTTGGTCTTTTGTAGTGTTTTTAAGCTTATACGTGGGGGTTTATTTTTCCAAAGGAATTTGGACATACATGAATCTAGAGATCTGAACCAATCTTGTGGCGGTTTAGTTGGGATCATTGAGAATAAATAATTTATTTTTGGTAAGACCATCATTTTTATAGCGGCAACCCTTCCCATGAGTGATATGGGTAGACATTTCCATCTAGCCAGATCATCTTCTACCTTCTTTAAAAGTGGGATATGGTTTAATTTAGTTAGATCTGCAAGCTTGGGAGAAACATTAATACCTAAATATTTTATATTTCCCGATTGCAGTGGTGTAGAAGAGGAATTATGGAAGGAGCAATTAATCGGTAGGACTGTAGATTTTGACCAGTTAATTGAGTAATCTGATATTCTTGCAAAAGAGTTTATCAATTCAATCACCACAGAGATATTGGTTTGTGAATTTTGGAGAAAGAGTAACACATCATCCGCATAAAGGCTGATTTTATGTTCCATGTTCTTGCATTTTATGCCCTTAATTACTGAATTCTGTCTAATTGCTGCTGCTAGTGGTTCAATAAAAATTGCAAATAGTGAAGGGGAGAGTGGGCATCCCTGCCTGGTGCCCCTCAAGAGACAGAAGCTGGAGGATGTCTGGTCATTTGTTCTAACACAAGCTGTTGGGGAATTATATAATATTTTTAACCAGTTTATGAAAGAGGATCCAAAACCAAATTTGTGTAAAGTTGCAAATAGAAATTTCCAGTTAACTCTGTCAAATGCTTTTTCTGCGTCTAAAGAGAATATTGTAGTTTCTAGGTTTTTACTGTATGAGTAGTCTATCAAATTAAGTAATCTACGTGTATTTGTTGATGAGTGCCTACCTTTTATGAAACCAGTTTGGTCAGGATGAATTAAGAGGGGGGTTATTTTCTCCAGTCTCTTTGAGAGAGCTTTGCAGATTATTTTAAGGTCTACATTTATAAGGGATATTGGACGATAGCTTGAGGGATATACAGGGTCTTTGCCTGGTTTTAGCAGGAGATTAATGTTTGCAGAATTCATATTTGATGGAAGTCTGCCCTTTTCTTTAATTTCCAACAACGTTCTGTAGAAAACTGGTGCTAGAATCGACCAGAATTCTTTGTAGAATTCTGCAGGAAAGCCGTCTGGACCTGGAGCCTTATTATTGGGCATACTTATCAGGGCTTCCTGGAGTTCACCTGGTGTCAGTGGTGAATCCAGTGCCATTGCTTGAGTGTCCAATAATTTTGGAAGAGTTATGTTGTCCAAAAACTGATCAATTTCTTTTTTAGATGGGTTTATTTGTGGTGAATACAACGTTTTATAGAAATCCCTGAAAATGTTGTTTATTTGTATCGGTTCATATATTGTGTTCCCAGATGAATCTTGAACAGCACATATAGTTGTTTTTTCTTTATTTATTTTTAGCTGGTTTGCTAGAAATTGACCGGATTTATTACCATGTTCATAATTTTGTAAGCGTAGTCTTTGTACTAAGAATTTTGTTTTTTTATCAATTATCTCATTTAATTCTAGTTTTGTTTTGCGTATTTTGTTCAATGTTTCCTGATCTTGGTGGGACGCGTAGGCTTCTTCTAGTGATTTGATGTTTTTTTCTAATTCCTGAATATTTTTGTTTTCTTTTTTCTTTTTATGTGATGAGAAAGAAATTATTTTACCTCTCATCACAGCTTTCCCTGCTTCCCATAGAACAGAAGCTGATGTTTCGGGAGTGTCATTAAAGTCTAAATATGAAGTCCACTCTTTTTTAAAATATTTAATAAAGTCTTCATCTTTAAGTAGTGATATATTAAATCTCCAGTTTTTTCTTGGCGTAGTATTATTCTTGTGCATTAGTGTTAAAGATACAGGAGCATGATCGCTGACAGCTATAGGGTGAATCTCAGTGTCTGAAATGTCGTTCAGCAGTGAGCTGCTGACCAAAAAATAATCCAGACGAGAGTAGGAGTGATGGACATCTGAGAAAAAAGTATATTCCTTACTGGTGGGGTGAAGAGAGCGCCATGCATCGCAAAGACCAAAGTCGCTCATATACTGTTTGATTATATTTGTGGACTGCCAATTACGCTGAGTTCCCGCTGTATTGAGCCTATCCATGTCTTCATTTAGTCCAAGGTTGAGGTCGCCTCCAAGAACAAGTGTGCCATCTAAGTGTTCAGAGAGTGCACTGAAAAAACCGTGAAAGAATGAGGGATCATCAACATTTGGACCATATACACTTGCAATACATAGCTTTTTATCACGTATAGATAGTTTAATGATTAAGAATCTGCCCTCTGGATCTATAACTGTATCGAGTACTGTGAAATTAATATTTTTATGTATTAAAATTGCTGCTCCCCTTTGTCTAGAATTATAACAAGCTGAGAACACATTAGGAAACTCAGGTGTTTTAAGTTCATTCGAACCTCTAAGAGGTCTGTGGGTCTCTTGTAAAAGGACAACATCTGCCTGTAGTTTTTTGAGTTGGTTAAATATTTTTAACCTCTTTACTCTGGAGCCAGCTCCATTTATATTCCATGTAATGAACCTCAGTGTACCCATAGATGTTTGTGTATAACTAGGGATGTATGCTGTGTGCGTCGCTTAGACAGGTGGAGAGAATACGTCACTTGTTCATAAATAAAGAGAAGGAGAGAGAGAAAAAATGTGTGGCGAGATGCTCCCTGAGTCTGACTTTGTGTATGCATAGTTACTAATGTGAGTAGGCTTGGCTTAAGTGTGTGTGTATCTTATATGACTGTGTGCGCTGTCTGACTGATGTAAATGTGCTGCCGTTGAGCGCATGGTGCGTATGTGTCGAAATAAAGGATGTTTGTGGATGAGTGTCGAAGCAGGTGATCGAGGCAGTGAAAGGAATAAAGAAAGAAACCAAGGACAGGGGTGAGCAGCATAAAACCAAGAGGGGGAAAAGAGAGGAGGAAAAAACAAAAAAACAAAAAAAAACAGAAACAAAACGTAAACATTCCAATTAAATCACTGACGGAGAGTGACGGTGTTAATTCTGCTATGAAATCACACTTTAAGATGCGATTTGATACCGGTAAGTTAAACAGATGTTAATGCAAGTTAGTGTGAGTGGATAGGGAAATGGTGTAGCTGATTCTTATCTGGTGTGAGGTTAATACAGCCACGGAGTGATGTTGGGGTCGCGGTGGAGCTGTCCGTCCACGTACAGCCGGTCCACAGCGATGACAGCGCGGGAGCCCTTCTGGATGAAGCCGCGTCGGATTGGGAAGAGGACCCTGCGTCGTTCCAAGATCTCTTTGGGGAACTGGTCGTTCACGCTGAAGTCCGTTCCTTTTAATTCCCTGCCGCGGCTTTTCACACTTTTGTTTGAAGTGGCCGAATTTGGCCACGATAGGACGTGGTCTCCCGGCCGTAGCCCGAATGGGGCCGAGGCGATGTACCCGATCGAAGACGATGTTCTTCACAGTGTCCTCCGGCAGCTTCAGGTGGGTTTTGATGAAGCTTTTTACCGTGGTCTCCGCGTCCTCTCCAGCGGCTTCTGGAATACCAGAAAATACCAGATTATCACGCATGCTACGAGCTTGTAGATCGATAACTGTTTCTTTTATTTTTTAATTTTCTCTATTGAGCTGGGTAACATTATCTGTGAGACATTTCACCGACTCCCTTAGCGTGGCATTTTCAGCAGCAAGCGTTTCCACCTGCTGCTGGCTGTACTCCAGGGATTCTCGCAAGCATTTAAATTCTCGGTGAAGAATCTCCACCAAGGACAGCCTTGCGTCGAAACTGGACAATCGCTTGTCGATTGACTCCAATATGTCGGCAATATCTTTGCCGGCTGGCGATGTTGAGCCGGGGGAATCTGCCGGGCGTTGTCTTTTCGACGACGGCGTCTCAGGTTTGGCCGGGGAAGCTGCACACGGGGTCTTCTTCATCACGAGATCCTGAAAGCACTGATCGATGTAATCTTGGAGAGTCTCTAAACTCTCCTCGTTGTTCTCCAGGGTGTTGGAGATTATTTAGACAAATAGTGTTAGTTATAAGACAATTGATAAGTGTATTTGGTAATGCTGAAGCTTAAATGAATTTGTTCAAATCTAAACTACCATTTGCTTTAATTTTCCGCCAAAATCTCCGGCGTCTGACGTCAGTTACAACATGAGTCGCTTACCTTGTCCGTCACTTCCGTCACTTACTCACCTGCTCCGTCACTTACTCACCTCTTCTAAACTAGCTAACTAAGAGGCCTAGTTAGCTGGCTAGCAGAGACAAGACAGACTGACCTAACATGAATTACAATATAAATTAACAAAAACTAACTATCTAACTATCTAAGGAAGACTTTTTTTTTTTTTGTTAACAGACAGCAGACAACAAAGTGCACGTGCAAATGTGCGAACAAGAGCAGCAAAGTGACAGTGTGACAAAAAAACACAACGTAACATAATAAGGTTTTGTGATGATGAGTTGAGGTAGTGGAGGAACAGTAAACATTCCTTAGTGTAGCAGCAGAAATTAGGAAGTAAAGAAGTTAGTGCAAAAAGTCCAGTAATAATATTGTGCAAAAGAGCATTTACAGGTTGGTGTGTACGATAGATTGGTGGTGTAGGTCAGTGTGTTTGCGCTTGTGTTGATTAGTCAGTCCAGTCTCAATGTTTTGAGGTAGTTGAGTTAAGCTGAGTGATTTGTGTGTGTGTGTGTGTGTGTGTGTGTGTGTGTGTGTGTGTGTGTGTGTGCGTGCGTGCGTGTTTATCAGTCAGTTCCTTTTTGCTGAGGAGACGGATGGCTTGTGAAAAAAAGCTGTTGCACAGTCTGGATGTGCTTGCCCGAATGCATCGGTACCTTTTTCCAGATGGCAGGAGTGTGAAGAGTGTGTGAGAGGGGTGTGTCCGATCAGCCACAATGCTGGTGGCTTTGCGAATGCAGCGTGTGGTGTAGATGTCCTCAATAGAGGGGAGAGAGACCCCGATGATCTTCTCTGCTGTTCCCACTATCCGCTGTAGGGTCTTGCGGTCTGATATGGCACAGTTCCCAAACCAGACAGTGATGCAGCCGCTCAGCATGCTCTCAATAGTTCCTCTATAGAAGGTGGTCAGGATCGGTGGTGGAAGCTGGGCCTTTCTCAGTCTTCTCAGAAAGAAGAGACGCTGTTGGGCTTTCTTGTGCAGGGAGCTGGTGTTGAGGGACCAGCCGAGGTCCTTCTCCAGGTGGACGCCCAGGAATTTGGTGCTGTCGACGATCTCCACAGAGGAGCCGTTGATGCTCAGCGGTGAGTGGTCGCCTCGTGTCCTCCTAAAGTCAACAACCATCTCTTTTGTCTTGTCAACATTCAGAGACAGGTTGTTGTCTTTACACCAGTCCGTTAGCCTCTGCACTTCCTCTCTGTACGCTGACTCGTCGTTCTTGCTAATGAGACCCACCACGGTCGTGTCATCAGCGAACTTAATGATGTGATTTGAACTGTGTGTTGCTACACAGTCATGAGTCAGCAGTGTGAACAGCAGAGGACTGAGTACACAGCCTTGTGGGGCCCCAGTGCTCAGTGTGGTGGTGCTGGAGGTGCAGTTCCCGATCCGTACTGACTGAGGCCTTCCGGTCAGAAAGTCCAGGATCCAGTTGCAGAGGGAGGTGTTCAGGCCCAACAGGCTCAGCTTTCTGATCAGTTGTTGGGGGATGATCGTGTTGAATGCTTGTAAGCCCTGCCACATGCGCCGTGTGTCGCCGTTGTCCTTGAAGTGGTTGTGGATTCTCTGGGTGTGTGCTTCGACCCTAGCTCTTCTAAGCGCCACCTTATCTCCCGCTTTGAAGGCAGAGTCTCGGGTCCTCAGAAGTGCACGCACTTCCGCAGTAATCCACGGTTTCTGGTTGGGTCGTGAGATGATGGTCTTGGAGACAGTGACGTCATCGGTGTACTTGTTGATGTAGCTGGACACTGATGACGTGTACTCCTCCAAGTCAGTGAAGTCGCCGTAAGTTGCAGCCTCCCTAAACATGTTCCAGTCAGTGCTCTCGAAACAGTCCTGAAGAGCAGAGATGGCTCCTGCTGGCCAGGTTTTCACCTGCTTCAGAACCGGTTTTGATCGCCTGATGAGTGGTCTGTATGCTGGAATTAGCATAACAGAGATGTGGTCTGAGTAGCCGAGGGGGGGGGGTCGAGGCTCTGCCCGATATGCGCCGGGGATGTTTGTGTAAACAAGATCCAGCGTGTTTTCCCCTCTCGTTGCAAAGTCCACATACTGATGGAATCTAGGAAGCACTGACTTGAGATTTGCATGGTTGAAATCTCCAGCAACAATAAACAGTCCATCCGGGTGTGTATTTTGCAGTTCACTGATCTTTGTATACAGTTCCCCTAGCGCTTCCTTAGCATTAGCGCTAGGTGGAATGTACACTCCGATAATGAAAACAGTGGTGAATTCCCGTGGTAAATAAAAAGGTCTGCATCTAACAGTCACAAACTCCACCAGCGATGAGCAATAACTAGAAACTAGCACAGAGTTCTTGCACCATTTCGCATTGATGTAAACACACAAGCCGCCACTGCGAGTCTTACCGCACAGAGCTGCATTTCTGTCGGCGCGAACTCAACACAGCCGGCAATTCAGAAGTCCCAACGTCTGGCTGTGGGGTGATGCGCCGGCGGTGCGATCGTCGTTTCCTCCCCACAGACGGCTCCGACGGGCCAGGCAAAACCACATCCGGTGGGTCGGGCAGCGAGGCAATAGTGGCTGGGAGAAGGTGTGGTGTGTGCTGGAGAAAGGCCTGCATGGTCGGAGGAAGTGATTCCAATAACCATGGAAGGCCGGAAAAGAGCCGTTGTAGCCGGCTTTCAACTGCGCGGCGAAGCTCTTCCGGAGGCCCTTCCAACCACAGCCCGAGGAGAATCTCCACATTGTAAATGATGTCCTGGAGCTCCTCGGATGGATTCAGTGCCGCTGGTTCCATGGTGGCTGGTTCGTACTGTCACGGCTTGCCATGAGCAAGCTGTGTGTGAATGATTTAGGACCCAGGAAGCGGAAGCTCTGGTGCGTGGTGAGTTTAATAAACAAATGTAGAAATGGCGAGGGTGAACGTGAAACAAGAAAACCTAAACTGGGCAAACTAACAAAACTAACCATAAACAAAGATGCAGGGAGGCACAGGGAAGTACACGGGATAACGGACGGAGAGACGCAGACGAACCAGCAACTACTATGACAGGAGACACAACTTAAATACACTCATAGAAACACAGGGAGATTACACACAAGTGGGGGACACAGCTGGGAGTGATAAACGTGACGAGACAAGGGAGGCAAACTGAAAACACTCACATGAGACGCAGACCTTCACAATAAAACAGGAACTTACACATGCAAGGACACAGACTAGGAAACACGGACTTGACACAGGAATACACGGGCAGAAAAGAATAAACACTAAACTGAGGAAGAACAGAACCAAAATCACAATAATAGAAAACACAAAACACTGGGTCAAAAGACCCAGGATCATGACAACCTAAAATTACTTATAATTTGTTTTTCCTTTCCTGTAAAATACCTGAAGTTACACACAAACTACAATTACTGGCAGTCCAAAATGTCTTCCTTCCTGTAAAAACCTGTATTATTAGCATCTTATTCTAGTATCAGTAGAAAAATATAATTACATTGTAATTTCAGGTAACATACATGGAAATTCAGCTCTTAGTCACAGGTCATATTATAAAGGGTTAACAAGCTAAAACCAGTCAATCAAAGATTTAGTGACGCTTCATGCACTATGGATGGGAGCACTATTATGCAGGAAAAGTCCGCTCCCATCAGGATAGAACTGTGATCACTCAAAGCAACATTGTAATGATTTTGAGTGACCCTACTGTGTAATGGCACAAATGGACCCACACCATGTCAGCCAACACAAAGCGGACTCCGGTGTAGAAGTCAAGGGTTCAAGAGGTTCCCTTTAATTTATCACTGGTCTCTGCTAATGAGACACCTTTTTCAAGTGAAACATGTGATACAGTAATAACACAGACAGAAGCATAAAACTGAAATCTTTGTTGACCTCAAGTGTTCAAACTTTTGGAGAAGAGTGTGTAGGACCCGACTGATCACAGCAAGAAGCAGATTAAGAAAAGTAATCTTTAAGCGATGTCTTCCTTGCTCCCATTAATGTGCATTGACATAAATCTCTCTGATGAGTAGCCCTGATGACACGGGGGGAGTCTAAAGCACGGCTTAAAAGGAAAACCACATGCAAGGACATGTTAGACCTTATTACAGATCTATTGATTGCTTTGTGTGGACATTTTTCAGCCAAGAAGAGCAGCTTGCCAGCACTTCACCTCTTCCTGCTGACAACACAACTTTAGCACCACCTCTTCATAAATGGATGAAAATCTGTCAAAGCTCCTTCGTTGCTAACCATAAATCCTGCGCGGCTATTCTTCACCCGTTTGTTCAGAGGCCTCCCCAGAGCAGTGCTGGCAGGGGCCCCTGTCCTAGGGGTTCGATCAGCCTTACCAGACAGATGGCAGTTGCAATGTCATGGCTAAGTTCTTAGCAGAGCCTTAAGCTTTCATCAACAAGAGGCTGACTGATGAAGACACATCATTTCAGGTTAGGGAGCATAAGTGGAATACGATGTGATTTATTTTTTCCTGTAAAGACCTGCATTTTGTAGAATTATGGTTTGTGTTTTCATACGTACACACACACACACACACACACACACACACACACACACACACACACACACACACACACACACACACAGAAACAACTGGTGAACTTGCAAATAATCCTCTAAGTGAGATCACACACCCTGAGAGAGTAGTGAAATCATCTGTTTTGACTAAACCTGACAGATAACAACACTCAACCTTAATGATTAAATAAATCATCCTTTAAAATCTACACATATTTAAATATATTTAAACAGCTCTGCACCAATGAAGCTCGGGAACAAAAGAGACCATTTAGAAAACAGTCAAGATGTTTCCTCTTTAAACTATTTACACAGTGCAGAAACGACAAGAAGGTGTAAAAACCAGCGTCCATATTCCATTACTTCCTGTTGACGAGAAAAAATAAATAAATCGTGGCTTTTTTTCTCACCTAGATGGCATTTTTGTCTCACTTTAAGATGCTAAACTTCCAACATACTATTTTTAGTTTTGTAGCTCTTTCTGCACAATTGAATCCGCTCTCATCAAGACAAAACAGATTAAGGCTAATCCCAACATTAATCTTATTGAATGTCTGCGGGAGGAGTAAGGCCAACAAAGTCAGGTCAGAGAGTCACATTAAGTTGTTGGCTTCTGGAGCAGGAAAGGATTTTTGTCAAATTTTAATCAAAGCGCAGGCTGTGGTCATGTTCAGCCATGACTAGTCGTTTGACCTGCGCACAAATCTAAATCATCATTCAGCTCGGCTTTGTCTCTCAAGCATCCAAAGGTTTTAGGTACAACATCCCTTTTCTGTAATACCAAGGTGAGTTCGCAGCCCACTGCTCATGTGCAAAAGTGTAAAAGAGAAAAAAAGATTTAAAGCATAAAAAGTCATACAGGTCACAAATCCATAGCATGAGCTCATTTGGGAAATGGAGAAACTTCAAAATCAGAAAGACTTTGGTGTTGTCATCTCATGACTACAATATAATTAAGAAAGGATTACAAAGCAAGTCAAAAGTTGATCACGAGGGGTTATGGGCTAATTTCAGTCATCGTCTGATGAATATCTGTCAAGATAGAGAAAGAAAACAACATGCCTCTCTTGATCATTCTGAAACTTTTGGCAGAAGTTGAAAGTCTTTGTGAAAACTGTGGACTCCTCTTAATCACTGTGTGGTTTGCTTAGGGATGCCAATGTTTACAGAGAGGAGTCTGATGAAAAACCTTTGATTGCACGAGGAGCATCCACATACTCGCTCTGTTGATGTTTTGCCATCGTACACTATATCTGCGACTTCATATCATCAAGCAAACGTCCAAAAATAAACCCTAAACCATGCAGGATTCCTGTCCTGTTAGTAGCTGACAAGCCTAAGAGCTTAAACCTAACATCACCTTTGGTGAAATGAAAATCGTGCTGCGCTGGGTTGGCAGGTTGTTTATCTTGTATTTCCTTTTGTGCTATTACATCTCTAGAGGAGATGCTTGCATGTATTTGTCAAAACGTGCACTTTTTTATGTCAGGGAAAGATATGTTAAATAGTGTATAATAGCACAACATAGTCCTGTTTTCTTTACAATAATAACATCTTCTACCAAAGGTGATGCACAGCATCCATACTTCATCTGTTACACAGCGCCTTGATCGTAAATTCTTTACGTACAGATGAACACACAGATTAAGTTAAAAAAAAAACACAAAAAGGTAGCTACACAATTAAAAAAGCTGCTGCCCCTCAGGGCTGGTTGAATCAAGGAAAACAAAAGACAAACCAAGTCTGTGCTTATTCTGTGACAGATTTCCCATAACAGTCAATAAAGGAGGAAACAGGTTGTCAGGCAGACCTCTTAATTTGTTGTAATTGTTTTTAACGATTGTGAACGGCAAACTCACACTGCACACTCACAGATTTGTTTTTATTCACATCTTCATTTTCTTGTATATTTTTGTATATTGTTGCTAATGATCCAATCAAACTCGAGAGAGAAGATAAAGACACATTTGACTCCTGTGTTAATTAACTGGTGACACTAATGGGTTTCATTGGTCTACCTCACTTGTAAGCTAGTTGCCCTTTGTTCTCTATTGGCTGGATTGCCAACATGCCAATAAACAATTCAGTTGCCTAACAGATAAAATCAGCATTAACAAAAGCTGAAGAATTACCTGCTTGTGACAAATCTCGTGAGGAGAAGCAGTCTGCATGGCTAAAACACCTCATATATTAACTAGCTAGCTGGCTCCTGTACTGTATGTCCCTGAGTGTCGAGCAGCACAGAAGACAAACAAGTGAGTGTAAAAGAAAATCGAATTTACTCAGTGCCCATATGTCAACAGATTGCAAAAGACATGGAAAGTGAATATTACAGCTTGTCTAAGTAAGTAAATTAATGAAGGATTGTGAAGCTCTTTAGTATTTAAGTGTGTTTGATGTTTTCCTGGTTATAAAATCTATTCAGGTATTTCTTTGTCTCACTCCTGTTTCGTACTGCAGTCAATAAAAATGTATTTTTTCAAAAACTGAGAAATTATGAAATGTCTAAATTAAATTATACAATGTGCATGGACTGGAAATTCACACATAGTGATTTTTTTTTTCCTTAACACCAAGAAGGGGGGAAAGCACACAGAAAATGAAAATAACAAGAAAAGGAATATCACATCACCAGGTTGATTTAGGACAGGATCCTATGATGGCTAATATCAGGCTGCCATTTGGGAACCAGGACATATTTCTCGTAGGATAGATGCACTTTTAGTTCCAAAGAACGACTCCTTTCTTCTCTGTTTGTAATGAGCATGCATTTATTTATAAAGGTACACTATACGCTGTAATGAGAGACTACGTGTTTTTGGATGTGCATTTCTGTCTTCACTAGTAAAAAGTAAGATCAGATTGAAAAGGCCAAAAATCCACATGAAAGAGTTCAGTGGTTGCCACCGACCATGAGCACTGACAGCTGCTGTTCTGGCTCGAGTTTGCACTTGGGTCAGTACAGATACAACCGCAAGCAAATTTGTTTGAAGTAAAAAAAAAGAAGAAGTATGGTACTGCTGCTTGCCTCTAACTACGACCAAATGGACAACCTCTGTGGCTGTCCGCTCTGTGATATATATATATTTTTTTTTCTTGAAGTGACATCAGAAACAGCAGCATGTGACATCACGTGATGGCGGAGCTTCAGTTCATCCTTTGTCATCCTTTTTTTTTTTTTTTTTTTTTAATAGGACAGGGGGAAAGAATGAAAGAAAGAGGGGGAGAGGAAGAAAGAAAACCAAAGGGGAGAAGAGACGGTGAGAAGGGGGGGAAGAGAGAAAAAAAAACAAAAAAAACAAAACAAAAAAAAAACTCCTGGGTCACCTGTATGGAGAGAAAGAAAAACAAAAAAAACAGGGGAGACAGCAAACAACAAAGAGCAACATAATAAAAAAAAATAAAAAAAAGCACCATCACAATAAACTAGCTAGTCATAGATATCAATAGTTACTAAATAGTAAACGATATTGTGCAGCACGCAAGATAGACAGCGCACAGTGTGCTTTGAGGCAGCAGCCAAGAAAGCTTTAGTCCGCATCTGTGAATACCTATGCGTACACCTGTGTGCATACCTGTGTGGATCAGCATGCTTGCATTCCAAAGGTTTCTCCATGTAATGATCTGCTAGAGAGTGTGGGGAGCCACAGCCCCGTCCTCTATGGTATCAAGCAGGTATGGAGGAGATCAAAACTCCAGACATCCAGAGGCCCCCAGAACACAAGAGACCAAGGAAGACCAACAGAGGGGCAGCCGCGCCACTGTCCCAGAAAGAGCTGAGGAGAGTCCCAGATGAGGGCTCATTCAGCAGCCGCGGAGCAGAAGCCAGGGGGAGTTGCAGTGACGCGCCCGTGAGCTCCGCCGGCAGCCAGCTGTGCCTGAGTGACCGAGCCCCAGGCCGAGAGGCCGGGGGCACCCCACCTCCAAAGTGGCCCGAGCGAGCCCCAATAAGCGGCCGCCAAGGAGTGAGCCGGTGTGTACCCGGACGCCCACCCCCAGATACAAAGAACCACCAACGCACCGATACCTGAGGGAGTCCGCCACCGTCAGGGGAAGTGGTGGTGGGTGGATAGGCCTCCAAACCTTGGAGGGCCCGAGATGTCCCCAGAGAGGTGGCGTCTGATACCCAACCTGACATATAGACACAGAAATACAGGCACACACAGACACAAACATCCATTCCCACCCTCATGCTCTCATATGCACTTCACACTCAACCGACGTGGAGACAGACATAAAGGGACGATCACACTCCCCAAGCGTACTCTACTAACCGGGTCTAGGTACCCTTGCCCCTGGAGGCTGTGATATTCTTGACAGATTTCAGTTCATCTATACATCCTACCTGGCAAGTGGGACGTGTAGGGAGTGCAACAAATTGTCTAGATGAGAGGTCATTTTTGGCTTAACTTTGAGTGTGTCCTGTTCTGCGCCTGCTGCATAGATTATCTCAACAGTTCGATGGTATTTAGGCTCGTAAGCTTAATGTGAGACTTCACAGATGAGGCCACACTCCCCCGTGGCCTCATAATGCTGTCAGTGGGTTTTACAACACGACTGTATGTCTGTGGATGCCTGCCTTTTCTTCTCATTGCGCAACAGTTGTTCCTTTTATCTATTTAAGACTTGGAATTTCAATTGCTGCTACGAGAGGAAGTGCAGTGACAAGTTTGATTAATGAGTCTGAGTCCAGCATTTACCTTTGCAGATGCTAATATGTTTGTGACAGCGTGTATTGCACTAGTAAATACTGAGAAGAAAATGCAGCTCTTGGCTAAGTGGTTTTTAGATTGCGTATTAGGGTTCATTATGGCCAAAGACAGGAGCGCAAGAAAGGTTTATCTTTCCAGATATTGCATGGATTAGAAATAATTAATGTGACAAAATAATTATGAAAATGTCTTAAACTGAGTGAAGTAGGTTGTGAAATCATTTTTAATTTTCAATTTAGACAGTTGCATTTCTCAGTGGAGACACTTGGACAGCAACTGGAACAATATATTGTTTAATGGATGAGTGGTCCCTTTCTCCAAATGGAATATAAAGTGGTTCAACTGCCTGAACACACCATTTGCTGTTAGCCAAAACAGACACGCCTACCAATACCTGGACATTTACGGGTCATCTCCTGATTGGTTTCCATCATCATTAATGATTCCTTCATCTAAAATATCATTTTATGGCTTTGACAGCGTGTGCACCGATTTCCAACACATTATTAGGGGGACTGTCGAAACGGACAACTTCCACGGCTTTCCCAAAGTAAATGGTACTGCAAGTCATGTTTTGAGGCCAAAATGACTGGGTGAGTGAAGGATGGACTGTAGGAGTCATTACTTTTAAGCCGCTGGATCTGAGCCCAGGTATTTTGAATTGATGCCTAACAGGAGATTAGGACAAAACCTATCAAGGTCTTGTCATTTCACACAACTTTTTTATGAGATCCTGCACAGTGAGTGATGAGAAACTTTTACTGCGAGTCTGCCAGACCGGGCCATATCGTGTATTAGCACGAAACACTTTGATACATAAAGATGTTACTGGCAACAGTTTCAGGTGCCAACATCAGACCTGGCTATTTGACCAAACAGATTACTTGGTCTGACAGCTGCAAATTCCTAATGCCATATCCCAAGCCACAAGCATGATGCGCCCCACAGCATTTAATGCCTTTAAAAAAGTCAGGCACACACATCTCTCCATATGTTTGGGGCCATTTGCTGGGATTGCCTGGGGGCTCTTAGAGAAAATGCAGCACTGGCCAGAACTCTTCTTTGCAGTCAGGGAAAGCAGGGTCAAATCTGGTAATGATTGGCCCACTTTGCTGGATGAGGTGTGGAACTGTGAGTCCTGCAGCCCCCACACTCCCCTGTTTTTCAATACATCGTCCATCTGGCTGAACGGATCAAAGACTTTCCAATAGGAATGTGGCTTATACATGTGTGAGAAACAGAGGGGATCATTGTTCACGTCTCCATGTCACAAACCTCAGCTGGAAATAATCCTTCTTTCTTCTATTTACACGACATATTGTAAGCTGATAAAGATATTGTTTTTCTCATGTAAACAACGCTATGACAGACACAGTGTATACCGTGCAGTTTTTAACATTTGGTTACATATTGTATGTAGAGGACAGTTCGCTTACACAATTAGCAAGTGGTATTAAATTTAAAGTATCAAATGCATGTGCACATTTACTCGAGTAAGTCAGATTTTATGTAACATTTTTATATAAAATTGAAAACCACTCTAAATGTCAGGTAAAAGCACACATAATCTGTATATTATTCTAACACATATTTGCACATTGTGCTGCATGTGTACATTTCTCTATACAGGGAGTGCAGAATTATTAGGCAAGTTGTATTTTTGAGGAATAATTTTATTATTGAACAACAACCATGTTCTCAATGAACCCAAAAACTCATTAATATCAAAGCTGAATGTTTTTGGAAGTAGTTTTTAGTTTGTTTTTAGTTTTAGCTATTTTAGGGGGATATCTGTGTGTGCAGGTGACTATTACTGTGCATAATTATTAGGCAACTTAACAAAAAACAAATATATACCCATTTCAATTATTTATTTTTACCAGTGACACCAATATAACATCTCCACATTCACAAATATACATTTCTGACATTCAAAAACAAAACAAAAACAAATCAGCGACCAATATAGCCACCTTTCTTTGCAAGGACACTCAAAAGCCTGCCATCCATGGATTCTGTCAGAGTTTTGATCTGTTCACCATCAACATTGCGTGCAGCAGCAACCACAGCCTCCCAGACACTGTTCAGAGAGGTGTACTGTTTTCCCTCCTTGTAAATCTCACATTTGATGATGGACCACAGGTTCTCAATGGGGTTCAGATCAGGTGAACAAGGAGGCCATGTCATTAGTTTTTCTTCTTTTATACCCTTTCTTGCCAGCCACGCTGTGGAGTACTTGGACGCGTGTGATGGAGCATTGTCCTGCATGAAAATCATGTTTTTCTTGAAGGATGCAGACTTCTTCCTGTACCACTGCTTGAAGAAGGTGTCTTCCAGAAACTGGCAGTAGGACTGGGAGTTGAGCTTGACTCCATCCTCAACCCAAAAAGGCCCCACAAGCTCATCTTTGATGATACCAGCCCAAACCAGTACTCCACCTCCACCTTGCTGGCGTCTGAGTGGGACTGGAGCTCTCTGCCCTTTACCAATCCAGCCACGGGCCCATCAAGACTCACTCTCATTTCATCAGTCCATAAAACCTTAGAAAAACCAGTCTTGAGACATTTCTTGGCCCAGTCTTGACGTTTCAGCTTGTGTGTCTTGTTCAGTGGTGGTCGTCTTTCAGCCCTTCTTACCTTGGCCATGTCTCTGAGTATTGCACACCTTGTGCTTTTGGGCACTCCAGTGATGTTGCAGCTCTGAAATATGGCCAAACTGGTGGCAAGTGGCATCTTGGCAGCTGCACGCTTGACTTTTCTCAGTTCATGGGCAGTTATTTTGCGCCTTGGTTTTTCCACACGCTTCTTGCGACCCTGTTGACTATTTTGAATGAAACGCTTGATTGTTCGATGATCACGCTTCAGAAGCTTTGCAATTTTGAGACTGCTGCATCCCTCTGCAAGATATCTCACTATTTTTGACTTTTCTGAGCCTGTCAAGTCCTTCTTTTGACCCGTTTTGCCAAAGGAAAGGACATTGCCTAATAATTATGCACACCTGATATAGGGTGTTGATGTCATTAGACCACACCCCTTCTCATTACAGAGATGCACATCACCTAATATGCTTAATTGGTAGTAGGCTTTCGAGCCTATACAGCTTGGAGTAAGACAACATGCATGAAGAGGATGATGTGGACAGAATACTCATTTGCCTAATAATTCTGCACTCCCTGTATAAAATACATCCTCGATCTTATGTCGAACCTGTGGCATTATTTATTAAAATATAGTCATTCTAATATGCCTTTTTAATATGCCTTAAACTGTAAAAAAAAGAAGAGTGGATAATTGGAAACTGGATAAAAACAGAATAATTGAGACAATAAAAATCTCTCAGTTTACAGTTTTGAGTTTCTACTGTACAGATATAAACTGAAATCCTTACTGGATTGTTCTCCTACTTTCTAGAAAGATAAACACTAATGAGAAACGACAAAAACACATCGATCGCAGTATTGTTGCCACCTCCATAACACTGAATTACATCGTTCATGACTCAACTCCTCGTTGTCTGCGATGCAAGTTCCTTGCCATCAAAGTGCTAAATCCATTGCTCTTCTCATGTGTGATGGACAATGTTTACCATGGCCATGATAAACTATTTCCTCATAAATGATTTTGTCACGGCCTTCTGCTGGCTGTCATGTGGGATTCCGCCTGCAGACTAAAACAACCATAATTCACTGGGTGTATTTACCTCCTCAGAGGACAGAAGCTTGACAGATGATAAATGGCCACTGCTGACAATCATCAACACATACCGCCCTGTGTTTGCCTTGAGTGTAAGTGCCAGGACATGGAAATAAGACTTTGACATATCACACATGTGAACAAAGACACACAGAAAGAATGGAAAGATGAGCAAGAAAAGAGGAAGAAAAAGAGCTCGGAAGCTGCAGCTCTATTAGCAACTGGTTGAAATCTTTGATATGTATATTGCACACGTTTGCTTCTGTGCTTCCTGTTGTGTTAACTGTATTATATTTTCCCACTATGAATGGATTGATGTTGTATGCAAACCCAGCGGGAGAGATGTGCCGCTGTAAATTGAAGATGCTTTTTTTCCCTTTTGGTTGCTTCTTTACTTTATAGTCTTATAACGTATGAGCACGTGACGCAAAACATAATGCAACCAAGGTGATGAATATCCTCATTTCTTGTGTGAAGACATTTTCCCACGGCCTAATGATGTGTAGAAAACTCACCTGGTTTTCATGGACTGTGCAGTCTTTTATTTTTTTCTCTTTTTTCCTCTGTGTGAGGTTTTTTTTGTAGATGTATAATCTCTTGACTCTCCTCCTCAAGAAAAATTATTGAATACATTAAAATAAGTAATAATAATTTGTTGTAAAAGGTTTCCATATACTCAACATGGGTATGAATGCCATGGTAATTTGGGACTTTTAATGATTTCTTTGAACTGTTCTTTTCCAGGGTGGATTGATTGCACATACATCCTGTTTCTTAATGAAAAAAGCAAGAATTGGGTGCATTTATTTTGGATTTTGTCTAATTCATAAAGGCTCAAACATATACATACAATCACCCAGATCTATTAATAAGTGACACTGAAGGTTCTACAATGTCCTTTAGCCTGACGTTTTTTAGGCCGGTTAACGTCTGGTTGATTACAGCTGACAGTTTCTCCACGCCAACATGAAAGCTGTTTGTCGAGGTGCAACTTGCTAAGGGGCATTGGACTAAATATCAGTGGGTGCATGCATATATTTGAGCCTGTGTGGGGTAGAGAAAATCCAACACAAACTCATTCACCCAATTCTGTGTTTTGCAATCTTTCCACCCTGGAAAAGGAACAGTTCAAAGAAATAATTTGAAGCACAACATGACATTCATGATGATTGTATTTAAACACAGCAGCAGACCTTCGTATCGTGCAATCTATGGTGCCTTTTGCTCTTTGACAGCTGGGATAGCTTCCAGCCTCCACGATTGATGGCTAGATGAATGAATGGATATGGAAATTAACCTGATGCTTTAAGATCAAATTTTTTTTGTTAAAAATCAGTTTAAGCAGCACAAAATGTCATAATAGTCCAGTTCAGAGGATCCTAAGTGTCTGCAAAATTTAAGCAAAGCAGTTGCACACGGGACTAAATCTTTTAAAGCAACACCTTTAAAATATGTGTGTTTTACTACAGTAAACATGCAACGTGCTCTGGACACATCTCAATCCCTTCAGCCACATTAAACAAGGATAATTTTCAAATTAACCTTTGACCCAGGTAAGCTACACCTCTGGACACAATATTAATTAGCAGCAAGTCTTTGATCTTTTTCCGAGTGCAGAGTGTTGTATATAAGGTGTAAAACCCCCTGCTAATTATGCATTATGCTATTTCCTATTTTCATCAAATAAAATCTCATCGCACTGCCTGTTTCACTCAGTGTTGAGTCCAAAAAGGTCCATATATGGTGTTAGTCTAGGCATCCTTGCCCAGTGAGGTTTTTGTTGCATCCTGGATGGACCAGTGTGGCCTTGGATGGTATTTAGCCTTTCAATACAGAAAAAAAGAGACAATTATAGTCCTCATCTTTGAAACACTGAAGCTATTAGAATGCCTTTGCACACTATCCCCTTCCCTCTCTATGTGCAACACATTATCTATTTGTCAGAGTATTAGGAGATTAGTCATGTTAGACCTCGCTTCCTTTGTGGGCTATCTGTGAATTACACTCTGTGAAGGACATTTTTCCCAGCCAGCAGTTAAAGGATGGTTCATTTTTGTATTTATTTCCCACACACATACTTCGCTTGCTAGTTGGGCACACATGGGGAGGCTACAGCTGTTCCTCACCCTAAACTCTGCCAACAATCATTACAATGGATCTCAAATCTAACACTTGATTGCATTAGGCTTATGCAAGAAAATGTGTTCTTTGTCTAACAGATACGGAGCCATTGGTGTGATTTTAACTTCCCAACTTCAGAAGAAAACGCGACTCGCCCACAAAATCAAACTTTTCCACCAAATGAAACTCAATCTATCCCCTTAGACAGTTTTCAGTGAGTCAAAGTGAACAGCGTGACATGTGGAGCCACTTCTGCAGATTTTTAATGATGCATCTCATATCCAAATAGTTTGAAAAGGGCTCTAAGGATTTAGATTGCTGTCAAGATACAGTATATTTGATTTGTTCAATTTCACCCTTGTGAAAAGCCAAAGAACAGGCCGGTTTCAGAATGTCAATGTTGTGTATCATAGCCATGATAATGCTCACATATCCTGCTCCAGGACTCTGAGGTCTCTTCAGAATCCTGTGCACACTGTGAAACGGATGATTCCCAGAGATATCCGGGTATATTGGATTTACCCGGCAGATGAAACTATTTGTGACCGATATGTCAATTTTTTCCAGCGTGTTTGCGAGGGCAGGTTCTGACATCTCGCAGCCTGAGCAGACACATGTTCTGCTGACCAGCAAAAGCTTCATATCTTGATGTGGAGAGATTGCTCTGTGGCCATTTATTAACATCCTGTGCAGCTGACAGGGTCGGCTTAAGAGCAAATTGAAGAAAATTTAAGCGTGGCACTGCTCCCTTCTGCCATCAGATTGGCACCTAAACTCCACTACAGTATTTTAGATAATATGCTGATTGAGGTTATTATGTGTGAGATACAATTTGAAATGGCTTACTAATGAACTGAAAGGCACTCCACTATCTCAGGTCAGTGTTATATTTGCCAAAATCCAATTCATTCTGGAGAGATATGGAAAATGTCCCCGATTTCATTAAGGTATTAGAATAATCATTTAAAAACTACAGACAAAAATAGCTGCCTCCAGACAAATCACCCGAATGATAACATTTCCAGATCGATCAGTTCTGGCAGCGGCCCAGCGCTCGGCGAGCGTATCTGCTTTTCACAAGGCATTTCTGTTAAGACTGATATAAGCAGGAGCAGGCAGGCAGATGCAGTCATTCTTGGCTTCTTTGTGTCATCCTCTGTTCCTCATTCTGACTTGTATTGTTCTAGAAGTTACAGCTCCATGAGACAGAAATGGGGCTCCCAGAATTTGTTATTTGCTTTTTGGATAAAGTTTAATTTAATCAAATTTAAAAAAAAAAAAGGGACAGTGTGCACGGTTTAAATCCACCACGTGACATGATTAAATGTTGAAAGGTGAAACCTGAGCCATTATCACGGCTTAGCTTTCTGTCAATATTAATTTTATTTTTTTTACAAGTCTCTTATTTACTCTAAACCTAGACGGATTATTACCACTTAAAATGGTATTTTTTTGAACAGTAACATAAACATGTTTTATTCAAATGACAAGCAATAAGAGCACAGGAGGAAGCCATATTCCCCTTAGTGCCAGCAGGCAGGCACGTAGACGGATCTAGCCTCACTGACTAAATTGTGCTTTTTTCCCCGAAAATTGGCAAGCTCTGGCTCACTAGAGGCACACTATGGTGTTGTCAATAACAATGACTGCCTGTGGCTTATTTATTTTCTTATCAGCTTTAATCAGTCTGTGTTGACAATGACATCTGCGCTCAGCAACATCCAAATGCTACCAGTTAAGATCCGTGTACATATTTGTATTGTTTCGCGTCATATGGCTGCGATGTATAATTGGACATTTGTGTTTGAAGATACAATTGACCATCTAATTTTGTGTATAGTCACACATGTTCTTGAAGAGCTGCATACAGGAGAGTATGTTTTAAGGCGTCTGTCTTGACCCACTGAGCATCGCAAATCACAAATCTCTCTAAGCCTCCGAACAGACAAATGTTTGCCTATAAAACTTTTCCAGGTTCTTTTTTCTTTTAACTTTATTGCTTTGGACTCGTGCCCTCAAACCAATAAAGCAACATTTGAAAACATATACCGATCGACGTAGTCATCTTGAAATTTTGACATATCGAATGAAACTCTCATTTCCTGTTTTTTCCTATAAAACAATAAACGCTAAAAAGCTATTCGCTACAGATTTATGTTTGACGAATGACTGAAAGTTCAACAAAAAGATTCTGGCCTTTTGCCCTCTAGTCTCTAACTGAACAGATAGCTGCTGCTTTTGGACAGTTGTATGATTGACTGCATTTCCACTGAGGAGCACATTTTTCCACTTTTCTGCCCGGCTCAACTGCCGGGTATGCCGACAGGCGTTTGCCTGTCTGCAGAAGCGACACTGGACATGTGGGCGAGCTCGAGTGTGTGTGTATGCGCGTGTGTACTGCTCTGTGTAGTATACGTGTATCGTCCATGTCTACCTCTCTCACTTGCTGAAACATATCCGTCCAAATTTGACAGCATGGGGGCAGACAGCCATGCTGCAGAATTCTGATCATTTAAATGCTCAGAGGCCTGCTTGAATAGCAGAGGTGTTAAAAAACCCAAAGACACACAGAGAAAAGGATAGAGAGCAACCCTTCACATGCCTCCATATCGCATAAGGGACTGCCTGCCACTTTCCTGTGAAAAATAATGCTCACTTGTCAATCTTTCAAGACCCAGTCAGATAGCCACCAGTCCCACGGAAACCTATTGAGGTGTATGCTTTGTTTCATGTGGGGCACGCCTCAGAGGAGATTCTGTAGAGTTGTATCTATGAATTGCCTCCAAAATCTGGGGTAGGAAAAAAAGCGAACATTTGACAGAGCTCTACTGTTGCTGTGCTATTGTGCTTAAGTAAGAAATACAAAACGTGTATTCATTTGCCTGAATGAAAGGAAACTCGTAGAGAGACATAAAGAAGTGTCGATGAGACGGACCTGAAAAAACCCTAAAAGGTTAGAAACAAATGGCACCTATGCTCCACGGATACGGCTGTATTTCTTAGTAAACACCGTTTGAATTACAGTTCAATAACACAATTGTCCCCGGACTTTTTTGGGGGGGGGGAAATTGATTTATCACTGCCCTAATTACTTCAATTACTGCCTAATGATAAATAGACTAGCACATGGTTATGTACACAAAGGTACTGCATTCCTCCAGAAAAAGCAATTCTCTGTAGTCCATAGCACACACTATAAAAGTACCTTGTGATTTATCTATGCAGCAATATAAATAAAGAAAAACACACCCAGCAGCTTTAGGATGAGGTCTGCATATCTGTCCACGCAAACATTTTCATGTCATTTTGAAATTACGCCACCTGTTTCAGTTTTATGACTCACAGCACCGATGCAAGTCAAAAACCTTACTTGTATTACGGTGGAAAATCTAACTTTGCCGCCATAAAAGAGACTTTTTCTGAGTAAGTTAACAACTAGTGACAACGCTCTAACAGTCGAGTGCAGTCGAGCATGCCTACAGCCTCCTCCGAATCTGCTGAAAGAGATTCTGTCCTAACCATCCCACGGGCCGTCTTAAATGAGGAGGTTTATATCAGTGTATCTTTCAGAGAAACACTGATATGCGCAGAGAGAGATTGAATGTTTTGCAAATTATTCACAGGGATTATAAATCACACTGGTGTCAGAGTTTCCAATGATTGGAGAGGATGCTTCCTCATTCCTTAATACAAATGACATGGAAAACAACAGCTGCAGCAATAAAACGCTCTGCCATAAAGAAGGATAAATAAATGTACAAAAGGGAAAAGCCGGGGCTCATCATTAAACATGTCGGCATTTCTCAATGTCAACTCAATGACTGTCTGATGTCAGTGCCTGTTTTATTGTTCTCATAGTTGCTTGTTTCAGTCTTGCCTAATTCATTTATCTCACTCATGTCCTTTTTTTACATTTTTTTAATGGATTTTAATCGTTATTGTTGTTGTTGCTTTTAAACCCTTGAGAAATGTTCTTTACCTTGGGTTGATCAACGTGACATCTACATGCATATTTATAAAGTACCTAGATGTGACACAGTTTTAATAGTGAGTGCATTTTTTAAGGCTTACTTTACATATTGGCTGGATATTTTACACAAACATGATTGGAGAACAAAGGCAGTATTTAAAAAGTTGAACACCTGTTCAAAAAGAACATAGCCAAATTTGAAAGCATACATCAACTGGTACACAGCCTATAATTTCACCCTCTGCAGCCTCACTTTAATGTTAACCTAACAGTACATAGATGACTTCCAATTTGTATGTTTAACATCCATTTTAGCATCATGCCAGGATGCCAGTTTTCTGAATTTTGTATTAAAGATAGCAATAATTTAATTAGCTGATGGCAACAGGGTGATAATGCAGCTAATGAACCTCTTTATCTGGAGTTCATGGCCTGTTTTGTTTATAGACTACTTTTAAAACCGAGTACAACATAATTAACAAATTAGACCGGGGATGTTGGAGCTGTATGCATCCTAACCACAGAGTCACTGAGCTTTGCAGCATTCAAACAGGGACACCGATCTGCCAGAAACAGCGCGGCCACTCTTAGGTGCATGGTTTGTACCAAACAACCTCCCATTTTTTCCTCCCAGATATCAGGATAAATCATAACATAAAAATTATTTAACTTTTTTTGTCTGTGGCAGCAGTGACAACTTTGCTAATAAATGCCTGGCGGCGATTATATTCTCTGGCAGAGACTCCCTCCTAAGGCAAGTGTAACCCCGTTTCTCCCCTTGTTTTACTTCACTTTGTCATTATGCAAGGCAGGAGCTGAGGTGGTTAACTACACCGAGTCCGGGTGAGTCTCTGGCTAATGAAGGTGAAACACAATGACACTCCATTTCCACATTAGTCTCCCCTTTTCCCCTTTTTACTTTTCTCTGTGGGTTCACGGTGACCTGATCCTCCCCGCTCATCTGTGTCTTGTGACTGCTCCAAAAACAGGCTGACAAACACATGCTCATGTCTTTTACTAATATACTTATGAGGACTGTCTCCTTTCTTTCTTTGGCATCACACAAAGATGGCTGACAGGACTCGACTAAAACAGACAAATATTTCAGCGATCTATGAATCACACTTGAACTTTGTTAACATTTGTGGCCTGGTTTCATCCATCCAATAAACAAGACAAAGGAAAACAAAAACAAAATGTCATGTTCTGGGAGCGACGCTATGTTATTTTAATGGGACATGTTTTTCCCATTAAAATAACATAGCAGACAGATTTATTTAACACCAGCTCACAACAATAGTCGCCTCAACAAGAAAGGAATTTCGGACTGATTCCTGCATGTCTCTCATGCTTACATTTAGAAAGTGTGCTGCATTAAACTGCATTATAACTTTCCCCTGTGGCTGGAAGCTAGTTTAAGCAGCAGCTCTGCTCAGTGTAATATTACCAGCCTCAAAAGTACAATATATAACATTTCTGCATAAAAATGTCTAAAACTGCCATGACTAAATCCTTAAGTAAAGAAATCCCTAATTTTGTTAAATGTAATGGGGTGTTTAAATTTGGTCAGCTTTCAGCTGCTTGCCTGGTTTTACTTATGTCAGCTACCAAGGTCTAGCATATAGTGATGTGCCGGTCGCGAACGAAATGGCTCTTAGAGCCGGATCTTTGACATGAACGATGCGAGCCAGCTTGTGGGTTTTTTTTCTTACTCTCACCCTCTCTCTCGCACTTTTTTCCCGCTTCACTCCGCACGTGAGTCTTGTGCTTTGCGCTGGGCAGAGTAGTTACACTCTGAGTAGCACAGGAACAGAGCGGGAGGGAGAGACAGAGAAAGAGAGCCAGGGACAACTATGGCTGTGTCCCAATTCAGGGTCTGCACGCTTGAAGTACGCATTTCAAGTGCGATTACGTCACCGCCACGCGACGACGGCTGTCCCAATTCGAAGTGTACTTCAAATGCATACTCCAAATGCGCCGTCAATTTCCCCAAATATCAAGCGTGGTCCCGACCACGCTTCGTGGTCCCATATATCCCACAATTCATAGCGCGGCGGTGGGTGTGGATAATTTTGCCGCAAAATACGGCAGAAGGGAGCGGCCGAAGAGTGAACTGTCAAAAGTAAGTACTGAATATTATGTAACTTATTTATGTGCGAATGTTTAATAATGAAGAACATCAAAACGTTACTGTTGGCCACATGTCGGCAAAGTTGTGTGACATTAGTAATGTTTGTACTTTCAGCGTCAGCTTGGTTTTAAAGCCTCTACTTCTAAATATATATATAGTCGACCTTAATCTTACAGAGAATGTGATGATTTTATGGATAATTAAAGTCAGTCATATATCCACAAACACAACAAGCTGAAAGTCAGTGATGCTGCTCGGTTTGCAGTCCTGAATATCACAGCACAAGCAGGATTCACTGCACTGTTAATGTTAGCTGTGTTATATTGCTGCCTCTGTTCGGTGGTGTCGAGCCAAACGGACTTTAACGTGTGTTTGAACGAGCTGACGGTTCACTCGTTAAGCTGAAAGAAAGATGCTTTAATCACAGCAGTCACACATGTGTCCACTGCACCATCTGGGAACTCTTCTTGTTTACACTTGTAATAACACAAACACTAAATCCTGCTTCTCTGGTGCTGTTGTGTAGCAGTGTGTACACCTGAGACTGTCACCTGTATGTCTGTCCTGCACTCTCTCTCTGTTTCTTTCTCTCTGATTGTGGAATAAAAGTATGAACATGTGTTTATAAGTTACACTTGTGTTTGAATCCTGCAGCTTATCGCACATTTGATTTCCATGTGTGACAACTGCAAGTGTCCAGAGTGAGGACAGACTGAGGGACCCACTGCTGCACATCATCTGTGAGGCTTTGCATCCCTGATGATCCACCAGGACAAACTCAGCAGTGTGTGAGGAAGAGGAGGAGGAAGAGCCAGCAGCAGCTGATAGATGGAGAGAATAGACAGACTGTTCCCTGTTTGTGAAGGACTGCTAGGAAAGTTTAACATAACTGTCTGTCCTGAATCAGTCTTATTAGGTAATGTTCAAATAATGTTATCATCCCAGTGTTTTCAGTGTGGGAGAAAGTACTCAGGGCCTTCAAGCTACACACCATGAAAGGCAGCAACAAGTTTAATGTTCAGAAACCTAAAGTATGTATCAGCAGCAGAATGGAGCTAAAAATAAATGTTTGTTTCAGTTCTATGAAGCTTTGAGTATTTTGGATCAGTAGCTGCTGTGTTTGTTACATCATATTGCTGTAACTGTTTATATGCTTTATATATTCTGAGCTAAGTTGATCTATAGTGTTACATCATATTCTATAAGGATGTTATGTGTTTGTATACTTTCTGCCCAGTTTGACCCATTTAGCAGATGTCAGCCTGTTTAAGGCTCTGATGTCTATTCTGTATGACTTAAAGCAGTTATGACATGGTCTGATTTTCTCACCCAATAAAGGAATATTTCATATATCAGTCTACTCTTCATTCTATCAGAAACAGTTTTCACAGCTCGTACATTTTCTTTTTACACATATATGTAAGCATTGAGCCAAATCTAATGTTGCCAACATATTAAACGAACAATATTTCTCTTATATATAATACATCCGTATACACACTGTCAAAGATACTTGTCTTTGACTGAAGATTTAAGGTGATAGGAAATATAAATAACTGCAACTTGAATCTTTGACCCAGAGTTCAAGCTCACTGCTGTAATACAGGGAGTGCAGAATTATTAGGCAAATGAGTATTTTGTCCACATCATCCTCTTCATGCATGTTGTTGTTAGATTTGTATTGTTGATTGTCATTTATGCTTAGAAATATTTACTTATATATGCTTAGAGTTTTGTAATTAGTTGTAGATTGGTAGAGGTTTTGATCCTTGATAGTCTGCAAACTTTGTGTGTATTAGACAGCACTTTGGGAGCATGAGAGGTCATACCGTGTCTTATTGTTTTATGGTAGGATTAACGTAGCTACGTCTGTTCTAGTCTAAGTGCTCTTTGTTTAGATGAACTGCAGGACTTCCTCACCGTGTTATCTAGGATGAACCATCTAGGGTGAGGGGGAGGCTACCCTCTTCCTGACCAAGGATGTTTGACCCTTTGATCAGACACACACACACACACACACACACACACACACACACACACACACACACACACAGGCAAGGTACTCTTTGTTTGTATGTAGACGTCGTATGTTAATGAACCTATGCATATTCATGTAACCTCAATAAAAAGACAGTGTTACGGGAGGACGGACGAGACCAACTGGAGTCAAGCGGTTGTCCGGTTCTCTCCCGTGCACGAGTAACATGAAGAACTTTGCCTATTTGTGTCTTGCTTAGCAGTGTAATTATATTGTCTTCAACGTTCCAGCGGATGGGTTCAAGCTACAAACCTAACAGTTGTCTTACTCCAAGCTGTATAGGCTCGAAAGCCTACTACCAATTAAGCATATTAGGTGATGTGCATCTCTGTAATGAGAAGGGGTGTGGTCTAATGACATCAACACCCTATATCAGGTGTGCATAATTATTAGGCAACGTCCTTTCCTTTGACAAAATGGGTCAAAAGAAGGACTTGACAGGCTCAGAAAAGTCAAAAACAGTGAGATATCTTGCAGAGGGATGCAGCAGTCTCATAATTGCAAAGCTTCTGAAGCGTGATCATCGAACAATCAAGCGTTTCATTCAAAATAGTCAACAGGGTCGCAAGAAGCGTGTGGAAAAACCAAGGAGCAAAATAACTGCCCATGAACTGAGAAAAGTCAAGCGTGCAGCTGCCAAGATGCCACTTGCCACCAGTTTGGCCATATTTCAGAGCTGCAACATCACTGGAGTGCCCAAAAGCACAAGGTGTGCAATACTCAGAGACATGGCCAAGGTAAGAAAGGCTGAAAGACGACCACCACTGAACAAGACACACAAGCTGAAACGTCAAGACTGGGCCAAGAAATATCTCAAGACTGGTTTTTCTAAGGTTTTATGGACTGATGAAATGAGAGTGAGTCTTGATGGGCCAGATGGATGGGCCCGTGGCTGGATTGGTAAAGGGTAGAGAGCTCCAGTCCCACTCAGACGCCAGCAAGGTGGAGGTGGAGTACTGGTTTGGGCTGGTATCATCAAAGATGAGCTTGTGGGGCCTTTTCGGGTTGAGGATGGAGTCAAGCTCAACTCCCAGTCCTACTGCCAGTTTCTGGAAGACACCTTCTTCAAGCAGTGGTACAGGAAGAAGTCTGCATCCTTCAAGAAAAACATGATTTTCATGCAGGACAATGCTCCATCACACGCATCCAAGTACTCCACAGCGTGGCTGGCAAGAAAGGGTATAAAAGAAGAAAAACTAATGACATGGCCTCCTTGTTCACCTGATCTGAACCTCATTGAGAACCTGTGGTCCATCATCAAATGTGAGATTTACAAGGAGGGAAAACAGTACACCTCTCTGAACAGTGTCTGGGAGGCTGTGGTTGCTGCTGCACGCAATGTTGATGGTGAACAGATCAAAACACTGACAGAATCCATGGATGGCAGGCTTTTGAGTGTCCTTGCAAAGAAAGGTGGCTATTGTTAAGGTTCAAAATTGAGGAGGGAGAGTACAAACCACCCTTGGTCCAGAAGGTCTTGGTCAAACAATGATTTTAATGAATACACACGTGTGGGAAGAATAATCTGTACACAGACAGGAATTAATCTTCAACTTAATCAAAGCATAAACAGATATTTTATAGCATCAGGGTTTGATTTACTGACGCCCCTTCATGCGTCACAGATACATTTTATACATAGATCAGATCAACACCACAATGACTTTTAACCCAGAAGATCATCTTCTATTTTCATGGCTGGTACTTTCCGTTCTTGTCTTAAAGTGAATTGTTCCTCTTTCTTGCCGAGACATGACTAATCTCTCTCTCCTCTAAATAAATCTAACTCATGTGTGTGTGTCACGACCTCACATGCTCTTTCTCAATTCACCTGTTGCACTTCTGACCTTTCACCAGACCAGAGGCTCACTGAGACTATATGTATGTCTTCTACTAAATAAATGTTTTAACCAAGAAGCTCTACTTAAAAGCTTAATATAAAATGATCTGATATATAAGTGTTTTGTAAGCATGTACTGCAATTCCTTCTATGGCTCCAAGTCACTTGCACAATAGATTGTCCGGACATCGCGCCGAACAAAGCTTCCAACCCCCAATTAATTGACCGAGCTCCAACTCTTTAATAAGCACAGATATGCATTGTGTATAAAATAGTCATAACTGCACCTGAAATACAAGGTCAACATAATAACTGTATGCATAACATCTTAAGGCCTTCTTAAAGCTATCTGTTACATTGTTAAAGCCTCGTCTTAGCCTGCTGCTCAAAATAACTTTCACTTCTGCAAAACTCTCCAAGCCTGTTTCCTGTCCTGTTACTTTTAGCCTTTCTGAAAGACACACTGTTTAAACCTCTAAACGCAATATAAACTCCAGATTATATTATTAATGCAATGGTAATGATGACAATTATTTAACAATAGCAGTAAAATAATTTCCCTGCTCCACACTATATTGGTCGCTGATTTGTTTTTGTTTTGTTTTTGAATGTCAGAAATGTATATTTGTGAATGCGGAGATGTTATATTGGTGTCACTGGTAAAAATAAATAATTGAAATGGGTATATATTTGTTTTTTGTTAAGTTGCCTAATAATTCTGCACTCCCTATATATCCTGAAATATATATATATATATATATATATATATATATTAGGGGTGCAACGATACACAAAATTCACGGTTCGGTTCGATACTTTGGTGTCACGGTTCGATATTTTTTCGATACAAAAAAAATGTTCATGCCTTTTTAATTTGTCATTTATTAAAATTATAAATATATATTTTAACTCAAAAGTACAGTTTTTAAATTTAACCCTAACCCTTGTGCGTGTTTTTTATTTTGACAGCGAATGCGTACCTGCGGACCAATTATGTGCACCCCTGGTTATTTAGCTCGTCATATTGCAGCCACAGAAATTCTTTTGTCCATGAAACCATAAAGCTGCACTTTCTTTTAGCCTTATAGTCTGATTTGTCATAACTTTTCCGTTTTGTGGTAAGCTTTTCTTTGGCTGTCACTTCTTCACCCTGACCTGTCTTATTTGGCTCAGCAGAACTAAAATATATATCTGTCTGTGAAGGTTCTCAGTCATCCAGGTCATCGTAGTCAAATATATATCCTGCTGCTTTTACACACACACTCACATAAGCTCAGCGATTTTCTGCGCGATCAACCTCTCACATGTTTAAGCTTGCTGCGTGAGATTTCACTTGTCATGTTTGCATAGTAAGCTAACAATTAATAAGACGATGTCAGAGGAATTGGTGCACAAATTATCATCACTCACAGATCAGTGCTGTTGCTCTCTATACACAGTTCACACGATTGCAAAGTGAAAGCAAAAAAACAAGCGCAAATTCAAGCGCAATTTCAATATGTCACATATTGACAGTGGCTCACCGATGCCAATGACATAATTACCCAGCTACATTTCTGAAAGAATGCAAAAGCATTGACATATATTTCCTTCCTACAATAGCCCGACGGGCAGGGCAGAGATAGATTTCGGTAGCCCGACTGAAAAAATCGCTAGCCCCGGGACGTAGGGCTAGCGATATTGCGAGCCCTGTATCTGATTGAGGAATCACTCATCTTTGGAAAAGAGAGTTTATTACAGAGAAATGTCTCTTTCCAAAATAAAATCTATACTATCCGCTTCTTCTGGGCTATATTC
This sequence comes from Maylandia zebra, assembly GCF_041146795.1. Lineage (NCBI taxonomy): Eukaryota > Metazoa > Chordata > Actinopteri > Cichliformes > Cichlidae > Maylandia > Maylandia zebra. Next base: position 40,054,738 of record NC_135181.1, on the reverse strand, counting down.
TCAGCAGCATATTAAACATATAAGGAGAATCATGTGCTAACAGCTGTCTAAATGACTCGGCTAAAGTTAGTAGCATGCTTGCTTGTTTTTTTTCTGCTTCCACTTGTCTTTGCACTAGGATGATGTCGGTGTAAATGTGCAGTCATATTCGTTGTGTTCCCACTAGTGCTTTCAGGTTAATCTCGTTGAAATGACCTTAACGCCACAACACGGCCAACACGTTAACGAGCTAACTGCGCTAACACACTAGTTCCCACCCATGTAATTGAGCATTGCATGGCACATCCAACATACTGTTTTACTTTAGTCCATGACTCGCTTACCTTCAGGGTCATACGTCACATGAAAACCAAAATAATTCCAAACGCCAGATCTGAATGAGGGTGGGGGAGGTCCATGTTGCAAGGAGAGCTTAACTTCTGTCTCGCTAGCTTGCCCTGCGCTCTTCCTTCTGACGATGCTGTCTGTGTTGAGCGCTCAGTGAATCTGCGTTCGACTACTCCGCCTAGGCTCGACAGTGCAGCCTAGGCGGAGTAGTCGAACGCAGATTCACTGAGCGCTCAACACAGACAGCATCGTCAGAAGGAAAGTTGATAAAATAAATTACAAATTTTGTATTGTTCGATACATATGCGTACCGAACCGAAAGCACTGTATCGAACGGTTCAATATCGATACGAATATCGTTGCACCCCTAATATATATATATATATATATAAAACACCCAGCACGCCCCTGCGGGCGGTTTATCCTTCAAGCTCGGGTCCTCTACCAGAGGCCTGGGAGCTTGAGGGTCCTGCGCAGTATCTTAGCTGTTCCCAGGACTGCGCTCTTCTGGACAGAGATCTCCGATGTTATTCCCGGGATCTGCTGGAGTCACTCGCCTAGCTTGGGAGTCACCGCACCTAGTGCTCCGATTACCACGGGGACCACCGTTACCTTCACCCTCCACATCCTCTCGAGCTCTTCTCTGAGCCCTTGGTATTTCTCCAGCTTCTCGTGTTCCTTCTTCCTGATATTGCTGTCATTCAGAACCGCTACATCGATCACTACGGCCGTCTTCTTCTGTTTGTCTACCACCACTATGTCCGGTTGGTTAGCCACCACCATTTTGTCCGTCTGTATCTGGAAGTCCCACAGGATCTTAGCTCGGTCATTCTCCACCACCCTAGGTGGCATCTCCCATTTTGACCTCGGGACTTCCAGGTTATACTCGGCACAGATGTTCCTGTACACTATGCTGGCCACTTGGTTATGGCGTTCCATGTATGCCTTGCCTGCTAGCATCTTGCACCCTGCTGTTATGTGCTGGATTGTCTCTGGGGCATCTTTACACAGCCTGCACCTGGGGTCTTGCCTGGTGTGATAGACCCCAGCCTCTATGGATCTTGTGCTCAGAGCTTGTTCTTGTGCTGCCATGATTAGTGCCTCTGTGCTGTCTTTCAGTCCAGCTTTGTCCAGCCACTGGTAGGATTTCTGGATATCAGCCACCTCCTCTATCTGCCGGTGGTACATACCGTGCAGGGGCCTGTCCTTCCATGATGGTTCCTCGTCTCCCTCCTCTTTCTTGGGTTTCTGCTGCCTCAGGTATTCACTGAGCACTCGTTCAGCTGGAGGTGGTTGTCCTGGCACCATGATGCCAGATTCCTCACTTTATCCATGTAGACTGCGTCATCGTTGTTGGAGATGGCACCCAACACCACTGTGTCGTCAGCAAACTTCACAATGATGTTGGAGCCATGGGTGGCCACACAGTCTGAAGTGTAGAGGGAGTAGAGCAGTGGCGAGAGGACACATCCCTGAGGTGCTCCTGTGTTGATGGTGATGCTGTTAGAGACGCATCTACCCACCCTCACCACCTGAGTTCTGCCAGTGAGGAAGTCCAACACCCATGCACATAGACAGCTGTTAAGTCCCAGATCCCTGAGCTTTGTGAACAGTCTGCAGGGCACTATTGTGTTAAATGCTGAACTGTAATCAACAAAAAGCATTCGCACATAGTTACCCTGTTTCTTGTCCACATGGCTGAGAGTGGTGTGTAGGACGCGGGCGATGGCATCCTCTGTGGATCTGTTGGATCGGTAGGCGAACTGCAGCGGATCTGTGGTGTCTGGGATGGAGGAGGAGATGATGTTCTTCAGCAGCCTCTCAAACACCTTCATTACTACCGAGGTCAGTGCAACTGGCCGGTAATCGTTCAGGGATGAGGGTTTGCTGTTCTTGGGCACAGGGATGATGGTGGAACTTTTTTTAAGCATGTGGGGACCACAGACTTCGCCAGGGACTCGTTGAAGATGTAAGTGAACACACCTGCTAGCTGGTCAGCACAGCAGCGCAGCAGACGGCCGGTGATGCCGTCTGGCCCCGCCGCTTTCCTTGTGTTCACTCTCCTCAATGCCGCTCGGACGTCATGCTCCGTGATGCTGGTCACCGGTCTCTCGCTGATGACGTCACTGTCCTCGGTAGTCAGGCGGTAGATAGCATTAGCCGCCTGGCTAACCTCGAAACGGGCGTAGAACTGATTCAGCTCGTTGGTGTATGCAGAGTTGGCGTTGATCGGCGCAGTGTCCCTGGCTTTGTAGTCCGTAATGGTGCGTAGTCCGTGCCACATACTCCGTGTGTCGCCCTGGTGGAAGCGGGACTCCACACGTTCCCGGTACCGGCGTTTGGCATCTCTCACCGCGCGCCGCATGAGGCCGCTTTGTAGGCGCTCATGTATGGCAGCAGTATATGAATATGCAGCAGTATATGAATGACTAACCTCGTATTGTGGATGGATTATCTCAGTTGTTCTCCTGGCTGAAGCATCCTGCCATGCAATTACATTTGTTCCTGACCACCGAGAACACTCACGTTAACTTTTATCGAGTGGAAAAAAAGTTAGCTTGTTTATATTATGCTAACATAGCTGTGTCGCTAGCGGTCACGTAGCACATCATTATATACCAGCTAGCTAAACTTCAGTAACCCTACAAACGTCACTGCTGTTTCGTTTTCTGTCTTCATTTATGTTGGAAGTGATAGCAGAGCTGTACGTTTGAATTGTTTCCAAAACCCCGCCGTCAGGACATGCTATATTGTATTTAGATAGAAGCTAGCGAGCTAACTTCCTGCTAACTTCTAACTCCATTAAATGTCATAAATTCTGTTTTCATGGATGCTTGGATGTTAAACTCAATTGTTACACCTGGTAGAGCAGAACGCTGATCATTTTATTAAAGATGTAAGACTTTAGATAGTTTTTCAACTCTCAGTAATACCATAGTAATCGTTTGATATATGGAGCTGCAGCAGAGTTTAGGCCCAGACACGGCTGGTGACGTCAGACTTAACGACTGGATAGTAATCATCCACAACTATTTTCAGAAATAGTTTAAGGATTCAGAAAGTTTATTCATGCAGGCCCATATGACAGAGAATGTGCATCTTCTTTTTGTTTTCATATTTTAATTTATATTTAAAAGGAAAAAGCTGAAAATTTAAATAGTTAAAAGTTGAAATGTGAATAGTTGGTTTTTGTATTATATGATTTATTTATTACATTTTATGTGAATAAATAAAAGTATATTTACGGTGGCCCCTAGAGACAAAGCACGTACAAACTTCAAACACGTAAAAACTCCAAAACACGTAAAAACTCAGAAGCACATAAAAACTCAAAACACGTACAAAAGACAACAGTATGCTCCAGGATGCTAGGCGCAGTGTTGAACTTTTGTTACCTAGTGCCAGCAAGCCAGCAAGTACCAACAACCGGATTTGGTGTGTGGTAGTAACAGGTAAATGAACATTTTTTTAAATTATTTGAATATATATGAATGCTTGTGGGCAGCACGGTGGCACGGTGGTTAGCACTGTTGCCGCACAGCAAGAAGGTCCTGAGTTCAATTCCACCATCAGGCCGGGGTCTTTCTGTGTGGAGTTTGCATGTTCTCCCCGTGTTTGCGTGGGTTCTCTCCGGGTACTCCGGCTTCCTCCCACCGTCCAAAGACATGCAGCTTGTAGGGTTAGGTTAATTGAATAATCCAAATTGCCACTAGGTGTGAATGTGAGTGCGAATGGTTGTCTGTCCCTGTGTGTTAGCCCTGCGACAGACTGGCGACCTGTCCAGGGTGTGCCCCGCCTCTCGCCCTATGACAGCTGGGATAGGCTCCAGCGCCCCCCGCGACCCTGAAAAGGATAAGCGGAAGCGAATGGATGGATGGATGGATGAATGCTTGTGTATAAATGCACAAATAATACACATATGCTTTCAATTGTGTAATTTAAGTGATCTAGGTAGCTCTGTTTTGGAAGTTCAGTTAACGTTAGAAATGTGTTTTGGAATTTGTACGTGTCTTGTCTCTAGGGGCCACCGTATACATTTATATATAAACATATATAAGTAAAACAACTTTTTTTTACATTAGTAATTCCTTTTGTGCATAATTTTATATTATTGTTAATAATAAATTAATTAAAGCAACCAAACAACCTGAAGATCTGGTTCGGAGCCGAAAGATTCGGCTCTTTCAGCTCGGTAGTGATGGGTCGTTCGCGAACGAAATGGCTCTTGGAGCCGGTTCTTTGACGTGAACGACGCGAGCCGGCTCCTTATCGCGAGCCGTCACGTGTTTTTTTTTTTTTTTTTTTTCTTTCTCTCAGCCTCTCTCTCGCACTTTTTTTTCCGCTTCACTCTGCACGCGAGCCTTGTGCTTTACGCTGGGCAGAGGGGGGAGGGGCGGTAGTTACACTCAGTAGCACAGGAACAGAGCCAGAGAGAGAGAAAGAGAGGCAGGGACAACAACATTAGAAAGGTATAGTAATCATCCACAACTATTTTCGGTTGCAGATGATAAAGGATTGAGAAAGTTTATTCATGCAGGTCCATATGACAGAGAATATGCATGTTCTTTTAGTTTTCATATTATAATTTATATTTAATTGTGTTGTGGTTTGCAGGTGTTCTTTTCACTTTAAATTTGTGAAAGGAAAAAGCTGAAAATTTAAATAGTTAAAACTTGAAATGCGAATAGTTGATTTTTGTATTATATGATTTATTTATTACATTTTATGTGGAGTGAATAAATAAAAGTATATTTACGGTGGCCCCTAGAGACAAAGCACATACAAACTTCAAATCACGTACGAGCTCTGAAGCATGTACAAACTCCAAAACACGTAAAAACACGTACAAACTCCAAAACACGTAAAAACTCCAAAACACGTAAAAACACGTACAAACTCCGAAGCACGTAAAAAATCAGAAGCACATAAAAACTCAAAACACGTACAAAAGACAACAGAAGTGCTCCAGGATGCTGGGCGCAGTGTTGAGCCTTTGTTATCTTGTGGCTACACAAGCCAGCAAGTACCAACGACCGGATTTGGTGTGTGGTAATAACAGGTAAATGAACTTTTTTTTAAATTATTTGAATATATATATGAGCAAAGATGGGCAGTAACGCGTTACAAGTAACGCGTTACTGTAATCTGATTACTTTTTTTCAAGTAACGAGTAAAGTAAGGGATTACTATTGCAAAAACGGTAATTAGATTACCATTACTTTCCCGTAGGAATGCTGCGTTACTGCGTTACTAAAACCGTGATTTTTTTTGCGAGAATGTCTCACGACAGCGAGTGCGCCGTTAGTGACAACAGCTGTGTGCAGATCAACAATGGATCACATATCGATTGTGGGAGAGAGTATGAGCGTGCAGCATTTAAAGCGTGGGAGTACTGACCTTACTTTGAGTTTGATTCCATAAAAAGTGACAAAAACATTAGCGTCCATTGTGCGTGGGAAGAAAACTTCTTTTTACAGCGAAAAAACCCCCTAAACTTCCAAGAAAGCACCGAGTGCGCCATGACGTAATGGGAAACTCACAGAGAAAGTCGCGGATTCTTTAACTGACCGTGGCACACCTGCACCAGGGTAAACCTCCGCCTACCGCAGTCCTGCTTTACAGGTGAAAATAGAGCAACAGCACCGCTGAGTCTTTGACTTTATTTATTTTCTGCTGTGTTTTACTTGCATCTATTTGAAAGAGTGAGTGTAAACACAAAAAATATTTTATTTTATGTGCTGGAATGTGCAGAAAATAGGTTTAAATGTTAAACTAATTTATTCAAGTCAGAGAATGTTGCATATAATTAAATTTTTGCTTGATGCATAAAGTTAAAAGATTAAAACTGTTAAAACAAGTTAAAAAAAGGGACTTTTCCATTTGATTACATTTTGTATGATGGATTATGTAGAAAAAGTAGAATTGGGCTGAAAGATCTATCGCTTTATCATCTCTTCAGGTTGTAAATCGTGTTTTTAAAAAGTAACTAAGTAACTAAGTAATTAATTACTTTTGAAAATAAGTAATCAGTAAAGTAACGGGATTACTTTTTTGGGGAAGTAATCAGTAATTAGTTACTGATTACTTTTTTCAAGTAACTTGACCAACACTGTATATGAGTGCCTGTGTATAAATACACAAACAATACACACATGCTTTCAATTGTGTAATTTAAGTGATCTAGTAGCTCTGCTTTGGAAGTTCAGTTCATGCTAGAAATGTGTTTTGGAGTTTGTACGTGTTTTGTCTCTAGGGGCCACCGCATATATTTATATATAAACATATATAAATAAAACCACTTGTTTTTACGTTAGTAATTCCTTTTGTGCATAATTTTATATTATTGTTAATAATAAATTAATTAAAGCAACAAAACAACCTGAAGAGCCGGTTGGGAGCCGAAAGAGCCGGCTCTTTTTAGTGAGCCGAACCGAAAGAGCCGGATCTCTAAAAAGAGCCGGAAATCCCATCACTACAGCTCGGCTCACTAAAAAGACCCGGAAATCCCATCACTACTAGCATACCTATCTGGCATACTTACAGTTTTTACGCTTGCATGGACCTCACGGTCAGGGGCGCCGTAAGGGGGAGAAAAGTGATGTCTAACTAGTAAACAGTAGACTAGTCAACTAGTCTTTTTTTAGTATTAAAATTATTACAATAATTAACCGTCACAATAATCAGGTTGCTTTATTTTTGGCAATAAAAAATAAAATCCAGTCACCCTCTGACCCAGCCGCCCCCCCCTCCTTATTTCATGATTTGGTTTGGTCCAGGTGCACCAGACGGAAGAGTCTCTCCATTGAAAACTTATGTCCAGTTTCAAAAAAGAAATTAAGATAGGTGGAAATTAAACTCATAACAAAGTCCATATGAAAGAAACTGCTTGACTTTCCTAGTATTAGTTAGCTTACTTCATTTCTAACAGAAAATAATGTGTTTGTGTTCCTTTAGCCAACGTGTAATTGGTGCAGGCAGATCCTCCGCACATATGTTTAATCACTAATCTGACGACCTGGTGCCACGGCAAACCTCTGGCTCAGCTGTCCCACGCATCTCCCCAAACTCACACTCATGACAGTGAACCAGCCCCACTGATATCCGAAGAAATAGGTGAGTTCAGGGTAATGTTTTTTTTCTACACACTATAAGCCAGTGTGTATTGCTCTGGATATATTTTGCACACTGCCAATGATTGTTAGGCATATAAATATATATATGTGTATATATATATATATGTGTATATATATATATATTGGCACGGCACCCGTGCCCATGACTGACTTTGTCAGAGTGCATTTCCCCCACCTATAGCCTATAGCTCAGTGGAATAATGTGAAATGCCTCACTTGTTTGCATGAGTGCGTCCTCGTGCACTAGACAAACAAAACAGGGAACTCCCTATGAGTGACATCTAAATCACTGAGATTCAATCGATCCCACTTTATTAAATTGAAGTTTTCAGCCATGAAAGCCTTTAAACTTGTAGCAAATGTAGCAGAAAAATGGTCTTTCTCTTTTGATCTATAAGCCATTAGCCCTTCTGAATTTAGGACAGAAAACACAAAAACGCATTCCCGGTTGAAAAATTCAAACCTTGGTTTAAAACAGGATATTAGTCATCCTTAGCATTGGTCTTCACCAGCCTGAGCGTTCGACTCATCCTGGTGACCGGAATGCATTTAAAATGCCAAATATTCCCAACTGCACACCTGCTGGAGGTATTGGAAAGCATAAAAGGAAATGAGAAATGAAATAGAAACAGTTTCCATCACAGGATAAATAACTTGGAGAAAAGGTTATATGAGAATTACACTGAAAAACATCAAACTAGACCTGCAAATGTAAATTTTCTTTTAATCCACTATGACCAGTTTTAAATTTCTTGCACTGAGTTGTTTCAGCTTCCTGTCACCTGCTTGCACTGTTACAAGATTAATTTCTTAATCCTTCCTAATACTTTCACTTGCAGGCATTTTTAAGACAGGCAAGTGGCTTGCCCACTGCATGGCTGTTCCAATATTAATTGACTGCTGACAACTTTTTCTCATTGATGTAATGGATTCTCCAGATTGACTGTGAGCAGACTCGTGATGCCATGTAAGCTATATTGTAAAGGCTGGGGAATTAACCATGATGTATATGATCCCAATTAGTACTTATCACCATTACTTTGAGCACTGCAATCCTGTGAGGAGGATTTAAAACGATCATTGTCAGTCAGTTTGAGGGAAGTTGAAAAGTGACGCTGTCTCCTGCCCATCAGTCGGTCAACTTTAGCTGTAAGAGATATGGGGGGAAAAATGCATCGGAATAAAATGTGGTGTTAGTGCGAAAGGATAAGTCAGCATTTTCTTTCACTGTGCTGTGGCTTAATAACGTTGAGCTGCTGTGGCTGAGGGTGATGATTAGATGCAAAGGTGAAAATCTAAGATGGTGGAAAAACTAACAAACCAATATATATTCATGAGGTTAATTAGAGGATGTGCTATAATGATGCCTTTTTGTTATTGGGTTCTTTGTCAAATGGAAACTGGCACTAAAAAGTGTCAGATTGCAAATCAATGCCAATTATATCAATATATTATGAGTCAATAATATTTTTTGGTTGGTTTGTGATGTTGCTGAACTGCTGTGAATTAAAGATAACATGAGTCGTGGTGGCAGCTTTTGGGTAAATATGCACAAATTCATAATGTTGGCTGTCAGTTGTGGATCTCTTTCCGGCGGCGACCAAGACAAAGAAGTTTTCATGAAAAAAAGCATAATAACAATAGAAAGAGTTCATTTCTGTTAGTAAATTGTTCACATAATGAGTACTTGGAGGAAAACAAAGCACATTTTAACCATCACGAAAGCCTAATCATAGCTCACAGAGCACAGCGTTGCTGCTAAAACGGTGTATTAATATCACGGATATCACATTTTGTGAAGTGATTTAATTGTAAGTAAATAAATACAAGATTAACATTTTAGTCAGCATTTCGACGTATTTGTTTAAGATTTGATTATATTCATCATGCAGTAAATAAAACGGCGATACTTTATTTCTGTAGCTTTTTCTTTTTCTTTAAGCATCTCTGATTCCTCGCAGATGTTAAATTAAGCCATTAATCAGATATGTTTCTGGTGGAGGTGGGAATTTTAAAATAAATAAAACACACGCTGATTGCTCACTGATTTACTATTGTGTTTCACAATTGGTGTTGTTATATCACTTTCAACCATCAAGTGGCTTGTAAACCAGCTCATGCCCAAATCATGCACGCGAGCAGCATTTCAGGGCTGTATAATCACCTTGCTTATTATTCAGAGTAGTCTATCCAGTGTTGATTAATGCTTCTGAGCAAATATGTACAGAGGGCCTGGTTAATCTGCAGCACTGTTTTAATCAAGTGGACCTTTGTTTTTGTCCAGCCGTCTAGTTTGTCCAGCAGACGTAGGCTCTCACACGGTCGTTACGTATCGCTCACAGCACAGAATTTCTGCAGAGTTTAATTTTTGTTTGGCTTCACTGCTTTCTACTTCCACCCACTCTCCTCTGTAACATCACCCTTTACCTCTTCCCTTACTCATCTGTCTGTATGTTTCCTCCCTCCTCTGTTCGGAGACTAGCCACTAATCCTCGGAGCATTTTATCATGCAGTGGTGACAGTGGGTACTCCTGTCAGCTGACCTGACCCCAGCGGACCTCTGCCGCTATCGACCAAGTGACCCAGTGTACTGCTGAGGGAAAACAACATTTCCTGCAACTGCAGAGGGGTCCCCGAGCAGCGAGAGAGGAGCCGGCAATGTGACTGACACAGGGTGACAAACACTTTGAACTCAGACAACAGGAAATTAATGCATGGAGCGCCGCTCAAGGCACAGCGCATTGCATGCGGCACACTTAAATTGACACGTCTATCCAGATGACACATGTTGATACTGTGGCTGTGGCCTCAGTTTCACTTGTGAGTCTCTGCATCTGGTTCTCCTCCAATACTGCTGGCACACTGGCCACATAAAGACAGGCCCTGCAGATACTGGAGCCGCCCTGTGAATACAAATGTAAGTGGCTTAGTCTTTTTTTTATTTTTTGCATCCAAAAACAAATCTCAATATGGCATCAGCAACTTGAAACTCAATGTGAAAATAGGATTGGCATTTGTGCTACTAAATGACCCCATTTAAAATCACTGAATGCAGGGGTTGCAGTTAGCTTGTGTGGGCAGTGATGGTATCTGTTATTTTAGCCTGGGGGGGGGGGGGGGGGGGGCTCTGGAATTTAAGTGCTTAATCTTGTCTGCCTACTGAACCAAAAAGAAAATCTGTTTGTTAGACTACATCTACATGATGGTGTCTATTTTTTAAACTGCAGGTTTTGTGTGGAAGCAAATTGTGTCCTGTTGTAGGTGGTTTCAGTGGCGACATTAGCCATCAATGAAACAAGAAGGTATAAATAGATTCATCTCACCTTCTTCCCCCTATTCCAGTTGAGCCATTGAGAACACTGGGTATCAAAGTCAAAACATGGTTGTTTGCATGGCTGCTATGTCCACTAGTCCACATGACTTCACAGCCACACAGTATCCGATCTCCAGTGGCCAAGCTAACGTACAAGGGCAGAGACTCATTTTACTGTTGGACACAAAACAAACAGAGACATTTCCCGCAATTCCTGAAAAGGGACATCAAAGGTTGCGCCCAAAGTGCAGATGTGTTAAGAGTATATACCTATACCAGTAAGCTTTTATGCATTCGATTACCTAAATTTCCTGTATGCCATGCCCACACCACTGTTTTAGATAACCGGTGTCAGAGCTATGTAGTATGAACATGCCTTTACACTTTTCCACATGATTTCTTCTTCCTGATCTTAATCTCAATATTGCACTGCTGACATACATAAATATTTGATTTTTTTAACGTTTCTTTCAAGTTGCACCAGCCTGACTGCATTTAAAGCACAAAAAATTCAGCCATCCAGCTGTTCTTCCTTTATCAGCCGAAGAACTGACTTCACCGAGCTACCCAGTCACAGCTGTGAGCCATAACGTCGAAGTGAGTCGTAATGTGGTTCATACTTGATATCACCTTCAAGCTGAAAAGCCCTGATGTACTCAAGACAACACAACCATCGAGCATCTGTTGGAATCCCCCAGGCTCTGCTTTAACTTAGTTGAAGAGTACATGTGCAGCGAGGAAATATTGCATTTCCCCAAAAGCCAGACAGCAAAATGAACATTTGCCATAATGATTGCATTACAGTGTAGGCTTATGCATTTAATTACAACATCAGGCCTGAGTCGCTTATTAAAATGATATGAAAGTGAGGACCTTTGCAGCCAGGCTGTACACAAAGGGTAAAACTAATCAATCAGGTGGAGGCACGAGCGTATTCCATTACACTTATTGAAATACATTCATAATAAAAGTCTATTTCCAGGGCTTTTGCTAGAACATGTAATAGGCACCATTCATAGAGCTGAGTGTCAATACTATGATTATCACAAATAAGCGCAAAGTAATTTATCCTTCTGAATTAACGGAGAAATGACTTGGAAGGCGGAAGCGTGCCTGACATTAGACCATCTGATCATTTATGATTGTTGGGGATCTGAAACCCCAGCTCAGGTATCATTAATTGCTTGTCCTCCCTTTTTCAGTCAACATAATGCTTTTCTCTGTTCCTATCTGCAATGTGATCCATTGAATCTGAGATGTAATTTACATGATTGACAAGACATTTTATTGTCGTTTCAGACATAAGAAGTTTAAAGAGAGGCTTTAAAGGTCATGCCAGTAATTTCATCAGCTAAGAAATGTACTGTGGGTAGATTTCAGGGCTTTCCTCTAAGGATGCAACAATGGCACTGCATATAATAGCACCATCCAGCCACTAGCAAAAGTAATGTGTTGGGCTTGGTTTAAAGTACAGAAACGACTCGGACACCCTTTATTTATATTCTTGTACAATGATGACAATTGAAACATTTCACCAGTGCCATTCTAAACTGTGGCCCTTTACTTTAAGGTGTATTTGCACATAGTCAGGCAACAAAGTAGCTCCGTGTGCCGTTATTGGCCAAGAGTAAAACGAGAAAACAAAAGATGTTGATATGAATCAGAGAAGTGCGATGGATTCCTAGAACTGCATTCTCATTTTAATAAAATGAAATCAGATTAGATCTCACAACACTTCACTCATGCTATATTGAAACTGACCTACAGTTCAGTCGACATTAAATTATAGAGCATACTGTATATTCATTTTCTCTGATGGCTTTATTTGTTCTTGTTTTATTGCTTTAAGTCAGACTATTCTGCATTTGAACACATGAACTAACTGATTATTCATTAATAAAACAAGTGACCTGAACCCAAATCATTTCATAAACAACTAAATTTCTTTGCTTTTTCAACACTTGTTGGGCATACTCTGAAAAATACAGGCTGCTTTGCTTGTATGGAAAATCCTTTCTCTTTCTGTTCTCTTTCACAGCAAAGAGAAGTGGAGCAAGCTGTGCGTTTTGCTCTTATAACCAGATATTTGACTAAGACAAACTACTACACAAATAGGACAATGACAACACAAAGGCAATCCGAGTAATATGACAAAGATCACAGACGAACAAAAAAAAATGTTCTTCGAGGTTATGCTCGCGCACAGTTCCTGGGACCCTGTGGACCACTTGCCCAGGATTAGCATGACAAGGTTCCATTGCAAAGGCCCCTCTGAATCTTAATGAGAAACTACAATCCAACAGAGACATTCATAATATATTTTATATCTTCTCTTCATAGCCTCCTTGCACATTTGCCACCAGCAAGGAAACTCAAAATCAATATTCAGCTGGAATGCACACCAAGGTTACCCCCCCACTTCTGTTTACCAATTATAAATATAGTAATGAGCCTCAAAAATGTAATGCATATTTTACAAAAAGATTCCAACAGTTACAATTTTATATTAACACGTATGTAATGTTTTCATCAGTACTGCATTACATTACCATGCAGTTAGGAATGTAGATATTATTGCTATTATTATTATTATTATCTGCTCAGACCTTTGATTATGATGGCATTGAATATTTCTCTGTGCAAACACGAGTACTTTATGGCGGCAGTGTTTTTAAGTGTTATCATTTTTTTGCTTTAGATATCCGAGTTGTCTTACTCACTCTGATTTAAGTTACGGGAAAATGTGCTTTGTTTTGTCTCTGTGAATATCCTGGTTAGAATGAAAGCAATGCAAAGATTGCAGTAGCTTTCCAGCCGTATCATATTTCCTTCTTAAATGTCCTTTAGAAACAAGCAGGCTAGGCGAGTGGACATTAACTGGTTACATATTCCTTCTCCTCTTGTCAAATGATGAATAAAGATGTTACTGCTGTGTGAATACAGCACTATAATGGATTATTTTACATGAGACACGGCATACAGTAGGTGTCTTGTGAGTGGGAGTTATCTGTATTGGCCTGCAGAAGCTTGTACACAGCAGGAGATCCTGTAGTTATTGCTTGAGGCTTCCCTCCGGCAAGTGCCAATGAGTTTATCAGACGAATATTAGATTTACTGATAGGACGGAGTCTCTCTGTTGTGAAGGACCTGAACACAAGATTTAAAGAATGCATCATTCCTGATTACTAAAAACTATGTGATAACTCATGTAATTACATAAGAAAATTGTATTATACAATTTATTAAACTCTGTGGGAACTGGACATGTGCAGTGTGTGATGCACTGCATATATTAGTCAGAAACAGTCCAGATGAAATGATACAGTACTGGTACTGCTACACCTGCCAGTACAAATATTATATTTTATTTCCTTTTTCTTCGTAGGTGTGTTATCAGCTAATTGCCTTCAGTTTTTCTGCTTCACTTTAATTACTTGTGTGTTTTCTCTTATTTCTGGTTAACAGTACACTGGTTCCATCATTGCATGTTTATAATATGACAATTTTATTTGAACTCCTTTCGATTGTTTATGTCAATGTTAAGGGCGCACTAATCCAACACGGTTGCTTTGCGAGGCTCACAGTTTTTAATGTTCGCAGACCTGGAGGCAGGCGTATTGAGATGGAAGGACCTGCACTAAGAGTGAGGAAAGACAGCAGATCTTTGACAAATTCAAAAGTCTGGGGATGAATGGTTTATTTTGCTCTCTGTTTGTGAAAGGCTGGAACAGCATCTACAATGACTTTTAATGAACGTGGCTCAAGAGTTGGGAGTTCGCCTTGTAATCGGAAGGTTGCCGGTTCGAGCCCCGGCTTGGACAGTCTCGGTCGTTGTGTCCTTGGGTGAGACGCTTCACCCGTTGCCTACTGGTGGTGGTCAGAGGGCCCGGTGGCGCCAGTGTCCGGCAGCCTCGCCTCTGTCAGTGCGCCCCAGGGTGGCTGTGGCTACAATGTAGCTGCCATCACCAGTGTGTGAATGGGTGGATGACTGAATGTAGTGTAAAGCGCTTTGGGGTCCTTAGGGACTAGAAAAGCGCTATACAAATACAGGCCATTTACCATTTAATGAGATCGCAAGAACATTTATGAAACCGCTTTAATTTTTTTTCACAGTTTAAATGCAATCAAGAAACTTCATACAAATAAGTTAATCGCCATGTATCGCACCTCACTGCAGTCTGTTGTTTAGTTGTTTCGTCAGGAGACGCCAGGCAAGTCAGAAGGAAGCTGAGGGATGTTTTAAGACTTAAAGCCCTTCAGAAGTACACATTTACACCACTGGAGACTCCAAAGCGCTCACACTGGCACGGTTTTGATATATTTCAATAAGCTAGACATTGATGTCTAAATGCATAATTGTCTGGCCAGTCTATCCATTAATCTCAACGACTAGTTCGCGATCCTTACTGTCCTCATGTTTGTGCTTAGGATTTGTCTTATTCTGATTACAAGGACTTTGTGGGCTTCACCTTCAAATTCAGCCATAGGAAATAGCTGTTCCTCCTTGAGGTAAATGGGAACTCTGTATACTGGCAGGGAATGGCTTATTTCATCTTTTTTTTCCTGAGCCAGTCGCTCTCATCCTTTTTTCATTTGAAATCCTGCATCTAGTAATTTCATAATTATGGGAGGGGATTATAACGAAGGCAGCTGGAGCTGCAGGTTAATTGGATTTTTCACCTCAACGGGACCGGATCTGAGTCGCCCATGGGCCGCAAATCTGCACATTTGAAGTTGGGGACAGGACAAAGGAGGCTGGGGGAAGAAAAGAGTAAGCAGTTAAAGGGTCCCCTTTGACTTCAAGAGTATGGGAAGTTACTTTTGTGCTGCCAGTTACTGTTTGTGGTTTCAGAGGTTTTCCTTTGCTTGTACACAATCGCCTTCATTCACGCTGATGGCATCTATAATTGGCAGTGTTTTCCGTTCACAGGAGTGACTGCTGCAGAAGCTATTGCAGCAGCTATTGATAACCTCAGAGAAATAACCAGAGGGTTTGAAAATGAACTTCTTAAACAAACTTTCAACAAATACATGAATGCATACTACTTGCAAGAACAGTCACACTGTGCTCTGTTTTTGAAAGAAATACCAAATTGACTGGCTTGATCACCGGTGGTGCAGTGGTTAACAGTGTCACAGCAACAAGGTCCTGAGTTTGAATCCTCCGGCTGCCTTTGATGTGTGGAAATTACATGTTCTGCCCAAGCCTGCTGGGATTCTTTCCCGGTACTCTGGCTTCCTCCTGGTGCAAAGACATGCATGTTAGGTGAATTTGTGATTCTAAATTGGTTCGTAGGTATGATTGTGAATGGTTGTCTGCCTCTCTGTCTCAGCCCTGTGATAGACTGGTGACCTGTGCCTCTGATAAAAACATGGGACATAAACAGGCTCTCTATATACTAAAAAAATTAATTAAAAGAAAAACAGAGATCTGCAATAAAACACACCCACATACACACCACAGAGCACAGATTGGAAATACTCGTACTCTGCGAGCCAGCCCACAGCTTGCCCCGTGACAGCAGTGACGAGCTTCAACCCGACAACTACCCTGAATTTACTGAAGAAAATGGATGGATGGCTCATAAAATGCATTTAAGCACTTGATTAAAGTAAAAGAATTGGTGTGAATTTATTTTAAAAATGATTATAACATCTCAGTCGATCTTAAACAGAGGATTAGTTAAACAAATAGCTTTTTAAATGTCTCTTTTAAATCTGCTTTCTGCAAAAGATTCATTGTTTCACGTTTCCTGGAGACGGAAAATGATGCTGGAGACGTTCGGTGCACTCTGGAAACGCACATTAAATCTTTTCATCGACAGCAAAATGTCTTTCATGCCATTTCATCATATCCTACAGAAATCCTTAGATCCTGAAAATGATCTCAGACTTGACAATCAGACAGTCACAGCTATGTTTGGTCAGATGTGACTCACATGCTTCTTTCAGTCAATAACCCATTCGTCTTAAATAGTTTCACTCTGATTCTGCTGACAGTATTCTCTACTTCTGTTTCCAGAGGCTGGCTTGTTCCTCCGTGGGAGGAACCAAGCTCTCAGCCCCTCGGCTCCTGGCCTACTTCTGAATCAATGTTTGACAAAGGGCGAGTCTCTCCCTCAGCAAAAGGCAGGGAATTAGAGAAGATCTTGAATGGTGAGAAGGCCACACGCAAAGCTAGAGGCTGTATAGTCCACATTCTCTAACAGAGACAAACAGTCAGTGTGAGATCATATTTCCCTGTCCTCAATAATGAAAATAAACCTGCTTACACACCAAGTTTATCCACGTCGAAGGTCACCGTGTCGGGATAAACAAACCGCAGTTAGAGAGAGGGGTGAGGAAAGGGTTGGCAAATATTTGTTTGCCTGTATTTTATGAAGACCTGACTACTGACACCACTGAAACGTGAGCTTCTGCTGTTAAAATGAACTTTATTTTACAATTTGTACATAATCTTGCACTGGAGAGTTTTTTTTTGTTTCAGGTAAACAGATAAATCGGGTGAATGGTGCTTCTGAGTGAGATTTATCCTGACAAAAACAATGAGCAAAGACAAACCTGCAGATCTGACAATGGAGCATTGCTTTCAGTGTTAACTGTGGTGGTAGTTTTGAGGTTTAACACATTGTTCTGCACTCAAAAACGCATTTTTTCCCTCTGTAAGTGTGGGTTAGCCACTTCTTTTTAATATGCATTGTCAGTTTAGCATTACTTTTGACTTTTACAGGACATATTTTGTCATTCCGCTGTCAAAAAATACTATCAATTCATTATAATATTTATATTTGTCATTCTTAAGACTAATTTTATGCTTTCAAATTACGTGTACGCTATCAAACGTTAAGGGATGTTAAACAGATAAAATGGTGCTGCATGTTTTACAATGCAGGAAATCAATATGCTTTTTTTCTCATTATTATGCATGTCATTATGCCTGCCATTTCAACAGTCAACAATCACCACAACACTTGATTCCAAACTGACATTCAAGGGGTCTGTACAAGAGATCACAAAAAAAGGAACATAATTCTTCTATGACAATTTGAAGCCTCAGATAATTGCACAAAATGTCACGTAATTGTTGAAAAAGTCAAAACAACACACAGCCCACACAGCCTTATGTGCACTGACATAAAGTGCATTTTTGCTAAGTTCTGAGTCATTTCCTTCAATGCCAAATGGTAAACAGTGCAATTTCCAGCAACCCTGCTGAGAGCTGTCACTCTGCCTCAACTGGTGTTATATTAAAATGCTTCAGAAATTAGCACTACCTGAGGCATAAACCACCCAAGAACTGACTGTGGGCTCCAGCAGAAGCAGACATTAATTAGAGCAAATATGTGTCATAGCTGGACACATTATGTATAATATATTTCTACAGCCGGAGCCAAGTGTTACATTGACCCCTTGTTAGGTCTGTGGACACATTTCCACTCCCACACGGCATTTTAAGCCAAAATCTTACTACAAGACTTCTGTACTGCCAGACCCTTTAATGGCGCTCAGTCTAGTGCTCATTTAAAAATATACTTAGTGGACAATGCTTTGAACCAGTGTCGGGTTTTTTGTGTTTGTTTGTTTTTAGCCTTTATTAGTGTCACAACCACACAGAGGAACATTTACAATGCAGTTTTCCTACCTGAGTTTCTCATCTTTGAATCACATGGAAAGATTTGGCTTCTCTATAACACATACGCGCTCTCTAAACTCTGCAGTTAGCAAAGAAATAGCAGGAAAAGAAAGCAAATAAACGCTCTAGAAAATAAATTCACTAATTTACCTGTCAAGGTGCTCGGGACTTAACTTGTAACCTGAGTCAAAAGTGTATTTTGTCCATAGCAAAATAATAAAAGCTTTTTTCTCAAATAGTACCAAAACCACAAACCATTAAAAAGCAACTGGCATTTGACAAAAAATCTCACATTTATTTTATTTGTTAAACAAGTGTTGAACTTTACATCAGTCTTAAGTGAAGAGCCCCTTGGTAACATGTTTACATAAAAAACATGAGCTACAGTACAGCATGTATACCAGTGCTGGAAAATATTCACACATTTCCCATTTATTTATTCTTTTTTTTTTTTGGAAAGATTTTAATAAATAAAATATCCAAACCCAAGCGGAAGAACTACATTTATGATAGGAACTTTATTGTTCAAAGTCGCTCGTTTCATTTGCGCTTGCCCACCACTCTGCCGTTACTTAAAAAGATCTATATCTGCCAGAATTACACAAAAAACTGTGCAATGCATAAGTCACCTTAACTGGGGTTTTTGCATTCCCATTCTACCAAAGTAAATGGCAAAGTCAAATAAACATATTTAAACATGGGCGATATCGATGGAAGAAAAAAACACTGTTCACAAATGGAAAAGGTGATAATGCATCTTTGTAATTAGTTGACTCGATCTCTCTTTTTATAAGCCTTAACGTTCAAACGCACTACCATGAATGAAGTGTTGGAACCATAAACACACTGTATAACATATGTGCAACTTCTACACAATAGTCTCTCAAACGTTAGATTTTGCAATTATAAGGTTTCTTCATATTTATGGTTTCCCATTGAATTTTTTTATTTTATACTAGCAATACAACAAAATATATATTTTAGCCATTTTTCCTTGACAACAGTTCAAGTTACAGTTGAGAAAATATAAGGCCAGGGGCTTGATTGCTAGTGGTTATACAATCCAAACTTGATGGTGATGGAGACCGATCAGGACCTTATATTCCTTTTCTAACAGTTTGATCAGGAACATTTTGCAAACATGTCCATGTCCTGGTCCAGGGGTACTGTTCTGTATACAATATTTTAAAAAAAATAACAAAAAAGAAAAAAAACAGGCTTCAGCTAGGTTGTTGGGGAGTGTATGTACAGCCTTTTGACTGGGAGGTTGCTGATTGGATGTAGCCAGTATTGATTCTTTCTCGCTCTCTCTTTTTTTCCTTTTTTTTTTTTTCCTTTTTTTTTTACATTTTTTTTTAAATTTTCGTACCTTAAAATTTTCTCAATTAATCAACAGCAGCAGCACATTTAAATACATAGTTGGCTTGTCTCTTAAAATTGAAATTTAACTCTGCATTTTATGTACAGTCTCATTAAAACTCTGCACTGCCATAGCTGTGCTCCAAGTCTATTGGTCTGCAGGGAAGTTAGGAAGGGTGGCATGAAAAGAAGATGGCAATGGAGATGTAGGTTTGCAAATGGCTAAGTATAAATGGCGGGGCTTTTAAGCTCTCGTCAAAAAAGCAAACAAACCCCAAACAAACAAACAAAAAAACCCCATTAAAAAAAACAAAGAAAAATGCCTCCCTTCCCTTTTATAATGTCCTCCAAGAGTTCAGGGCTGCAGGAAGGCTGGGAACGGTCTGGGGATGATTTAAATACATTTAAAGGCTTGTCACTAACTGCATCTGTCCTTCTCGTACGTCGCCTTCAGGGATGCTGTCCTCTTTAGTAATGGGAATAATGTAACCATCACTGCTCCCTCGGCCTATCTGGTAATAGGCTTGGAGCTGCTGGCCACCCCCCAAGTTAGGCATACTCTTGTAGTAAACGTCCTCATTCTCGCTCCTTTTGGAGGGGGACAGGTCCTCCACAACATCAGGGCTGCTCTCGGGGTACGGAGAGTCTTTCAGATTAGGCATACTAGTGTACAGGGAGTCCCTGTTTGGGGACTGCAGACTATCATCGGGATTGGTGGGTGTCAGCTCGCTGACAAACGTATCGACTCCCCCATCGGTCCTCACCTTCTTCTGGGGTGCATACAGAAGCGAGTGAGTCCGCTGGGGGATGAGAGGTGCCTCCAGCTCCTGGTGCAGCTCGAGGCCCACCGTGTCACCCACGTGGACCAGAGACGAAGCGTCGGCCACAATAGCGTCATCTTCGCTGCTGCTTCCACCTACCACCGTCACCTTGGGCGGAGCCCGCTCCGTGTGGTGGTGATGGTGGTACTGCGGTGGCTGCTGGTGGTGGGGTGGATGATGTAAACTGTGGTGCTGCTGCTGTTGCTGTTGGTGGCTTTTATTACAGGCACGCAGGTTGTTGTGTACTAGCTCTGAGATTATCATTTTCTCAAAGGCAGCATCGTCCAGACTCAGGCCGCAGTCTACTACCTGCACACTGTCGCCAAAGTCCCCATTACGGAGCGAGTAGCTATTATTAAAGTTACCATTTAGCGGTAGAGTATCCATTGCACTTGTGTCCCTCACCGCATTGTTCAGTGAGTGCCCTGGAAGGAAAGGCAAATAGAGGGGATTTTACATTAGTCAAACACCAATAACAGCAGGGGGAATAAAACAGAGCATTAATGCTGTTTAGGATGCAGTTTCACATGGAGGTCAAATAAAGCCATGCCGTAAACCTGTTAGTTAGGCACAATCCTCAGCATACGCAGGCATGCATCACTTGCGTCGAGAAATCATTTTACTTTCTCACATATACATTTTCACTTTCCCTTTTAAAAAGCTGCTTTAAGAACAAACAGGAAGGGGTTTGTGCGCTTAGTTCTGCCACAAATGTGAAAAAGATCCCAAACAACATTAAGAAACAGACAGTAATCACCATCACAACACACCGGGCAAAAAGTGGATGTCCACATGTATGAAGCCACAGACGGGCAAGCTACGACACTTAAAGGTTTTCTAGCAACTAATAGGTTGGATGTGCTGAACTAAAGAAAAGGAAGGAGATGGCAAACGATGACATAAGACAGAAAAGGGAAAGTGGTCATGGGACAGCCATCTTTGTTCCCACTACAAGGGGAGCCCACAAGCAGCACTCCACCATCACCACACACAGCAGGTGAAAGGACTCACTTTAGACAACTCACATCATGTCTGTCTGCTCAGGCTATCTGGTCTAAGAGCAGCTGATGTACAAAAGAAAGTAAAATGATTTATTGTAACATGAAGAATCACTCAAAAGAACAACAAAATGTAACGGTCTTAACTGCAACTTAGCAAGAGCAAGGGTTCAGCAAATGAAATAATTAAGCATCGGCTAGCTTTTAGTTTTCCGAGCTAACTGCCAGCAGCCGCTTTGTTGTCGTTTTTTTTTTAAGTTGAGTTTGTGTCGGTACACTTGCTGTCCATTAGTTGGCAGCTTGTGTACCCAAAGCTGGCAAAGGTCAAAGCCTGCCCGCAGTTCGGCACTTGGCATCCGTCACAGTAACAGTTCCCAGTGAGACCCCGGTCACTAGCAGAACAGCTCAAGAAAAAAAACAGCTGCTGCTGAGGTCAGACTCAGTCATGTTAGGAATTTCTCAAAGCATGGAGGTCATGGAAAGCAGCAGAAAAATGTATTTGTAATACCACGACTGAGAAAGGAGATAAAGGAACTCTGCTACCACTTTAATTATAACATTAATTCAATGTCCATGGCAATTCATTATGTCTCTGTCCAGGAGGGGTGGACCGATTGTGACTAAAGGGAAAGATTTTACAGAGATTCTGTGGAAATTTCAAAAAAAAGTATGAAGAAGGAAAACTAAAGCTGAACAGCTGCAGCCATGACATCCACGTGTTTATGCCCGCTAGACGGCAATTTAGTGTCCAGACGGGTGTTTCTGGGGAAAAACAGTGCGGGGACACTACTGGACACTGAAACTGCTGTATGCCACACAAGGACAAGCAACTGGAGAGAAAAGAAAAGACATGAAAAAAAAAGGTAGAAAGAAAAGAAAAAAGAAACCTGACAAAAGCTGTTCTGACGGGGAGAAAAAAAGCAACACATGTTGTTTTGGTTAAATCTCAAATTAAGCAAAAGAGACAATAGCAGAGTAATAAGCATTTAGAAGCTCTGGAAGAATATTTGATATTTTATTGTCTTTCAAATTTGGGTAGATAATTTTGTGAACCGCTTGCTCACTGAGTGTGTGTTAATGGCCTAAAGTGAACCAGTGATTGTGCCGGGGTTTTGTTGGGTTTTTTTTAATAAGCATGCTGAAAAAAATTTACATTTGATAGGCAAAGTTAAGTTTTACTCCCATACTTGTCTCTCTGTAGGTCACTAGAAGGAAGCACAAGGGAAAAGCACAAAACATGACAAAGGAGGCCATTTCAGTTTCAAAATAGAATACATATATAGATATATATAAAAATAATCACAGCACAGTCTTTACAGTGTGGTGTATGCTCAAAAGTCACCACCAACTGTACAGTAAAGCAATCTGTGAAAGTCTGCATGTGTATGCAGCTACTAATGCAACGCTGCATGATTTTTTCTTGCAGTTTAATGTGTTCTGAAGGGGAAAGAAGCAAACCAAAACTAACAAACGACCTGTTCAATTCAGGAGAATTCATCATAATAATCATGCAGATTATACTGCGGCTGCACAGTTTGCATTATTTTAAGGCAGAACGTGTAGTATCTCTTTCCCATCTTAATCATCACGTCCCATGCAGAGTATGGATATTAGAAATACGAGAACACATATGAGACTCTATTGAGGCGAACCACAAAAATCTCTGGCGTGCATGAAAATGTGTGCATTTTCACACAGACACACACACACATTCTCTCACTATGTAGTGTGTCAAGCATTTGGGAGACAGTGATTCAGAAGGAAAGGTGATACTGCCGAACATCCTGCTTTTCTTTTAGCGTGCCGTACACTGAAGTGAGATACAAAAGAGGGAGAGAGCAGGTAAAGACAGAAGAACAGGCAGAATGCAGGTGAAAGTATCAAGTAAGCACACCTGGTGAATTAAACACTGGAGCTGTGGGAGTGTTACATACGACTGTCTCAGCCAGTAAGGTGTTATAAGGGTTGTTAGTGCCTTGTGGTCGCAGGAGAGGATTTGTTAGTAGATAGTTCCCGGTCATTCCTGGAGCAGCAGGACAGAAGAGGAGCATTGAGAAAAAGAGATCAAGGAAATTAGCAGCAGTTTGTGTAGAGAGGCGTGTGGCGTCACTTCTCTTTTTACGCGAAATCTGAAACGTAGTGATCGTACAGAGAAAAGTTTGAGGAGCAAAAATATTCAACTTTGTGCTGTCCTTCTTCAGTTATTTAGTTCATTACGTGTGTTGAAAAGCATTTATAACCCATTTATTTACCAACTAACATTTGAAACAGCTGTGCTCATTACTGCAATTTTTCACACTTCTCGCATTTTTTAAGTCAAGCTCGGTTATTAGTATTATTTTCCTCCCAAAAACAGCACCCTGTTATTGTGCAGAGGTTTTGCTGTTGGACCAGGTCCAAACATAAGTGCTCCCAAGAGACCAAGGCGAACACGTCCAAGTCAAAGTTATTATTAAGTCTTAATTTTTTGCCACTTTCTTCCAAAAGCTCATCTTCTTTCCATCCCCCCCCCCCCCCCCCTCTCAGCTTGCAGTGTGTTTTAAGGATCTGAGGTATTTCGGCTGCCATTTATCACCTGTGTTAAATGCCATCTGTCAGGTTGAGAAGTCTCCAGGGATGTTTTTAATGACAGGGAAGTGCTTCTAGGAGATAGAGCCATCCTTCAGTGCACTGTCTCTCCAGGGTAACGAGGCAGCTACACCCCAGAGTGATCAATATCCAACCTTTACATTAACATCTCCAGGAAATTATACTGATCGCCCCCCCAAAAAGACTTCTATTTTGATGCTGATGTATCAGCAAGCCAAAATGTGTTTTAAAGCGCTAGGTGTAATGTTGTAGTTTGTGACAAGTGACAGCAAAATTTTAAAAAAAAGTGACCGCAAAGAGAAGCAGAGACAGGAGGGGAGAGGAGGGAGTGGAGTTAAGCTACCTCGGTGTAAACCCTCTTTCCCTTCGCATGCTTGGAAAGCCATTTCAGAGAGCAGCAGAAAGCCTAACAGCACACTAAGCACTCCAGGTCAGCCAGAGTTGAACATCATCTTCTCATCATCATATTTGTGCTCAAGCTAAATAATAAATGACAGTTTTTTTTTCTCCCTCCCACTGTAAAGTAAGAGAGGTCACCTTACATGCCAGGCTACAAACCGCCTTTTTAAAGCAATGTTAAGATTTTCCGAAAATAAAACTTTGCACCCCACCCCTTCCCCGCCTTTTAAGTTTTGTCTATGTTTCCCCTGAGCTTTGGTATAAACTTTGGACAGCCAGCACTTAAATTAGAAAAAAGTTCTTCCAGCCTTGCCCCAATTTAAGACTGACATGACTGGCCAGAATGACAGCTCACAGAGTATTTGAGGATGGATTGTTGTAATCCTTTGCTGGCAGAACAGGGAGACCACACTAAAGACCTAAATCTTTTTTTAAAACCGTACTGCTCTGTCTTTTCAAGCTGAATCATTTATTACGATTACCAGAGTAGGACCCTAGACGGTGTTGGTGAGATCATTGGAACTTGAAGGAGGTATTTTTAGCTGGATGATGAAATGTGTGCATAGGTGTGCATGTGCAGAGAAATGAGGTATGAACTGACCTTGGTTAAGGGTGGAGGTGCTGTTGATGTCACCTGAGATAAAGGAGGACTCAGATTGCTTTCTTACGGTGTCATTCCACATTCTCCTGATACGACTCTGTCAGGTCAACAAGGGACAGCCATTAGGACTTTAAACAAGCCCGTTCACCTTTCAGATCAACTTTCATTCGATTTCCCTCTACGTGCTACACACTATAAAACAAACCTACTAATCTGCAGTGAGGCAAGGGCAGTAGTAACTGCTCAATCCCTCTGGATGAGTTTTTCAAAAACTAATTTTATGTAAGTCAACTTCTGAACAACTTCAGCTCCAGTTATGACTCTTTACAATAGGCTGGAGGTTATACTGAGACGGGGATGCTTCTCTATAAGCACATTACATCTGGAGGTATTGTCTGCTAAGGTCTATTAGCCTTTAATAAGAACCGGATAAGGCGAGGACAAAGTTGTTGTTTTCTTCTTTGTAATTTTGGCTCTCCCTGTAGTAAAAAGTGCCTGCAATGCTCTTTAAACAGTGCAATATGTATTTCTTCCCCATGCACATGGCGTTAGTGAAAAAGGATAAAAGCAAGAGCTAAAGGGGCCAGAACAGAAGAAAGGTACTCATGCAGTACAGCAGATGCTGCTTGTAAAAAAGTGGGATAATGTTTGTGTCTTCTCATCTACCTCTGAGGTTAAGATGCAGAATGTGCTTTTTCTCTGTGCTCACAGTAAAAGTACATTTTCCTGAGGAGTCGTTTAAACAGTGGGGTTATTAACAACGTAACAGAGCTGCACGACGAGTCCAGGATACGTCGCGCTCTCATCTTATCCTGGCACGTGGCGAGACTCTCACTGTGCAAAAGTGCCGGTGTACCTGTGTGCCAGAGGAGTAGCGTGCGCTGGTCCGTGTGGTGGAAGTCTTCGCAGAACCGTGCGAGCTCTCAGTCGGCAGCCCTCCGCAGCAGTACGTGTGGCGGAAGCACTTGCTGTACTCTTTGCGGACCTACGCAGGCAAACAGCCAAGTGTTTAAATACAATGTTGACTTTACATATGACTTTACAAGAAGCAGAATGAGGCAGTGTTTGTTCTTTATATCAGCATCTGTGAATTCAGCTGAAGGTTTGGCCTTGACTGCTCAAAAGCCTTCTGCTTTTCACCTTGACAGAGAAAAACCGTACGCAGTGCAGAGTGACTACTTACTTTTTTCTGGAGAAGGCAGTGGAAAATGAAGATAAACATTCCTTGGAAGGTGTTGAATATGGTGAAGAGGTACGCCATAACAATCGAGGCCTCGCTGATGAAGAAGAGCCCAAAAGACCAGGTGAGACCGAGCAGACACAGCAGAGCAAAAGCACCCATGACCCAGGATCTGAGGGACGACAAACGAGACACAGGACGAATCCAGCATGAGGGAGGTTCTGTGACAGAACGGTGATTGGAATATTAATCACCCGGTTCCACTATGAAATATGTAGAAAAGGCTAAAAACCAGGTGGGAGGAAAATGAAATAAAATGAAAAAGAAAACACACACACACACACACGTCCTCACAACCCTTCCCCGCTGTCCCCACCCCTCCATCCTCACACGTGCAGATTCTGCCCTCAGACAAGACAAGAAACAAGCAAAAGCTTGACCCGCTTTTCTCTTTATACCTCTCTATTTATTAAAACACACCAACCGCTATCACAAGACAGCACGACATGTTTAAAAATAACTCAACAAAAGCAACAAACACTATCATATTCATCTACTGAGTGCGCTACCAGAACCGGAGAAGCTACGCAGACGTGGAAAGAGTTCAAGGAAAACTCCCTGCTTCGTGTGCGAAGGTCCTGCGGAGCCTTCGCACACCAACAGTGGTCACGGTTCGATGATCAAACACACAACAGCAACGACACCAAAACTGGATCAAAAATGATGGACGTGGTGGCAGTGACCGGTCACAAAGACAGTGGATGAGAAGCTTAGA
Organism: Maylandia zebra; assembly: GCF_041146795.1. Classification (NCBI taxonomy): domain Eukaryota; kingdom Metazoa; phylum Chordata; class Actinopteri; order Cichliformes; family Cichlidae; genus Maylandia; species Maylandia zebra. The sequence continues at coordinate 40,027,610 of NC_135181.1, read as the reverse complement.
AGCTGCAGTTTGTGAAAGGAAATGATAGAAAGAGGAACAAAAAGGCACGAAAAAATAACGTGGGATAGAGAGAATAAACTAGAAGCTGAGGAGACGACTTCTGGGCAGCATGTTCTTACTTGATAAACCGTTTATTATCTTCATAGCTAGAGAGCATGACAGGCAGGAAGAGAGAAACACAATTAGATTAGAGCGCATAACAGCTTGGGTTAGTCGGCATTTGAGTAAGATATCGTCAACTTTGATTCAGGGGAAATCACGGGAGGCAGTGAAATAAAGGATCTAACAAGAACTGAGACTTGTATATTTTGCTGTTGATGATTCAATTACATGTAGAACATTCGCTGTCTGTAGCTGAATATGCATTTATGCTCCTTTACTCGTGGGTGGTGTTGTGTGGGTAAAATTATCTGAGGTGCGTAGTAGAAGCTTACCCAGGCAAATCTGTATTATAGTAGCCGTCACAAACGCGATAATTACTGGTGTGGATTGCAGAACAGAGACAGGAGAGAGGAATGACAGAAGAAAAAGAAAGGAGAGGGTGTGCGTTAACTTTGGCTTCACATGCAACATGCAGCGACCGTTGTCTGACTTCAGCATCAAACTTTGGCACGAAAAACAGCGACAACAGGAAACAAATGATCACAGAGGAAACAGCGATTAGGCAAACGTGCATTTCAGTACAAACAAGCTTGAAAGAAATCATTTCTAACATCCGACATCAAAATGCGCAACAATCTGAAGTTCAGTGAATGCTTTCTGCTGTGGTTTCCTTAAACAGGGAGGAGTCCATCTCAAATGGACCTAGAATACTAAGTGAGGCGTTTTTGTGACTGTTCTCTCTGATTGCGGTTTTACCACAGAGCTGTGTTGTTGCACGCATTCATTAAGCAAAGATGAAGAATAACAAACACTGGACGGGGGGAAAAAAGAAAGCAGCAAGCGCCGCTCCCGCACAGCGTGGTGGAGGTTGAAACACAAACTAATATAATGTAAATAATGCAAAATGGCATGAGACTGCAGGACTGTAACCAACAAGGCCCTGGAGTAAACAGCAATAAATATATATTTATATCAGTTTTCTTCATACAATGTGCAAAAACAACAGCAGTTGTAATTAGTGCTTTGGAAAACGCTGAGCTACACGCTGCGGTGACTCAGCAGCGGCTACAAGAGGAAAGGCGGAGTGTGGCGGTGTTGAGATGGTGGCAGATTTTTTTTCTTTTTAGGATTAGAAGCTGGCATCTCTCTCTCTATATATATTTATATAAATATGAAAAAACTTTGACATTTTCCAGTCTCAAGCACACATGGTAGCTGTTCGGCTGCGCCCCACCCTGCCAGAGCCGACGCTGAACGGTTACGCAGCATCCTTACAGTGATGCGTGTCATGCCAGAGCAGTTCTGTGGCTGCAGGTTTGCAGTAAAACACCAAAGCATGAAAAATATGAGTCACAGAATATGTGTAGTCATCATCACAGATTATACACAACATGGTGATGCAAAAAAAAAAGTAATTTCAGTGAAAATAGTAAAGTCTCTATGAATCATTTTAAAATTGGGCCTAAAATAAATAAATAATAAAAAGAATTCATGTAGAGGTGGAGAAAAAACAACAACTTAACACTAAAAGAGGCTTTGTGGTTTTTCCGGGGGAAGTGGCACCGGTGTTAGATTGCTCATAGGTGGGAGGAGTGTGTGGGCGTTCTGCATATGATGACGCTTCACTTACTTTATATTCTCCAGTCGGCTAGAGTCTGGTTTCAGGGTGGTGGAGTGCTTCACCATTTTGTACATTGTGATCACCAGGAAGATGAGATTGAGCTGTCAAAACAGAGTAATGGCAGTGTTAATACATGAAGATGTATGACTGAAGATATAGCACACACAGAAAAAAAAACTGTTAATTTGCCCATAAGTATTAAAAGAGGAGAGCCTTCAACTCTGCATGTCCACAGACTAATCCAATAAACATCTATCGTTCCAGCTAGTCTCAGACGGGGCCGACTGGCGCCAAATTTAGTGTCATTCTATATCAATAAGAGCATGGAAATGCATTAAAATCCATCACTGTAAGGGAAAAAAAGAAAAGAGGGGGGCAGCCACACAGCACCATTCTGGGAATGTCAGAAGGGAATGAAAAGTAGCAGAAGAAATGAGAGCCTCTTGGTGTACAAAACAACTGCATATCATTTTATGCACATAGTGAAATATTATAAGGTATAACCAGCTACAGAAGGCTTGAGGGAACGTGGTGTATTTTGTTCGATTCCTGTTTGTGGCCAGATGAAAAGAGAGAGAGAGAAGGAAGGGGAGACGTGTGGAGGCTGTTGCTTGCTTGTTTTAATGTATTAAATCTTTAGAGAACCAGTGGCACATATCAGGTTGAGACAGGGATACTATGCGCTGTGTTTCTGAGCACATTTATTTGCTACCTTTAAAAAAAAAAATCAATACTGTGATTTAGAGACACAAAGGCTGCATGTTCCAGCAAGGAGACCTTCCAAATAATTTACCTCAAAAACATTTATTCTGGAGCAAACTAGCACCTGACGCAGCATGTACATGTACTCACTCAGACAAACCCAAGTGCATTTGTGCTGAAAGCCAGGCATGTATAAATGATGTCAAGGAATATCTTACAAAGGGAAATTGAGATGTGAGTCTCCAATAGAGCAAATAAGAGGATCAAACACCAGAAACACGGCAGACAAATTTATGTGTACGCGGCGTCAGTGCCATGTGCGTAACAAAGAAGCTCCATGCAAGTAAAACATTTGTAGGGACGAAAACCAAACAGTGCATTTTGGCGTTAGCACGCTGTCTTTAGAGCACTGCAGCACTGGCAAAAGAAAAATGGAGACGGACTGCCAATGCAAGGGACCTTTGTGAGCTGGACTCAGACCACAGCCATTCAGTCTTTCTCAGTGTTCTGGTGCACACACGCTGCTATCAAAAGACTACCTGTGGTCAATACATCACCCCTCCACATGCAATCAACTCATGGAGCCTCTCACAATAAGCCCGACTGTAAAAAAAAGAAAAAGGGGCGAGAGAGAAAGAGGAAAAAAATGCAAACCTTCTTTCATATCACAGACGGCACTGAAACTATGTTTTGTTTCACCGTGATCAGCCATTATTCCTGTCTGCATGAGTCAGACAGTGGGTGTGGGTGTGGGGGAGGGGAGGCGTGTGGGTGTGGGGGGACACGAGGACGAGGACTTTTGAAAAACCCTTTCACACAGCCTGGAGTGGTGACATGGATCCAATGAGACAGAGGAGAGGGACACGGTACTTTAAAGTAACCTAGCAGCATGGCACATGTTCCCACCCCCACCGACATGCTTTCGCAGCCCCTCCCGGGGGATCCCTCTTGCTAGAGCGGAGCTGTCTTGCCTCTATCCTTCACTCTGTCTCTGAATCATCACTGCAAGCCATGCAGAAGCACCTTGCCACACTGGGACTGAGGAGAAAGCTTTTTCTGAAGCGGACTGTGTGTGTACACACTGAACTCCAAATGAACTGCTGGGGATAAAATATTAAAGGTGCAGATGGAGCTGTCCAGATGATAAGAACTGCTCGCGACGTGTCATGATCCAAAAGGCCTTGTGTTGAAGTTATCTCAAGCATGCTAATGGCTCCCCCCACCACTCATTACTTCCATGTTCCTCCTTTCATGGAGCTAATACCCCCTGTGCCCAGAAGCAGGGCAACCTCTGCCTAAGAACAAGGATCTAAATGCCTGCTCTCAGCTTTTGTTTTCAGTCAGTATTTAGGAAGCGTTTCATCCGGCAGCAAAAACAACAGGAAAAATGAGGGGGGAAAGCACAAGGCTGAGAAAAAACAAAACAAAACATGACCACCCTAGGTCAAAACTGGTGTTACTTGGCACAAACATGGTCTGGGTGACAAGTGGGGATCCAGACATAAGCCAAAGCAGCACTGTTTTCTCTCCTTTTCTCCTGTTCATGTGCCTTTTCGCCTTCTAACTCTGTCTTTCATTGACAAGGACAAAGCCAATTTGTAGAGAAACCAGGGTCACGGATGGTGCAGACAAACCTTGCTCCTGCACGCTCCCCCGAGATGCCCCTTTCCACAGTACTTTGTCTTTTTGAGTCAATTGTTGCACAGAATCAGAGGAGCGGTGTGCGAGGCCCGGCCCAGTGCAGCAAAACCTCATTCCTGTCACATATTAGCTCTGCTACAATACATTAGCTCCTCACAGGGTCATGATTCTATCTCTGCGGTCATCACCACCGGGATCCCGATCATCATTTCCACTGCAGAAATATTTTTCATGCAAATCATTATGAGAGCAACACTCGATTGGAAAACAATGAGGGTCCAATTTAGGGAAAGGAAACATATTCCAGTGTGGCTGACAGAGCATTTGCTGAGACAGGGAGAAATGTATGTTTGCTTTAATACAATGTTAGCTTTTCCTCAATTATAAGCTCACACATTCAAAGCAGGGAGGCAGAGAGGAGGAAAGAAAAAAGACAGGAAAATCACTGAAAACAAGAAAAAGTCATTTCAGCATTTACTCCGAGACATTTCAATCCAGCGCAGACCCTTTTCGAGTGAGCACCATTTCTTCCATTCCTAAGCCAACGCCTGTTTGTGAGAAAGCTGTGAAATGCAATCCAGTGTGCAGATTTGCCTTTTACTTATTCTGCTGCCACACAGACAAAGAGTACGGCCACTGCATCTTTACTTTGAAAACTCGGAGCAGTCTGCCAATAGTGTGCAGGGACTTGATGGAATTTGACACGGCTGACCCTTTTCTCTAGTATATTTTCAGTGTCAGCTTGATGTTCAGCAGAGGTCACTGCATCTGTAGACACAGTACCAACCATTAGCTTGGATAATGAACACAGTACTGAACAAATACCACCCATCCTCCCTACACAGCAGCAAGACGAGCCTGCAGAGCTTCCTTATCCCTCGGTGTGCACGAGGGCAAAGCAATACATGATGTGGGAAGCTGAGAGGATATATGTGAGGCTCACCACCTGCTATTTCTTTTTTTTGGTCCTGCGCAGGGAAGTAAGACTCCCGAAGGTCTTATTCTTCTGAGCCTCTCTGATGGAGCGAGAGATAATAATGTCATGACCAGTAAATAATTGCATGCCTCAATGGGACATATGTCAATATTATATGCTATATGTCCTTCACCCTTGGCGGACCCTGACCAAACAGAAGGGATGCCTTTGCTCTCCGTCTTCCTGACAAAGTCGTGCGCTATTTACAGGCAGACAAATACAAAAAAGAGCTATGAACATTACCCCGGCTTGCAACGTGTGCTGTAAAATGGACCATTTCAGCCAATTGTTAACATAATTTTTTCCCTCATCACATACCTTTGAAGGTCATCAGGTAATATCTGTGATATGAGACTTCCTGAAATTGTGTAAAAGTGAGGTTAAAGTACACTATCAAGGCTGATGCTTGTCAGGCAGTGAGAGGCAGAGGGGAACGTCGGACGCCTCGTAATCTGTCTGTGGCGCAAAATTAACCTGTCATCACCGGGAAGGCTTGGAGCAAAAATCCTGCTGACTTTTCCCTTCAGTTCAACCATCTTGCTCCCTTTATCTTCCTCCTGCATCTCTTTCATCTCACCCTCTTGGTCCCTTCCTCACTCTGTCAGTATGAGTATTCAAAGAAAAGAAAACAGCTTACCATGATGATACAGGTGACAGGTCCTATAAAACTCCATATGAAATGATTATCCACACTTAGCCAGCACCTATGTCAGAGAAACACACAAATCAGCTCCAGGCAGTGAACACCACAAAAACGACATCGTGCTCCTGTGGCTAAAAATGGAAAGAAATCATTTTTGGTTACTTGGGCTGATGTCTTTTATTATCAGTGTTTAACTCAAAGCTCTTTCACAAAACGAGCAGGAAGACGGCCGGACACAACAGGAGAAGAAGCAAACCGAGCAGCCCCTCTTAATAGCGTCGTCTTAGCTGTGATATAGCCATTAATCTATGTAAAAGGCTTTTTTCCCCTGCACTGCGCTCTCCTCTTTAAGACAGCATTTACAAACAAGAGGTCACAGGAGGGTCTTTGAACAGAAAGGCATTAATGTAGCTGCAGCCTCCCCTGAAACCACAGTGTTGAGTCTGTCAGCCACTTTCAAATGACATAAAAAATTGAACAGCTGCCCATCCCTGGCAAAAGGCGCTCAAATGTTTTGGTGTAGTCTCCAGGGATGCACATAAGGTGCTGGAAGAAATGACGAGCGGATTTCTTTTCAAAATCTGCCACACGCAGCCACAGCAGGTAAGCCCACACAGTGCAGCATCCAGCATGTCTGCTCTGCATTTCCAAGAATGTTTTCAGAGAGAGAGAAAAAAAGAAGCTGCACTCACGCTTTCTTGGTCCCGTAGCTCCTGTAGTCAATAGCTGCTGAGACGCCGACAACGATGGCAGGGAAGAGGTAACCAGACACGTAGTAATACTTTTTCCGCGAGTATTCGCTCTCAAAGACTTCTACAAGCATGAGGTACAGCTGGACTCCCTCAAGACACATCCAGGAGAAGGAAGCTAGGAAGAAGAAGTGCAGGATCCCCGCAATGATGGCACAGCCAATCTGAGAACGACAGAAGAACAACAGATTCAGACAATCAAAGAACAAGATGCAAAGGAGACACAGTGAAATTTATTAAATAATCTTTCGACATCAAGATGACACGTGTCGTTTCCATCTGACTTTTGTTGTTGTTGCTGTTTTTTTAGTGAAAATTGTACATCGTGTACCCCATCTTTTATTGAAGCTCCCTGAAAAGATCGTCGTTTCAGGGCGTCTCGTTCAACAGCAGAGAAAAACAATGAATATTCATTCACCACATGGGCTCTGACTAAGCACAGGTTTAGCTTTCCATCAGCACAGTACAAATTTAAATGCCATTAGTATTGTGGGGTTAGAGTTAGGAGATTTAATTATTTGGAGCTGTGAAAAAAGACAGAAAAAAGCTGCCGTTGCTCAGCAATCGTCGCTGCAGCTTCAAAGGAAAGAGGGAAAAAGACCCATCAAGCGGAAGACATGTCCCTTTAGTAAGCTATATTAATGGTGCTGTTCCACTCGTGTCATGTCAGGGACAAGTGGGGAAGGCTAGAAACAAACAATGCTTAAAGTCTTATCCATTTTACTCTGGAAGGGTCTTTTGTGTGAGGGCTGAGAGGCGATAAGGAGAGAGAGGATGAATCAAAACCAAATCAATAGGGTGAAATCATTCCGGCTTACCCTGGGTTCCGTCATATCGATACCAATTAGGAATATTAACTCTGCAATGAAGAGATTAATGCACAAGTTCTTGTGGATGGTGTTGCGATCGCTCTGCAGGCCCCGGAAGAAACAGAAGGTGAAGATGCTGATCATGAGGCAGACGAGGGACACCACGATGCCGACGCGAGTGATGACGGTCAGGAGCAGCTCGTGCACTTCACTGCTGGCCTGAAGCGAAAGGGCGAAATGACAAAGAGGGTCGTGTGAAGCTCTGAGGGAAATAATGGTAGCCTCCCCTTTTAGATTTGATAATTGAGGACTAAAACGAAGAAATGACTGCTTACATTTACATTCCAGCATAATGAGATAAATCAGGAGCAACAAAAGGACACAGAGTAACCAATTTCATATTTTGGGACTACATCCCTATCCCATGACATATCTGCGGGCGCCCATGGTGATGATATTGATTAAAAAAATCTTTCTCTTTCAATAATTGTGGTTATTTCATTATCGTTTGCTTCTGGGTGTAAAATTAGCATTACGTGTTGGAGAAGATGCACTCAAATCAAGCTGAAAGATGAAAAAAGTCTGGCAAAAACAACCCAGTACGCACAGATCGACTCATTAAACCGCACCGTGATAGCTGCAATCTTTAGCTGCTTTAATATTCAAGCCTAGGAACTAAAATGTTAAGGGTCTGATCTTGATTTAATCAAAAATCCTCCAATGCTACGGGTGGGCACGAAAGAAGACTGGACATACCGAGGTTTCACGGTGTGCCATGAGGATGGCAAAGTTGGTGAGATGGCTGCATGAGCAGGTGGTGTGTGTTTTATTGGAGTCCAGGAGTTTGCAGCCTTGGGTGGACCAGTAGCCCATCATGCTTCTCTCAGAGTAATTCCAGAAGGAGCAATTGGAGTTGAAGTAGTGCTCCATCTGCAGATAACAAGAGATATGGTTAAGTGTCCAAATAATTGACTTCCTGAAATTGAAGCACATGTAGAACACAGAGGCCATTTACCCCCCACTCACAGAAAGTATTTTTCTGCACTGATATGGATGAGGATTTTTCACTTCACAGCTCTTATGAAGCAATTCATATGTTGTATCTCATTTGGCACATGCTTGCCAAATCAACCGAAGCATGGTCGCGTATACGAGGCCTTAATAACAGAGAAGCATAATTGTTTGACGGCATGTCTTTGGAATTGCACAATTTCTCTGATAAAGAATGGAGTCACGCGCGGCCCTCTGGGAACTCTAGTGACAACTTTAAAAGACGAAAGATAATTGGTGCTCCAGTAATTTCATCCTAGATTGTAGGGCTAATCTAGGAGTTAATTTCCCTCACTATAAAAGAAAATGGGTATCATTTATATCCCAATGTTGATTAAAGAATTAGTTTTCATTAAGAATTCACTTAGGTTCTAAAGACTCCTTTAATTTGATGTTCAATGACTTAAATAAACTGCCAACTGACCTAGCCAGACATTTACAATTCAAATTGCACATCTCCGTCTACTCTAGATCTTCCCTCCTGGTGTTTTTAATATGGCCCGTCCATTTGTTCCTGCAGGCGGACTTACATCAATGTGCTCCAGGGTAAAAATCACGGGGTCATTAATGAACACGCGGCTAGACTCTTTGTTGATTGAGGCGGCGATGATGTCCGAGTTGACGGCTACCGAGACGTTGCGGGCGTAGGCGTCATTGTCCATCTTGATGGTGGCGTTTTCTGTGCTGAGGAACTGGCTCAGGTTTTTGTAGAGCATGAAAACCAGTTTGGCAACTCCTGCGGAGCGAAAGATTTAAAGAAACACCAGATTAGGGAAAGAGCGACGCAATTAAAACAACAGGGGCCTAAAAGAAGTGAAGACAAAATATGCAGAAGACCAGAGGACGAGAAAGCTCTAAAACTGACTGCATCTTTTTCAATGTAGCTGAATTTAAATTATTCAAGCAATTATCTGCATGGATGAGAGAAGTGAGATATATTTGCTACAAATGGCCTTATTTGTAGGTTTAAAATCGCAGAGCTTTGGAGTTTTTGAGATAAACTGCACTCAGTCTCTTGAAAATGAATCCATTTCACAGTTTCTCCTACGCTAAAGAATCACTTTTGTTTGTCTCTGAGTTACCAGAGTTAACTTTGACCGAGCTCCTCTCGCTATCGTTGCTTTTTTAACTCACCATTCCGACTGTTGAGCTTAACAGTATTGGCTGAGAGCTGGATTGAGATGCCGCTTTTGCCGATCTGTGGAAATTTGAAATCCTGGACCTGGCCATCCGTGCTGAGAACATACACTTCCAGGACTGCCAAGAGCAGAGAGGCAGGGGATGAGTTAGAGAACGACAACAAAAAAAACGAAAATCGGTCAATTCAGAAGAGACAAAAAAGAAAAAAAGCAGAAGGGAAGACGATTTCTTCCTGACATTTCTACACGAGCTGTTTAAACATTTCTAAATGTTAGTGACAGTGCGCCACGCAATAAAAGCGTCACTCACACAGTGATCGTTTCATCCCAGTGGTGCTCCCACTAATATGAATAAAACGGTGCTGAGAGAAACCAAAGGACTCTCTCGTTCGGTCTATCAGCTGAAGAAAATGAGCGAAGGAAGAGGAGCTTTGGATAAACAATGTCCTTTTTTCTGCCTGCACAGCAGGCTAATGTTCACATTAGTGTATAGAGTTACAAGGTCTAGACGCACACATTTATAAAGTAAGCGTGCGCAATCAGAGAATCCAGTCTATTTAATTGTCTGATATTCATCACTTTGTCAGTAAGCGACTTGTTAAACCTAATACGCCTTGTTTTTCACTTCCCCCGAGGTTTAAACCCTTATTATGAAAACAAAGTCCTTTTTTATGAGGCGGCCTTGTGTTGCTATCACAGGAGTTACTCTTTCAATGAACTGAGCGTAATCAAATTAGCCGAGGCGCACATCAATCACGGACGCTTGTCATTTGCTTACCGCAAACTCGGCTTTACTCACTTATATTATCTGCTGGGACTTTGACAATAGCTGGTTCCATGAGGTTGTCGGCGAGGACGAAGGCCCCTTCCTCCAAAGTATCCAGTAACATGGTGGCTGCGTGAGTTTGCTCGGTGCTGTTCATGTCCTGCCAGGATTTGAGCGCCTCTGGTCGCAGAAGGTTATCCACCGTGTCCACGATGGCCTGTATTAAAGCAGATAACCGAAACAAATCCACAGAAAACAAAGGTTCTTGAGTGTCTGGAAACAAGTGACATTTTCTGTGGATGAGCTGTGACATGCAGACGCTGATGTGAGTTAGTGAAACGCTGTGCTGGAGTGTCACGTCGTTAGGAGTGAAATGGACAAAAGTGAGGAAGCTGAAAGGACGTCTGTTTCTCAGGTGTATATGTAATGTAAACATATACTTGCAACACATTTCAAAATAAAAACAATAAAAAATGTTTTTAATGTGATGTTAATGAAGGAAGAACTGCTAAAAGAGCGGAGGAGACGAGGCGCTTCAGCGATGCTCGGCCTCTTTTCCAAGGATGTTGCGTCGATGCTCTGGGTCACAGTGCACTGAGCCTATCACGTCTGTCTGATAACAGGATATTAAGAGACGGCCTGGTGAAAGCCAAAGTCTCCGTGGCTGATCTCAATTAAAGCTCTCTAATTGGAAAGTTCAGTGGGCAGCAACTTTCCTTTTCTTCAAACACTTTACTGTAGAACAAGTAATTAAGCCGCCCTGCAAAGGCACTCGAAAAGTCAACCAAAAGTGTGCAGTTTGCTAAACTGTTGTTTGTCCCGTGAATGCAAACCTTGTTTTTTTTCCCCTTACATCTTTTTTGCCATCTAAAAGATCAGGAAACACGGAGGATAAATTGGGCATAAATGATGCAGGGTTTTCTTCAGGAAATAATAAAATCAATGCGTCTAATCAGGTAATCAATGCTGGCGACGGCTGGAGGAGAGGGTGGGGTGTGTGTGGGGGGGGGCTAATGCGAAGTTGCGTCAGATGTCAGATACTGATGACTCAACAATCCCTGTCCCTGATCCTCTCTCATGCTGCTGTAATTTACATCGACATAACCTCTCGGAAGTCAAATCGAAATGTTTTGACTTTAAAAAGCGAAACGATGATGCGACGCGGCGGCGGCGGCGATATGACTACGTATGTGCTTTTTGCTTTTTTCCAGTTTCCCTGCCTCCTTTACGAGCGCACGGCCGTTGACTGGCTAATTAGCTTGATCCATTTTAACACCCTCCCGAAGGAGAGATGGATTGAGGGGGGTGACTTTGGTGGCAGGTGGAGGACACTGATGTCCCTGATGGTGGGGGGATATATATACAGCCAAAATACTTTGATGTGCGAACCCAACGCTGTGAAAGCATTTGGGGAAGAAAGGGAAAGAAAAAAAAAAGCGTTTGACCTGCACTAACCCTATTAACCAGCTCGAGCTATAGATTTGTACCTTTAATTTATGAAACGCATTCATTTAATGACCTCAAACCTGCGCCCTTGTGGATTTTCCCTTTGCAGGCTGTGAATGGTCAGGAAACGATCCGTAGAAAGAGTTTTGATACATCACTACAAAGCAGCAAATCCTTCATCAAATGAATAATGAGGGGGATGTAAGAAGAGGATGTCTGCTTGAGTTGTGCTGTTATTCATGTAGGCGTGCAGTCTTGAGGAAACACAGAAAATAATAACAGGGACAAACGGAAGAAACAACAAAATACACCATAGCTGTCAATGCATACAGGAGAGAAAAAAAAGAAGACACGTACACAGTTACAAAAAGAAGCCACCTAAGTAACTGGAGATGACTTCTCTTTGACTTAGGAAGCACTTTGAATACAACTGTGTTTTTGTGTGAAGCAATTACTCAAAAAAGCAGGAAGCACAGGGAGGAGGGTGTACACGACAGTGGAGAGGGTGCATGCTGCTGAACTTGGGCTAGGGCATATACAGTACGGTAGTACAGGAATAGAGGGGACAGCAGCTGCAAGCAGAGTGGGCAGAAGCTTTGCTTCAGTACCTTCATGTATGCCCTGCATGTCCTTTCTCGCTTTTGGAGCTTTTTTTGTTTGAGAAGGAAAAGAACAGATACAAAATAGAGACATGTAATTTGCACAAGTTCACGAGCTCGAGTAAAGAATTGGTAGAAATAATAAAGGGGTGAGCGCTGGATGGAAAAACCAACTGATAAAACGACCAGTCTCAAATGGCACCGGTGGATCACACTCATGACACTGAATACACATCTGCTCAAAAATCAGAACTGCTTTTCTGTTTGTTTCCCAGCTCGGCTGAACTTGAAGTGAAAAGCACAGAAAAGCAGACTGCTGACGTAATCTGGTGAAAAAAATCTAATAAAACGCAGCTATTGTATTAAAGAAGTATTAAGTTATCAGTAAAGCATAAAAGCGATGTAAGTTATGCAGAGTCATTCAGTAAGAGGGAACTGGGGAGAAACTTGAGGTAATAATTTTTAATACCCTGCTAATATGTGGAGGATCTGGTTACCTTGTTGAAGCTCCGTCCTGCAGAATCCTTCTCGCTGGGTCTGAGCTCCTGCAGCTGCGCATCCAGGATGTCCACCAGCTGCTCCATCAGGCGCACTGAGGAGCTGACGTCCCCGGCAAAGATGGGTCCTTTGGTGTGCTTGGCTAATTCATTGGCCAAGTTAGCCGCGTTTTCACCGCTGCGGATCTGCATGGGGAGAGAGTGAGTAATGTGAATGAGAATACGAAAAGACAGACTTGGAGGGCTCTTTGCGGCTCTGTTTCTAACATAAAAATCACACTTGAATGAGTCCTTGAAATATTGCTTATGAAAAGAGGGTTTAATGTTTTCTTCACACAGCAGAAGCTGCTATAGTGGCAGTTTTTTCTTTTTTTATTGTGTGCTAAGGCAAAAGAAAAAAACAAGTCTACAAAGAGTGGTTTGCAAAATAAGACTATGGTGCAGATTATACAGAAGGTAAAAGGCTTTTAATCAAAGGGCACAATGTCAGGTACTTTTGTCCCTTATTTCCGAGTCGGGTGCCAAAGCAAACGAGTCCACGTGGTGGATTTGGAACAGATTACATGTCGGATGCTCCTCCTAATACAACCGTCCTATTTATGGGCCAGCTTCTGACCTCCCAGTTTCAAACTGGGTGAAGGTGTTAACCACTACACCACTAACCAAAATGTAAAATCAAAATCACTAAAATGTAAATACACAATTATACACACTGCAGCTTCATGGTGCCTTTCCTACTGTCCCTCTGTATAATGCAGTTTGTGTCATTTTATTTTGTTAACACAAAATTTGGATCGTTTTAACTCCGATATTTCACTTTTTTCTTTTTTTGTAGTCGTCTTCTATAAAACCAAAAATATAGGACACATCAGCCCTTTTTGTCATCCTGCTTTCGAGTGATTCTGACCCAGATTTGCTTCCATGTTTATATTTTTTTTCCAGTGAATAGTTTACTTTTGCAATTGACGTCCTTTACAGGAACACATTATTTTTGTCTACTCCTTATTTTAAGAAAAACACTTAGATGGAAAACAGCGAGGCAGAGCTCATACAAACCTTCTGGGCTACTTGGTTGACCCAGTGGGAGGTGCAGTTGCTGAGATCAGGGCCCTTTGGGTGCCAGTCCCCGGTGGAAAGGACACATAAATAAGATGCTGTGCCTGACAGAAAAAAACCAAGAAAACAAACAAGAAGAGAACAGTGAAGTTGAATCAACTCAAATCAAATACATATTTTTTATGAGGCTGCTCGCTGAACAACAAAGGCAGAAACAGAGATCAAAGGAAGAAATTGCACACAAGCAACACAATCATGCAAATTGAGTATTTATATGTAGAACATATATGAATCCAAAACATTTTTGTGCAGATGACAACATAAGCCTGAGCAGATGTTTCTTCTTAGTTTTCCCCACTTTGTCTATCGAGACAATGTACAGAAAACTAATTTTGTTAGCCTGTTATTGCTACAAAGTGACATGAGTTCATATACAATCAAATGAGGAACAAACAAACAGCTGAGCCTCAGTCAGTCAGAGACTGCTTACGCTAACAGCCACTGCTGATTCCTTTAAGTTAAATCTTTTATAATTAGAGAAAAAAGGAATATCTAACAAACACGGGGATGTTCTCTCGAGAGCTGTCGGGTCATATTGAACGCAGCGAGCAGTCGGCCCTGAGATGAGAGAGAGAGAAGGAAAGACGGCCCTGTTTACCTCGTGTTCCCTTGGGACAAGGTCGCTCAACAAGCATGCCCCTCTGGGTCTGAGGCCACATTATGTCTCTTTTCTCAATTGCCTTGCAGAAGCGTTCAGGTAAAGGGAAAGACTCCAGGGGCGGAGGGGAAGGAGTCTGTGGGATTACAGGACGTGGCCTGGGCGTTCCCCTGCTGCGCTCCTTGTACCCTGTTGTGGTGGTATTGTTGTCCACACCCCAGTGCACCGTGGTTGTTGTTGTGGTGGTTGTCGTTTTTGTAGGCGGAGTCGTGGTGACTTCTGAAAACGGCGGTGCTGTGCAACGGGAGAGAAAAAACAGAAGTCAATATTTGGGTGGAGCGCCGCTGTGTGATCTGCGCTGGGTTGGATGGGGTTGGGGGAGAACACGACGAGTCTGGATCTCACTGGGATACATTTAGTGTTTCTCAGCCTCCGAAAACACGATGCAGTGCTGTAAATAAAAATAATAACCAAATGGTAAGTTGACCTGCGGTTGCTGTGTGAGGTCAGCTCATTAGTGTGGCACCCCTGTTGTGCAAAACACATAATACCGAGGATTTGCTAAGAATATTCAACCTGGCAGCTTTTCAAAGCTTGACCTTCTGGTGGGCAGAAGTCTTCATGTACAACTAAACCTTAACGGCGCCCCCTGTAAGCAACATTCCCATTTTTTTCCTCAACACGTTCGACGCTGTAATGCTTATACATCCAAGTACCCTGTTGTGTAAATTGCCACTAAGTGCTTTGTGCAACAAGCGTATTTGCTTTCCCGTTGACTATGGCTTATCCAAGGCACTCAGTCTGAAGCGAACAAGACAATAATTACAGTAACATCCTCCTGCCTGGCAATCATTCTTGCCTGGAAGATTTTGTGGCATGGCTGATTAAATTTCACTAGAGCAACATGGAACCTGTATGTGCAGCCATGGTGCCAGAACATTCATTTTACAGTTGTTTCTCCCTACAACTCATACTCTGATAAAACAGGTGTGCAGTAACTCTTCCAATGCCCCGGGCAAAAACAATATGTTTCAGTCCCAGGAAAGGAGAAAAATAGTGCAGTCCTTACATTTAACATGAGCCACTAAGGAAAAACTATGAAGACATTTTTCATGTGATACACCGGAGGAGTGAGAGTAACGCTGTAATTACATTTCATAAAAGTTGAACATAAGGGAGCTTTATAGATGAAATGTTGATAAACACTGACTATTTGATATAAATCTGCAAGTGCAAAAAGAAAGCAGAACAACCACCTCAGAAAAAAACATATTTGTTGGTTGAATTTAACAGAAAAAAGCCGAATCAATCAAAAGGAGCTCTGAACGTTATGCGATCTAATCGCATTTGAGTACTTTGATTTCCTCCATTAGGCTGCCTATAAAGCATGCAGAAAATGCGAAGAGGTGCTGTTACACTGCCGGGGTTGAGCACAGTTGCTGTCGGTGCTGCAACACCTTGTGAAATAACAGGTGAAGGTAGAGACGAGGCAGAAAGTGAGAACGAGGAGATAATCTGAGGTGGAAGGGGTGAGGCAAGAGAAGCGGAGAAACAGAGGGCGACGATGGGAAAATTCAATAAGAGTGGGGTCAATAAGAAGACATTTTCGGCGTTCTGGTGAACCCCTGGCTCCATATCTATCGCCTCTTATCTGACTCAACCCTCACACACACACACACACACACACACACACACACACACACACACCAATTCTTCCATCACCAAAGGCCCCATCGTGTGGATCAGAAGCTTCAGCACAGTGGAGCTGAAGGGAATCGTCTTTGAGGCTGGCTGCCACCTGTGGAGAATTAGGCTCTATTGACCAGAGGAGATGACTCTCTGTGCTCCCTCCTGTTGAGGGAGGCTATAGGACGGCATACACACAAACACACACACACGCACAAGCAGGTGACATGAAGGTGTACACAGCTGACTGGCTGTTTTGACACTGAGCTGAAGGCAGATTTGGCTGGCTGGTCGGCTGGCTTCACCTCAGCATCCCCCCTTCTCTTGTCCCTTCTCCCCTACCTGTATCCTTTTACTCAACACAGTGAAATTCTTGGCTGCACAGCCTGTCACAGCAGTTGAGAGACAACCTGTGCTTAGTGTCCTTTCAGCACCAGCATTTAGCTGGCTGGGAGAAATGTTTGTCTCTATTCTGCACCAATATCCTTTTATTGCTATAGCCCTTTTTTTTCTTTCTTTCTCTTTTTTAAGACTCACTGAGAAGAATCAGAGACGTGAAAGCAAGCTTTGCAGATTCCTGGTTGACTTTACAAGCTGTGGCAATCAATGCTGCGGCTCGGTCTAAAGGAAACGAATGTGTGTCAACGCAGTGTTAAAATGATTATCGTTGTTTCTTCATAAATGTCTGCGTCAGAGTTGCTTGGCAAACTTCCACAAGGCTCCCAAGAAACTGTGGGGCCCCTTTATGGGTTTCTCATTTCCAAAGTATGAAAGATGATAAGGCTAAAAATCCCAGTCTCTGTGGGTGGGAGGTTTAGGATCCAGACAGAAATGAAATGAAAATGAATTGCTGTTCGGCAGCGTGATTCGAGATAAAGGGCTCACCACTACAGCCAATAAATCAAAGAGGCATCTGCTGTAATCCAAGCACATTCCTTTTGCATGTCAACTAACAACTGTATCTTGTCTATACTCTCATTCAACAGGACTACATGCAAAAACAAAAAAAAATTGCTGTGATGTTGGGGTTTACGCGCTAGTTAAAACGACCGCAATCTTTTTATTCTCTGATGGTGCCTGCTGTCAACAGCAAAGCTGGGAATATAATTAATGTTGGACTCTTGTTGATATAGAGCTTGAACTGAGGGGTTTCCGTTTGAGAGGGACGACCCTGTGGCTTACGGAAAGGGCTGCGGGGTGGATTGAAAAAAACCAAAGAATCAGTTAGCTACGAAAAAACCCCCAATAAAACTCTTGCTGCTCTGATTGGACGCCATCAGAGCTTCGTTAATGAGCAGTACTGGGAAGAAAACGCATTATTTAAAATGGCTCAATTAATCCAGTTTGGAGGTTTCATGTCATGTTTATGATGCAAACTAATCCGCTTTCCAGTGTGAAAACGAGGCTAATGTGGATGTAGGCTACACTTCCCACAGAGATCCGTGCATAAACAATGCAGCCCCTCTGACCACTGCTGCTCCCGTGTACGTAGCTTGTCATCCCGTAATCCTACCAGAAACACAATAATCTCATTACCGTTATGCCATAGACTGGTTTAATTTAATCCAATGAACGCTAGGAGGAATTAACCCAAAGGCATTAAAATGGACACTCTTCTCAGGTAGTCACTTCTTCACAGAGATGTCTAAGTGGATGGTTTTTATAAGCAGAGCAAGCAGAGCCGAGTGAGGGATGGCTATCGATCTGTTGGCGGTGCTGCAGCAGGCCTTTCCAGACCTTTTCAGATTCATAACATTAAGCAAATAGTTCTGTTTTCCATTGTGGCAACACATGCCTTGACACTCCTGAACTTTCCCTGTGCGACGTTCCTTTGATTATGACAAAAGAAGCAAATCCCACGTTCGGGCTATATATCGAATCCAGGACAGGATCCTTGATTATTATGTCTGTGCTGCACTCAGCCCAAGGGGAAGCTTCAATTAGCTGTCATACAGTGGGAGCGCACAGAGTGATATTCTCCAAAGCACTGCCACTAGTCAGGGCAGACTTATTCATAACCTCTTTGTGAGATTCAACACCCACACATTGTTGCACTTGAATGTATCTCGGTGGTTCGGTTATTACCACAGGGGTTACAGGCCTCGGATTGATGACAGACAATAAGATGGGAAATCGAGGAGAGGAGCATGTCAAGTTTTGAGCCAGTGCAAAGCATATGCATGGACGCAACACACACACACACACACACACACACACACACACACACACACAGAGGCCAGATGAGACTTTACCAGGACTCGGTATTCACGGCGAGGTGACAAATGAAAACCGACAGCGTGTGTGTCTTTTATATTATGTTTAATGGCTTCACTTTCAGTAGGCACCGCATGGTTGTTCATCAGGGTAATGTTTCATACACATTATCAGGTGCTGTTTATCTTGTGAGGGAAGGGAAAGTGGTTTAGCATTCGTTTCAGCTAATTTGCCACATTAAAAGCTAAAATAATTATTGGATGTCACTTATCACCTCCTCTATCCCCTGCTTTGTCATGGAATAATCACATGATGGGAAGTGAAGCTGCTTAAGAGATTTACTGTACCGCTTGTACCTACTGTACCATTTTTGAGAGAGGGAAAAAAACAACCTTTTTGTGCTACAGTGAAAGGCTTGTGGTAATCACACGCCCATGAAAGGGGAAAAAGTTAACGAGCCCATGAAACCACAAAACAGATCCAGGCCTGTTTCTGCCATCAATAGCGACCCGTGATAGGCTTTTGGGAAGGGGACCAACGAACAACCCATCGGCTTTAGAGCCGCTCGACACTGAGCGCAGGCTAATTGAAATAAGGCGCTGAAGTGTGAGAAAAACTGTAAATAATTCTCTGTGCTAATACTGCTGATGCGTCCCTGTTTCCAGCGCGCACGGCGCTCGTTGTCTCCGGGTCCCGCCTTGCATCGAAGTTCATATGGAAATGGAGCTGTTCTTGAGTATGAAACAGCGTGATGATTTATAATATGTTTGTGATGCATTTTGATATCTACCAATAATAACAATAATACACAAAGGAAATTGGATTACACATCTTTCACTCTACGCCGCGTTTGTAGCTGTGGAGGGAACACAGCGTATGATTGCTTGTGTATCAGCAGTAAATATTAAGAAAGGCGAGTGAAAATTCATATAATTTCCCATGAGTCATGTCCTTGTGAGGTGTGTACAGTACACATCTATGTCTTAGGGAACCTAATAGTTGGATTATGTTATTTTCTGTTGTCTCCAGTGTTTCTGTTTCACACAGCAGCACTGGAGGCAACACACACACACACACTTTGAAGGAAGCAGAGACATACATATACACATTTACACATTCATATACACTCTCACACACAAAATGTATGGAGAACAGACTTAGCAGCTGCCAGACTGCCGCCTGTTTTCTTTTTTTTTTTCCTTGCAGCTTTCTGAACCGTACGTGCCTCAAATTTCAAGCGTTAACTCAAAGTGTGCCAGGCAGACTGATATGCAACGCTGTGCACAGGAGAGGGTATCTATTTTGGGGCAGTCACATGCACGTGCACGAGCGCACGGAGATGCACACCCAAGCGGCTGCGTGTGCATGTGTGAGCACGGGAGCTGCAAAACGCAGAAATCCATGCAAACCCGCAGATTAGAGAAACACAGACTCCCATAGACACAATAATCACGCCTGTGTGAAATAAATCTCCTCAAAGGCGTGTGTCAGGGAGTGATGGGGGACCATTGTGATGTCTGAGTAATAATTCTTTTAATACGCCTTGTTTCACAGTCAGACTGTAATCAAACAAGAGACTGTGGATCCCCTTGGCTATAGGACTCAGTGTAACTATAATCACCCCTCCTCCCCTTTATGTAAAACAACTCTTTGTGACATTCTAAATCATAACCCCGGGTTTGCTATTGCCCACATCTTGTGTGCTGTCAGTGGAGATTATTTGGCCATGTTGTTTATACTAACGTAACATCAGCTTGTAAGGCTGCATTCCAAGTGAAGTTCCAACTAGCAGGTCGGGACTGTGGGATAAGCTCTGAAATGGTATTCTTTATCCAGTGGCCAGTGCTCAGTGCTGGAGTAACAGCAAAGATCGTGATCATATTTCAGAGGAAACAGGTGACCTCCTAACCTGATGTGTAATAGCCTTTATTGCCACCAGATACTGGATGGTTCGTTATTATCCCACAAAAGTAATATCTGAGACGCTGTGAATAATCGTCCAAATCCCCATTGTGGAATTTCCCTTTTTCATCAGCCTAGTTAAATTCACTCCTATATCATAACCAAAAAGGAGAACAGCGGTGTTATGATGTAGACAGAATAACTAAATTGTGTTTAAAAAGATACGGGGGAGGAATAAAGAGCTGAAGCAGGCGGACAGATATTAGAGAGTTTTGCATTCTAAAAGCAACAATGGAGACATTTAGCTGACAAAATTGGAAATATCATGCACCTGGGCAGAAAAATATGAGATTTAGGGACGTATTTAAGCCGCTCAACAAAATATGAAACTTGCTGAATTTACCTGTTCCGACCAAGAAGCAGGCCTGCCAAGAGGTCAGCTCGCTGTGGGGGGATTTTTATACAGACTTGCTGCAGTGAGGTGTTTCATTTGGTTGAGCCTTGGCTGGCCGGGCTTGTGCGGTCAGAATTAGAGTCACCTTGACAGAGGCGAATAGTTACTTACCAAGAATTTATCAGTAGAAAATCCAACTACGAACAGATGGGAAATATTGGATTTTACTTTTTTTTTTAATAATGAAAATATTGATCCTTAAAAAAAAAAAAACAGTGGAAATGACTTCTTAATGACAGCCAGCAGTGTGTGAGCCGCGTGCTCATGTTATGATGGCCATCTTTGCCCTGTTGTGTGTGTGCAGTTCCCCATGAGGCAGAGCTAAGGATTTGCTCAAATCCACTCATTTAGTGTGCACTGCTCTCACTAGGCATTATTTGAGCAGTCTGACTTAGGCTTTAGCCCGACTTCAGCAGAGAAGTCAAACAGATGCCTATGGGTGACGACATGCTTGCAAAATGCAAACATGTGGATCTAAGTCGCAGCTCGTGTACATTCACAGAGAAGGAGGACTTAAAAGAAAAAAAATTGCTAGTTTGGATCAGCTGGAGGGCAAAGCAGAAACGAGGCACTGATGTGATCGGTGCTTAATGTTACACCGTGATTGCACTTGCTTGCGGAGGCGCCGACGGACAGCTGTGGACACCATGGATGAGTAGTTGTTCTTATTAAAACGGTCTTCTGGGACGACGCGTGCTTGTAAATCTACACAGGCAAGCCTGTGACGACAAATTTGAAGGCACGCCATGGCAGCGTGTAGCTTCGGTTTCACTGATGACAAAATTGGCATCGCTGTGACCAAAGGTGACTATCGTATATTCACGGACGTGAAAAGGGTAAAACATGCTTTAGGAGAGATATGTGGATTTGGTTGTCAGAGTTAGAGTGGGTTTGGTCCGATGGCATCAGGCACCAACCGAGACAATGAGTGTCTGCAACTCAGAAATAAAGAAATAAAAGAAAGAGTAAAGCAGCACAACTGAATGCAACAGAAACAACGACGGCGAGAAACCATGTGACTGAAACGGACAGAAAAGAAAACATGAAGACAAAAACAGAAAGGGTGATTTTCCACATCGATACCCTCCCCATCCACACCGCTGTGTCCACACTTGATTGTTGTCAAGGCAAACATGTTTTTAACCCATCCTGAACCGTGATCCTGCACCACAGTGAGCAGACACAAAGTTCTTACCACCTGACCAGAAATAGCCTCACACACATTTTCAAAACTGCACAGCCTGGCTAAACAAAGAATAAAAAAAAGATGGTTTTGATCATTGTGGCTAATTTATACATTTTTTAAGGGTGTGGCTGCTTCGAGATGTTTTTCAGTGTCGTACTAAACGAAACTGTCAGGACTGCATATGTTGTAACTAGCTAAAAGTAGCATCCCTTTTAATGAGCCTGGGAAGTGGCACCTCCTTATCCAAGCCGGCTACTCGACAATCGCAACACCTTAAAAAATAATAAAGAACAAATTCAAACTCGAGGACACATAAACATCCATGCTCTATACATTTTAGCGGAGCAGCTTAGATGGCTGCGAAAGCTTAATGATGATGTTGACAGTGTCCATCTTTTTACCCCCCTTCCTTGTTTTCTCTCTAAATGTTGCCACGCACAAGTTGACCTCCATGTAAGCACCACAGAAGACAGAAATGAATCATAGTGGTGCTTATTAGAGAGCTGTATATTTATCAGACTATAAGAGGTAAGCTCTCTAGGGTGATGCTAATGCATATGAGTCACAAGCATCTGTTAACAGCTGAACATTTTTGCACTGTAAAGCACTTTCATAACACACCAACTACAGGGCATTGTTTTGACCACATGCAGACTTTTGTAAGCTAATTGGCAACTCGCGTCGGTGAGCCGTACCTTATAATTTTAGACAAATTGGGTCATTTTCTTTCTTACGATCCCTACTTGCGAATGTTGTAATTTGACTGTGCAGCGCAAAGATTGAAACTGTATGCAAATGTATTGACATTTGAACAATTAAAGAGGCGGTTTTGATTTGCGTGGGTGTTAACTGCAGCACTGGGGGCTTTTATACAGTAGTATTTTGCAGTGCGGGATAAAATAAAAGATTTCCAAGGCTCATCTGTGTCCCATCCTGGAAATGTCACAGCTTGTTTTTACCCACTTTGGGTATAAAAGGCTTTGGAGATGCTTACGCGGTGGTTTGAGGCCACATATCAGAGCTTGGCATGAATACATTCTCCACAGAAATGGGTGCATAATGAGTTCTCTTTGGGAATACCTCATTCAAATCCATGTAATCATCTCACTTAAAAAATGCAACAAAGGAATGTGCCTTTTGCATTGGCTGCTATATGCAAGAAGGGAAACATGCAAGGAGCAAAACCACTTTATTATATTGACGTTGGTCAAAGCCACGAGAGGGACTTGCTGACCCATATAGCGTCCACTTCCAGTGGAGCTGATTGTTGAATCGGAGCCCATCCACTCCCACATAATCCTACAAGAGATGATCTTGTCTTTACACGAGCAATGCTATTGGACTTGACAAGAATCCAAATGTCTGTCGCATAAAGCCTCAGCATCACTTTGATGCTTAGCGTTCCATGACGGATCAAATCAAGTGGCTGAGTTGTTTGTGCATTGAGAAATGGCAATAGAGCAGAAAGTGCAGTAAAAGTAAAGTTTTGGTCTTGCCCCTACCAATTCCATCAGCTTCTATTCATTCTCTGAGATTCCCTTTAAAAGTAGAACGACCTGCAGATATTAGTCAAAAGTTTAACACAGCCCTATAAATACTGAAAGCGTGGAACTATTTTGCATGTTGGATTCTTAGGGCTAAAACACTGTGCACCATATGGTGATTCAACAAATAGAAAAAGTAAGAAACTATTACTTTGCTGCTTAAATCCTCTTGTTACACGGTAAGTAACTACTGGATGTTTGTCTGACTGATAATGGGCCAAACTCATCATTCAGCAGCAGAATTTTGCAAGTTTGGGCCAGTTACTGCTACACTCATACACAAACACACCTTTGTGCGTGTGCATGTAGTCTAGGCTTTAGTGCATGAGAATGTTCTTTTAGTTTCCTTCTTTTTTCTTTGTCGCTGCTGCTAAAAACGTATAGGTTCAACTTTTAACACCACAAAAGCATTCTGATGGCTTGTTTCAGTGGCCAGTGATGCAGCCACTGAAACGAGCATAAAGATATCAAAGAGAGGGCGTCCTGTGACAGCCAGAAAAAATTGCCATCATTTATGTGTCAACATCAGCCATGTGGGAGGACAAGTTTATTGACATCTTGATGATCATCCTGGACCATTCTCCCTTGCTCTCATCGACTGCAACTCAACATACATTAGTCAGCAACAGGGCCAGGCTCATGTCTCATTTGTCAAGGGGAGAGAACTGAGTCCTTGTAGACATTAAAATAAAGATGAGAGAATAAGGAAACCCTAAGGAGAAGGAAATGCAGGATGTCAGAGACTGTATATTTCTTAACGTACTAGACAGGAAGTGAAGTGGGCTCTTTTTGATGCTTGAGAGGTATCTGTGTGAATAAACAAGCTAGCACAGTGTGATTTAAGACACACAGACAACTGGAGTGTATTCTTATATCAGGGCAGATCCTTTTAAAGCCTCTTATTTTGCTATCGGTGATCAGTGTCCATTTAACAAATGAAAAAGTTGATTGAGCATGCAGTGTGTGTATAAACAGCTTAATACGGGAAGCCATATCAGTTAATCTGGAAAGACAATGCTGACTGCTTCATAGTCAGTTTGCTGGTTATAAACACATAATGCACTAATTGATTCTCATTTGTTAGGAGAAAAAAATAACACGACCGCTTTTACAGTGACTGTCGGGAAATTTAAGGGAATGGCCCAAAACCAGCTTATTTTTGATTTCTTCAAATGAGTACGTGAATGTATGTTCAGGCATGACTAAAATAAGGTAACGGATTCTGACTGCAGAATACGCCTCAATTGTTCAAAATTTGTAGGTAAAACTCGATATATTGATAAAGTGGAAGAACTTCACGCAAGTTATAAAGATCATTTTTTAATTTTATTTGGCCAGTGAACCCTGTGCATTTTACCTCAGACCTGGTTTGCATTGCCTAGGCTGATGCTGTTCCACTTGCTGAACCCAGTCTAGCAGCCCTAGGCCGTGCCCTATCAATACCAAAGTGGACGAGCCAACGCATTAATAAATATTGAGCTCTTGGATAATCTGTGAAAAAGTTGCTTGACCTCTGTGGCTCATCATTAACTATGCTGAGCATTACGTGGACTTAGGATTCTGGGTGTGGAGGGATTAAGATAATTACCGTTATTATATTCTCAGCGTAAGGACGATTGCAAGCTTTGGCTGGTCTCCGCTCAGCTCTTGACAGCTAAATTAAAAACACATGCTGCCGATGTGACCCTGGATGATTGATCCGTCTCTTTTTTGTCTGCATCTCTTTCTGTCTTAAGGAGAACCTTGAATCCTTACACTTCAGCTAGAGACTGTAAAATGAAGTGGGGGGGTTCTCTCGCTTTTTTTCACTTTTTAATGGCCAACAGAGATTTCAAGTTTCAGCATCACTGGGGGAATTATCTAACCTTGCCCCAGGCCAGACTTTGCACCTGTCCAGACATGTATGTTTCCAGAGGTGAGAGTATCTCTCTCTCTTCCTGTCTTACTCACTCTCAAAAAAAAAAAGGAAAGGAATATGCTAGCAGGGGTCCCTGGAGCCTTAGCACCAGGGACTCAGGGAACGCCCGGATGGTAAACCTCCCAAATCCCCATGATACTGATCCCTTATGATATGGTAACTGGCTTCGAGGTGTTGTTTACC
Source organism: Maylandia zebra (assembly GCF_041146795.1). Taxonomy (NCBI): domain Eukaryota; kingdom Metazoa; phylum Chordata; class Actinopteri; order Cichliformes; family Cichlidae; genus Maylandia; species Maylandia zebra. The sequence goes on along the minus strand of NC_135181.1, from coordinate 40,002,069 downwards.
ACAGAGCCCCGCTCACTTCAATGCTTTCCTACACTCCAAAGCTTCCCATAACATATCTAGCACATATTAGATTCTAAATTAAAAATCAGTCAGCTGTGACACTTGATACATAGATGGGGATAGCAGAGGAATATAAAAGTGCACTTGACAGGAACTAAAATCACAATCTCAGCAATGCAATTTAACACTATTGTCTGCAGGAGAAATGATCGGGGCGACGGTTTCTTACCATGTGCCGGATCAGGCAGGCCAAACTCCAAGTTGTACCTCAGGATGTAAAAGTTATTCCACACATAGAGCTGGTTATCTCGCGGATTATAATCCACAGCTGCAATGTACTGGTACTGGTTGGGAAAGTGGATATCAACGTATTCCCCACGGTTCTGTTTGGTATTGTAAATATAATCAATCAGGCTCTTGCTGACTTCACTTTCATTGTCTTCGTAGGTGGAGCGGACCACATAGAGTACTCCACAGACCATGAAGGCATTGGAGGCTGAGCGCTTGTCATAGGTCGTTTCCCAGGTAGCTTCAAATCGTAGCGTGTAGGGGTTCAGCTGGCTGATCACCATCATACCATTGTTCTGCTCTGTGGCATAAATCACCCACAGCCCGTTCTCATCCACCGCCAGGTCAATGTCTGTTTTTCCTCCCCACTTGTAGGGCGACGTGTCGTGGTAGTTGGCGTTGTTGATGATCGCCTCACCGCTTTTGATTCGAGTCCGCAGGTCAAACTTCACGATGTTTCGGGTACGCTCCTTGTTGAAAAACACCGCCCCGTCGTAGACCACAAATCCAGTCCCATCCACCCGGTGCGGCAGCTTGTAGGTGATGGTTTGACGGGCATTTTGAAAGTCATCCAAGGAGGAGTACTCGATTAGAGTGTCTGTTCGGTACGGAGTCCAAGGCATGAAGTAGATTTTGTCGCCGGCTTGCAGTGGGTCTTTGCACCAGGCTCCAGCTTGCTGCTCCGCTTCAAATATAAAGGAAGGTTCACCGACAGCTTTCAGAGTCCCAGGACAAAGAAAAACTAGCAATGGAGAAAGAGTAGAATGAGAAGCAGAAAGGTTAAAATGTGAAAAGCATATACATATATATATACACGCTTAAATAGCCGATTTAATAGCTAATTTCTTCATTTTGTTTTACAGGTTGTCCAATAAGAGTGGGGACAAACACATATCAACGAGTGGCCAAAACACAACTAACATCTATAGCCAATATGAGGACGTTTTGTGCATAGAAAGAAAAAATACAAAGAAATAGAAAAGTTATTAAGCATAATGTTTAAATATGTAGTAGTCGGAAACGAAAAGAAGACTGGCCTCATAGACATTAACTGTTGAGTAAAACACAAATGAGGGGAAAACATAACAGAAACAAAACTTAACATAACAATTGGTCCTGTAAATAAAAGTATGCAGCCAACTAAAGTCACTTGGCAACAGACGGGAGAGGTTATGACAGAGCAGGAGTCAACGGAGTCTGCAAAATGTGTATACTCTGATGTCTCAGTTACACCACCTATTCTAATGGTATATACCTGAGAGGCTCGTCATTACGAAGTGGTGCAAATATCACAATCATTCAAATTGAAAAGTAATAAAAAATGTTTGGTTTCTTTTCTTTGAAAGGGTCTCTTGAGGTGTTTTTGGTTGTTGTCTGAGGTAAAGGAGGCATAAGAATCAACGGAGAAAAGAGCAGCAAGTGGTCTGGTGAGAATAATGGGGAAAACAGTGAGAAGGGTAGGGATCTTGAAGAGAAAAGGGACAGTTGATAGCAAAAGCTTGAAAAGAAGGCCAGGAAACACTGTTACCATGGCATGCTATGGAAAAGGGTTTAGAAGCCAAGCAATATGAGATTCTGCTGAGTAGCAAAGCACCCAGGGAGAATGAGAAGAGGACGCCCCTATGGACTGCAGCCAATATTCCCCCATTTACATCTTTTGGCTGCTTGTGTACCGTCTTTATATGGCCAGCTTTACTTCCCTTGTAGCACTACACTGGCTGCTAACGTTACAGTTGGGGGGTGCGGAGGTTCTGACGATAACGTCTGCAATGGGTTTCTAGAGGCCACCATCGGAAAATAGGTAACTGACAACTAGATGCCACAAAACAAGGAGCTAGGGTTTGGGTCGTGTCTGTTATTTACCTTTTTGCTCCACTTCTATTTTAAGCGTTGGAAGAGAGAATGAAAGGGGTGCAAGGGAAAAAAACAGATTAATATGAATTAAGTGTCATCGCCACGATTACATATGCAGAAACACGTTATGAGACATGGAACAAGACGGGTACACCTATTAGAAACAGGAAAGTTGTGAGAAAGATGACACACAGACGTCAAAGTCCTGTCTCAGAAAAAGGGTTAGATTAGAGCACCAAAAACTGTGTGGTCACATTTGGCGTCATGACTAATTGTCAAAGTAGTTTTGTAGCAAAGTGGTGGGTGGATTTTTTTTTTCATTGGCAAGTGAGAAAATTGTTATTAACATACGTTCAGTTTTATATCCACGACTCTAACCATTTCAGAAAAATCTCTCTTTAGTTAGAAATATGGTAAAAATTTGCATAAAGTAAAAGTCACATTTTTGTCTCTCAAAGAAACTGAAACCCTGTCTTACAGTTGGACAGATCACACGATACTTTCTAGAGTGTGACTTTTCATTCCCTTAAATCCACTCACCACCAAAACTCAATCAAGATTAATTATTTCCTTTTTCTAAGTGGAAAGTTGTACAAATACACTGCTCAAAAAAAGGTAAAATTTAGGGAGCAATCCATTTCACCTGCTTTGGTGCAATGAAAGCTACAACAGGCACACCGGAGAGGCAACAACATGACAACAGTTTAGCAGGTGGTGGCCACAGACCATTACTCTCCATGTCCTTCCTGCACCACGTTTCTCTGCTTTTGCTTTTTGCTAGCGTCCTTGTCAACACTGTTATCACGAGACGCTCCATGCAGCACATTCAGGTTCCTGTAGGAGCGTATGTTATGAGAACTGGACAGGGCCTCCCCAATCCCAGCCCTACAAAATGACCCCAGTAGGCTATTAATACGAATACCAAACGGTCACACGCCATGAAGACGGGACTAGGGGCTGACGTCCTTTGGTGTGGCCTTTAGCACAGTGCAGCTTGATTGGCATTCACCAGTGAACATCAGAATTGGCGTGTTCTCCGCTGACACGCCATGAGAGCAGCTTCACACTGAGTACAAGTGACAGACGTGAAAGAATCTGGAGATGCCTTGGTCAGTGTTATGCTGCCTGCAGTAGCACTGAGCATGAGTGCTTAGCAGTGGGTCAGTGATGGACTGGGGAGGCATATCCTTGGACAGCTGCACAGACCTCCACATGCTAAACAGCTGATCACTGTTAGGTACCAGGATGAAATCCTCAGACCCACTGTCAGACCTTATGCTGTTGCTGTGGGTTCTTCTAGTGTATAGGTAATTCCTGGACAGAGGCATCGATGCCATTGACTGGCCTTCATTTCCCCAGACCTGAATCCAACTGAGAACCTCTGGGAGCACCCAGACTGTCTCGGATGTCACTGATGAAATGATCCAGGTCTAGAAGGAGATCTGCCAGGTCACCGTCTGCTATCTCACCCAGAGCCACACTATGACACCAGTTGAAGCAGCCTCTAATTTCAATTTTAAACTTTGATTGGTGGTATAATTTTGAACCTTGCCTGCAAAGGGTTTATGAATTACACATTTTATATCAAAAAAGCTTTCCTATGTGTGATTTAAGTGGGGGGTTTTTGAGCAGTGTAGTTGATTACATCGTGTTATTCAATTAAAGCAGGTTTTAATATAATAAAGATCCAATTTCAATTTTGTGGGAAAAATACAATGCAAAAGTCTCCATGTAACATTTTTTATCATTATTTTCACTTTTAAAAAGATGAAGCCATGCACAAATAAGTTCATTGCAGACCAAGGGAGCAGGTAATCACTGTAAATTGTTGGAGCAAAATGCATGAATATACCTCTCGTGCACTCACTGTGGAAAAATGTATTTAATTTTATGTTCCATAAGAGCGTGCGCAATCTGAATAGATGTTTTTGTGTCCATATGAGTCTGCTATAAATTAGCCATCATGAGCGCATTCAAACAAGGCACTCTGAATGCACTTGTGCTAATAAGCATTATTCAGTCCATTAAACTGAGATGTCAATAGCCGATAAAACATTTCACATTTCACTAAAACTTAAAAAAAAAAAAAAGAATTCCATATGCATTGCAAGTGAGTGGCTTCTAATTCTGAACTGCAACAATACAATAATGGAAAATATATATATAGAGAGAGAGCAGTATATAAGCAAGGTACATCTAAAGCCTAGATCAGACTGGACAATTCAAGACAGTACAGCAGTAATCTGTTTGTGTTGAATGTACACTGTTTAAGAGGTAACAGTGTTACAGAAAGGGAAATCCAGTCAGTGGTATTTGTACATGAACGAGAGAAAAACTGTGAGTGAGATATCAAAACAATTCTGTCACTCTGCCCTTAAAAGGCAAAAACCTGATTTAAATTTGGCTGATCTGAAATTCAAGGTAAAGAAAATTAGATTTTATTTTAACTGCTTCTTCACATCATGAGCTGTGACCAAGAGACCGAGCAGCTTATAGTGTTCGAGCACACGGTTTCAGTGTCGTTTTGTTTTTTTAAATTGTGTTTTGGACCTTAATTTATCCTCCAAGATCAAACTTCAAATTCAGCGCTCACTATTATGTCCTAATGTGTCAAGTAGTTAGAATGAGACCTCAAAACTTCAGCGAGAACAATGAGAAAACCTTGAAGTGGAAATCAGCAAAAATTTAAATTAGGTGTGTCTTTGGCTTTTTTGGGTGGAGTTAAGGAACCTGGTATTTATCAAATGGTACTCTTATTTAAGTGAGTTTTATTTCTTTTAATTTGAACTTTTATGAAGCGTCAACAACAAAGTAATATCTATGTGCGGAGTGTTTGAAGTGCACTCGTACTTTACTTCACTGATTCAACGATTATTTCTGCACACCTCTGATCTTGTGCCCTTCAGTCTACATTCCTATGTGTTTGTGACTGTCTGTTTTTCACAAAAAGCGTTAACGTGATCATACATTTTTATCCGAGGCCTGCAACACTCCTTTTGTATACATGTTCACATTAAAATTTGAATCCGTCACAAACTGTTGAGTCTGATCTTGGCTTCTGTGGCAAAAAAGAAAAGAAAATCTATGAAGCTCAAAAGGATCCACAAATGAATGCACTCCATTCTGCAGAAGAAATTCAAGTGTGCTGCACCTAACTAAGAGATCTCACATGGATAGGAATCAAACAAACTAACAACAGTTCTCAGAAGCTGCCTCAGCCACACAAAATAGAAGAGGTGAGAAGCAGACGGAGAGACACGGGTGAAGGAAATCTGGAAAGAAAGGGAGAACACATGACCGAAGACCTGATGATGTAAGTAGAAATGTAAAAATAGAAACAGCAATCAGTGTGATCAGAAATCGTTCAGTGGATGAAGAGAGTGAGTCAGATACCCAGGAGGTTTCCTGCAGATTGCACAGGGGAAGGGAAGAAATTAAGTCAGTTTATATACAGCAACATTACAACAAGCATGAGACACATTCGAATCCACATTTAACCCAGGAAACTACATTCTTTTCTTTTCTAGGGAATTCTTGCTTTTTAAGAAGTACTTGTAATTAAATAACCCCGGTTAATAATCTGGCTTTCTATTATTTTGTGAACACATGTCTGCTGTCAACTCAGTTAGGTATCCTGGTGTTGAATTGAAGCATTAAATTAAATATACTCAAGAAAAAGGAAGGGGTGGGAGGTGTGAGGGGGCTAAACAAAGCCATCAAAGAGGACTCGATGCTCATGCTGTATTTTTTATCCTATTTTTCCTGTTCTGGCCAACACTGTCACTCGGAGCTGAGGGGTTTACCTGTACTAACAGGTGATGAAAATGAAAATATTAGCAATGAGGCCTGCTTATGCCAACTGGCACGACTCTGCAGTTTTACAAGTAAGAATAGAGAAGGAATCATCCTCTTTTTTTCCCACCGATTCGAAATTGCTTGCATAGAACAATCTTAATAAAGAAACATCGAGGCTTTTATGTTGCCTGATTCAAGCAATTACTGGAGCCAATTCAAAGGGTGACTCAGTGCCAGGTGAAGACAAAATTTACATCCTTGGCTGGAATATGAAGCTAATGCTACTAATGAGGGCAGTTCATGACAAGAACCAAATTATAAAGCCAAAGGAGGAAAATGGTTGGAATGTAGGTAAGTCATTGCACACGCTGCTTGCACAGAAGTGTAATTATGCAAAGACTTGGAAAATAGACCGAATGGATTAAATACATTCAGCTGGTGAGAAAAAAAACAACATTTTAAGTCTTCTGTTGTGTAACTGCTACTTGTGTTTCTTGGGGACAGTGAGATTTTGAGGGGTGGTAGTTACCGGGCTAAACGAGGACACTGTCTTTGGTCCCCTTGCTGATCAGCTTAATGGGGATTTCAAGTGTTCTTTTGAAAAACATCTACTCAAGTCTGCAAATCCGGGGGTTCCTAAGCTTCTGGACTGCTGAAATGTTGTTAATCATGAACCTTTCTATTTGGCATATGATCTATTCAATCTGCATTAGTCTGACTCTACAAAATGAGATGCATGGATTAATATTATTTTTTTGCTGACGGCTGAGGAGACAGAGGATTGGTTACAGGAGAACAACAAAACAGGCAACTTTCCTATAAATCAAAGTCTATCACTGTTTACAGTAGGGGTTGAATAGGAAAGGCTGGACTGGGCTTGTGTGGACTGAATCAGACTGGGAGAACACTATACACTTACCAGGGCAGTTGCGATAGGATACATTCTGTGTTCTTGGTCCTATTCTGGTTGGGCATGGACCTTGAGAAGCAAAAAGATGGGGCTACAGACATGCATGTTTGAAACTGTTTAGAGTGAGGACTTGTTTTTATTTTCATTGGTTAGACAGACTTTTCTAGGGCTGAGAGTCCTTGGTCAGAAGTTTATTTTTCACCACCACACTAGCAGCCTAGACTGTTTCCTCTGCGAGATGTGAAGGCAAAAGACAATCATAACAGCGGGTGGACACGAGTGCACCTTGAGGTTAATCCTACTATTAAAGTTTGCGGCATCACAGCAAGACGTAGAATCAATACGTTGCTTGACTATAAGGTGAGCTCCCCCTAGCCTCTCTAACCCCCCCAAAAAAGAAAGAAGGTAGCAGTTGAGTGCAGTCTGAGGTAGGACCTCCAGGATTCGTCTTTCCTCAGTAAGTTGGACTCGAATGCCCATTACTGCTTATTCCATGTTTAATTACAGGTCCTCAAAGCCTCAGAGAGGTTAACCTTTAAGTTGTAATGAGTTTCACCATCTAATGATGTTCACTAATGCATTCCAATTCAACACTAAGGGGAACAGCTTAAGCAGGTTTACTGGTAATGAGCAGCGTTGAACAGATGTGTTAAGGAGAAACAGAATACAGGTGTTTTATTTCTACTTCTATTTCATTTCTGTTTTGAGCTGAATCAAGACTGCAACACATCCAAAGACATCAGAGTGCAAAATACTCATTTGGATCTACAAGAGCTGCCAAATACTATTGTCCCATCACCCCGACTCTAATTATTTCAGTTCCACCTGATTAGTGATTCTGGCAATTCATCTAAATCTTTGTCATTAATCAGTTTGTAAAGGTTACACGGGGGAATTTCCTTCACGAATTGCAAATGAACATGGCAGCTTAAAGGACAAAGGAGAATTTTAATACAAAGGGCAATCTAAAGATTGTTTGGAAGCTGAATGGCAATGAATATTTTAACACCAGAGGAACAGACAAAATGTTAACGCTATCTCTTTACATGAAATATTAGCTTGTTGACTTATGAGTGGAGCTATTTTGTTCTGTTACATAATGAAACATCTGCTAACATATTTCAACACCTGTTGTGCGAATGTATATTAAGCCATCAAGGTGAGCTGTGCTTATGCCTGATAGACTTCTCTGTACAAGACTTGAGTAATGAAACACTGTCTTGCTATTAAGGAGAGTCAGCATGACTTCCTCTGCCCTCCCTCTAGTCTGCTACCTCATAACCAGGCTTGTCGATCTGCTGGAAACACAGTGAGCACATCAATAATAAGGGCCGTGTGGAAGAGGACCAAAGGGTTTTACAGGTCATATTTCATGAAAAGTTCACAGTGACACAGATGGAAGAAGAGAAGGAGAAATAGGGTGTTGGAAGGTGTTGCAGACAAAGAAAGGAGACTGTCTGGAAGAAATGGGACAGAATATGGTACAACAGGAGGAGAGACAGAGGGCAAGGAGGAAGGGGGGAAACGATGGGGAAGGGGTGTCGGGAGAGAGAAAAGGGAGAGTTTACAATTCATGACAGAAGGGCCATACTTACTGTAGGGAACACACTCATACTGGACCTCCAGGTATTTGTAGGTCCCTGGGCAGGGGTCGGGGAAGACATCTGAACCCGTGATTACAATGCACTGGGTCCGATTGTTGCATCTGACGAGAGAAAACACAGGAAAGAAACATTCACTGCTTTGTTCAAATTCATCCAGTCTCAAGCAAACTCGGCAACTGAAGGAAATCCCAGAAAGTTGACTGTGTTCATCTGGATGTAGTGTTCTCAGTTTGACAGGGACAGAATCAGCTGTCTGGGATTTCCTTCCCTGGGTGATTAAGCGTGTATCGAGACAAACCGAAGGACATAAAAGCATAAATATTAAAGCGCTGTGTGCCGGTTCTTTTCAACGGCTCTTAACTCATGTTCAGGCTGGGAAATATTCAAATTCTATCAACAAAGAAATAAAAAGAGTAACGCTCAGCAAGATGTAGCCATGCTATTGAATCTGCGAGCACTAAAGATATGACCAGTTCCAGTGCTTTTCACTCTGTACATGCCTGTTGGATCTTTGCCATCAGGTTCATATAAAAGAGGTCTTTTGTGTTGTATTTCTTTTAGATAGTGGATAATCTGTCTGAATGTGTATATGTCAAGGAAAAATCCAGAAGCCTCTCTTATATTTTTAGTCCCTTAACATAACACAGCATCACCTGTCTGGTAAAAAGCTGGTCAGCACTGAACTAAATACAGAGTTCCCCTTCGGACTCAGTACAACACATACAGTGTGAGATATCATGCCCCGCATCACATGTCCTGGTTGAAGACATCTCTCTTTGCAGCTTTAAGGCAGATGACCTATGATAACACACGCGAGGCCCCGTCTGCACATGCACACCTTTTTATAAACACCTCTAGCTAGCGACAGCTTGTTAGCCGTGCTGTCTGCCAACTTGAAGTCATCTGAACTCCTCTGTTGTTGTTAATAGAGTGCAGTTTGGAGGGAGTTGTCATCATGCTTAAATTCAAACTAACTTCTGCATGTGTTGTGGTTTGTTAAATGTCAAGCTGCTTGCATGCAGTTGAAACTTTGTGGGAGGAAAAAAAAAAGCAACAAATTATTCTAACACTGTCAGATGCAGCCAAAAAAAATGTAAAAACTAAACGGTGGGTAAATAAAATTAACAATACAATGATCAACTTTACAGTCCTTGCATTGCATCGCTGGTATGTGTCAAAGTCAATATCCATGACACACACCAGCAATGCAATGCACGGACTGACTTTGACACGTACCAGACATAAGACGTTGTTAGGATGTCACCATAGCAACAGAACTCCCTTAGAAAAAATGTGCTAAATCACACCGTAAAATTGCTCCGTCGCAGCTCGAGGAACATGACAACGACCCTCGGGGATCATTGGACCACAGAAGTCCCCGGTAACGGGGAACATGCTTACTTAATAACAACTGTTTTTTGATTGGATTCATCTTGTCTAATTACCTAATATGTGTCTGTCAGGTTTAAATAGCTGTGGGTGTTTTGTGAACGGATCCCAAATGCTATCATTTTGCTGTAAAGCATATTTACCTATGGGTATAAATAAAGTCACCTTGAATGCTCAGTAATGGCTCTGGGAACATGACCCATGGGAGCAGCACTGCCTTCATATCCTCCAGACCCCAATCCAGTGCACCACAACAAGCCCAATCCAAGGACGTCCCATTCTAGAACCCCCGGGATCCTAAGACCCGGATCCCGCAGGGTAGCCCTGTGATTCCATTTTGTTTTGTTAGCAGAAGAGGGAACCGCACATTATGTGGCACTAGTTTTAATGTTGCAGCTGACTGTGGCTCACTGTAAATACAGTACTGGACTACTGCACAGGAACCTCATGTGATCTTTACCCCCACACTGGTCTTTGGTGGGGTGAGTTTTGCACAGGATAAACAGTCTCTGTGTGTTTCACTCAAATGTCCTGACTTATTGATTGAGCTTCCTCTGAATGGGCCTACATGCTGAGTAGCTTTATGAGGCACCCAAAATGCCATCAAAGGTCTCATTAATAATAACTGCAGCATCTGAAATTGCAGATCCCACAAGACCAGACAATATGAAATGTGTCATTTCTTAAAAATAAGAATAATAATATTAGATATCTTGTTTATAATTTCAACAGCCCTTACAGTAGTGTCAGAAGTACATTTCAGTCACTGCCTTTAACATCTGGAGAGGATCTTCTGAGGTTCAGGGAGTTGTAGGAGACCACCATCTCGCTACACTGAAATCATGATAATGACATCAATACCCTGAGCTAGCCGTCTTTGCTTCCAAGGGGACTTGAAATTCTATTGGCAATGTGAGGAGCCGGATCGATAACCCTGTTCTGCTGATTTAGCAGAGACCAGAGATAATATTTGTTTCTTCTTATCACAGACCAGTGCGCCCATTTACAGCAGATCATTGGAAAATGTATTACTGGTTGCACTGTATTGTGCTTTGGGTTTTGCTTTTGTTTTGGGCTGGAGACGTAATCGCTGCTCTGTGTCCAAATGTTATTAATATATTATTAGGTATCTCAGTGGAACAGAGTTGGTTCCTGTTGAGGGGCACAGTGATGAATTGACGTAGGGGCTGGACACTGGTGCCGCTTTAGTTTTTGCTTAAAAACAAACCTACAGAGTTTTAGCTGAGTATCAGGAATGCATGCAGGGCGCTGGGACTGAGATTTACAACACACAACTGTGTCCAGAACAAAGTCGGAACAACAGAAGGGAACATAATTAGACATCGCTCATTCATGTTCCTCTGCATTTCTACAAATCATGCTGACTGAAAGAGTTCATAAATGTTCATAAATGTTTTTGATAGAGAACACCTTCTTATTTTGACTGAGAAGCACAAATGGGGGTTTTTTTTCCTTCTTTTTCCTTTTGGCAATTTTAATACAGCACATTTTATTACAGAGCAAATTAGCATAAACACACATTTGTTTCCACATCTGTGTGCATCTGTGTTTAGTGCAGATTTCAAGGGGCATTTCACTTTATTAATGACCTCCGTGAGTGATAACAGATGAAAATATCAGCATATTATAGTTGTATTTATGGAAATGAATGACTGTTTTGAAATTAAAACATGCACTTCATGCTGGGACCATAATACGCTGCTTGTTTTTGTGGCTAATATTTCTCGAGTCTGTAGCAGTTTCCATATATTATATGGTCACTTTGATGATTGTTTTTCCTTTGCTCATGCATAAGCATCTCATGCAGGAGCAATATAAATCACCGTGCTTTATCTATCAGATACCAACGAGACTGGGAAATGAATGCATACTTTATGTTACGGGTATGAAAAAGAATTAATTCAAAAATAAAATTTGTGACACTAATGAGACACCGGCCTGCCATCATCACTCAGGCAAATGCGTGAAACGACAGGACATAAACACAAAAAATTCTCATATTTCTCATGAAACAATGTTGACATAAGTGTTGATGGCTCTTTCTGATATATTGCCCTAATTTTAGAGCAGCGGAGCAGGGGGCTCCCTCGTCTGTGGGATTGTGTGACTGTGATGCCTGTCTCCTCAGTGAAACCTCAGGCATCCCCTGAGACCAATTGAGAAAAAAAAAACCCTAATGACTTGTGCTGTGCGTAGTTCTAACCCTCATTTTGAGAGAGAGCACGTAATAGAAATTCCTCCCATAAAAAAGTTCAGCATTTTGGATTTGGTAGGGCGCAGGTCTCAAAGTGCACACTAATTAAATGCATGTACAGTATGATCTTTTACTACTCTTAGGCTATATAGTAATTAATCATGTACATAATGATTATTAAGTCAAAGGAAGCATTCCTCCGCTTTCTTTGAGATTTTGAAACTTTCTATGACTATCTTGATTGCTCAGCAGGATTTCACTGAAGCAAAAGTGAAGAGACTACCAATTTATGTTTTAGCTTTTAAAAAGACTTAAAGAAGTTAATAGTAAATATACTATTTCGGAGGCAAAATTATAATTATTATTATTACTCATTTTTGGGGGTTGTTTGTTCCTGCTGTGCCTATACAGACGAGTGTATGTGATGCAGTCATATTTTAGGAAACTTTTACATCAAACATAGGTTGGCTGAGAATAAGTAAGTACATAATTAAATTAGTAAGTAAGTAATTAGTAAATAATACATTTCAAAGTGTATAAAAGACTGAAGAGATAAAAAGTCTTAGAGGTCACAGACTCCAATAAAAACTAGCTCTTTCTCTTCCTCTTCAGGGTGTTGCTCACAGATACTTTGAATGGGAAAATATCTAGAATATATACACATATATCTAAATTTGTTCCAGAATGAATGAATGAATACATTTCAAAGCAAAGCCAAGTCTGAAGAGATAAAAGAAGTAGAGGTCAGAAGCTTAAATCAAAAGGTTATATCTTTCTCTACTTATTTGTGCTATTTTCTTACAAATAATTTGAATTTGAAAATGTCTCGAAAATATGTATTTAAATTAGTCTCAGAATGTAAAATCAGATCACCAATTTTCTTGACGTAAAACTAAAGCGACTGCAGGAGAGAGCATGATTCTGCTTTGATTGCCTCCATTTCTCCCACCGGCCTTTTAATCACACTGAAGTGTTCCAAATGTAATCCCATCACATCTCTGACCTTTTGGGAGAGGCAGACATCAGTACAATTAGAGTGTGCTGCTTGGATTTCATGTAAATCTCTTTTAAATATGAGCTCCGTCTCAGGGCAGTGGGAAAGAACGCAATAAGATACCAACAAGGTGAACTGCTAGTACTCGCTGATACCATGTATCCACCATATTTAACCTTTTGCTATGACATCATAAAGCATGTCAGAGGAATGATGGGCCTTGAGGATAATATGTTCATTTAATAATAAATCATGATAACATACAAAAACAAACATAGTGGGAGGTCTACAGCCTTCTGAAATCCTAACATGCCTGTTTTTTATAACTGTGTTATTTTAATAAACTATGCTTTGTATCATGTCAAGCTTTCAGTTTATACGTTTATATTCCAGTTTTACTTTTATGACAAATATGTGGAAATATACTGCATAATTAGAAATTTGGGGATTTGGTCGTCACACATTTCATCATCAGATTAATCACAACCACAAAATTCAAATTCAAATTCAAATTTTATTTGTCACACACACACAACCATACACAGTATGACATGGGGGTGAAACCACGAGGTAATACCGAAGATAAACCTTTAAATATTTAATAATAATAAAAGAAACTACAAAAAATGTGTATTTAGACTGTGTGTGAGTGAAGAAATTTGCTTTAAAAGAGAGAAAAATAGATGACCGGAGAAAAAGCCCTGAAATGTTGAAATATTTTAATTATATTCAATTTTGAATCAGAACAATTGCAAACTGATTTAAAGGAAAACGAAACTAAATTAAAAACTTTTAAAGCAGTGTAGAAAGTAAATCTTTTATTACCATTTTTGCATGTGTCACATCAAGTGCCGGTCACGTGACTGGTTTATTTTAGACTACCGGTAAGATGTCCCTTAATTGCTTAATCTCAGATCATTTTGCACCCACTTCTCGATTTTCTATCCTTCAACTCACTGAAAGCCAAAGCAGCTATTTGTAATTCATAATAAAAAAAATAAAAAAATACAGTAGCACCAGCAGCAGTAGCAAAACAATCGCTGTGTAACTGGAGGAGAAAAGCGACATGAGTGAGGGGAGCACATTACAGAAAAAGGCACAATCTACTTCCTGGTGCTCCCAGTTTGAATTTCAATCAAATTAGCATCTCTTAAACTCAAAGTGACCCGTCTAGCTCCATTTCATCTGAAATGCTGATGAGGTTCATGGCACAATTATCAAGGCAGACATCTCTCTCAAGAGGCAAGCCTGTTGATAGCAGACAGGCCATTGAAAAATTAAATCATTTCCAAGGCCAGAGAATAGCAGCAAAGGGAAAAAAATCTGGTGCGAACAGGACACAACACACACACACACACACACACACACACACACACACACACACACACACACACACACACACACACACACACACACACACACGTGTGTACAGTATAGTCTTTATAAGTATAACCAGCTCCAGTATCAGTATATATAGACCAGTTTATAAGGGGGTGGCCCAATAATGCTGCAGGAAATAGGTTGTTAGAAATTAACCATTAGCATCGCTTTCAACTCACAATCCAGCCCAATATCCGGGTGAGACATCCCAGAAACTTATAATTACTGTCATATGCTTGTGCCATATTTATGGAGCTCACCCGGGAGATTCCAGGCTCTTAAAGAGTCAGGGGGAAGGCTGTCTGACTCACATCCATCCATCTATTGATTTTTAAACCAGAAAAGGTATATCGCCATGCCACTCAAGTCAATAGAAATACTACGGTGACATTCTGCTGGTCAAAATGTGACCTTTACAAGATGACACGACGCGAAGCTAGAACACCCAAGTACAAAGACAACAATTCAGGAAAGCTTCAGAAACAACAATATGAATGTTCTCCTTTGGCCAAATATGAGATCTCAGTGCAGCTCTGACTTCTAGTAAATGAAAGGAATTTAACTGTGTTCATTCTCAAGCTTGATCAGTTTTGTAAAGAAGAGATGGGAACTCAAAGCTTTACTAAAAAGGAAAAGCTGCTGCTTCTTTTGTCGTTGAATTTCAAACTGATACCCAGGAAAATAATATATTTTTAATATAACAGGGGATCATATTTTATATATATAAAAATTACAAACAATATAAAAGAATATTTCTGTGACAAAACTGTTTTTAAGTTCTCTGACATCGTGCAAAAAAAAAAAATTCCAGTTAATATAACTGGAAGTATGACTGTGTGACCAATACTTTAAGATTTTGTTTGCAGAGCAAAATCACAAAAAAACTTCAACATTTTTAGATTTTCTGAGGTAGCGTTGGGCTTCTGGTGACTTCTGTTATTGATCGAATGCAGTCGGTAAGGTAGGCTGCTTCTGTTTCTGTCTAGTTTTAATAGACTTTTTTCAGCTCCAACCTTCAGAAGGATGATTGTACTTTTTACACACAAATAATTGTGTCATCCCGTCATACTGATATAATTTGCTACCCACTCCCAACACTAATGTTATCATTTTAATATTAGCCATAGTTACGATCCACCACCTTGATGATAACTTCACAGACCGCTAGTGTGGCTGTTTTTAATGTGTGTGCAGGTCATAACTGTTTAATACTTCGGAGCTTTCCTGGCTGCTTAAAATTCCTCCTAGAGAGTAGTTCAGTGTTTCTGTGTTAATTGTTTTTTTGTTTTTTTACAGAAGTGTTGTGTTAATGATCAAATTTATCTGAAAAACTGGAAACATTTCCAAACTGTAAGAAAATATATCAATTTAAAAACTCTGGTGAATCTAAGTGCATATCATATGTACTTTAGTACTATTAATATCAACAGTAGTAGGCCTCACTTGCTGCATTGCCCAGATTCTCCAATACATACTCCAGACTTCATACGTGGGAAACCAGCGTGCTGCCCCACCCGTCTAACATGATGTGACACGTGTGTTGGTAAATCTATTTCTCTACTTACATTTCATGTAATTCAACACTGGTATTAGCAGTTGTTAGCCTAATGAGGTGACTGTTCCTACCCTTAATTTTTCGAGTGGAGAGCAGTTTCATGCCTCATGAACTTTTGAACATCCCTGTGAAACGTCCAAGCGGAATCTGGATCTTTATGAAATCTTAATCGGCTGCGCTTTAAATAAACACTAACGTCGTACATACAGAGAGGAAGAACAAGGCGCTGTGCTGTCAGGCGGCAACAATGGAGCTCCTCGGAGAGCCTCGCGAGCCGCCCCTGACATTGATATAAATAGTGTAAGTGGCATCATTTGTTCTCCAGAACTGCTTCACATTCATTGACAACAACTTCAAAGATGCAGCTAATTGCATGTTAATGTTTTTACAACATGTTATATTTGTAAAAACCTGCTGCATTTAATGTCATTATGAAATATAACATTTCAAATACACGGTTGTTGACTGGTAATAATAATAATTGTCACGATAATTATTAATTAATAATCAACTCATGCTGTCCCCTAATCCTGCTGATGAATTTAATCTTCTCTGTTAGAGACGTATCTGCACTGATCATTTTCATCAATGATACGCTCTTTAAAAAAAAAAAACCATGATGCACAGACACCAATCATGTTATGTTACAGCAATCAATGACCTTGTTATCTAATACTTACAGTGAGCCTCGTTAGTCAAAGAGAAATCAATAGATGTAAGCTGCTCATATTGTATATCCTTTTTTTTTTGAGATGATCAGTCGAGGTGCTTCACTGTCATGTTTTCTTATTCCTTGAACTGTGATGGAGACTGATGGACAGATTTAGATCAGTAACATCTAAGCACCAGATGGTTGTTGCATGCACAAGTAAACGCACTACAAAATAATATTCAAATGCACCTAAATTACAGTTTTAATTTAGTAGATGTTATCTGTGTGGCGAGAATGTGTTTGTAGTCATTATCATTATCATCAGCGTAGATGAGGAAATGTAATCATTAACAACTAAAATCCTGAAAAGAAAGAAAAAAAAAAACACATCACTGAATATTATTACCAATGAATTAATTATTTCAAACTGTACTGCCATGCAGTTTCACATCTGCTGGGGAGGTGTCCACATGAAAAATTCCTGTACAGATTATCACCCACTTGAGTCGACTAATTGCTTGCAGCTGAATGTTCTAATTGAGCCACAACAGTCCTAAGGCTATTTTCATAAAATCATTGTGCTCATGAATATAATATGCTAGCTAGATATAAAAACAACTTGGAGTGCCAACAGGATCTATCAAACTCAGTGAAGCCTCAATCCAATTCTCCACACTTCGGGGCCACATCAATTTCGGATGTTTAAAAGTGAACACAGTTTTCCACACACGAGTACTAATGTGATTTCCCCCCACACACTTAAATTAGTAGACCAGAGTAATTATGGCAACAAATATTTTTGATTCTCGAATCCCTTTATTGATGTAGGCTGTACAGTAGGAAATACTATTTTCCTGTTTTTTTTCCACATACAGTGTGTGTGCAGGGGAGTGTTCAACAAAGGGACCGTTTTCAGCTGAGCTAGCCTCGGAGTTTAGACTCGGGGAGGAACCGAGGGCTCAGACCTCATGCCAATGAAACAAACACTGCATTCCAAACAGGCAAAACAATCACCACGTTCCTTTTTCCCCATTTGAAGATAATTATTTTTGGCAGCAGGGGCAATCTTTCATGACATTTGCTTCCTATTTCAGTCTATTGCTGTAAATAAACGGGCAGGAGAAAAAGAATGTGTAATTAGTCCCATATGCAGTCTTGGACATTTGTCAAGCTGTCCTTGAATCTATTTTCATGTCGGTGAACTCCTTTTGCTTTTTATGATACTGACTACATAAAAACTCCAATCCACGCTTTCCACTCGTATAAATAATGACTCACTCATCTGTTCTCACATTTCCATGGTGATCTCAAAAGAACTTTATGTGTTTTGTCAGACGTTGTTCTTGTAAAGTACCTGTTTTGTGGATTTTGAACTTGTGTCCCTCGCAGAGACCTCTTTTATGACAGTTCTCTCTCGCTCTCTTTGAACACTACAGCATCGACATCACGGTGCTAAAAACACATTTAAAACAACATCTGAAGTTCAGCCTCTGGCACTCTCAGGATGTGAGGAATGAACCCCAGTCCTACAGACATCAGTGTCTGAACTGGAGACACTGGTAGAGAGCGTTTTTGGGATTTGTTGTCAGCCTCCTGCTGGGTCGGTATTTGTGCTTCAGTTTACTGTTTACTGTTGTGTACGAGCGAGGCTGAGGCCAGCGTAATACATATGGCCACAAGCGGAGAGAAGGCAGCCTGCAGCCTTTCAGGACAGACAATGTGAGTCAGCTATCTGACTTCATCAAATAGGACTTGACAATAACCCCCCTGAATACAAGGGCTCTACTTTTTTATTTCATTATTTTTTTTATTTCCCAAGGCAGCGTGCCAGAGTTGCTGACGCTCTCATACCGTCCAATATCTCTCTCTGTGGCAGTCATATGTCATTCCATCCTGTGCACTTTGGCTCCGATGGCATCCCTGTGTGACAACTGGTCTCGTGTATTAGGTCTCATGTATGCAGCGTTCCTGCTTGAGCCAAGTTTGCAAGTGTGTGTGCGCGTCAGCGAACGTGTCGATAGCTTTGCATCTAATGACAGCTACAGAGATGGTTTCAAGCTTGCATTGTGGTGTTCATTTATTCAACTGTCCATTAGCAACCTTTGTTTCCATGAGAGCGTTGTGAAGGAAACTGAACATTTTTCTATAAATGCAAATAATAACTAAATGAAAATGTGCAAGGCTCACAAAAACATGCTTATTTTTTCAATGTAAAGTTGTATTCATTTGCTTACAGTCTGTGATGAGTAGTATCATCTCATTTTATCTGACTTCTTGGACAGAAATACATTTATGAGCTAAATTCCTTGAGAAATGTCCTTTTATCCCTGGTGACATAACGCGGTCAGAGTTACGTAATAATAAGATGAACTGGAATTACTGACTTGGTCTGCAGTGTTAGCATTGTGACACTGCAAATAATGAATAATCTGCAAAATTGGAATTAAATCTTTTTAGTGTTTGTTGTCTCATAAAAGCCTAAAATTCAGATTGGACTAAAGGCTGAAGTCAGACTGGTAATGAACTCGTCTCACTGTATTGTTGGTGTGTTAGTGTTTGTTATAGCACCTCAGCAAACCTGCAATATGAAAAAAGTGCATATCATTAAAATGCATATGTTATGTGTTTCACGTTGACTTTTTAAAGCCCCGGCTCAAAACAGCTTTGGTGCGTGTTGCCTTTCGTTTCCTTAGAAACATTAACGACTGCCCTCAGATGTTCTCGTGTTCTTCTAGTATTGCAGATAAATGAACAGGAGTGGAGAAACTTCTCTCCCTCATACCACAGCGCTGTTGTTCTTGGAACTGCAAAATAGTTAACACATGACTTTATGCCATTAGACTTTGGCAGTTGGTGGTGAATTGACAAATGCAAAACTTAGTGAGTTGAGTTGTATATTTCATCTTAAAAGTGTCAACCCCAAATTTTGTGGTCTGAATGGAAAACTCAATTCAGATACATGTGCAATAGGGTCAGCTGCAGAAAAATAACTGTATCCATGCACTTTTCATTGAGTGCATTTATTCAATTCTGACACAATTTTTTGGTGCCAATCTAAAGCAATACTGGGTGCCAAAGTTAACACTATCAACCAGAGTGCGAATATCAGCTATGGAGCATCTTTGAATCGTGCTAACAGCCTGCTCTTAAACTTACCAGAAGAAATTTACACATGAGATCAGTATGATTTAGGAAGTTTAGGAAATTCAGACAGTAGAAGTAGAACATTTAGAAAAGTAATACACATTATACTGTAGAAATACTCTTCATCATAATCAATATTTATCATGTACATTTTTTTCATTTTTATTTATTTTTAAATATTTATTTATTTTATCACATAAATGCAGATATTAAATGTATGTATATAAGAGCAGAAATGACAATGGGCAGCAGTTTGGATGGGAAGCTTTGTTACTGCACTCTGTGACTTTGGCTGTGTTTCTGTTTTAATCTGCTCTCTCTGGGCTGTTTGCCCAAATTGATTTAAAATTCCAAGTTCTGATGAAATTTCTAATTCTTTTCTGCTCGGTTTCGGCTGTCTCAGTAGTGCAATCTTATTGCACACTCATATTCCGTTTTTCTGTTTTTATGCAACTGACAGCAACACTGTTATTGTTCTGGGTGACTTTTACTCCAAAGCCGAG
Source organism: Maylandia zebra (assembly GCF_041146795.1). NCBI lineage: Eukaryota > Metazoa > Chordata > Actinopteri > Cichliformes > Cichlidae > Maylandia > Maylandia zebra. The sequence goes on along the minus strand of NC_135181.1, from coordinate 39,981,786 downwards.
GGATACGGAGGGTTTTTGTCCTCAACACAGGATGCCAACAGGGGCAACCATGCAAAATGAACAACAGCGGACCACGACAAAGAAAATGTTATCATGCTTATCAATCATTTCACTTCTGTGACAGCGGAAAATACCTTTAGATTTATTAGTTATTATTACTGTTATTATTTGGAGGTGTCTGCAGTGTTACCTTTGTGACATGATCTTGTAGGCGTCTGGAAGATAGCAGTTTATGTTCTCCATCTGGAAAGGGTCGGCATCGCAGATCTTGTCGTCCGTTCGGCCATAGTTGGCACTTTCGATCATAATGACATCACTTCCTGGACACCGCAAATCAATGGGGTAACCCTCACAAGACAGCTCTCTCCGCACTAAACCAAATGGCAGGGCAGCTCGACTAAACCCTGAGGGAGAAGAGAAGGAGGAGCTCTATCAGTGCGGATCGAAGCATGGAACTACAGCGACTTAGAGGAAGAGGGAGGCAGGAGACAAAAGAGATCAGAGGTGGATATACACAAAGGAAGCATCTTCAAACATCGCTTTCTCTTATTTTATTCAGAAGATGTAACTTTTCATCAATATAAATAAGAAATCTAAAGAGTAAAAACCCAGACTAGACTGCAACTCTGACATACATCTGTATGCCGAGTGAACATTTCAGATCTAAACCGCACCAGGGAGCTAATAGTGTTAGTATGTCATCCACGTGCCTTAACTGCTACTAAAAAAAAGAGAAATCAATATTTGTCATTAAAGTCTAGTTTGTCAGCTTAAATGTCTGGAGCCTTGTTTCCCCCTGTGACCATCTACATAAGCATGCCGACACAAGAACGTGACATCAGCCTCTAAAGGTTGTTAACATAAACAATTAAATAAATACATTTTTAACCATCTGTTTTCTTCTCTGCTGTTGTCGCGTGTTTCACTTCAATACGGGGCCTGACTGACACTGCAGAGTCTATCACTGGAGACTTGCGGTTTACTTGCAATGCTCATTTTTCTATCCAAAATGAAAAAGAACAACAAGCATGACAACATGAGTGTAATTTAATCCACTTTCCAGTGCTGACAATCGAAGGCAAGGCTATTGGGAGGCTGAAAAAAAGGTTTATGAATGTGAGTGTGTTCAGTGTGTGTGTGTGTGTGTGTGTGTGTGTGTGTGTGTGTGTGTGTGTGTGTGTCGGGGAGGGGAGGGGGGAGGAAAAATAGAAAAGAAATCAATATTGTGGCTCGGCGAATACGAACAATGCCAAAAGCCATATTTAAACTAAAAGTGAACTACCTGCATAAACTATAGCGCTCTACATACTGCGTGTCTTTTTGGCGAGAGCAGCTTCCTGCAGCTATCTCATGTCAGATATCAAAGAAACCTGGCGCGGAGCTAAAAATGATTTTCAGATGCTTCTCTGCAGACTCTGAATCACGGCTGAATAAAAACTACAGTTTCAGTCACCTTTATAGTGCTTTAAACATCGCTGTTAATGCAACTTGGTTGATGGCTTTGTTTCCGAAGAACGCGTTTCCTTAATGAGCTTTATTCACAGTTGCAAAAGAAAATAAAGCACGCCGCCGCCGCCACTTCTAATGCACTAATTCGTTTGGCTCCTGGACAAGTCCGGGCGATCCATATGTGCAGTTGTTTGGAATTATGAAGCACTTTATTACTTCATGAGGCATTGTGTGACATGGCATTGTGGCAGCTGTTTACTTAAAGCCACCGAGTAAATTGGTCAAGAAAGGCTAAGTTCATTGTACCCTGCTGAATGATTCATCAATTAATTACCAAAACAATTATCTTAGTGTGATTTAAAGGCAAAGCTACAGTGGCAGGGGATTAGCATTCTGCTTTTTCTGCTTTGCCTCGTAATGCTCCTGTGGTATTTTACAAAGTAAGATAAATGTCAGCTTGTATTGCCAGATCCACCGTTTGTGAGCCAATCAGGTGAAAGGCCTGTTTCTGAAGGTGCTCGGTGAGGAGCTCGGGGTAAACAAAGGATATATCTGTATGGATGAGGGCAGCTGCCCTGGCCTATCACTAAAAGACTTTTATTTGTTTGGGAGCATAAAATCATCAGGGAAGGATCTTTTTTCCTCCACTTGCACTTTTTGACAGCAAACTTTCTCATGTGACCAATAGACATGAAAAAGTAAAGGCTTTCAAATATGATAGGTTGCGGCTGTATTTCATTTTTGCAGCCCCTTTCTCTCTCGAGTCAAAAAGAACGCTTAAGGTGATAAACAATATATCAGAGATGTTGGCTTGAGAGAAAAAACCCCTGAAACACAGCATGTTAAGAACAGGACTTGACAGCCAATCTTGAGTTTGTGTCAATGTACTCCAGCTTTGTCAAAAGACTGAAATATGATGTGTAGTAACTACAAGAGCCTATGTAAAACATCACTCAAACCCGTATCGCAATTTTACGCTTAAATCATGTCACAAAAGTGGTGGATGTGTAATGGAAACTCATCTATTGCTTTTCCGTCAGCTGTTGTCACATCAAATGAAGAATTGACAGCTTTCACTTTTTTCTGCATATGAGGAATAAAAATCATTTTAAAACGTGATTTCAATAACTGAAGCTAACACATTTTTGCTACCCTGCCTTAATATAAAGGTGACCGGGCAGCAGATCAGCGTGACTGGGTGGGAGACGGTAAACTTGGCCAAGTGTTCTGCTTTTTTGGCCATGTGTAAGACCTCCGAGTTTGATCTCCAAATCCACAGCCAAACCCACTGATGCTCTGCGTTTCTGGATCACTGTTAAAACACTTAAATCACTCTGCCTTTACAATCTTCTGGTTTTTTATGATTTAGAGCTGATGCAGTCTCTGCGCTTAAGTAGGAAAACAGCGGCCGGAGCAACGAGGAGATAAATGTAGGCTCAAGAGTACCGTACGACTTCTACAAAAACACGCTGTGAAATTATTTTCTTGTTCATATTACTGGTTCTCAGACAAAATTGCTGTCCTCTAAACTCTTTTCATTCACCAGCTGGGCTTGTGCATCATGAACCAAAAGCAGCATCGTAAACAACCTCAAAAAGCCTCTCAATTGATTAGGCCTGAGGCTGATTTTTTTAGTTCATGGGGAGATGGGTGACAAAGGAATCAATATGGGGGGGACAAACAATAGTTCTGTAAACAAATGTCAATGGAATAGATGGGTGTCCTTATTTCTCAATTAAGTTAGTAATGTTGTACTGTTTGTACAAGTATTTCATTTCATTTATTCAGTTTTGGATGAGATCCTCAGAAAATCTGTCCTCCTCACATACGCATTTGTCACTGTTTCACTTAAATAAGTATTGACCAAGATCAGCCCCACAAAAAATCATTTCTCTGCTATGCTGGGAGACTAAAATGTGCACTTTAAATAATGTTTTCTTAGGTTCTTTTCTACTGTATAATAGAGGCTTTGTGCCACTCCTGAAAATAAATCCTCTTTGTCTGTTTTCATATAGATAGTATGAAGGAACCAAAACACCATCGATCACACGTCGCAATTACACGAGAATAATATGATCACACTGAATCTAACATAAACAAATCCAATGCTTACTGTCTCACTTAACTAAATGATTTCATTATTCAAATGAGCCAGAAAAGTAATCATTATTTTGCTCATGGGGCCATTAGCATAACTATTCAGCGAATGCATGATATGAAAATTATTTACTTTCCATACGGTGACAGTAAAACATGTCAAGAATATCAATACGCGGCGGATGCTAAAATATTGACGACGTAAACCATCTATTTTGGTTTTCCTGCGCACTCTTGCTGATGTTCTAAAAACCCATCCAAACAGAGCTCAGCAGTTAATTGGGGGAGCTGAGGGCACTTGTTGCTATATTATGTTTCAGGAGCCTCTTTACCTCGGAGCTTTCTACAAAGAGGCTGCTGAGCAGACAAAATGGCGCCACCCAAGTGTACGCTGATGGTTCACGGACAGAAAAACATAATCACAAGTCTGCGCCTGGAAAGAGTTTTTAGACGAGCTATGCGGCCACGTGCTCATAAAAGAAGCCCGGCTGCCCCATCGTCACTGATAGCACGCACTTCAGAGATCTTAAAATACGAGATGCTATTTTACTCGCTTTGATGTGCTTTCACTTTAAGATAGTGCACGATGTATACAAGCTCTTAAAATATAGATTTATATCAATCAAACACGAAGAAGGAGAATTTTTGAAGCATTCTCGCCATTAATTAAACAGCAGGGGGTGAAAGTTTAAGACATAGACAAAAAAAAAAGATATAATATGGAAAGCTCAGTCCTGTCACCATGGCAACATGATGGGAGCAGAGACATTATTGGCCAGGCCCTTATCGTGGCCCTGTTGACACTTTCTAATCAGAAATTCTGGTCAGCCGTCAGCCCCACCACCACGACCACAAGAAGACCAGTCCGGCTCATCGCCATCGGCTGTCACGGAGCAGAGCGAGGATTACTGACATCATCCTCCCGTAAAGCATTCAGTCAGGGCTCTGTCTTTAATGTGATGCAATTCGACAGTAAACCTTAAAAATGTCGTGCATTTCCCAGTCAACAAGTGAACATTATAAAACATCTGTTTGCTTTAAAAGAAATCTGAGCACTTAACCTTTTGACATGTGCTTGTAAACGCTGTAAATGGTGTTGGAACATGCTAGTAATTGACTCTGATTGGTGCATAGCACCTCTATTTCCATGGGTTATAGCACTTTATTAAGCCAGTGACAAGCCTCTATTTAAGGCTTTCCACTCTGGCTTTTATTACCCAGACTAACCTTTGCGATGACTTTAAGCACGTACAAAAGCTGAGGCTGAAGAACTGTGAGAAACCTCCCATATGTAAGGGCGGCCGATTAAGCGCCGTCTCGTTGCCGTAATGTTTTAATTCATTTTTCTCACAGATGAGCCAAATCAATCGGAAAGTGACCATCTGTTAGGATATGAGTGTCATTGAAGCAGAGGTAATGACGAAAATGTCTTCCTATTTCACAGAAATGAGGAGACATTAGGGTCTTTTTCAGCCATGTAGAGACTGTGTAGTCTCATCAAGCCGGACAACAGACATAAAGAACATGCAGTCAAAACGGCTGCATTTAATCAGAACACCAAACTTACTATCTTTCTATGAAATATTTTTTTTTCAGTATTTCTTTGCTCCAACCGTAATGCATAATTGAGAGTAGTCTGCTTTTCATCACAGCTATATTGCATCCAGCAAATGGTTTTTAAATCAAAATGACTCTCTGCAACTCCAGTTATACTTTTTCCAGAGTTAGTCCAGGGGCTAGGCAGAGGCTGATCAAAAGGTCTATTCAGTCATCATTGTGCTCCGAGCACAAAAGAGGACTCGAGATTATTTTGATGTCACACCAGATAATTTTTCTGTCGAGAGCCAATGAGAAGTGTGACGGGGACGCTCCCGATGCTTGTCGTCTGCCGTTAACGCAGCCCTTTGATTTTCCTCGCTGCTCTGATGAGAGCTAAACAGCTGCTTGTAAATGAGCTAGCTTCGCTGCTCGGCCAGCCATTATTCTGCACTCCTGAGCCGACAAGGTCGCTTGCTGGGGGGATTTTGGGTGAAAGGAAAGTGTGGCCTATAGCATTAGCTTGGAGCCACAGGAACCACAGCTTGAGTCCCCCAGGTTCTGGCACCCCCGAGCCCCCTCCCTTTTTCCTTCGAGTCTGCGAAGGAAAAGAAACCTTTAAGTCAAAACTCTTCCCACAGTGCTGATTCTATAATCCAGAGATATCCTTTACAACAGCATGTATTCTTAAGAAGTCAGGTCCATGCAGGGGAGGAGAAGAAAGAAAATATTGCATATATCCTGCAAACAGCAGGATATGGTCGACTGCAGACTCTGTGTGGCCATTGTAAAGAAGAATTGCACGGGCTCGACAGATATTAACGTTCTTTGGAATTCCTTCATATTAACTTTAGCTTATTTTGTAGCTAACAGCAAACAGCAGTTACACGTGCAGACGTTTCATCTGTAATTCAGCCCAAAACATCTGTATATAATTAAGGTGTTTGAAATTCTATATATATGCAGAATATAATTTAGTCTTTAAAACCTACTCGCACATAGAGAGGGAGACAGGATCAGAGAAAGATATTGGGAGAAGAACAAGAGGCAAAGAGCAGCAGGAGAATGAGCATTCCAACCTCATTTGTATTCTCCACCATCCAGTTCACTCCAGTTCATTTACATCTCTGCTACTTCCATAGCAACAGCAGGGGGGCTATCAGGAGCATCTTTGATATAGGTACATGACTCTGAAAAAGATCTTGTCATTTTCCTCTGAATAGGTACTGTGAGAAAAAAACTCATTTTCCATCCTTTTGGTTTGGGTGGGCCTCCTTAAACAGGATTTTAACCTGTCACAGACTCCCCCCCCACCCCCCGTTTAGTTTTTTCCTCCAACCAGCACCTGTAGACATATGTCTGCACTAGAAATACCATCATTGCATAGGAAGGAAATATAATCCTGTGGAAACCAAGCACCCGAGCAGGGTCCGAGTATTTATTGTATTTTCTTTCTGATCCGTAAGAGTTTGAACAAATGCATCGAGTCTTAATGCCAGACAGAATCAGAATGCACAACAACGGCAGGAAAACACAACCTCATCAAGTTCCATGTGCACTTGTATGTAAATCAACCTTTAGGCCTAATTAAGCTCTATGGGGCTCATCAAGGTCATAAATCCCATTTTTTCATAAAGCATTATTGACTTCACATTATCTGCACATGTCGGCTGACTGCACTCGCACAAGCACACAGTGTCATCTCACTGTCTAATATCGGATAGCCCTGAGGCCAGGCAGTGTGTGTGCGTTGCTGTGTGTGTTTGTATTTGTGGGAGAGAGAAATGGGGAGTGCTTTTTAGGTCACACACAAAAAAGCAAGGACATCTTCCGGTAATGAAATGGCTGCGATGACCATCAAATAGTAAATTTTGTTTCATGGTCCCTAACAAATGGTCACTGCCAGACTTGAATTTTAAATCGCTATACATTTAGAGATTATCAACGAGAGGTCAAGGCTTCTCGCCTCGTGTTATCACGGTGTGATACCCGGCACAGTGTGGAGGCTTTACTGCAAGGATCCAAAAGGTAAAATATTCCAAATCGTGACACAGCTTCAGTTGTTTTAGCAAAGTAAACTGATTATTATTTAACTTTAAAGTGAACATGCTGCATGCTTTGTTTGATTAGCAGTGTCCTGATCCCACGAGTCGTCCTAAAGAGCTTGATGTGGGGCAGTCCCTGTTAGGGCTGCGTGGCACAGTCATAATTCTGTGATCATGAGTATTTAACGTGACGGCTCACTGACTTCTGTGGCATTTGCTCAAACTCTGCTAACTCTCTGAATCCAAACAGCTGAATACACCAGAAATAAACCTCCAGTAGCCACCAAGCACGTTTAAAGGTGGGAGCAAAGAGTAAAGGAAAAGAGGGAGCTGAATTTTTTAAAAGTGCACAAACCCAGAACGTGAGCGTGAGGCTCACAGCAACACAATATTTGCTTTGTCTAGACTATCTAGTTCCAATAAATGTTAAGTAAAAATCTGATTACCAGCCCCTCCAAACAAGAGGAAAGCATCTTAGTGACAGCAGGTCTGTCAGAACACTGAAAATATTTAGCATGCGATGAGTTTTTTGCAGAACACCAGTCAGACTTGAATTGGTTTGTGTTCGTCACATCGATACCATTTTCACAGTTTCCATTACAAAGAATGTAAAAATTGGACTGAGATGCATTGGGTAGCACAGACTTCCTTCTCTGCTCCAATGAAGCGTTTGATGCTCCTCAATTCAGTAAAGAAGCATTTCCCAATGGGTCACCAGCAGTGGCAGTACACACAAATGAGAAGGATCCATCTGCTGCATGTTTGCCTTCCCAAAGTGCACTTCTTCAAGCAGGCCACAGCAGTGGTTCCTTTCCCCGAGACTCAGCCCTCATGTGTATGCATTTGTGCCACATTATTCAGCTAGTGCTTCAACTGACCCCCACCTGGCATTTAAATTCCCTGACCAACACGCTAGTCATGCCCTGATGACACGACTACTGCTCCAACTGAATTCTTTATGCAGCTCTTGCTCAGACTAGACTGCAGACTTGCTGCCTTCTAGGTTCGGCAGATTGTTATGTGACAAAACACCGTTTTACTCTGATACAATGGCCTCATCCAAGGTTATGCACAACTCCAGAGTACTTATCTGACAAAGACAGAGCAACAGTTGTTTGGTTTATTTGATTTTTTTTACTTTTTTCTTCTTCTTTTTTTAAATCATGGGACACTTATCTTAAGATTCCCTTTGGTTCAAGGATTCCAGCTCATGATTCTTGAATAGAAAGTTGAAATTGAATTTAACTCAGTTTATCAGGGATTTATTTGGCGTTATTCATTATAATCCACAGGCTAAGGCTTACCTTGATGGCCTTCCATGTTACATGTGTTTTTCCCCCCAGTGAATCATCTTACCTTTAAAAAGAAGGTCCGCACCAACATTTTATGTGTGTGTCTGTTTGAAACTTTGACTTCTGGAATAACCTCGTCTGAATCACGTCTGATGCCCAAAATTCTCACTCCTCCATCTGTCTGCAGCCCTCACACATGTCACAGCAGGAAGTTCTCATTTAAGAGTTTCAGATGTCGCTCATGGTTATCAACCTTATTTACTGCATGCTGGCTATTTTAAATAATGGTGGTGGTACTGGCGTGTTTGGAGGGGGTTGTCTTGAAATTAAGGTACAAACCGAATATAAGGCATGGGTAAGTAATATATAAATGCACCAAGAAGGGGGTTGGGGTTGAGTTGATATCACTAATTTAATTTGATAGTCCTTTATAAGATGTCTTTTATTACAGTTTTCCTTCCGCCCATCATTTACCCAAGAGTGGGGCTTAAAAGCAGGAGCCAAAGCCCCTGACGTGCAATCACACTCAGGGGTCATTCTGGCTCACAAAGTCACACGAGGTCAAGTCATAGCGTTTTTACAAGCGCATAAACGCCCTGAGCTAGCATGTGTGAAGCCTGCCAGCAACTAAACCAGCAGGTCGTGACATCTTCCTTCTAACTAAACAGCTTCTTTATTTACTGCAACCTGCTTTGGCACCATTTGGTCACGTAGCCAAGAAGCACAAAAACACAGAAGAAAGTACAAATACTAACTAGAGAGGAAAGCTGTAAGTTAACAAAGCTTCATGAAAGGGCATTCAGACTGACTTCAAAAGGTCGTGGCTCTAAATTCAGTATATTTATGGGTGTAGTTTCACCACCCCTCAAATACAGGAGCCTCTTCAGGATTTATAGCTGCTCTAAATCAGCAATGAAGAACAGGACTCCAGTAAGGGCAAGCAGGGATATATTACATGTGACTCTTGAGAGCGAACTGTAAAATCTGTGAAATCATAAGGCTCTAGATATATTACGCTCTCTTAACAGAAGCTGTCATTACATGTCCTGCAATCAGTTTTCCTTTGCATGACATTCAAACCGTACCTGCGCTTTTCTGCGAGCGCGTCTTTCGGCAGTGGCCCTCACAATGAAAATGTGATTACGTCCTCTTTAAACACCTGCAGATTGTTGCTGTTTACGTATTTCAGCTGTTGAAACGAGTCGATGGTTTCATAAACAGCAGTTCAGGACCACTTCACTGCCTTAGTTGCTCTTGTTGTTGAAATCAGAAGGTGCGGCAGAGCTAAACTGCTCGCGCTGATAAATACGTGTAATTCACCCTACGAAGGAAAACGGCAAAGAGCACACAGTTAAATCCATTCATGAGGATTTCCTCCATCTCTGATTTTGCAGAAGGAGCTGAAAAGCGAACATGGACACGCTGCGACCCATGTGACCTAAACTCTGCAGTTTAATCACCTTAATATTCCACATCAATACAGCAAAAGAAAAAAAACCGACATTTGCCTTTTGACCAGCTGAGCTAGTTCATTTGTGCGGCACAAGGTGTTCACGCTGGTTCTTGTTTGAAATACTGTCGACACCGGATAATCAAAAACATTCGACTCATCCTCCCCTTGCAGACAACACTTCAGCAGTAGTCCTTGCATGAGGTCTGTCTGTAGTCCTTGATGTCCACTACACAGGCTCTAAGAGCCTGTGCTATTTCTGCCATCATGCGAGGAGGTTCAGGTCTTTTCTGAACACTTTTGTATCTGCTGGATATACCGAAACCTTTAACATCAAATCTTGCAGCTAACCCGGGTTTCAGGCACAGCAAGTAGCAAATATGGAACACGAGGGCAAACACAGACACAACTTTTAAAACGGAGGCATATCTGTGACAAATTGAAGCCTGCTTATACCAAGATGCTCACATCTGCCACGGTCACATTAGAGACTACCAACAAAAGCACAAAACAATAAATTTTCCATGAACAACAGTCTCTGGTTATAGACCACTGCACTGGAGAGTGATAAGATAGATTTGTTTTCCCATATTTGGGATTTAGAGAAAAGACTTGATAAGGTTATCAGAACATGTTTTGTAGATTGTTTGGGATATACCCGCATGATTCTAGCAGGGCAAGAACAAAGCGAGACAAAGCATGACGGTAAAACTGAAGACAGACAGGGACATGTGGGTAAATGACTAATCTAAGGGTGCCTGAGATACGACCGAGCAGAGGGCTCGTGGGACCCGTGTGAATTCCCGTTATCCAGACAGATCAGCCTGGAGAATGATGGGACAAGGTAGGTTTCACACTAAGTCTGAGGCTCTGTCATGCTGAACCACTCTCTCAGACAGGCCTGAAACCCAATTAAAGACCATGTTAGAGGTTGAGCAACACATGAGGAAACACAGTCTTGTTGTTTTGTAGCACAGGACTGGAACACTCGTGGCTTAATTAAAGCAGTAACCGTATTTGCAACAGGAAACTCTTTGCTTCGGTTTAGAAAGAAAGAAAAAATGACCATAGAAACCTTGTGGAAATGCGTGAGAAACCTGGGGGCAAAATGCTTTATGAAAGACACTTTAGCATCTCCGCCATGACTGACACGGCATCGTATCTGCTGTTTGAGGTGCCGCATCTGTGTCGCGGCCCCAGATCTGGGCACGACTTATGGATGGTGACAGCAAACAACAAACTAATGATGCTTTCCAAGGTTATCTCCGCATAAATAGCCATTAAGAAGAATGCTGACGCGGCAGTCCAAATCCACGAGCGCAGGCTACTAGGAAGCTGTTAAAAACCTTTAGCAAGGGCAACGAGTTAGCAGTCATAGATTTTGGGTTAGTGGAACATCCTTAAACTGCCTCAGTAGCCAGGTGAAGGGAATATCAGTGTTTGGGTGGGAGAAAGGAGAGTGCCAAGATGTCAGCGCTTCACCATGCTTGTGCATGACAAACACCAACCTGGAGCCAGCTGTGACAAAGCCCTAATCCAGAAAATCCCTCCTTCCTTTGCTGAAAATCCTAATGAGGATTTGAAGTACTCGGCAGGGAGGAGACCCGGGGGCTGAGGTTACACCTTGCCACTGCTTGCTCTCCCAGTCATTGTCTCCTTATCTCCTTATTGGCCAAGCCTGGCTGGCGATGAAAGAGACATGACAGCATGGTGGGCCTTCGTACACAGGCCCCACGCCTGCCTGGCTCCGCGGGGAGCCAGATTCCACAAACAACCAGGATGACATCACACAGGAGGTAGAAAGACAAAACCAACAGAGGTTGGTTTAGACACACGAGATAAAAGGGAATTTTAAAAATCCAGCCCTTTAGCCTTTACTGTTTTGCTTCAACAATAAGCAAATTGGAAAGTATGAAAACTTAGCATTTCAGAAAGTAATTATGCAACAACTGATTTGTCTCTGTTAACAAATTAGGTATGGGCCAATGTTTTCAAAGGCTGGCTCATAGCTAAATGCCAAATTAAGTGATCAGGGGACTGGAGCATGGCGACGCAGCGGGGTGCTATTCTTTTTCCACGGACACAACCGACACAAACGAGTATTCAAAAAGGGAAAAAAATGGTTTACTCATCTAACAGTGTTCTCTTTTTATTTTTAAGACAACTAAGAAAGAGGCACCTGGCGCTGGGCAGAATGAACGGCTAACGATTAGTCTGAGATACAGTGTGTGTGCCTTTAAAGACCGGGCTTATGATAACAGGATTTATAGTTTACCTGATTGGATTTACCTGTTAGATAGTTATCTTCTTATCTTCTTGCCCTAATGCTGGTCAGTAAGACACTGGAGCAGAAAATAGAGAACAAAAAAAGAGAACAACGTGGAAAATAACAAGATAGCAGCCTGCCATCTTAATGAAGTTATAAAACAGGCTTTTATGGTTACAAGAAAAGGCTAAATGGGTCAAATAGGTGGTGCCAGAGCACTGGGAGGAGCCGGGTCCTGCCCTTGCAGGTCCTGGTTCACATTATGCTGCAGGCTTTTACTTCTAGCCTTTATATTTTCAAAACACCTTGATTATTTCTCTCCACAGACTTTGGTGTGACAGCTTTTAAAACCCTTCTCTTTTCATTTCACGTGGTACAATAACAGGCCCTTTCTTGCTGCCCTTGAGAAATCTCAAGTACTTTGAACATTTTAAGCATCGAGGAGAAACTAGTGTGGTTTCAGGGTCTGTGACAGAAACGGGAATTCTCAAGCTTGTTTGCCACTTTTGCCACTGAACAAGCAGCTTTTATTATAGTGCAATGGAAGAGAAAATAACTGAAGTTTAATTTTTGTTGCATAAGGTCGACATGACCTACTTGGGATAGTTTTTCTTATGTTTGCTTATACATCTGCAAAACATGATCACTCACACAGTAACATCCGTACACTGTGAAACTGTGACAATTAAATTAAACAAACTTCCCAAAAAGCTCCCAGGATAGGGAATTTCCTGATTAAGTGTTGATAATAATTTCAAACCAACAATGGTGCAGGAAGAGCAGCGTAGGGACAGGCGAGTGTGTCGCAACTTTCACCCTAATATCGCATTTCTAAAACTGAATCCCTGCTCTTCGGTTCGGCCCCGCGTAATTCCAACAATCATCGGGAAAACTTCGACGAGAGCGTGTGGCTGAGCTGGGTGGGAATTGTTATTCTGTCGCTGATACATACAAATCCTTTCAACCCCACCAGAATTCACTAAATTATTTTGAAAGATATGTGAGCCAATTTAATCATGTATTGCAGGGGTAAATCACGACTGTTTTTGCAAAAAAATATTATTACTTTGTAAATTACACCTTCGCCTCATTTTAGGTTGGTTGTCATGGTGATATCCACAGGGAAAGCCAATGGGACAAAAGGAAATAAACCCACTACTTTACAGAAGACCACTGTGAGCGTGATTGTTGTGCTGATGCACAGACAGACAGAAACATAGGTAGACAGATGAAATGAACGCTATTAATCACTGTGTTTAGATCGCCCTCGCTCTGTTTCACAAGGTAAATTAAAGACTGTAAACATAATTAATTAGTGGAAGGCAAAACATGCGTAGAGCATTGTGAATATTAATGTGTGAAGCCTGACGCTCACCTATAAGCTGAAACCGGTGCTGCTGGTGTCTGTGGGCTCTTTCTGTTTTAAAAGGGCATTCCCACACTTCAGTATTTCACTTCCATGAATTTAGGGGGAATTCAAAAGGTCAAAATTGATTCACCAGAGGCCAAGATATTTTTGTCAAGTCTTTCCTTCTTAATTCTTTTCCCACTTTTTCCAGTCGCTCTCCTTTAGAACTGTCTTAATGGATTGAGTAGTTCTTATGCTAAATTATTTTCACCTGATGTCTCTTTAACAAAGGTGAAGCTAAATTATAGACGGAGAGCAGAAAATAAAAAAGTAAGTCTATACTGTAACCAGCACTGGTCTCATATCATCGTGAGTGATCGTAGTATCTATGTCGTAACGACGCCCGTGTGGCCTTTTGTGCAGTACTGTCTGAAACGTATGTAACAAATCAATTTTGGAAATTAATGCTGCAGAATAGGCTGAGGAGGGTGCAATTTTGAGAGATGAGGATGTGAAGGGAAAAGAAAATACGGGGAAGAAATGAGCCCAGCAAATACAGATATTCATGAAGAAAAAGTGAAGGCATGAGACAGATGGTCAGTATCGGTATTGGCTGTGTGTATGAGTCTTTCTTTAGATACAACAAAAAAGAAAAACTGGAAAACTAACTTTAAACTATTTACAGCACTGCACTAACCCATTTAATTCAATTATAAAAATGCATTAAAAAGATATTAGGGGTAGACGCAGTTTAATGAAGCATGTTTACTTGAGGATATTGTTTGTAATGAACTGTTTCTGGGCTGAGATGGGAAAAAGGAGAAGGTGGGTGGGGGGCTCGGGGAGGAGGCTATCCAGCAAGAGGAAAAAGGTGAATGACAAGTGCCATGTTATTAATAAACGGGGCTATTTATGTGTTTTTGAACCCGTTCTCCTCCCCGATTCTGGACACATCGTCATGTCTGTCTCTTCTGCCAGAGTGGACTCACGCAGCACATGCAGTTCACTCCTTCGCACTGTTGCAGCAGATGTGTCTTAAAAAACCATTAGTCTATCGACAAGATTTATTGCAAACCCTGCTGACTGAATTTTGTGGAGCACCCGGTAAACACCAGAGGCAACGCAACATGGATAGGAAAACCTCTGAGGTTTTCCTAAATAGATTAACGTGTATATACACGAGTCTCGTAATTGCTCTTTGCCCGAGGTTCAGAATTGGGGTTTAGTAAAGTGCCAATATTTGAGGAAAACATATAGATTTGTATGTGCGTGCATGTAAAGACAGTGCAATCGTTTCCCCGACTGTTTCCCATACGGTTTCACATTTCTTACATGAAAGATCAAATTGAACCCAGGTGATACATGAGAAGACCATATGGTAAAGCACATCGTGCCAGTGTGACCTGCTACAGTGTAAATGAATCTTGAGAAATCATTACCTTGAAAACTTGAATGAGTAATCCTACATTATTAAGTTTTTTAAGAAGTAATAAAGCAGGTATAGCGAACAGTTGGCGAGATCTTAAAACAGTTGGCAGCAGTGAAGCAAAATCTGTAAAGACTCATCTTATACGGCACGAAAAAGATGCCAACCTCGCTTTATTTTAAATCCAATAATCAAACATCTAAAGTAAAGCACCTCTAGTCTTGCGATTAAACACTAATAAGTAGAGGATACAGTTTATGAGATAAGGCTTGGACGCATAAATCTTGTAATTACGATACAGCTGAGAGTGATTTAATCAAAACTTAATGCAGTATGATTAAAACACATTCAAGCTTTATATTTTTTGAGGTGTGAAATCTGTGTGCCTGCCTGCCATGAGACAGAACATTTTAGTGAGGAATTTAAAAATGGATCCAGCTCTGATGCCACTGGGAACAACTGACGCTTTCAAGCAGAAAATCTCAGACAAATCACAATTTACCAACTAATGAAACCACTCAAGATTATCCCCCATCCGCCTGTGCCCACTGTCCTCCAAGCTGCATTACTTACACAAGCAGTGGCTGCACCCAGAGAGCAGATTTGGCTTCAGCCACAATGTAACTGCTTATGCTATATGCAGTAGAAAACAATAGCATTAAAAAAATAAGTTTTTTATGTGAGCCTGAAAAAAAACAACAACACACTTTTTCAAAAGACGCTATCAAAAAAAAACTAGCAGTATGTTTTTGACGAAAGCAAGAGGAGCTACTTACCCTCTGTGGAGTGTACTTGGGCTAGAGTGATGAGAAACCAGCAGAAAGTGGGTAGTTTCCACAGGGAGCAAGACATGGTGCCAGGTGTTGATGTTGTGTGGCAGATTTGTGTTGTGACTAACAGGTTCTGATTAGAAAAGTCCAAGCCAAGTGGTCTCAGAGATGCTCATCATTGATCCTCTAACCTGCAGAGAACACAAAAAAAGACATTCCCTTCAGCAGTGATAATAATTCAACGTGCGAGCTCTGTCCTTGTGTGATTTCACAGTGGAATTCATCCTGTAACACTCATGTCACAAGGCACTTGATGCTGCATATACATCCCGCTGCAGAAATGTGACAACTGTGAAATGCCACAAACCCCATGCAAGCCACTAAAATAAGCCCAGAAGTTCAATAATCCTGCAAAGGGAAATCCCTTGATGGCAGCTCAATGCTAACTATTTCCCCAGCAGGGAGGGGTGGGGGTGAATCGTTGTGTGTGTGTAAGCCGAGGGGGGGCTGAGTGGGATCAGCACCGTGATCAAAAAGACGGATCCCGCCCTGTCCACCTTCTACCTTCTCAAGACCTTTAGCGATGCTAACCTTATCAAAACTGTGTCAACTTGTATTTTCTGTTCCTGTTCCACAGAACACATTTATGCCTTTTGAACATTGTTTAAACCCCTTTAAAATCCCTTTTTTTTTTGGGCCACTGTCTCACGTGACATCACTTTGATGTGCTAAAACGTAGCACCTTTATAACACCAAAAGCATCTCGCCGACCGAGTAAAAGCTCTGTTGTAAGAGCTGCAGCGCGTCCTGACACGGAGTAAAACGCTACAGCCACGTGGTGGAAATGCTAAAGTAAATGACAGTAACATTTAGTGCTAGAAATATTAATGATAATAGCCCGGATAGCATCAGCCAAAAAGCTTTCCGTGCAGCTTGCTTTGCATTGTCATTGTTGTTATTGTCCATTTCAGAGGTGGTTTTCTTACATATGGGAGCTGTTTTCACATCCGGTTATTTTTAGGAAGGTTGCACACGTAATGAAACGATCAGCAACACGCATTTTACGTAAAAATGTAGCAGTAATGAAGCTACTTTTGGCCGGGGATGCACTACTGGAATCTCACTTGTATCCAAGTGGAGCTCTACTTCTGTTTGAGTGATATTTTATGACCCCCAGACAAACAAACAAACACTACCAAGCAAATGGTCACTTCTCTGTGTTGTGACTGACCACAAACCACCTTATCTCTCCAGTCCCCCCCCCAGTCCCTTACATCTCTCCAAACCAAAATTCCTGTCTCCCCAGCCCATCCATACCTGTCTCTGTTGTACGAGTCTGAATGTTTGTTTTGCTCTCTTTCGCTACAAAAGCAAATGGCCTCCTCCCCGCCACAGATACAGCGTTGAAGCTGTGTAGGGTGAAACCTAATGCCTACCTGCGCGCCCAGGCATGCGTTTCACAGAACTAACGGCTCCCTTTTGTCTGTGTGTTTACACTGCTGGGCTAAGCTCAATCCTCTCACTCCCATGGACCATTAGCACATTCACCATGGGATATGGCATCACTCTGGCAACAAGGCTCATAGGACCCCATTAGAAACAGTTTTTTTCTTTTTTAGCACATTCAAAAACACAGTTCCATTTTTTTCTTTCCGAGTCTTCACCCTGCAATTGTTAGTTAAGATTCAAAGGACTGGATGTTATCCGTTATACTTGCAGCTAACAAGAAAAGACCGTGAGGAATTTTGTTTGTCATGTACAGTCAGAGCTGCAAAACTCGTCTTCAGCTGCCTCCTCCACACTGGAGAATATCCGCGGCCCGAAAGGTCTTTGATCTATTTTGTCTGAGTTCTCAGACAGTGTAATAATTTATCACCGAGAAAACATGCAGAGCACACACATTAGCCAACAAAGTTATAATTAAACCTGCCATAATCAGCTCATCTAGTATGACATTGTGCCTCACCTGAGACCTCTAATTTTAGAGCCATTTAAAAGAGGTTAACAGGAGCAGAACACACACAGCCACCGGGTATTTAGTTTCAATGGAATAATATGCAGTCATGAGGCTTAACAAATGAAAGTTGATCAAACATGTTGGATTCCAATAAAACTCTGACCCTTTTTTTTCTTCAGTCCACGTGGCACCAATTCAATTTATCAGGTGAGTGGCGACACATAATCAGCCTGTAAAGTCAAGGTCCAAACGTACGGCGTAATCAGCTCTTGAGCTGATCGTCTAACAATAAAGCTGGTGGATAGTGACCATATTAGCTTCATCTTAGCCTCATCGGCTACTGGTTTGTCCACTTTTGCCAAAAGACATCTACGTGTGTTGAGCGGTGGATGATGGTAATCAGTCCTTAAAACTAATACAGTATGAACACTCAGATGAAATGAACAGTTTAACAAAATTAGGCTCCTTAACAGGATCATTCATTATTTACTCTTGTGTTTTAGCGTTTAACAGCAAAATATAGTTCAAGAGGAATATCTACACATGGAGAAGGCGGCATTCATTCAGGCTCTAACCCTGGAGGCGTTAGCTGGAAAAAACGAAATCTGTTAAAAATTAGCTTCCGCTCTTGTCATCACATGCCATTGTCAACAAATGTAGCCTCACTTTGCACCAGGTTCACTCTGTGTGCGCACCAGACTGGGGAAACAGAAGCTACTGGATGTATGTGCACTAGTCCTGCTCAGCTTACATCCTTGACAAGACGCTGTGACCTACTTAACGTGTTCGTTTCGATAACCGGTCTATTGGCTTCCCATGGTGAAGTAGTCATTTTTCCCCTTTACAGTTGCTTTATTAGCTGATGCACCAACAAACGTATCGAGTGATCGTTTAAGCCAAATCAGGTCTAACTAAACTGTTATAGCTCGAGTCGACACTTTATGCCAAACGTTATGGTCAAAATAGGTTAAAACATGCTGGTGGATGCGTGTCTTCTTCATGGCTGAGGCTGTTTGTGTATGTAAACAGGCTGGTCTCAATATGATTTATTCTTCCTTCCTTGTCATCATTGCTTAGTGTAAAAAAAGGGAGGCAGCGCGCTCACACGCCCTGTGTCAGAATGCTAAGACAAAGACGGGATGCCTTTAAACACTTTGCCTTGAAGGCAGCGTAGACCCCCTGCCACAAAAGGAAAAGAAAAAAAAGGACGACTGTAGATCCGCGGTACACGGGGACGGATGTTCTGTAAATCGACGATAACAGTCCTATACTTTAATATATTTTGTATCATGCTGTGAGTGCTTAACATGCTGAGACACCAAAGGCGCAGGCTGCAGGAAGACTGCAGACTGCCGTTCTCCTCATTAAACAGGCTGAGGTCTCCCCTCTCAGCTGGGGGTTTCTTTTCCCTCTCTTCGCCTTGTAACGGAAACTGCCGGTGATCTCATTTTGACCATTTTCTCAAATAGCCCTCGACTCCGGTGTGATCTCAGAGCAGGTTTGAGCATCTCTATAACGCCGCCGCTGCGTCGTGCTTGAAGTTTGGACTCGATACGCAGAGATGCACAGATGACGAGCGCCGCTGTCGACGCGGGTCCTTCGACTTCACGAAACGCATGACCGTAGCGGTCTTCTGTGATTTTTAAGCACAGATTGCTAAAATGTCAACAAGCATCGCAGTGCTTGGGCTAAACGTGAAGCCACTGCAGACAGATGTTTAAGTACTCTGAAAAATGTAGAAGCCACAGGGGCGTGAGCCCAGAGGCTTTAAACATATGTGTGCTTGATATACGGGCAATACAACAGAATGCTTTATAATCAACAACTGTGTGACAAAATTAGGAATTGCAGGAGCAGTTGGTCCTCTTAGGAAAAAAAGAAATAAAAGGGCTTAGTGACTGGGAGGAAGGGGGTTATTAGAAGGGAGGGAGAGAGGATTGATTGAAAAGGACAGTTTGAAATTTAAATGCAGTGGGGGTCTGAAAACAAGAGGCAGATGTGAAAGAATGCTGGGCTTCTTAGACAAAGCTCCTGGTTGTCCCTCTATAGCTGTTAGAGGGCCACAGGAGAATAGAAGAAGAGTTGGGCCATTCTACAAAACGAGGTCTGGGAGAATGGAGGGGGAGCCGGAATAAAGAACCTGAGTGGGGGAGTGGGACACGAGTTACAATGAGAGACTGACAGCTTGCAAGTCTTGCTTGACCCTTGAATTAGCCCCTGAGCTTTCAACAAACCTCGAGAAAGAGTTTGGATGTTAATTGTCACCGAACATCACAGGGATGCAAAAGAAGGGAAACGCAGGGCCAGATATTCACTGAAATGGAAATCAGAATCAACAGACCACCACATGTTGAATGCAGGGAAACACATTTGGTTTCTATTGGGCTTTCCCAAAACTATCCTCATACATTAATTCATACGCACTATAAGAATCCTGTTATCTGTTTCTCCAAAAAACCTGAAACATGGGGCTCAGTCAGAAAATACTCAAGTCTCAAATCTGGAAGAAATGTCTTCTCAAAAGTGACTGTGTCCCTGCTTTGACACTGCTGAAATGTACATTTTGCAAGCGTAGAGATTGGGCTGGTGAGCAGATGAGTCTGGAGCCCCCCACTGAGTCGGATATAGGCCAGGAAGGAATCAAGGCTGACCTCTCTGCTGAGGGAATGATTGAGAGCAGAACAGGACCAGAGGAGCCGAGCGACACCCGACCAAACGCCGTGCGACTGCTGGTGCCACGAACACGAGACCCGACCCTGACACGAGCCGAGCCAGTGAAATACCGGGTCAAACACGCATGCTGCGCGACAGGACTCCTCAGCAGCAGAGATGGTTAATGGAGCAGGGAGCGCAAAGGATAAGGGCGGAGAAAAATTGCATGGAAGATTATTTTCATTTTATTATTACTCTGCATAGTAACATAGCTGGAGATGTCGTGATTAGGACTGCTAGGACTTTTAGTCACACTGTCTGTGGGAGGCTAGCTTACTTGAAACTTTCATGTATTATCTTGTGCATTTCATCATCTGAGAGCACATAAAACCAACTGTTTTTTGAATTTGTTGATCACAACATTTGGATTAAACGAATCATTAGCCGGCTCTGATGCAAGCCACACTGCACGGAAAAGGCAGCAGCATGCAAGAGGAGCAGAGCGTGACATAAGCGTGGCACTTGTCATGCTCACTGCTCTTAGTGTTTGCACCATTCATCATTTTTATGAGCCACTCAATTAATCGATTAGGGTACTCCCCACTGGTTAGGACATATGGCTACTAAATAAAGCAATCATGAGCTAAGCCCTGAAACACTCCAGCACTTCAATACATTCAAAAATAAATGGATTGTCTAGGAGAAAGAAAAGACAGCATTGTTTTATTTTCATTTCCCTCCTTCGATGTTTTACTTGACAATATGAAAAACAAAACAAAAAAGTATTTCTGGTCTGCCGTAGTTTTACATGTCGAGAAGCGCCGCGTTTATCAGGAAAGATTTCCTGATTTAAGAATGTCAACATACGATATGTTTCAACGTGGCACTTTTCCTCTGCATTTCTAGGCACTTAGTGTTATCGCCCCCTCTGCTTGAATATATATTAAATCCATAGCCTCATAATCACTTTAGCAATGCAAGAAAAATCCTATTAGCGCTGAAAGATACCTACACCTGTCTGTCCACATGGATTATAGGCAGGTGATTTGCCACGGTAACAAAGTTTTAATACGGGTCCCATACATTTTTTTTGTTCTAATTTTGATGTTTTACTGGGAAGTGAAGTGGATTATCTCGAATGAAATTTCAAAATGTCATTTCCACTTGCTGATAGCACAAAACTATTCCTTTCAGGTCTGCAGAGATAAGAATGATTCAGCCAGGGCTGTTAAACGGTGTCTTTGCCAAATGTTCCTCCGCTTAGGAATTAATAGGCTGACATTAATACAGCAAGATAAATAGGCAGGTCAGGTAAGTGAGCCCTGCCATTATATGGGCATCTCATGGTGATAGTACCTGCCAATCAAGTCCAATAAGTCCTTGACAAGGTGTGATTCACCTTGAAATACAGAGAATGCATGCAATATGTAGTATATAGTCCCCTGTTGAGAAACCTGATCCAATTAGTGTGTGCGCATAAATACTTTGCAGGGTTGACGCCCCGAGAGCACATCAGGACAGCATAAAAGTTGGGTTAACGTCCGCTACACACAACCTTTTTTTCTACATATGAGTCACCTCTCATCTAAAACAACATGGCTGTTTGCAAAAGAGGGACCAAGACCTTTTGGAAGCGCAAGGCCTGGTTTTTAGTCTATGATAATAATGCGCTGTATTTACACGGATATGCACCAGTAAGCAGCTTTTGTGATCCTCTGCCCCCCTCCAAACGGAGCAGCTGAATGGGTAAAACCTTCGCTTCATCCTTCTATTAAGGACTCACCATCAATAATGCACTGTGATCGTGAGGCGTTATTAAGCAGGATGATTAATTTTTAAGGCAGTGGGCAGCAACACAAAACACGAAGAAAGTAACAGAGACGACGACTTGTGAGAGACGCGTTTTCAATGGAGCAGCGTGAGCGTGAAAATAAGACACTTATTTGCGACTTTTTTTCGTCTAGGCGACGAGAAGCAGAGAAACTGAAAAACGAAGGAATGTTTTCAGTGCACCTCGACTGACAGATATGTCATTAAGTAAATACTTGGCATACGCTGAATTTACATTCCGGACAGTCTGCATCATCTTCTCCTTTGTGGCTTTTGTGTTTAACAATGTCTTAATAGGAGCTTTTACCTAGACTCAGCTCACTGCAGTGCCCCTAATACAATTTCTCTGTATTTGTTGATGCATCAGAGGCAAAAATTGGCAAAAATTGCATCAAATCCTGTAAAACTAGTTATTGTGTTACTGTGGAAATGTATATATTTTTGAAGAATGTTAATTCTTTCAGATTAGAGGCACTATGCTTAATGTCTAATTAATGCTTTTAACCTTTCTGTGGCTCAGGGGAAGGACAAAGCCAAAGCCAAAAGGGCCACTGCATCATCTCAGTCATCAGCTAAACAGGAAGAGAAGCAATACTGTGCGAATGATTTCAGCAGTGGATGTACAGTAGCGTACTTCATCCGAGCGCATTTCTATCCCACTACTGCCGAATCTATTTCCAATCTAAAAGATGGCATGAATGCCTTTGTCAGACAGGGGGAGCGGCGTATGTCAAGCTAAACAAGGTATAGCGCTGTGTCTCGTCAGGAAGCTTAGACAAAAGAAGTGGGTGTAGTCTTTCCTGAATGCAATCACTTGTCAGCCCTAAATCTTCACTCAGTACTGCCGTGACAGGTAACGGTGCTTTTTAAACCGATGAATGTATATTGGCCTTTTTTTAAAGATACAGAAAATGTCTAAAAGGCATTTTGCTGCCGCTCACAAATGAATGTTTTACACACTCTGCTGCACAATAACATGAAACATATTTTCATTAAAAGAGTGAAAAAGGGGTGAGACTACATAGTTAGTTTTTTTAAAGAAAAAAAGCATCTAATATGGCATTTATACACAGCAGCACGACATAAGCGAGTAATTTGGGTTGCTTTGAATTTTTGGGGAGGCTGCTTCATTAGATTTCCTCGTGCCGTTCCAGTGTCACTACTCCTTGCCCTCTGCCCACCTTCAGCTGTGAAAGGGAGAGGACAGTTTTGGGGCTGAGCTTTCTCTACCGTCCTCATTTGCATAACATCAGCAGCGCGAGGGGGATTGTGATGCAAACAAGCCAAGATTGGCTCGTTCCATCTCCCCCAATTTTAATAACTAAGGTGTTATAGGTTCTCGCTCCCGCCTGCTCACTGTACAATGGATCAGCCTTCTTTGAGACTGAGAGAGAGATTCGATTTTTTTAAAAATAGGTGGAAAAGTTTCAACTGCAGTTTGGATGATTAAAGAAAACTTGCGTGCAGTTGACGTAAGAGCGGCGCTGCTGCTGTTGCACTTTGCCCGAATTTAAACACGTGGCAGGCCACAGGAGGATAAAAAAATCTTCATTATGGGCGAAAACATCTCTTTTCACCAATGTTCCTCATTTCCCAACTGACCATGATTTGGGCTTGACATGAATAAAGAAAAAATATGTAAATGAATCGGTGGCTTATGTTATCGTCCCCTGCCACCCACAGTAGGACAGCAGATACAGCAATCACTGCTTCTGCACCTTGTGTATGTTTAATATGTGTTTGTTCCTTTGTGATAACAAAAAAAAAAGGGGGGGGGGGGATAAACAGGGCTTTCTTTTGTTGTTGTTTTTTTTCTCCTTCGAATAACTGGACCAAAGTCAGGGAATCCAAAGACACAAGGAGAGAGAGAGCAGACAAATACAGGAGACTGTCAAGCAGACTGCGATAAAACATTCACTGTGAAATTATCTCCCTGTCATAAGGTCCTCCTGTTTTGAATACCAAAGGGATTCAAATTCCCAAACAAACTATGAGAGGTTGACCAATTTTGTGCTCTGCTAAACGATAGCGGATTGCAGGGCAGGTTGTAGCTTTGAACCACCGCGGTTTGAGGTAGCAGGAAGCCAAGATTTTAATCTCTGCATGTCTGCATAGGTAATCCATTGAAGTGTAATTGCTACAGTTCTAAGTTATACAGAATAATGACAGAAGAATGAGACTCACTATGAATATGAAGTGAGTGAGAACACAAAGTCCCCACAGTGGCAGAGGAGCAAAACACTTTGACAAGGACTCTTGCTGGGGAGGAAAACTATCCTCTGAAGAACAACAAGCGCCAATATGGACGCTGTTTTTCTTTTTTCTTTTTTTTTTTAACAAGACGCACCATTCGGAGAAACATAATGAAGCGAGCCGCGCAGATGAAATGTTAGGATTTATGCGACTAAAGCGGCTAGCTAAGATGAACCCGTTCCTGTTAGCAACAGCATTTCATCTTCATGGATACCAAGGATGTGAAAGAGAGGTGAGAAAGAGGTGAATTTACAAAAGAGGAAACAGTTACGTATTTATGAAATTAATTAAAATGCAGCCGAATGTGTAGCATGCAAACTTTCTGGAATTTCCACATTAAATATAAGAGATGCTGCTTGCAACCTTTTGCTCTGTGTGTTTTCTTTAAATATCGCTCTTTGCAAAAACATGAAAATCCAGGAAGCTTGAAAAGACTGGAAGGTGCAACCTAATACTGACTGTGGGTAACTCGTATATGTTTTTTAACACTGAAAACAAATGGGTATATGGAGGACTTAATGTTATGAAAGGTAACTACAGAATAAAATCAATACATTTAACATGTCATCCTCCTGGGTTTTTTTACACCAAAACATCTGCAGCAACATTTGGCATTTTTTGAGCCTGCTGCTGCTCCAGTTGTATGAATTGTGTCTGAATTCACTTATCATTTAAATATCAAGCATGCACCTGAGAAAGTCTTATGGGCAGTGACTTTCAGAAAACGTCTCCAAGTAATGCTTGCACAATCCTGCTTTTTCCACGCTGCTTCCACGGGAGCCTCGAGCCTTTTCAGGTGAGAGAATAAAAGATCCCTTTTTTTCGTCTCTATTTTTTGGCCCTTGCAGTAAACTGTAAAACGAGTAGGCGTTGCAGCGTCTGCAACATTCACCATCTCTCGCTGATTGTTAAGGCTCAGCTTTGGTGTCTGGAACCCACATTTCAACACCACCGTTTACAGAGCAAATGTTCGTCTTAGGTAGACCTTTAAAACATAAATAAAAACAAGCTAAACATTTAGGCAAAATTTACTACCTCACCCTGATACCCAGAGAGATGTTTTCAGGGAGCACAGAGAAACTTTTCCATTCTTTAGACACGTCTCTGCCTCCTTGGAGTTGAAGCTTCTTGCCTACCCCCGGGCCGGGCTGATGGTAATGGCTGCAGGAGCCACTTCCTGTCAGCTCACTCCAGACTCACTAGTAATCAGCTCGAGCTGATGAATGACAGAAATGCCACTGGCTCCACTTTTTGCAACGACAAAAAAAAAAAAAAAAAAAAAAGCACCAGTTTCTGCCCCCCCACCCACCCATTTGACTGTCCTCTTTACACAGCTTTTTTTCCCCATTTCCATCAACTACTACAAAATAGCACTCATCACATTGGTTCAGCTGCTGATGCTGAAGCTAAAAATGAAACATGTGTTGCCGGGCACAGATGCAGTACTTGAGAATTTGTAGAGCTTGCTCAGAGCTTTCTGTCTGGTCATCATTTAACCTTGCTTTCATTTTATCACTGGGTGATTTATAAGGACGTGAACACATGTTCGCTTTAATGGTCCCAGTACAAAAACACAGCTATAAAGTAGATAAAACTACTTTTTTCCCTGCTTTGGCTTATCTGTTTATTTCTTAGCAGGTCATGGCATTTTTTGGCCTCATTTATCTCTTTTCATGCCACACACACACACACACACACACACACACACACACACACACACACACACACACACACACACACACACGAAATATCCACCAAACACAAAACCTGACCTATTTTTTTTTTCTTGAACAAACTAAAATTACACCTTTAAAATTTTTTGTT
Organism: Maylandia zebra; assembly: GCF_041146795.1. Lineage (NCBI taxonomy): Eukaryota > Metazoa > Chordata > Actinopteri > Cichliformes > Cichlidae > Maylandia > Maylandia zebra. Next base: position 39,955,591 of record NC_135181.1, on the reverse strand, counting down.
TATCGAGCAATAAATATGTTACAGCATTGCGAGGCTGCTTTTTACACACCTCAAATTATTGTTAATTTTTAAAGTTATTTAAGAAATAAGCAAAGCGATAAAACTCTTAAACTACAAAGAGAAATCCAAATATCGTTCAATTTTAATTTCTGAAATAATCAAAAATAATATATGTAAAAATGTAGCAGCTTAAAAAAATGCATTATAACACAACAAAGAAGAACATTTTTGCCACCTACGGAGATACTGGACATTTGGCCGGTAATGAAATTTTAGCCTTAAATATTTATTACATGCTGTTATTGTTTGCGCTTATTGCAAGGAATCTATACGGTGAGCATCCTCAGTTTTATTGCAGTTGTGCAACTAATAGCATTTCTTCTGCTTCTGCACGTCCTGCTCAGTCACAACATAACAGATGTGAAGTATAAGCTGCAGTTCTCACACTCATCTTAATTACTTAAACCGGTTTGCTGTGGACTGAATTAGACAAACCGGTGGCTCTAATGGATAAAGCAGCCAGGGTATGTGTGATTTATAACAGAATTCACACCAGCAGAGCTGCCTCACACCTCATTTAGAAGGAGGCACGATGAATTATTAGGGCAGCCTGTATATGTCTTTTTCCTGTGCAAATGCCAAAAAGATCAAATCAGTACAGAGACGCGTGTCAATATTAAGCACTCCAAATTTCATTATAAATACATGAATAATTTGACGTCTCCATCGACACACACACACATTCAGGAGCAACTTCTCTGCAGTATTTAAGATGTTCATTACCTCACCCCCACGGCAGTAGAGGAGGAGTTGGATCCAACAGGCAGCAGTGAATGCCAGGCCTGGCACAGCTGTACAAGCAAAGCTGTAAAGAGAAGTCACCGGCCACTGTCGCTCAATCTTTCCCTGTGTTAATCCCACACTGTCTGCATGCACGTCAGACCCATTCCTCACATCCTTGCATTGCTTTTCACACCCCTAAGTTCAATTTGGCAGGAAAGTGGACACGTTGCATCACTTCTCCTGGCTGAAAATTCTCTCGGCATTGTTCCCCTCCAATAATCTTGTTTCTGAGACAGCATGATGGCTGTGTTATCATGTACAATCGATTCGCTAGTCATTTTCTGCAAAATATTTTCTTGCTTCTTGCGTTCTCTTTCAGGTACTTACTGAAGCGTGCAATGTGAACGCACAAACCTGAGTTTTACTCGTGCATTTCCACACCAGAGCCCGGCTTTGTGACTTTTAACAGCGGCGCGGCAAATATGTGTACATATGAGATTTAAAAGCCTTTAACGCCCCTGAATCTCTTCGTAGCTGATCAGATCATCTTCTGAATGGCCTCGATACACAAACATGCGGCGTGTGTGTACAGAAGAGTCGGCTCCATTTATCTGCATTCATCCTTCACATTATCATGGAGGGACAGCTTGCTGTCATGTCCCAGACCGTTCCTGTGGCTGGACAAATGCGCTGAAAAATGGACCCTCAAGTGTTGGGCACGTTTTACTAAACAAGCCCCTCTATGTTTTATAGACTTACAGAATTTTATAGCCGAGCTCCAGCGGAACCAAATCCCGGCCTTCGGGGCAGAAACTTTATTTTAACATCTCTCTTTTTTGGGGGGGAGGACTGACATTTTGTCCTCTGCCTTCAAAATGTTTTCCCAAGAAGCTTCTCCTCAGTTGACCTACGCAGAGACCATTGCCTCTGGCTTGTCACAGGGAAAAGAGTGATGCGGTTCTATGGGTAACAGAGAGGGAGGCTCTGTACTGAGACAGCAGCAGGTGCAGCCGTGACAGTTGCCGTGTTGTTGCTAGCCCCACACTGTAGTCAAGATGAGGTTCACAGATGTAGCCACTCAGTGCAGTGGTTTATTGGCTGCCTGAAACAATGCATCTCTGTCAAGAACAACTCCTCCTAAGGCCATTTCAGCCTAACAGTGCTGCGTATGAAACAAGGCGTAGAAAAAGCTCATTCTGACACACAAGGTCAATTCAGCTCCACAGCAACACAATCAAAGCTCCCCTCGCTGTGCCAAAAAGCAAAACAAATACCAACCCGGAGCAATCACGCTCAAACGTGGAGGTTTCAGCCACATTTTCATATTCAGCCATGTGCATAATAATAAATATAACAATAAAAATATCAATAATAATTCCAGTGGCACCTTGAGATTTATTATCACCATTTATCAAAGCATATTTGTGACTAATTATTAGCAGCGCTACCTGAGGCTGCACTTTAGCCCACATGCACTGAGTAAAGTAATGGCACCCATTTTCCCGCGGCCCTTTTCATTTTTTTTTCTCCCGTTGGACAAGAGAAAGCAAACCTGATTCTTTTCTTCAATTCAGATGTGAAGCAGTCCACAAAGTCCAGTCCAACCTTGTGTTTTGTTGAATCTGAGAGTAGTAGAGATCTGAGATAATATGACTATTGTTTTCCTGTAAAGCACCCAGTCTCTGCTTGTTCAATTACTGGAAGGAGCCTCAACGAGGGCGGTTAAATCATTTGCAGAGACATTATCTACGCAGAGAGAGAAAGACAGAGAAAGAGAGGGAGGGTGTGTGGCGGGGAGGGGGGGTGAGGAGGAGGGGAGAGCCGGCATAGGGGCCAAACTTTAGTTTGGAGAGGAAATAGAAACATTTTTGTGGACCACACATGGAGGGTGCTGCGAGGATAAAAGCAGCAGGATTCATGATTCACTGCAGGAAATTAATAGACTAATACAGTTCTCTGTTTCACTGCCAAAAACCACATAATAAGATAAAATTGTTTTCATTACAGGTGATGATGGATATCTATGTAGATTATTAAAATGTACACAGAATTTATGAGCGCGAGAGAGACCGCAGAATTTCCTTCTTCCTCACATATGTCGCCTACAAACAAAAACCGACTCACGAGCACTCATCTGTCAGCGTGAGCAATCATTAAGAGATAATTTGATTGTTTTTTCAACCTCGGCTGTGTTTGATGTCTCTGGCATGGTAGCAATTGAACAGACAATTATTTTGTTGATTAGCTTAGTTTTTAGCAACTTACCATGCCTGTGATATTCCTCTGAAACTCCCAGACCAGACGCTCAACTCCATCTGACTTGGCAGCTACGTTACAAGAACAAAGCTTCTGCACTCCCTAACTACATACTGTAAAATAAAATATCATGAAAGAAAACCACCGCCTAAACAAATAAACGTATAGAATAAAATATGCAACGATGGGGGCGGTAAAAAAAAAAAGCAGAACAAAACATGTATTTGGCAGGACTTTAGCTGCAAATAAGGAAGTGCACCGTTTATGGGAGTGGATCTACCTGCAGGTCACTTTGACTTTTTAGAGTATTTTAACACTGGAAACACTGCTGTGTGTTTTTGATGGATTCCAAAATGCTTCAGTGTATCGTTTTCTGAATCATCTCCCAGTAGATCAATATCCAAACACTTAAGAAGAACTCTAAAACCAAATATTCTCACATCTTTTTCGCTCATTTTTCATCCACTGGAGAAACAACTACTGCTTTTTTAGATATACATATATATGTATTAGTTTTAGTTCAGTGTTTCTGTTCCCTACAGATTTCTTTAAGAGGGTCCCGGTTCACTAGACTGCTAAACAGTCAACAACAAACAGGTACGTAAATAATTTGGTATATTTAAAATACAGCCCCAGAAGCAAACGCAAATAAAAGCGCTGCCACTCAAACGAGTAAAATTATATTGAAATGTCAAACTCGACTTACCATTTTTGTTCGCTGCAAGAATGTCGGCTTGAATATACTGGAGAACATCCATATCCCATTGTTAAAAAAATAAAGAAGCAACTTTTCTTACTTGCAATGAGTCACAATTGTCAAGGACAGCAGCCTATATGGAGGAAATATATTGCTCTGCTGTGTTTACCCACACCATCCCTAAATAAGAGCCCTGTCTTGTTGGAAAAGGGGCTTTTAAATGTGGATGTGCTTCGCTCGCCTATAATCCAGCCGAGACATTACTCCTTCCCCTGGCAGACGTCCGCAGATCCCCCCTCTCTCCCAGCCAGGCCTTGCTCTCCGCTGCTATGGCAGAGCCGCAATAACTGCTGTTTGCTTAGAGCCTTGCCTCCCAAGTTCTCCTCTGTCACACTGAAATTGAATATTTTCCCAAATAGTGTTGCAGCTGTGCACAGATAAGGACAAGTCCTGTTCACATAGCACAAAAATGAGACTGTGTGTGAGTGTGTGTGTGAGTGTGTGTGTGTGTGTGAGTGTGTGTGTGTTTCAACCTTCTTCAAATTACAATAGGAATAAATGTAACAACTTATATATAAAAGCATCAAAAATAACCACAATGTCAGGTCTGAAAATTAAGAAAAAATATTTTTAAATAATAAAAAAAACCATAATTTATTTGCAATCTCGCTTTTTATACCTCTAGAGATTAATATAAAAATGTTTTTTTTTTAAATCACAATTTGTTGATCAAATTTCCACCCAGTGATCTCTTGGCAGAATTTTCTTTCACTTCTCTGAGTGACCTAAACACACGTTGCTAATACGAGCAGTGTTTTGAACACATTGTAAAAAAAGGCAAACAGAACGGCGTGCTACGCCCAGTCATCTTGTGACCAGAGGACACACAAAAAAGGAGATTTTATGACCCAGTTTTGCACTTTGCACGGCCTTATCTCCAAATACCTTTCATAAAAAGAGATGCCAGATAAGCTAAGGGAGACTGCCACTTAGCCAGTGCAGACAAACCATCGTGACATCTATCGGCTAACGCTCATGCTGTTTCTTGTCATCAGACTTTGAATGGAGCCCTACTTTCCACTCCCAGAGTAATGTTCTGCTAGGAAATTATTTAGGCAAGCAGAAAGTTTCACCTGCCATTTCAGGGGCACCGAATCCCCCCGCTGCACCAGAGGCCTTTGGCAAGTGGAAACAAATGTTTCACAAAATGGCAGGGAGGGGAACACACTAGCGCACTAGCGTTTTACTGATTGCCAATCGTAAAATAAAATCAGTCATGAAAGGGGAGGTACACTGGCCCACCAAAGCCCTGCACATTACATCAAATTTGCCATAGCTTTCTTTTACAGCCTTGTTTATTCCCTTTAATGGCAAGCAGTTATCCGCACAGTATGACTCCATGTAGGTGGTTAAGGCAAAAGAAAAGACTGCATCTGAAAACACAAACCCACAATTCACACGCCAAATAAGCAATGGGATGTAAATCTAACTCCCTGCAATCCTCTTCTGCTGACACACTCAAAGCCTCCATCATTTCTTTTATTATTTGGGGGGTGGATTATGCTGTGGAGCAGCTAGCACATCATTTGCAACAACAACTACACTTTTAAATTGGTCATTGTTCCTTAGCTAAAGACTCTGATGCGCAGGAAGGACAGCAAAGATGGGCTCACACGAACGAAGAGCATCCTGACAGTGCGAGGCTGGCACAAGCTATCCATGCAGCCACAAAGCAACCTTTAAATCAGTCGTAGTGGCTCGCCAATCGCAGGCTCACATCCACACTCATGACAGAGAGACACAAAGCAAAGTGAGCAAATGCCACCACCGGTCAGCATGTGCAAGCTCACAGTGAATAAAATCGATAACAAATTACCTTAATAAAACCAGAGTGGAACAAGTCTGGCTTGTTGGGATATTAGAAAAAATCTGGACAGGCAATGAAGGCTGCGTCATTTCTGTTTAATCCACACGTCAAATATCCAAAAAGCTCAGCTGCTGTTCTGAGGAGGGGACCATCCCAGCAGAAAATGGAGCTAGAGTCCATAATGTGGCAAATTTGGATGTGTTCACACCCACTCGCCCTTTCACACTCGCTCGAGAGCCTTGCGTTCTATGACAGCGTGGTATACCAAAGTTTACTAAGGAGTGATATGTCTCCCTCAGACCCATACAGGAGTGTGGCGGGCTCTATTGATCCGCCAGTGGAGACGAACATGCAAGCGAATAGAGGCAATGTGGGGCTCTGGCACATCAAGAGCAGCTTCAGTTCTTTGAAACCGGACGCACTTCCATTCAAACGAGGCTACAGACTGAAAAAGGTGCTCTCATACTGGTAAACTACTCATAATAGCCGGGCTTAAGATATCAAGCAACGACATCTGAGAAGACAGTCTCCTTCTTTAGGACGCATTCACAGGTAGATTACATTATTTCCACTGAGTGTAGATAGACCTGTATTTCTTTTCAGACTCCCACACAAAATCACACAATTTTATTACTACTTTAACCAAGAATCAAACATCGCCAGCATTTATACATTTTGAATTTCGTGTCATTTTCATCCCCCATTGTTTACTATAACTGACTCACTGTGAGGATGCCATGGCACGTATGTTATATGCAAGATGTCAGAGGGACGTGTGCACAAGAAGAATGGAGAAAGAAACTTGAGTTTTACTAGCTCACACACTCATTCTGAAGCCTTTCAGGATCAGCCAAAACCAGTGGCAGAATATATGACTCCTTCAATTGTGCAAGGACCACTTTGATATGCTAATATGTTCCTTCCAAACAGCTGGAATTTGCACTCACATTAGCCTAATTTTACCTTTTTTTTAATACAAGTACAAGGCAATGGAATCATCATCACAATACTAAAAAACAAAGTATTCAGGGAGCAGCAGCCATGCTTCTTATAAATTCCTTAAATTTCAACACTTTTTTATTGAGAGTATGGATTTGTGGAGAATATGAGAAGATGAACAATAACTTTGCAATTAGGTTTATTTTGTTTCTCATTTGAAAAATTATCTAAGAATATATGAGGCAAAAGGGGGGAAAAAATCCTCTTTTACTCTAACTCTATAACCCGCTATGGACAAGTACGTATACGTGAGAATGTGTTGTGCAGATATATTAAAGACAGACATGAGGGACATCTATGGACAGTACTCCAGGCAGGAATTCGAAGGTCTGTCTCTCGCCTTCCTAAGGTTAGTCCTGAACCCCCCAAAAGAGAAGAAGATGAAGAAGAAAAAAACTGTGGGCATGTGAAGTCTGCTGGAGCTAAATTTAACCCAATCCTCTGATCGATCACTGAAGATTGCTGCTCCGCTCCAGGCAGCCATGCATCAGCGGTGACCGCTGTGTGTTTCTCCAGCAAAAGGAGAGGCACGCACCGCACCGCATGTGCGCGTCTCCCGCCTCCTCTTTAACACATGGTTGACAAGACACGTTCGGAATCGGTGGGCCTAAATAATAAATGCGCAGTAAAAGGATCTAATTTTTACTGCCACTCTGCGCCCACTGGGTTTGAGTTAAGTGTAAGCAAGCCAAATCAGTTCCTATTTTTTATGCTCCCGTCTTTTTATTTTTATTTCACCATTTCATTCCAACGTCACCTTCCACCCTCGGAGCCAACTGCCTCACAGGCTAGCTCTGAGGCAAAACTAATTATTACATCTCTAGTTGAGGCTCGAATTATTTTCTGTCTGTTTCTTTCTTTCGTTTTTTTTTTTTTGGGACAAATAGCCTAACCCCAATTATAATGGATTAGCCCGTGAATGCTCTCCAGAAACAGGCAGACAACACTTCTCAGGTCACAGCTTCCAGCGTAAATCCCCATTCAAAGCAACAAGACCCATCAGTGGATTTAAAAAACCCTCAGCGGCCAATACCACCAGCAAAACTCCACCTCAACTTTGGAGGCATAAATCCCAATTAAATGACGCTTTACGTGTTCTGGTTCATAGAAATTGCGCTGCCGAGCCCCCCTACCACACACACACGTTCACAAACACACACACACGCACTTTAAATTTGTTTCAATTCAGACGTTCAGACTCGGCAGCCGAACAAATCAATCCACATCTGCTTATGTTTTGATTAAGCACTTTTCAATTAACCACGGCACCCGTCGGTACTCCACTGCAGACTGTGTTGCTCTGTTTTTTTTAATTCATCATTATTATTATTTTAGTCTCGTTAAACTTATGGCGCCTCTATTATAATGCGAATTTCCTAAAACAACTGACTCAGACACAAAATCTGACTCGCCATCTGTCGTTTTCTAAACAAGTTTCGAAACGCGAGGTTCAGAAGTGACCGAGGCAGAAGGTAAAAGTTACTATACCTTAGTTTGCAGTTTGGATGTTTCATAAGTTTTGATGGTATTAATGCGCAGAAGGAGGGGGGTAAAATAAAATCTACTCTTACCTTTCTCGAAAAGCAGTGTAGCCACGCGGGGCTTGATTGAAGACAGTGAGTAGGAAACTGTGAGCTGTATAAAAAAGATTCGTTTAAAAAATGTCAGATTGTGGAAAGGCAGTCTGATGTGAACTCCTCTGCAGCGAAGAGAGTGAGTCTGCAGGTCTCAGGCATGCTCGCCTTGTCTGGGACAGAGGCTGGCTTTCAAGCGGCAGGTCTCCTTTTCTGCCCGTACATTCCCCTGCACCGAGCGCACACTTCCATGGCACGCAAGGTGTTGCTCTGAGCTCAGTCCTAACTCATCAGCCACCTCATGCACACCTCTGAGCGGCTCATACAGTCTCGGCTCTCCCTGTGCGTGCGCCCTCACTCCCCGACGCAGCAGCAGCAGCAGCGGTAACAACAAGAGTCAAAGAGAAGCGAAGCTCGGGGACCAAAAAAACAAGGACTTGAGTGACTGAGAGGGACAGACAAGAGTGGGGCTTTTCAGTGTCTGGTGGAGGGGAGAAGACGAAGATCTCTCTCCGCTACTGTAGCCGCCGCCGGTGCTGCTCTCCTGGCTCCCCTGAATGATACTGTGTGGGGACTGGGCAAGTTTCAGCGGCTAGCCTCTGGTAAAGATCCCGCTCACAGTGTTGAGACACTTGGAGGAAGCAGCGCTGAGCGGGCTTCCAGTGAACAGCGCCAGTGCAGTTGATACCAGGCTGCCGACTGCAGGAGCTGTCTGAGCGCAGGTCTACACTAAAACCTGACATGGATTCTAGATCCACCACGGCTCGGAGTCTAGACGCATCACAGACTGTCCTCATCAACTTATCATCATGCCCGGCAGGACTGTGCTCAGCTTATTTTCCTACAGAGGGGCTATTCCACTGCATCATACAGAAAGTAAAGCTTTATTACGAGTGCAGCGCCTTCATTTTTGGCCCCACTTTTTTTCTGCTTAAAGAAGCGACACTGCCTTCCTTTTGGGTATGAGAGGCCCGTATTCTGTCACAGTAGGCAGTCCGGCCTATTCAACCAATGACAGTGGAGTCATTCTACTGTAATACTACCAAGCATCAAAAGAACACGGACGTGCACACAGACCTTTTTCTCCCTCGCTCAAACCAGCCCCATTTGGACAGCACTCTGGCCCATGCAGCAGTGGTCAAGCTGCCGCTGGTGTGTAGAGCCAAGCGTGTGCGGAGCCAAGCAGTTTTTCAAATCAAGAACCTCTTCAGAGTCGTGAATGTATTTTTCCCCCCTTCTTTTTTTTCATCGCTCCTCTTTTCCTTTACATGATTCATGACACCATTCAGCAGTCAATGGATTTCTTTTCAGGCTTCTGGGACTTTGACCCTGGCACTCCTTACTGCATGCAGTATGTTATATTGGTTTTCTACATTATACTCCACTGTGGGTGAAATGCAGATTATTATACTTCATCGTGCACAGCATTTCTTTCTGTAATGAAGCTGAGCTCTGATATATGTTTTTTTCCTATTAAAACAAACAAATATATATATTTATGAAAGTTTGAAAATCTAATTATCGGCACAGCTGTTATTTGGTGTTTTTTATTAGGGCCACTTTTTGGTTTCACAATATCTAAAAATAAACACAGCTGTTTTATGTTTATATTTGAGTCTTGCTAATACTTGGAGCGTGCTGTAATCTGGTTAAGGAATGCCGTTAAACATCAGGTAGAGCGCAGGCACACACCTGGCTTCAATATAAAAAAAGCCCGCTGTCTTTCACCCACTATGGGGAAATGTGAAGTTGAGTCATGCTTGCCAGGTGAAGGTGAACGCAGGAGAGGGGCAGACTTATGTTTTCATAAGCATAATTTTACATAATAATACAGGCCGTTTTTGCAAGGGACAAAAAAAGAGAAAACAGATGTAATAAAAGGTCATCCAGTGACAGGCATCCATATCTGGGAGAGATGTTTATTCATAAGCTGGGACTAAAAACACATGTGGTCTCTCTGGCTGCAACAGCTTAAACTGCCATTTTGCATTTGGAGTCATTTGAATATGTTTCCTCGGATTGTCAACAGAGGGCATTAGACTTGTATTATTATTATTATGAATGTACTCAGTTCACTGAATTGTAAAATGCACAGCACTATAGATTACAAACAGGCAAAGATAGGATTTTTCTGTTTGTTTGTTAATGACAGTCTTGCTGGCGTATGATCCCCAGTCAGTTTCTTGACCAGCGCATAAATTGTTCATGTGCAATTGTTAATGAATAACTGTGATGTAATCATATCCTGCAAAGGTAGCAGACTATTGCACGTAATCACTCACCAAATGGCGCATGATACCTGCTGGCTCTTACTCAACCCAGACACGCCGAGGTGAAAAACAACATCATAATTATCAAAGCCTTTTCAAATATCAAGTATATACTGTTAATCAACCAAAACTGAAAATGTTAATGTGTGTTTGCAGCATAGTAAATAAGTAACTACCGGTTCTTTTCCTGGCCTGGAGGAATAAACTTTCTGAGATAATGGAAAAACCTTTGGAGTCCCTTTGGCACGTGGCAGGAATTTCATTCCCTCCTGGGTTTGAAAACAGGGCAACTCGTAATGTCAGTCCTCATATTTTTAGTCCTTTTGCTGAATGTAAAGTGGGATTAGGGAAGATATTAATATTGAATTATATACTAAATAACAGCACAAAATGTAAGCATTTAAAGTATTCCCCGATCAAATAAGGCAACAGGTTAAGTCGGTCGCTGGGACACTTGTTTGAAATACCTGAGAAATCCCTAATGGAAATCTATTTGTTTGACACCGACTGACTTCCACATGGGAATCTTTTCATAAACAACAGCTTTATTAATAACCTCTCCAAAACAAAGAAGAAGCAAGGATCAGAGCTGGAATCATTTCCACGAAGAAAAATTCAGGTTTTGTTGATATGCACCAAAAACAGACAAATTCAGTACAGGATGCAGTTTTTCTCCTTACTGTCCAGTCACGCTTAATGACTTGGTTGACAGAGATGTAGAATGTCTCCCAGGACTCTGACATGTTCTGAAGCTCTCCAACACGCTTACTGCAACGATCACAAGATTGTTTGAAATCTCCAACAGTCGTGTTAACTTTGATCTTGAAGTTTGAACACCGGGTGATGTCGGTTCAGTTAAAATGACTCATCATGAGGAGCTTATCCAGCTTGTAGGTTCCGTAGGGGAAAATGTATAATTAAATAGTAATCTCAAAAATTCCCTGCTTTGGAACACCAGATCAATGAGCTTGCATCTTATGGAAAGTTAGCATTCTTTAGCCATTTTGTTAAGATTCTTAACACTGTTAATCAACAATGATAGAACTATCTACATATAAATACTGCTATATTGTATATAAGGACTGAATAGTTTCAGTTTTTATCTGTTACAATGTATCTCATGGTACATATGTATCACTATTGTATTTAGAATGATGGAACAAATGTAAGTAATCGGGATATTTTGATAAATTGTGGTTTATTACTTTTTGTTCACTGATATGATAAAAAAGAGGACGCACAGCTAGTACAACTGTGAGGTTTTCGCTTCAGTGAAAATGACGTCAGACACTTCAGGCAGACCTAGGTTATCCATGTTGAGAGCCAACATGTCATCCCGTTTCCCATGTGGTTCCTCGATCGCTTCGTAACCTTCAGTTTTCACTTAACAAAGCTTATTGGTTCTTTCCCAAAATATCTGCACATGATTGGCACCTCAGGCACACATGACCAGTCACAAGACCGCTGCTGATTCCAACAAATCCGTGTCCTTTAATGATGATGGACAAAGACTTGGCCAAGCTACATGCTCCCGAGCACGTCTACCCTTGATCATTTATGTTTTCGGTGTTCTTTTTATCTCATTTTATTAGATTTACTTGGGACGGACCCTGATTTACAGTCCTGTGCAAAACACTTTTAAGCATTTTGGATGTTTACATTTTTATTCAATCATGTAGGATCATCAAAGACGTCTCTGATCTGTTCCAAATTCATTCTGCGGCACGACAATGACCCCAAGCATACAGCCGCAGTCGTTAAGTGACAAGAATAATTAGAGGTCTTGCGACAGAGTCCTGATGTCAACATCATGGAGTTAGTCTGGGATTACACGAAGAGACAAAAGACGCTGAGGCAGCCTTAATCCACAGAAGAACTAAAGCGAGTTCTCCAAGATGCTCAGAACAGCCTACCTGCCAAGTGTGTCAGTGTGTGCCTACAGGAAAGGGAGCATGTGTTAAAGGCAGTGGGTGGTCAAAGCAAAATTTGACTTGATTTGATTTCTCTTCTTTTTAACTGCACATCAAGCACGAATTGATAAACACTAACACGCACTAACTGTGAGTGCATTACATCAGAAGTCTCTATCACAGCTTTGTGTGAAGACACCGGGATGTTGAGGTGACAAAAACAAGTTCCAATTAACTTCCTTCTGTAATTACAGCATCATTTAGACTTGCTCGTTTGCTTTTACCCAAATCGTTAGAGTGCGGATAAAAGAATCAGCTTTAGTAAACCAAAAGAGGTTTCCTTCCAATATCCTTTTTCTCACATCTCTTCCAACCACTACAGATGAGAAGTTCAAAGTGAAATTTTGGATACGTGAAATGTGAACTAGTGATGTTTCTTACCCCGATTCGTTTGCATGAATCTGTTCCAAATCAAGTGAAACTCCTCCTGACTCTGTATTCTCTCATCAATTTTGTAAAGCTGGCTTCAGTGGTCTCACTGGATATCAAACTCTTGGAGTAGACTCGTAATCAAAGAAGGCCTCCCTCCACAGTGGAGCCTTGGTTAATATTTATGTAGCCACGGGCAACCGTGTAGCTTGGAGTTTTGACCTCACTTCTGCAGCACCTTGAGGTGTCTCGCTACGTCTGCTTGAACTGAGAGCAGAAGTGGGACTAAGAGGGATTCTCAAAAAACTGAAGTTAGATTGTTTAGCAGCTTTTAAAAAGTGTGCGTTAGAATGTTGCAATATTCGACCTTTTCAAAGGCAGATTTTTAAATTGTCACAGAATGGAAAAGACTCCTGGGAATGAAAACAGGAATGAAGTCAACCAGAACACACAAGCATCCTTTGAATATAATGCAGCAGCCTTCATTAACAGACCTTCTACTAGTGTGACAAATGATAATGTCTCTCTTTGAAATGGTTAATTTTCAAAGAGCTTAAAGCTCTCCACTGAAATTTGATCCTTGCATGTATGGATTCAGCATGACTTTTTTTATGAGGGTCAAACTCACCTTTTAAGATTGCTAATGTGACCTCAGCAGGTGCCATGAAGTTTTAAACAGGGCAATAATATTACTAACCGTGATGTTCCTCAAACTAGAAAGTGCCGTGCGACACTCGGCTTTATTTTGTTTTTACTTTGTGGTTTGGGTTAATTAAAAATGAATGGATTACCATACGTTAATGAAAGCTTGTTTTATGCCTTTTTAATTTGCCTGCTGACAGCTTTTGAGTGTTTTTCTCAAGGCTCATATTTTGTGTTAAGTACATTATCAGTGGGGTATTTACACCACCGTGCAACCGCGCCCGAGTCAATAATTAATAAAAGAGTATGAGTGTTGTTTTAAATCAATACAGTTTTGTTTGTCTTTTGCGACTATTTTTTTTCTTTTCATTAAACAAACCCAAGAAAGGCAGCTTGAGAAATCTCTTAATAGAAGTCAACATGTTTGTGCTGAGAGCTGGCACACCTAGGAGAAACTTATCAAGTCCCCATGAATGATCTCACCATTTTGCTCAAATTTCAGTTATTTAATTACTTTGTGTGTTCAAAAAAAAGAAAGAAATGCTGCTGAAGTTGCCTCCCTCCCCCAGCTCCCCCTTAAAGAGACTTATAATTGACCCAGCAGACAGGAAGCAATTAAAAAGAAGTCTAAAAAGAAGTCAAACACATGAGGGGCTTTGAGATCAAATTTTGACAAAGGGAAAAAGAAAATTCTCATGCAAGCATGTTGGGCTCTGGCTTGCACAACTGTCACATGAGTTGACTTTTAAAAGACCACGTTACATAAACAAATCATTTTAAAGCAAACTGTGTCACGGAGTAAACATTAAGGAATCGTAGCACCCCTTAAACTCTGTCCTGCTATCAGACCGTCTAAAAAAAATACACTTTTTGATACGAAATAACCCTTTTGCTCTTTTTGAGGTTTGATATATGAGAGACACGCGGGTTTAAACAAGCACATGGGAGCAACAGATATAGGTGAACGATCTCTATTCAAATGTTTTATATGGAATCCTAGCCAAGTGGAAACATGTGCTTCACTTGTGACCTATAAAAAATGATATATGGTCACCAGTAATATAGTTCAGCAGAGGCCAGCAGTTCCAATTTGCTTCACTTTGCTGCATGGTACTCTGCATTCTGTAAATGTGGACATATTTTTTAAACAAAAGTTGCAGGGTTTGAGCTGCGAACCTTAAAAAAAAGAAAAGAAAGGACTCGGCTGAATGAAAAATCCATTTAATTGTGATTGCAAAGCCTTCGGAGCTAACGTTTGTTTTTTGCTATGCCCAATTTCTGTTTTCAAAATCACAATTCATCAACTTTCATTATTATCATTTAAAACATTTCTTTTTTCACCTTAGAAGTTTTCAGGGAAGGCTGCAGTACTTTTTGCATGGTAGCCCAGCTATTCTTCAATTGTTTCCTGTAAAGTTTTTGAATATATGCGAAATTTTCACACAGCGATAGAGACTCCAAATGTGTTTTGAACAATACAAAAAACAAACCAATCTGGAAGAAAGTTTAGCACTAAATAAATAAGAGTTGTTCATTTTCACACATTTCCAGGAGCTACTTCGCTTAGTCTGGGTTCTGTTACCACTGGCTAAACAGCTGCACCGTGATCCACATACAGACACAACGATGATCTTCCTGTGGCTGCTGAGAGGACAACAAAGTCTAAAAAGTCCCGATGAAGAGGGACAGGTCAGTGTGAGAGGAGACAATGCTTCAAAATCTCCATTTACCTGGACAGACAATAATAGAAATCAACTTTATTAGTGAACTGTGCAGAGGATAATCTGTTGGCGTTAATACCCTCTAGCATGAGCAGGAAACGCCCGCAATTGTTCTCTCTAATTAAGATGAATACTACCCTACAAAGACAGAGGAAAATAAGTGACCTCACCAGTCCCTTTAGAGGTCAATAATCTTTCAGAATAATTGCCTGAAATTTTAATTGAAGCAAAATCTTACTTAAGCATTCATCATTGTGGACAGACATTCCTCCCTTCAATTTTGCGTTCTTATTAATTCAGCTAATTTAAAAGTAACTACTTTGTGCCACTATAAAGGAACACAATTATAAGTTTTAAATACATATAGCTTATTTCCATAAAACATTACTGTTCTAAATACAGAGGCTGCTCACCAAGGCATAAAAAGATGGCCAAATTTATGCTGCCTATTGCCTCAGATGCTTAAACTTATTACTAAGTCAACAACCAGTGTCGAAGGTTTTTCAATTTGTCAAAACTTGCACATATGACTAAACAAATTGCTCTTGAGGGCTGATTACTTTTTAAAGGTGGGCTCCCAGTCACACGCTTCAAGAAACACATGCTGTGTGCAAATGCGCAAGGTCGTATGTAAATGTAACAAAATCGTATCCTTTAATACACGTCCCTAATAGGTCTGGAACAGCACCAGTCGCAGCCATTCGAACTGTTTATTAAGCCAAATTAGTCCGAATGAAATCTTTCCAAGCCGATCAAATAGTTTGCTTGATTAGTGGTGTGTTCATCCTGGCACACTGAAGAACAGATGAATCCAATGGGGGGAAAAGACGAGGAAAGGCAACTCTAATTTCTGAGGACAATGAACTAAATTGTTCTGTCCCAATTTCTCAAGAGATACTTTGTAATCATGGTAAATTATTGCTGCATGGTAAAGTGGGAAAAGAACAATAGCAGTTGTTCCAGACTTTCTGTGTGTTTGCACAAATAAAGAGATATTTCAAAGATTTTAAAAATAAAAGTTCCATTACAGCACACGAGACTGTTGGGAAATGACAGTCTGCATGGAAATGTTGGGTTTTTTCCTTTTATGCACTGGCAAACAAGAACACATCATCATTATCATCACAGATCCACTAATGGCTGATTACAGTTGTAGTTGGTCAGGACTGCTCGTTTGTTTGTGTGTGTCATCTATCAAATTATTGTATGCCTATAAAATGTTAATATATCAATATCCATATAACATGTCAGTGTGGGATGCTAATATAAAGGATAGTGAAAGTTAAGCTCTGTGGCACATGACATAAAATTAACCCCATTTTTCCATTTCAAAATTCTGAGTTTCTGTCTGTCTGATGCAAAAGGAGAAGCTAAAGGTCTCAGCATCTGCACAGCCTCTTACCTATTGTGCTTTGACCTGCCTCATGCATTGAATTTTCTCTTGTGAGCCTGTGTTACAAACTCTGTGTGGGTGTGTTTTTTCCACAACTGTTCTCAATAGCAAACCTCACAGAAGTAACCTTCAGAAAGATGCTACTTCATACCGCTTCCTTTTAAGCCACCTCGAATTTGTCTGCATTAGGGTTCGCCAAAGAGGAGAAATTAGTCAGTGATGTCAGGACTAACATAAATACTTCTCACGAAAGAAGCAGAATAAATAGGGGTCAGCATAATAAATGCAATAAATGTTCCACAGGCAAGAGGAAATGGAAAAATGGAAATGTGCAATGGATCCCATTCATATTTCAGACGATGGGATAGGCTTGCCATGTTTAACCTAACGCTGGGATATTTGATTAACTGTGTTAATCATTTCCCATCTGCACTGGGCCCCTGTCTCTGCCTTTTGATTAAATTCCGACTAGTCTTGCATTGTTCATTATGTGTACTTGTCAAATAATTGACTGCTTGCAGGCAAAAAAGGAATGTACGGCTTTCAATCTTGATGAGGAAGTGCTTTAATATCATGTCATTCACTTTGCATGTCCAGGAGATGAGTGGAAGGCACAGGAACGAGTGCATCCCCGGTGGAACCTCAGGGGTAGAAAGGTTATCGGGAATTTGGTCCAGCTGCTTTTCGACAAGTTTTTTGCCCCTAAGGGTCACATCCAGGGTCAAACACACACAGACTTTTCTGTGAGTTATCTGTCTCAGTATGTATGGAGAACACATGACAGGAATTCAGTTCTCTCCGATGACGGGGGTGTGATAGGCAATGGGTAATGTTAATTAAAACATCTTTAAAAGGTAATTTATGTGTGCTGGTTGGCATGCTGTTTGTGTAATATATTTGCTATTTTTCAGCAAATGCAGACTGATTATTGACGTGCTCCATATAGATTTCCTGAATGGAGACATGAATAATGCCATTTCAGGTGTCGACTTTTTATATTCAAGACTTTCTAATGCAACCCTCCTTTTTAATTACTTCACAGCACTAGTGAATCAAATCATAAAGCTGTCAGCCTCCACTAAGAACGCAGACCTGCTGCGATAATGATACCTGACTCAAATGACAGCTCCGTGCTGTGTTATTCCTGGGGTTAAGGGTGTGTAACTCCAGGCTCTTCAGCATTGTCTTTGCTCCCAGTCTTAATACAGCCTTGTTTCTGTCGCCCTTAAGAACGAGGCGTTCCACTCTCTATGCATATGCAGCGAGCTGACAGCCGCTCTTTTTCCTCCTCAAGGATAAACTCGACCATTCGACGCCATTAGCCTTGTAACATAAGTAAAACTCTGCTGAAGTGAATGGGAGGAATAAAAGACAGTGGGAAGGGTTTATGGTCATGTAAGGCCATTTTGCAATCCTGTTATGAGCCACATCTGTGTGAATAATTTATTCCTAAAACGCTTGTTTCCAGCAGTCTCAGTCAAATCACTTCATTGTGGAAGTGAAATGAATTTACTTGCATGGCTCCACAAGAAGTGCCTAATAATAGACTTTTAATATTATGCCCCTATTGTTGTCACACTATTCAGTGTCAAATCTACAAAAGGGACGGGATTTAATTAAACAACTACTTGTGGATTTCATCTCCATAGCTATGGCAACATCCTAACATCCCTTGCCAGACTGCAGGTTTGTTCTGCATCACGTTTCATTCATCTCCACTCAAACTGCTGCCGCAGAGATCACAGAGAAGCTGGTTTCAGTTAGAAGCTAGCGCATTTATGTGGCTAATGATATGCTGTTGACAGGAAAACAGCTAAGAAGTTCATCCTCATTACTGTGTCCACGTTAAAGAAGCACTGGGCTTCAGATGCTGCTGGCTCTCAAAATGAAGCCAACAGTTTCACAGCATTTAGATTAGTAAATATGTCTGTGTGTGCGGGAGGTTCTCCACAAATTACTAGAGTGAACCTATAGGTCACCGCTTTGCCATGGTAAACATAAGCCGCTAGAATTGAGCTCAGGAGCTTTCCCACCATCTCTCCGAGGTGGCAAAGGCTCAGCCACCGCTGCATTCTTGTGTGTCTTACCATTAAAACCCAGTGAATACCCCGGCGACAATGGTCATGTGGTCAATGTGGAGGCGGCGGTGTAAGCGGCTCAGACTTGGGCAAAGGGTGATCACTGGAATGGACTCATTAAGTCACAGCTGTTGTGTTTTGAACAATGAGGCCAGGGTGCTTCTCAAACCTCTCCGGCACCCAAACATTGAAACCTCAGCTGAGGATGTTCTGCGGGGTGGGGGGGAGAGTCGACAATAGAGGGAGGCCTGAGTAAAAGCAATTGCATCTTTGTCTCTGAGAGCTTAGTAAATATTTATGTGTTTTCTGTCCATTCTGTGTCTGGAAACGAGTGTGAGGACATAGGAAGGTCTTATTTGAATAGGCTTCCACTTGTGTGTCCTTGTTCACAGACACCAAAATAACATGACGACCATCAATGGAGGAAAGCCTGCTCAAACAAAATGAAATATTTTATTTATTTGCCCCATTCTCTGTGCGGATATCTCATCTGGCTCAAAGTGAGAGTTGCCTTTGAATACACAGGGACAGTTCATCTGATGCTGCATGTCGCCACAGTAAGAGGAAGCCAGAAAAGCAAAGCCAGTGACCTCTCTAAGGTTTGGGGGTCTCAAACTATAACACCCTTCCTCTCCTAACAAAGCAGTCCCCTGCTGCTGCAGCCCTAGTAGTGAGGTGCCAGCACCATTGCAGTAGATTGGATTAGAAAGATGGCTAACTGTGAGATGGAGCCTAAGCTCACCACCAGTCCCATTTCTCATGTAAATGCCACAACAGTTCACGGCGCTCGATATAATAGAATGGATACAACACGGTTAAAAGTTCCTTTGTCTGAAAAATTACTAGCTGTGACACCGGTTGGCCGAGATCTTTTTCTTTTTTAAGTTCTCCACTCTGAAGCACTGGGAGTGCCTGGGAAACAACCAGAGAAATGAGTCCTCGACTCATGTCATACTGTATTAATCTGCTAGTGTTTTCTTAGAGTAGAGGACTCTTGATTTGTTCTGTTTCCTTTTCCCTTTCGTTGGAGTCGGCAGTGTTTGTTTTGGAGCTGACAGCTGACGTTTTAGGATTCCGGAAGCAAGCCCACCAGCAGTCATGAAATCTTAACCTGTAACAACAAAGTTACTTCAACACAGCGTTTATACTACTGGCAACAATGACAGTTAAAAACACGCTGGCAAGTTTAAGTGTAAACTTCTGTTTTATTCTAGCCTCTCACGTACGGTTGAAAGGATGTGGAAAGCAAAGCGTGAAAAAGAGGCTACATAAACAGAGAGAGTGGGTGCTGGAAGAGCCAGAGAGGCTCAGGTTCAGGTCACCAAATCAAAGAATTCACACCTTGTCACCTCGGAAGCATGAGTAAAGAAACCGAGTCTCCAGATGACAGAGGAGCTAACTCCCACTTAAATATTTATTTGTGTTTAGCGGATACCCTCTGCTTCTTCCCAGGTGAGATCTGGCGTGTGAGATCCCCACTGCATGTCTTCACATGACCTCTCTTCACTCAAGATCTGTGTCATATTTTCCCGAGTTCGACCTGGATCCGATCACCAGAAGCCGGCAGAGCGGTTAGTCCTGTGAAAAAATAATTAAACTCAGGGGTTTCACATGTAATTGTCAAAACAAATTAAGGGGCCTTGTGCGTCTCACTATGTTATTTAAAAAAAGAGACAGAGAGCGAGACCATTGTGTGTGCTCTTTCTTTTCTAACTTACTTTAAAACAAAACTGGATCGCTCTTTTTGTTTTTTTAAGTAATCGCAAATGTTCTCCACCACATGCCCTCGTGCTTCCTCATATTCCCATGCTGAAACCTTTCTAAATCCCCTCAAACTTGTAGTTTGTTTAAAGTGAGGAGCAATGTGATAAGACCTCTCCTGAGAGGCGAGAGCCATTTCAGTCAGCTGCCGTTTCAGTTAGGTGCACTGGTGTGTATTGGTTAAGCTGGTATTGGACCATCTCAAATTTGCCCCTTGGTGTCAGATAAGCGCACGCCCCCTTCTACCCACTCTCTAGACTGATCCCCCCCACTCAACCCCCTGCCAATCCAACCCTCGTACATAGACACAAAAGCACACATGCACACACGCACTCCCAGCTGTTTCCCTCCTCTGGGGGACTGTCAGGGCCAACTGTGCAGCCACTGAAATGAGCTGCTAATCCCTGTACAGACTCCCGAGCATATTACAATGCGCCAAGCCATCGGTCCATCCGCCACTGTGCGAGCACGAGCGATTAGTCGCTATGCATGCATGTATATGTTTAGGCGTGTGTCAATCCGTTTGAGTGCCAGCTGCATAAAGCAGCGTTTCTTCACGAGAGGCTGAAAATGATTGTTGTTCTTCTCCTATGTGACCTTGGTAATAGCTATATATCTGCTTGCCGCAGTCTCTAAGAGCACAACCAATTGCCATTTCAGGAAGAAGATTCCACTTCTTCCCAACAAGTGTTTCAGCCTCCGCTCTTTCCCTTTCATTGGAGCAAAGTCATTATTGGTGCTTATGAAAGTGAAATGAATGCGAGCGTAAGGGGATGGATGTGAGGTCATGGCCTCGGGGTCTGTGGGGAGTGAGGATGCATAAACTCATCACCTCGCGCTGATGGAAGCCCGCTCACCTCAAACGACACGTTTGTTCCTCTCCGCTCATTGCTTCTTTTGGTTTTTGTCCTCACCGCACACCCGAGCGCAAAAGTATGAGCAATCTAGCCTCAAATGGTGTTCACAAAAAGCCATAAATAGAACATTTGAAGAAAATTCAGTGTGATTACCCGAAATCAATATTATAAGGAAGTGGAAACGCAGTCTGAATATCAAAGGCCAGAACAGCATGCCTTCCCTTTAACATTTCTCGGGTTTAATTGCAAAGGTGAACATTTCTTTGAATCTGTTAACATTGTTATCGTGGAACTTTTGTGAAATCATGCATTTTTAAAAAGGAGAGCTGATTTAAATCCCCAAATAAGAACTGAAATATTCATCAGTTTGATTATGCTTGCCCTTCGATGAGCTAATCAAACTGATAGACTGAGGAGTCTAAGGAGCCTCTGCATTAACTCCATAGGTGCAGCAGTTTTACATCAAGTTGGCCAAGCTTCGTGGATCTTTGATTGACTGTCCTGTACCAAAAATGATGCAAGACAAATCTAAAAAAATATTACATACACGATTCCATTAATCAATATCACTTATCGATAGATTCCCTATTGATTCTCTTACAGATTCTGACTGGTTCCACTTTGGCTTTGTGCAAATGAATCCCATGCTGTGTGGACAAATGTTTGTGCTAAGGTACTTATTATACATGCTACACACTTAAAAGTAATCCAGTACATTACTTCATTACTCCCAGGAGAAAGTAATTAGTTGCACTACTCGTTACATTACTGTCGCGACACAAAGCAAATTGTCTTATAATTAGCAGTTAATAGTGTAAACCTGTAGGCTACAGCCCCACGCACCAACACAAATCCCTATCCTGATGAGGACACATGGTCTTTCTATCTTTAGTAGTTGGGCATGAACACAAAGCTGAACAAAACTAGCACTAAGAGACTTTAAACCGATCGCCATGGTGATTCTACGGTAGGAAAATGAACAGGTAGAGATGGAGGCTGCAGCCGACAGCTCATCAGTTTGGGATCTGTTGAAGTTCAGGTTCTGGCTGCTGGGCTGAGGTCAGCGTTAACTCAGCTTTCATGTCACTCTGGGTTCTTGATCAGCTGAGCATTAGCACGCTGTACAGCTTGCAAAGGAGTTGTATTAGCAGTATAAAGACTGCACCATTATATTGTATATGACTGACATCATATCCAAGCATCAGTGTTTCCTCAGTCTAAATGGATTTTTAGAATAATGGACATTTTTTTAAAAACTATCTCCCAAACATCAGGTGCTACTTTTCTCACTCAAAAAACAAAACAAAAAAAAATTGGTCTGCTAGTGGAGAGTAACACTAGAGTGCACTAGACTGGAGACTAGTATTACTAGTAGTGGATTAAATAAAAATAAATACACCCAACTTTACCTGACATATTGAACATTACATAATTTTCCAGTACACTGTTAAAAAAAACATCTTAAAAAGACGGTAATATTCTGGCAGCTGGGGCACCAAAATACTACCGTAAAATAACAGAAAATAACTTTCTCATGAAAATAAAGTTATTTTCGCTAATGAAAATAGAGTTATTTTTCATGGGATTCTGCCTTTTCCAAGTGCTTTTAGACATTAAATTAGGAACATTTTAACGTGATCAAACAATGAAATTACCTATAAACAAAGTGAATACGTAAATGTACAGAAATATACAGTTAAATAATAATGGATTGCATGCCCTGGGACAGAGGCGAGGCTGCCATATCACACCATCGGCCCCTCTGGCCATCACCAGTAGGCAGTAGGTGAAGAGTCTTGACCACGGACACAATACCGAGAGTGTCCAAGCCGGGGGTCGAACCGGCAACCTTCTGACCACAAGGCGAACTGCCAACTCTTGAGCCACGATCGCCCTGAAGAGCAATGATAATAATACTTATGTGATGTAACACAAGCTTATAGGAATCATGTTATATACTTTTCCATAGCATTACATTTGAATTCAACAGTTCGATCTTTCAAATAACGGACAGATATTTGTGAAACCATGATACATTTGTGAATCTGTATCTAAATATGCATATGTACAGACAGATACATTTAATAATCATGAAAATTATGTTTTATTAAGTTACAGTGATTTAACGTTAATTTACATTTGAAATGTGAAATCAGTCTATTTACGTAACTTTAATGATATTCTAGAAGAACAGAGCAAAACTGTAAAATGCAGTAAAATACTTTCATATTAGGATGTTTTCCTACAGTGCAGCCGCGACCTTGTGGTTGTTAGTTCACATTCATTGGCCGATGCTTAGCATCATGTTATTATGTGTCCCAACATCCAATGGCATGTCACATTGTTTTCATGGCCACACCCTCACCCCAGGTGCAGAGGCCTATTTCTTTGTTGTGAATACTTTGAGATTTGTATTAATTGCAAGTCCTACCTCTACATTTATTTTTTAAAATATATAATTAGCACAGCGTGCAATGTTTTATGTTTTTATTCCTATTAATTATATTTTCACTTGTTACCTCTGAATTATTGAATCAGACCTAGATGACATGAAATTTTCAGCAAAATTATAATTCAAATACTCCTTTAATTATTCATTATTCTCATTAATTTCCGATCATTTTATATATTTTTCCATAGTATTACATTTGAATTTAACAGATTATTCTCTCACATAACAGACAAATATTTGTGAAATTATGATACATTTCTGAATGTATTTTTACAATCTAAATATGCATATGTACAAAAATATATTTAAAAAACAAGTAAATTGTGTTTTACTATATTTACAGTGATGTTATGTTATTTTACCTTTGACATGTAAAATCACAGTCTACTTATGTAAATGTAATGATATTCTAGAAAGACAGTAAACTGTAAAATATACAGTAAGATACTTTGACATTACTATTTTCTGGAACACTGTATATTAACAGGACGTTGACCCCTTTCTTTCAGTCGTCTCCATAACTTTCATCCTCTCACTGCTCACTCCAAGATTCAGACTGAGGCTGCTGGCTCGTGGTTGGCTCTGACTTTAATCACTTAACCTTTGTTAGCTTATTTCGATTATCTATATTCAGCAGGGTGATGGTCATTTAAGTGTCTGATTATGTATGTTAGGAACGTGTTTGATGTCGTGAACTTTGTGTCTTTGTTCCACACAAACACACTAGCATGTGTTTGTGTGTATTCTTTATTTTCTGTATTTCATGACGACCCCTCTGCATCCTATGGTGGTGTTTTCCTACATCCTGCAATGAAGAAACAAAAGAAAGAAAAGTAACAGAAAATTTAATAAGAAGCAAAAAATAATACGGAAAACAACATTTCGTAACATTTCTTTGCACTCATGGTGAACTTAGATTAATTTTGTATTATTCAAATGTTGCATGAAAACACTGGGTGGTTTTGTCCAGTATAAGCAGGTTAGTTTGCACTAATGTGGAGAATTCCCAGTAAAGCGCTGTGTTGGTCCGGTGCACAGTGACCGTGGTGCTCACGGTCACATTTAGGTTAGATTCAAATTGAGCACATTCATTAGAATTAGAATTTAGATTTGAATAGTATTTCTGTTAATATCATTTTATTATTATATTAATAAAGCAAAAGGTTCAATTATCTTTGTAATTTTTCAGTTTTACTTGAGTAAAAACGTTGCTTCAGCACTTCAACTTTTACTGGAGCATTTTTCTACCCTGGTATTTGTACTTTGACTTGAGTAAAGAAAGTCTGTATTTTTGCCACCTGTGGATTTGGTTTGTGTTCATCAGCAACGTGCACAAAATACGTCCTTTCTTATTTAACATAAGGGTCTCTGCAGAGTCCTACAAATCAAAATAACTGCATTATTTTAATTTTATTGGGCAGGAAATCTTCAGTTCTGACTTTTTCCCCAATAAACAAACTGTAAAAGTCAATGAAAGCTCGGCTGTACACGTTTTAAAAATGTTTCAGGTAGAAAGCATTCAACTTAACATAGAAATAGAACCGTAACCAGGTGTTATTGTGCTAATTCCCTGACAGTTAAAATATTAACGCTTCAAACAGAAAAAATGAAGAATGAACCCAATACATGCTTTTGTTACTTCCACTGAGGACCGACTGTCAAACTACTTTGAAGGAATTTCAGTACCTTGAATTCCACAGATAGCAGACTGTCTACAGGCATAACAAGTGCAATTTTTCACAGCTACCTGTCTGTAACACATTGTCCACTTATCCATCGTCAGGCCTCAAAACTAAAGCATTCAAGTTTCCACCCTGCGCCTGTGACGTCCGGCCAGCCATGACTCATGTAATCCTTTCCTCTATAAGACAAGGAAGGGTGCAAATATTATGAATATTATACATTCGACTGCTTTAATCACAACATCTTCAATCCAAAAAAAGAGAGAAGAAAATCCACATGACTTGACAAAGACATACTCTGTCAGAGAAGCAGAAAGTCAAGATTCCTAACAATTGTTACAAATTAAAGAAAACCTATTTGTCGATTGACATGTGTCTGGCAGACGTAGGTGAGAAAATTGTGTGTGTAATCGGCAATTACTCTAATAACAGTGCTGACATGCACTGGAGGGTAGGGTTTGGGGGCTGTGTGTCAAGTGGTTGGTGAGGGGAGAAGAGCCAGTAAGGTCTGCTGAAAGCCCTGTCAGGGTTTCCAAGTGATGGTTTGTCAACGAAACACTCCTGTTTCAGACAGCGTCAAGGCTCAGGTGGCTCCAGTGGGCCTTTCTACCTCCACATGGTGTGTCTCAGGTCACGCCTGTCCAGAGTGCTGGCCTTTTTCCACCCTTCCTCCATCTGCAGGACATTCCTTCTTTTCCCTGTGTTTACTAAGCTTTTTAGTCTGCTTACTTTACCACCTGAACTCCCGAGCTATATTATTTTCCTTGAAACATTCCTGAATAAATTTCAAATATGACTACCCAAGGCTTCCATTTAGCTTGTTGGTTACACTTCCTCCATTACACAGCTACGCTGGGTTATATTTAGTTGTGGATAAAGGACTCCAGCCCTTTACTGGAGGAGCAATAACAAAGGAAAAGTAAAAGGAAATCATTAGCAAATGTTTGCAAAGGTTCAAAAGCAACACAGACACTGAAAAATGGCATCTGTGTCTTTTTTTCCCCAAATGGTAAAATTTGGTGATATATGAGATATTTACAGATGCATCAATTTGTATGTACCTCACTGTAGTGAGGCTTCAGCAATCCAACTGTATAGTTGGGATCAGTGGTTTCTCACGTAGGGGTCGTTCCCTCCTCAAGAGGTCATGCGAGATGTCTGTCATCTGAGTCATGAAAGGATTAATGGGGCGGGAGGAAAGAAAAACCAAGTTCTTGTGTACAAATCTGTGTCTGAGTTTTTTAATGTTTGCTTTTTGTGAGAAATGTTTAGCAGTTTGACCTCTTTGATCCTGAGGAATATTAGTTATATTTGAAGTTCAGATTAATGTAGTGGAATAAAACCTCCAATATTTTCTCATGAAACACAGTGGAATAGAAAATGGAAGAATAGTAGTTACTTTCAACCAGCAGATGTATTTACTTTTGGGTTTTTTCACCAGAGGTAGTTTGGGAGAAGTTTGCCTTCAGGGTTTACTGAGACACAATACGAGATCCACAGTGATAAAAAAAAGTTAGCAGAACTGGTCTATCTCGAATTTGCCAGATTTCTCTCAGGGCATCTTTTCATGCACTCAAAGGACAAAGCTACTGGGTCCCCTGTATATTATAGTTGATGGACCTTTGTTCATGTGGATATTTTTTATGTAGGAACAAGGATCTAACAGGAAGTGTACCACACACCACAGCCTTTATAGCCTAAGCTACTGTACACTAGATGGATAAAGGCATTGAGACACACCTCTTACTTGTTGAATTCAAGTCTTTCACTGTTATTGCCTCAGAGGTATAAAGCACCTAGCCGTACAGTCTGCCTTTACAAGCATTTGTAAAAGAATGAGTCGCTCTCAGTGAATCGGATTTCAACAAATCCGTTTGTGAAGTTTTTTTTTCTAGATATTCCATAATCAACTGTAAGTTGTATTATTGGAAAGCGGAAGCATTTAGTGTCTCACCCAGGAAGTGGCAGAGCACGTAATGTTGCAGAGCGGGGTCCCCGAGTGCCGAGGCAAACAGTCGCCAACACTCTGCTGAATCAATAACCGCAGAGCTACAAACCTCCTCTGGCGTTAACATCAACACAAAAACCGTGCACTGTAAACTTTATGGCATGGGTCTCCACGGTTGAGCAGCTCCTCTAGGTGCAATGTGTAGATGGCCCAGTACTTTTTTCATGTTGTGGAATTTGCAATGTCAGTTTCAGCTAGTGAAAGAAAGGGACTTCCAATGAACAATTTAAAAATAGCAGCCACGGACAGCGAAAAACAACCTTGAAGGAAAAACTGGTTAATTTCAAAACAGGAAATTGTCTTTTTGAGTTTCTGAATCTTTTTGATCACAGCTCAGATTTTAGTACAAATAATCATCTTACCTCAAACCTAAAATACACCAAGATTTGTAGAAACTCCCACCCTCATCAATAAACTGACCTTCTGAGTCTACACTCACCTGACTTTGTTAAGCTTAATGCCAAAAAGTCATTTGTGGAAGACAAACTATGAAATATGTCACATAGACAAGAAGAAAAGAGGAAGACTTTAGTGCTGATGAGTCACATCCTGTAGGATTTGGTTGCTGTAAGGTGACAAATGCACTTTGATCTACGTCTGGATTATGTTGATGATGTTTTTCTTTTTTTTAAAATGGTAATAAAGTGCACGTTTTGCACTGTACTTGAAGCTGCTATTATTATTTTTCATATTTAATCAGGGTCACAGATTTTTCCAATCCTTAACCAAGTGCTGAGTACTGAAACATAACCATGAAAACATTTAATCAATCTTTGGCTGGAGGAAAAAAGTTTAAGACCGTTCTCATTTGTTGCCTTTTTCTTTCACACAGAATGTAAAAGTTGTGTGAAAACTAAAGCTTGTTAAACTACGATGTTTGTTTTGACTACGATGACCTGGATGACTGAGAACCTTCACAGACATAAAGCTTGTTAAACTACATGTTTTACTGTTTTGCTACATTGTAATTTTTTAAAGCATTTTCTCACTTGAACTTCATCTACTGCTTACGTAACGCACACTGAATTCAATCCATGTGAAATGTTGTGAAAGAAACAAAAACTGGACAAAAAGCTCATTTATTGCTGATACTTGGCACGTGCTAATGTGAATCAAACGCTCTCCGCTAATCAGATCGTTAAGCACATACATATAAAAACACAACATGCGAGAGCTCTGTTGGCCATTATATGCACTTGACAGCTTAAGCATAACTATTATTATACAGGCATGTACGAAGCAGTCGTTCCAATTAGGACATGTAAATGAAAGGGCCTAATAACCTCCTATGAATAATTCAGATGTAACACTGGTGTCACATTGATTTGCTTATACGAAGAGTTGTGTTAAAAACAGCCTCTTCATTATAAATGACCACTGAATTACTCATTTGTGTCATGGCCTGAAGAGTGATGTGGGTTTCAGCATAGTAAGTGCTCATCAAATTATATTCGGCAGGCCATAGCCTTGAAATTATATTCAGTAGGGCAGAGGCTGAAGTTTATTTACTACCTCACAAAGAAAAATATTTGAATATCAAACAAAAAAATCCCAGACTGTATGCTTTCAGGTAGATGCAATGTGCTTTGTTAAACATACAAGCAATCTTTTGAGCTGTGCATACTCGTAAGCTCATCCTACTGTGCATGCATTCATGTCACCTTTGGAAAAATAAGAATAGGTTTGTGGTTGTTTGCCTAGCTTTATGCTCATTGCATTTCATATTGAATTTAACCTGCTGAGTTGGAGCCCATTCAAAAATGCAGTGTGCTGTGCTGCAACTGGAAAGAGGCGATATTGAACCAAGCTAATGTGCATTTCTATTGGCAAACCAATGCACTGTAGAAGTCTCTGACTTGATAACATCATTCTTCTTTCAGTGTTACACAAAAGAATCTGCATGCTTCAAGGTACCCAATCCAAGAAGATCATTCTTTAGAGATGGTGTTAACCAGGCAGAACCCGACAGAAAAAACGGATGAGTTGTTTAACACAAAATGATGTCATCACCAAATTCCCCCTGTCACTTTTAAAAAAAAAAGAAATATTCAGCCGCTGCTTATTCTGCTGCCTCACAAAGATGTCTCTCTGTGCTGATGTGTGTAAGCAGTGCCTATGGGAGGGAAGCTGTCAAGCTTTGATTGTGACAGAATTTAAATAACAGTTGTTGCTGACCTAATTATGGTACTTCTGCATTTGAGGTAATGTGCCTGAACCAGTTGAATGATAAATTAGGAGTCTGTGCATTGAACATCTATCGCGTCTGAAAGCAAACCGAGAAAGTGACGCTGGTCCAAACAGCGCCGGCTTTGCTAACTAGTCTGTGCATTTCAGTTTAAAGCAAAAAACACTTGTGGATCGCGCTGTTACACGACAGGACAATGTGCTTGACTGTGCAACTTTCAAACCTGAAAAAAAGAGGATGAAATTGGAATAAAAACCAGCAAACACAGTGACCGACACACGGAAATAAACAAACATCAACATCAATTCAGCAAAAAAAAGAAGAAAGAGACAGACCAGAGGTGAGAACTGAAGAGAGAGGAATACAATGAGAAGGGGAGCAAGGTTCAGCAAAACCTTCCAGCATGAAAGACCCTAACCACTATATCTCCTCCCTGATAAGACTCAAGAAGCTTATCAGCCAGTAGGTAATTTCAATTAAAAGGGGTTTTGCAAGACAAGTGGTTAAATACCTCAGAGGGAACCTGTCACCACAGGAGAGGTGGCAGGCTGCCTTCACTAGACAGTGAAAGAGTAGGAGAGGAAGAGGAACAGAGTGCTGCATGAATGGCTGGACTTGGCCCCGGTAGCGGCACGTGATGAGCGTTATTGCATTAGCTCCTCGCCAATCACATAATGAACTCTCTGTCAGACGAGACAAAAGTCCGGCCACACCCCTGCAGCACAGCAAAAAGCTAGAAGAATGCGATCGGTAGGATTAACAATGAAGGAACCCTGAAGGGAGGCAGAGAGAGGCCTTTTGCCAGGGAGAGATAGGAAGATTCAGGAGCTTAGTGTTGTCAAATGTTTTATTCAGCCATGACCGTGAGTGCTGCCAAACAGATTAGCCTGTTTACCAAAGGTTCTCATTTAAGAGATAAATCTTTAAATGTTGGATTTGGTAGTGGTGGGAGATGGGGAGGGGCAGCATCTATGTCACACTAAGTGGGGGTAGGTGGGCGGGTGGCTTGGGGTGGGGGAAGGACATCTAACGCCAGGGAGTAACAAAGCAACTGAGAGGTAGAAATAAAACTTCTCATTAAGCTCCGAGTTGTCTGAATTAATGACAGCTGTAAGGAGACTATGATCAATATGCCTCAGAATATCTCTCTCCCCGGGTAAGATGAGGATCGAGCTATCTTCACACCAAGCAGGTTGAATGGCCGATGTAGATGGTGTGCTGGGATGGGTGGGGTGGGGGTGGTGGTGGTAAAGATTTGACTGTTTTCTTTGTTGTAGCTCAGTGGAATTCTTGCCTCTCTCCTCTCCTTCCCTCTTCACTCCTTTTGTTCTTGTCTATTACAGCGGGGGTGATGAGGCTCCCCTGGGCGTGTTCAGCTACAGAAGCCCAATCTCAGAGGATAATCATCTTCAAGATACATCAACAGGGCAGTTGTAATTTTGAACGACTGGGAAAAAGAGAAGCAGAAAAACGGCGAAGACAAAGGAAAAGATCAGAAAGGAAAAAAACAACACGAGTTAGCCACCGTAGGTAGAATTAAAACACCTTTCCTATATAAAATGTTCCCCATTTTTTTTTATCTACATGGCACACTCCCATCACATTTGCTTTCCTCCCTACTGGTTGTGTGCTGAACGCACCCACAGTTTGGCTGTGAAAGCTTCAATTCTCAGTCAACTTGTTAGAAAAGGACCATGCCAAGCATTCCACTCCATTTCCAATTAATGATGCTGCTCTTGGCAGGAAAGTAGTAAATGACTACCAAGAGGGTTGTTTTATTTCCCAAGATGAAGCATACACAGCTTCCGTTTCTCAGTCAAGAATTGATAACTACCTAGATCCTATATGACCCACTTTCTTACTAATGAGAGGTCATCACACACTGGGTATAAATGTCAGGGGAAAATGCTGTCATTTCTGTTGGGCAGTTCTTTAGTGCTTTATTGACCTTAAGGGACAGGCCAGGTATTCCTGGCAAGTGGCAGGTGTGTGAGTTAGGGACCGAAAAGGACAAACTACTGTAGGGCAACTTTTAATGGAACCAATGGGACCTATGTGTGTTTTTGTGAATGTGAGAATGCTATGGCCCCTGCATGTGCACACACACACACACACACACGCGCGCATTACAATAAAAGTGAGCTGGCATTTGGCTAACGATAACACCGTAATAGATTGCAGTGCTGAGGAGCTGCTGACCATTATATTTCAGAATATTCAAGTATTGTCTGTCATTTCTCCACTGACACGAGAAATGGAGCCAACTCTATCTGCGTGCAATGTGACAGCTTTCTCTGGAAATCTCATTGGCCACCTGGCTATCTCGTTCAAATCAATAACAACTCAGCCTACCACAGCTGTAGAGTGAGCCACTTCCAAAATGGCAGCCATATGTCCAGTAAAAGCAAATAAATAACTTGCTCAAATCTACACCAAACCTGGATGTTATTCAATAAGTCTTGCACAGAACAATATTTTCTGCTCTGAAAGGCTACAGTTGTCAAACTGGCTCTAAGAGTGCTCAAAATTCGAGGTAGTGTAGTTACAGAGTTTCAAGTAGGTTCAAATGTGCAAATCTGTGAATTAACATAGGTCTTGACATGGAATAGTGGGGAGTTGTCATAGAGGATCATGAATATTCAAGCTTGTGACCTAGTTTGAAATGCTAGAGCAGGACAGTGGGGTGCAGGGTAAAAATCCATCTGAACTCAAATGTACCACAGCAATGTGGTAATAGGAATCAATGTGGGAGGGATTTAATCGTAATTACTCAATCAACTGTTGAGCTACCTTCTGCTTTGCAAAAAGAGAGGTTTACTCTCCTCTCACGTCTTTGTGATGCGAGCGTGCCGTAAAAAGCAGGAAAGTAACACGCTTAAAATAAATATTTCGATTCGACAATCGAGCCACAAGATGCTGAGCCTCTCACGCTGGTACCCCATCACAGATCCCTCCAAGACAAAGTGTGAACACCCTTCCTCTGAATCATGAAGCAACATACTGAAGTACACAAATGAAAAGTGTTTCATTCTTCCCAGACCATAAGTTAATAAAAAATCCACTCTGTTGGCACCAGACTGTCTGACACAAACTCAAATTGATTCATAATTGAGTTTGTATAGATTTTTATCCAGCTTTTGCTGGTTACATTAGGGCTTGACTAGTCTCATTTTGCAGTGGAGTGTAGAGCAAATGCAACCCATGCTCTGGGCTCACTGTGCACCGTGCATTGCAATAACTTGCTCAAATAATAACGGCCTTTGAAGGACAATTTTGCTCCTCTCTACTCACCAGCGTGCAGCCACTGAAAGATGTATTTAGGGTCATCTTTTCCCCCTGACACAAGGCTGTTTTATTCCTATTAAGGTTTACATTTTGCATTTTGTTAAATGGAGCGTATAATAACATAAGGATTTTTACATCAAATCCAATTCTTGAAAAGACAATTTTTATTTCTTTTAAATTAGTGCAGCTGTCAAAAGCACGTTTGCGTCATCAAAGGTAGATGAGCCATCTGAATCGGTGACAGCTGTGAGGTCACAAATCAAACACGAGAGCCTACGGTCCTATCTGAACACCATCACGTGACATCCCACATTTGTCCTAAGATGACGATGACGCTGATGATTATGCTGAGCAAAATGAGTGACAGGCTCCGCCCACTGATTGCTTAGCAACTGGGAGAGGACCTCAAAAATGGGAGCACTTCTGATCAGAGCGAGTTCAAACTTGACACTGACACTCAGGTCCCCAGCAATATACCCACCAAGACTGAAGTAGATCAGATGATGCTGATGAGACAGATGAAGGAAGCGCAGACAGACATAAAGAGGCTGCTGGTTTTATTAGACATGTTTATTATTGTCTAACACAAAATGAGCTTACAGAAAAGGTTTGAAGAGCATCCTTTTAGTTCTTTCAGGTTTAGATTTTTAGGTTTTTGCTTTTACTGGATTTGTGGGGTCGTTCAAACTACAGAGGATACTGGCACAGAAGCTGAGCAATTACTGCTTTGCAGGAAAACATATTTTAACCATTTCCACCTACAAGTTTGCAGTATCACTTGCATACAAGTACTTTACCTCACTTTCCAATAGGGAGCGTACACATCTATGCGCTCCTGAAAACTGCTGCTCCTTTGATGAAAACAGTCATTTTACTTCACAGAACAAGGGAGCTGCTGGTCTGCCGCTGCCTCAAATGGTTAGTTTGTTTGTGTTATTGTGTAACTTTGGTGTTTAAAGGGTTAGCTTAGAACGTGTTAAAACACCAAAGGCGTCTGGTGGCTTTGAAAAGGGCAATATAATGGCTTCAGTTCCCTTTAGAAAAGAGCCGGTCTGACAGCAAGATAAATATTTTAAGTGTACGCTTGACTGATACAGATAAAATAAATGTTGTTGCTAACAGTGTCCACAGCAATACATTGCTTAGATCTGCGATCTATAGACTGTGACTAAGTGGCTCATTCAAACCCACAGTAGGGACCCTGCTACAATCTGTAGCGATAAAGAGATTAATAATAATAAAAATGTCTTTTTTGGTTCTTTTGTACCTCCATCTGCTAAATTTCCCTTTCTCCCACCTTCTCCTCGAAGACCTCCTCGAGTGTTGTTATAGATTGCAAGAGGCAAGGCTGTTCCTGGTGCCACTAGCTTCTTTGATAATTCAGGATCTCTAGTGCCTGGATTACAAGCCCATTGACTAAGCAACACCACTCATTAAAGAAGTCTTACACAGATAAACCAAACAAAAGTAACCAAAGACACACTGAGATCCCTGAAATTGCCCAGTACAACCACACTTGCCTTTGTTGAAGTCTTACTTGTAGTGAGTGCTTTGTGATTAAGAAAGAGGCAGGCCATTCATCAGACACTGCTGTCCATTCAGTCCTCAGTGGGGCCTGTCATATAGGTCTCTACCCAGCCCTGAGACATGGTCAATCTTCAGCCAGACAGCCACCTCCCACTGCGATAAAAAAAGACTAAGTTTGGGATTTATGGCCGATCTGCCACAGGCCTCAACATCTCCTTAGGGAGGACATAAAACACTGAGGAAAACAGAATGTAAGCAGTAACACACACATTTGTCTTTTATGGCTCGATGTACTGATAATGATGTTTGAGTTTCCATTATGTTCCAATGAAAGGTGAGAGAAATCAAGCCCGGTACCTTGATCTCCTGACCCACGGCGGTAAAAGTTCACGTCTGTAATGTAAACCTTTCCCGCCGGTTCCGATGGGATTAGGCACCAAGGTGCTCATTACGTGCGCCTGCTGAACAATATCATGATAATAAAAAGCATGCCCCGAATCTCGCTTATACAGTGAGGTTGTTTTTCTCATAAGGAGGGACCCAAGGTGGCTCAAAGCAGCTCTTCGGTTGTAAAAGGAAAGTCAGCTACCATCACTTACCCATCCTTTGTATAATATGTCTTTGAAGGATCTTGTGCATATTTAAATAAGGGTATATGTGGTGTGCATTGACAGTGCTTCATTAAAAGACTGAAATATTCCCATTTCATTTGGCAGAATCCCCAGTGCCGTATTTATTGGTTGTCCCTGGCAATACCGTGGAACATTAATAAAGCACACCAATATTATTCAGCTTGGGGGATAATTAGGCACCCCATCCAAGAAGATGGTATATGGCACATAAATTCTATTAATAAGCCATATATTGGTTTAAGATCTAGAGGTCCTGGGTCTAAACTTGTCATGAGAATAGCAGAACATTATAGCACCTTGGTTCTGCCGGGACAAGGACTAATGGATTTTGTCCTCAATTAAAGCTGAGATAGGTAAACATTCCCCTCCTCGCTGCTTCGTTAGACCACATTTGTTTATGAAGGAAAATAGATGACTTCTTTAATATTAATTAAACTTTGCAACGTTTAGCTAGATTTTCTTTAACTGCAACTAAATGCAAATAAGTCACAGATAGAAAATTCTTGGTGTGATTTGGTTAAATTTAAGAAAAGAAGGGTGCTTTTACTGACACTTTTCCCTCACAGATATTTGCTGCTCTGCCTGCATGTCCACCACGAACCTCACCATCCACTTCTCACATAAAAATGCATAAACTCTAAATATTAATGTATGGATATAAATCACGACAAAACGTACATTTCCATAATACCCTCGGGCTAAACGCACAAATCATAATTCGTGACATTTTCAAGTCAGTTAATTTAGCGATGATTTATCCAAAGAAATACACGAACAACTTTACATTCATGTTTCCAGTTAATGAAAAGTATCTCTTAGAATAACTGCTCAATGATGCGCTTGTTTCTTTTTACTAATTGTTTTCGGACTAGGCAAGGAAAATCTTTGCCTGCAAAAAGAAATAAAAAATAAACAAATCCGTACACACATGAAAATACAGAAAAAACACACCTCAAGTTTTAAGCATCACAAGTTTCATGAAATTCGAAATGTTTATTCTCAACATGTTTGTTTAAACGTGAAATTTTAGGGTGACAGCAAAGCTCATTTTTGGGCTGGTTCCATTGTTTGATCACGTGAAGATGAATGAATGAACGAATGAATGAATGAATGAATGATGTTTACCCCTGCGGTACAGACTCTCTCCAAACCTCTGCTTATTGAGGATGGCAGTAGAGCTGGAGCAGAGACACGCCCATGCAAAATCACACAATCCGAGTCAATGTCCGCTCTTTATTTGACCATTCGGGTTATGTTGCGTATTTGCTATGCAGACATTTGCATGTATTGTGTGGCTGTGATTGACTTTCTAAACATCGCTCCCTGGACCAATAATCCTCCAATCTGCAGCCTACACAGAACCAAACTAATCATAGTGGCAAACAGTACTGCTTTACTCACACTGTTGCTTATAAACAGGGGCTGCCCACAAATTGTTAAGCAAACACTGTGCTGACTGCATCCTCAGAGGAAACTGCTGCCACTTCCAGGAAAAATTCAAAAAAGTCTATTGATTAGTGGTCACTGGTTGAAAATAAGTGGGAATTAAAATGAGATGTACTTTGCTAGATTGAGGGTGTAAACCAAGCGAGTAGTTCAGGACATTATTGTCTTCAAAATGCATCCATGTGAAATGCAGCCTTCACCAGAACCTTAATGCTCACCTTAATCTATCTAACACATTTTGATCATTTCATTATTTTTATTGTGGGACATACACATGTATGTTTTACAGCTTTTGTATTTTTCTATTATCCGTGTCATTATTTTCTCCAGCTAATTCCTGGTAAATGGAAAAACACATCATTCATGCTGCTCCGTCTGTGGAGTTGATCTGTTTATAGCAGATCTGATTATGTCACAAATAACAGCCTCTCATCACTGAAGGCTAGATGAGTGCACAGTAGCACATGTGCAGACTGGATCACCTCTGGAGAGCGAGCGGAGTTTCAAAAGTAACAGATATCACTGAAGATGCAGCAAACACAGCAGCAGGTCTGCTTTCATGAGCACGATCATGCTCAGTTTTCCAGTTTCCCTGAAAACAAATGCAGGAAAAAATAGATAAATATGAGAGAAAAGAGATCATTTATTTGGTGACAGGATAAAGAAAAGGTATATTAAAAGGAAAGTTGGGCCTGAGCCCGTCTGTTATTCTAAATTTTGACAAGAAGACTTTATTAATTTTGTATAATTAGCAACATTTACTGTGAAAGATCAAAAGGACAAAACTAAAAGCATACAACTAATTTCCACGCTGGCGGATGAATACACTTTCATTCACTGAGATCTATAAAAATAAAATATGAATGATCTGAGTCATTCGTTACCTTTACAGTATTTGCTGGATGGATCTTTGATGCATGCGATTTGCATGATACAACTGCAGACATCACATCCAATGATTAACATTACATCTGTTTCTACTACTGTTTCACACTTTATTAAGTAACACTGACTTTATTATAATGGGTTCAAAGAGAAAGCTTATTTTATATACTTGTCAGGTCCACCTAATCCTAAATAGCTAGGAGAAATTACAAATGCATCCCAAACACGAGCTCGGGTCTCAGGAGGTTAAATTGATTAACAACAATCGAGTGATCTGTTACGCATACTGATAATTCTGTCAACGAGTGAATGATATGCTTTATCTATGACCAAGTTGTACTTTAGAAAGCTATTCACATCTTGTCGGCTTGTTAGCCACAAACTGCCACATATCTGGGCAGAAATTACAAGTATGGCAGCAAAACTCATCCTTTTTGTGTCAGATTGAGAGATAATATATGCTGACTTATGTGATATCAAAATGATCTGATTAACTGCTCTTCATTGTATACGTGAAAACACTGCTGGTCTGTATTCAGGTTTGGTGTAATGCTCAGGTATCTGAGAGAGCAGTACTTCCGTTTAAATGTTTACTCTGGTTGCATTTAATATGTTTTTGTCCATTAAAATTCTAAATTCTGTGCCTCATTACAGAGCACAGATTCTTTTAGCTATATTTGGTACAGTATATGCATTGCATTTTGCTCTTGCTAGATAAATAAAATAAAAAGCTGACTTTTCTTTCTATATTCTGCACTTTATGTTGTAGTGCATCCATTTATTTACAACTTTTAGAAATCTACACGCAGGATTTGAGCAAATACACGAGGGGAATCTGGGGGGATTAGGCTGACAGTTTTGTTTTATGAAAGACTGTCTACAGTGACAGCGACAGCTCCCTGCAACAGCAAGAGAGCCCTGTTGCACTGTCCTTCACTGAAGCCTTTTATATTATGAGTATGCAGCGTTCCCAATAATCATAGCTTTTGATCCCTGTTTGAAAAGAATGGATCTAAGTGAGAGATGGGTTTTATCTCTTTGAAACTATACGGTGAATGAGGCGCTCACACAACATTCCTAAAATGACTGCAATGAAGTTCACAATGACTGGATTTGCTTACTCCATCCACCTAAGCCCACCACCAGACAGCTGAGTCATGCCTGGCTGCCAAATGGGTTACTATCAGCAACAGTGAAGTGGCAGGACCCACTCAAACACAGGCTGAGCCAAGAAACCGATCTCCTGTGAGAAGAATGCCTGGCTGTCTTCCCGTGTCATGTAGTGGTGCTGATGGGCTGATAAAGATTTTGCCAACTTGATTCTTCGCTTCCTGTGACACTTATGATCAGTCAAAGGTCTCGGAGATGCCGTTTTTTTCCCAGTGTGGACCCAAAGGATCTAAAGGGTAATTGTGACGAGCTGCTGACCCCTGAGCTCGGGTCAAATTTCTTCAGAAAACAAACTATCCAGTGAGGAATCAAAACTATTTCAGCTCCTTAACACTATCTAAGGACTCGTTCCCATGAGACTTATTTTCTTATCCGTTTCCTCAGTCAGATAAACTGTGATGGTCTTACTGACAGCCAGTGATATGGCAGGATGTGCTCCTGGGAGATTTGTTTGCTGATCTTCATGTTGTTAAGACGTTTTTCATATTATTGGAAGACAGTTACTGCTCTAAATGAGAATTTTAACTACGGCTTTATGGCAATGTCAAGCTCAAACGGGTCCTATCAAATCAGGAAATGAGGAGGTAAATGAGAGATCATTTACTGCAAAACTATTTCCGCAGTCGTGCAGTAGATGAAGAATACAGACATATTTGGCAGAGAACAAACTGCTTTCCTTAAACAGTTAAGAATAATGATGGTCACCGATTGATTTAACAGCAGAGTGCCCTCTGACACTAACTGCACAAATACATTCTTACCAAACGCATTAAGTTAACAGATGATTTCCCATGGAACTCTTTGTTTATGGGTCTAATTTATCTGAGATATGTCAACAGCTAGTTTCTCATGTCTGCAGCGTTGTATATTTAAACGTTTTCACACCTTTGATTGATACGAGTGATGAGTGAAATGCGAAGCTTTAATATATGCAGTCTTTATTTCAGATGTCAAAACACACAGATTTCCACAGTGCATGTGGAACATAAGATGGACTGTAGAAAAATATAAATGTATATATATATATAGGAAAAAAAACTTTTTCCAGCATGAGCTGTTTGCACTGTAATTAGTATTCGTTTTAGTCAGTGGTTCTGCTCTTCACACAAACGTAACCTTCCCACTCTCATTTTAAAGTTGATTTCCACAAAATATTCTCACGATGGAACGGCAGCGATGACCTGGCCTGCTGGTTGGCACAGAAGGGGTGAAAGCAATTTTACACTTGTCCCACAGTCTTGTCTTTTATTTAAAAAATATTCTTCTTGTTATTATTATTGCTCCATTCATTTGAAAAAAGCACACATTGTTGATTGTGCCACAGATCGTGCATCTTAAGGTAGTTCCATTTTCAGGGAGTTAGTGTAAAATGACGTGCTAATGGGAGGATAGCACCAGCACTGTCCACAGTTGAATTTCTAGTCTGTATGATGATGGGCATAGCCAGTGTGATGTAATCCAAGTCATGTGAGTTTATTTCTATAGCAGATTTAAACAGACCAAATTAATTTAATAATTAATAAAGTGTTTTTGGGGACTGCACCACACAGCAGGCTGCATTATTTGTCACCAACACGTGTAACCAGATGTCCTTCTTTATGCAGGACTGCACAACATTTTTATCCCTCGTCCCGCCGTCCTGCATGTTGAGACAGTGCTCTACATTTTGATTGGCTCTGCAAGACAAAGACTTTTCTGAAGTTTGCCTTTTATTTAATACATGTGAAGTGAATGCTTTTTTATCCCATAAGTCACAAGATTTTGTTGAACATGATGATAACTACCACAAAGGGTGGGCTTATTTTTCAATTTCACACGGGAGAAAATATGGTGACACAGATAAGTGATTGGATATAGCTCAAGGAAGAGCACACATATATAAAGACTATCACACGAGACCATTAGCACAAACTTCAGCTTCTTTTTAATTCCTACAATATTCACTTAGCAGTGAATAATGCTTGCTAAGTGATTGCTAATTAATCCCACTTAGTCCCATGGAAATATTGCCCCACATTTAGTTTGTCTGGACTTGGTCACCCTACCCACAGCACAAAGAGGTCCAGTTCAGTGACTCCACTTAGCAAAGGTGAGGTCTAGCAGACACTAATCAGCTGCACATCTATTAATCAATGCAGGGTAAACCCTAACGTCACTGTCCAGATGGACGAGTAAGTCCTCCAGAGTTTTTATGAAGCAAAAATGATTCAGATAGATAGAAACCGTTTTTGCACACAAGCTTAATGCAGTGACGTTGGGCACATTATATGCTAAAACAAATTCTGCCCACATGTACATGTGCTTTTTTCGTGCATTTTCTACACATAAATGACATTTTAGGTCACTGAAAAAAGAGCTCCTGAAAGCCTCATTGCAGAATTAAGACCTTCCTTTTCATTTGGAAAAGAAAAACAAAGATTTTGTGTACCTTTAATCTCCTTTATTCTTTTTTGACATGAGGCTGTTGATTATTGTGTGCATTCGGCATTTTTCTGCAATATCAGATATAAACAAAATATTATTGCTGTTAATCTTACTATTTGGAATTTTTACACAATTACATGTACACAAACAGCTACTGGGTCTTTTCTACAGCTACTGGGGGAACATTTCCCCCCTTATCTGATTGGCTAATATTTCAGTAAGGTTAGGCTTATATCACCACCTGTTACTTTACTCTTGACAGTATGGCCAGATATTTTTCAAAAATGATGCTCATGTGGATGTGGCTCTGTAGAAAAAAAAGCCCATCCGTCCATCCATCCATCCATCCATCCATCCATCCATCCATCCATCCATCCATCCATCCATCCATCCATCCATCCATCCATCCATCCAACCAACCAATTCAGGGTTGCAGTTAAGCTGGAGCCTATCCCAGCTATCATAGTGCAGGAGGCATGGTACAGCCTGGGCACATCGCCAGTCTCAGGGCTGGCAAAACCCCTCTTTAAAAAAATGCCTGTGTATGTGTGGACACACAGAGGTTGTTGCTAGGTTAAAACCCACGATAACTGATTACACCATAACCATGTGTAACTAGTTACCTAGCCATGCAACCTGCAAGAAGGTGTAGTTTTTTATGTCCACCTTGAATTAAGTCTGTAGCATATTAGGCATAAATGCCAAACACAAAGCTTCTTGCCTCCTTCCACTGATGAATAGCACTACAGGGCTGCACGGTCTCTCTCAGTGTTATGATTGTGAGTGTGGTGTAATTTAAAATTTTAAATATTAAATTTGTTTCAGTAATGTTTCCAATTACTTTTGTATACAGCATGTCATAAAATAATTCCTCATGCTGGACGCAGGCTATGAGAGTTATGTGCAGCTAAGGTAACTCTTTTTTTATATTTTGTGTATTTGTGCGGGTGACTAATTGTGGCAGATGGTAAAAAAAACATCTTTCCACTGCTGCAGTGGTGTCACGACGGCTTTGAAGGTCTTGGTTTATTTACAATTTCTCTGTTTGCCTCTACGCATTTTGATTTTTTACAGTACCAATGCTACCTTCTTTTATTTTAATCTTTGGATTTGTAGATGTTTTATTGTCAGCTGTGTATTTTTAACAACACCTAACCAGTTCCATGCCTCTCGTTTAAGTGTCTTGGTTTCCTTTGCTGTTGCACTGATTCAATAAATAGAATCATTGACAAATTAGTTTAATTTGTCTTATTTACATATTGCCAAATCACAACAATCGTTACCTCAAGTCGCTTTATATTTTAAGGTAGAGGCGTTAAGACCCCCTATGAGCAAATTCTTTGGCAACAGTGGGAAGCAAAAACCCCCTTTTAACAGGAAGGAGCAGAACCAGGCTCAGGGAGGGGCGGGGCCATCTGCTGAGAGCGGTGAAGAAAGGACAAAGACACGGTGTGGAGGAGAGCCAGAGCCACTCTGGTCTTGTCATTAACATAAAACATAAAACATCATGCAGGCTCATTTCCTAGTCCAGTTATATAATACAGCACAGTCACCATAGACCTAATTATGATATGTATTGTATGTATAGGAGTGTAGTTGGATGGACGTTCACACGCACAGGCAGAAAACTAACAGGAAGGTCCCGTCTGAATTGAAGCTTGCTCAGGTGCCCAGTTGCTCCAGTGCATCACACTCTTGGGTCTTATCGTCGCTATTTTGTAGATTATTTAGAATGTGGTTAATCTTTAAAGTCTTTGAAGGATTACTAAATAATTCACAGACAGGCCTGCATAAATGTAACACCACAACAAATTTTAAAGTCACAGTAAAATAATAACTAGTGGAACAGAATATGTGGGTGAGAAATACAGTTGTTATAAATACAATGTTATGAATGTACAAAACATTTTTAAAAAACTCACCAAGTGACTTGTAAAGTCAAATCATTTGCAATCTTCCAACTCTGTAGTTCCTCTCGGAGGTTTTTGGAGGAAGCTCGAGCTCTTCTTTGCCTTTTTACGCAACCTAATCACCTTAATACTTTCCTAGCAGCAGCAGCCTGACGGAGCGAAGATGAGCTGATGAAAGTAATAAAGTTGACTCCAATTTTCAATCAGAAGTAAGTGGACACAGAATCTGTGATGAACGATTCTTGCCTTAAATTTATTTACAACCCTAAAAAATGAGGACATGTTATAGA
The DNA here is from genome assembly GCF_041146795.1 of Maylandia zebra. Taxonomy (NCBI): domain Eukaryota; kingdom Metazoa; phylum Chordata; class Actinopteri; order Cichliformes; family Cichlidae; genus Maylandia; species Maylandia zebra. The sequence continues at coordinate 39,912,458 of NC_135181.1, read as the reverse complement.
GAATTATCTTCATTAACAAGAGCAGCAAAGTATCCAACATACAACAGATGATCGGAGCGCACGGTGTAGTTCTCAGACAGACCATGTAAGTACACATCTGAAGCAGATCTTTCAAGATGTTAAAAAGTGTATGAACAAATTGCTTTACATAAATTAATACCAAGATGTATATAAAATGAACAACAAGGACCTTCAAATTCAGAATTATTCTGGAACAAAAATACAGTGAAACACAACTACACTGAAAATGATCAAATATTTAATCCAAGAAGGCAGAGCAAAATGAAATATGATGAAAAATGAACATGTAGTACACCGCAGTGTTCTTGGATTTACTGCTTGTTAAAGCTTCCACTGAGGATTAGATCTTTTCTTTTTTTAAAGATGGTTGTTTGTACATTTTCTAAAACTTGAGTCGGTGCAAACACAAAGCAATTCTCCTAAACATTTGAAGCAGAACAGATGGGCCTCAATCCAAAGGTCATGTTGTCATATCACAAATGGACTTATGATGCAGACATATGTGGCAGCTCTTTAGAGCTTATGAGTCATGTTGTCTGGGGTGGCAGCTAAACGCTAGCCTTGCTTGTAATCCAGAGTGCTCAGCCTCCTTTGGGAGAAACTGCAAACAGCACCTTGTCAGAGCACATAAGCAGTAACCTCAGCCACACACAGAGCTTGTTAACTGTAATCTAAAGGAAACATATTCATGCAATATGTGATTTAGAAAGAGAATTTATGCTGAGTGAAATCTATTCTTATGCTGAGCCACATTTGTAAAGCTAACACACTTACACATTCAATATTCTTAAAGGAAAATTCCTGAGTAGGTACAGAGATTAAAGTTAATATTCTGTGCTTAGTTTTCATGTTTGATTAGTATTTAATAACTTTAACCTCAATAAGGAATGTTTAACGCCCAGTATCAAAATGATCAAACACTGATTCATGTGAACTAATATTTCTGGCGGGGCAGGGCGCTTTCCTGTAATTACCACAAGTAGTTGTCACTTTTCCATATGTTATATATATATGTTTTGCATGTAAAATTCACAAAGTGCCACAGACGCTCTCGCTATAAAATGCACTGACTCCCAACACGAGCCTCTTCAGGCCCAACCTCCTCCTGAGCATCTAAAATTCAGGGTTTAATCATAGTCTACAAATATCCTTAATCCCTTCCACAAGATCATTCTATAATCTGCAAAAGAAGGACAAAAAGTCTACTTCAAGATGAATTCAGTTGTAATCCTAGCATATTGTGATGTATTAGAACATAGCATCAGACAAAATATTCCTCCTTTATTATGTAAAGCCCCCCTCTTCCCTTCTTATCAATAACACAATGCACCGTTAGAGTAAATATAACCAAAAGTCACTTTTTGGGTTTTTTGATTTTAATGAATGAGCTCCACTCTGAATGTTTCCTTACACGTGGCCTCCTACTCGTCCTTTTCCATCTAACGGTTGCACCTGTTTTTAGGCAGGCATTAACAAATCCCATAATTTGTGCATAAGCACAGAATCTCAGTGCGCTCTGCGTAGCTGCTGCTGTAAAATATCAGCATTAGCCTGGATTTCACTGGGGAAGCCACAGGGTTTAGTACCACTGTCACTTTATAGCAGAGAGGTTCACATATTTGTCCCCGTGTCTGTGCATATTTCCTCCAGGTGCTCCAGTTTCTCCCCACAGTCCAAAGACATGCAGCTCAGGTTAACTGGAGACAATAAACTGCCTGTAGCACAAATGTGGATCTGTCTACTGCAGGGTAGCACAGTGATGGATTGGCAGGTGCTTTTCTCCTTTCATCCAGGGACAGGCTTCAGCCTTTCCACAAAATAGGAATTAGGTACATGGTGGATGACTTTCAATAGCAAGTATTGTTTGACACATGATGGTATAATGGTGTAAGTCACGTTTAGTAAGAATTGGGCTCAGGACAGAACCTTTGCATGTTGTACTTTGTGTTTTTAATGTGGACACAGAAAAAAATATAAAGATAAATGTTTAATAAGTTGAATAAATTAAAGGTTTGGTTAGAATCCTTGCTCCTATATTCTGAAGTAAAAGATCTGCTCATGTTGTGTAGCTACAAATGTTTTTTTAAAGTATGCTTGTAGGAAACAAAGCACACAACACAAACAACACAAAGAAGAAAATATCTTCCTGCTTGTAATTGGACTGACTGTTCTGGAAACTTTCTGCTCCCAAGAGTAATGTCGATTTTATTTCAAACAATTTTTTGAGCACCCTGGATTCATGTTTTTCATAATAATGGATAGTATGTGTATTCCTCATGTACATGTTTCAAACTATTTGGTTTGTTAATTTATGCTGATTAACTGATTCCTCGGTAATTATGCTCAAGTAATTACAACATAAATCTTTTGTGTGTGAATTCCCTGCACAAAACTTCAAGCATAGATTCAGTGACAAAGATGACACATTAAAAAAACAGATGAATAATGTTTAATTTTGAGCAGTACATGTAAATCAGAAATGTTTCTGGGCAACAGAAACATGAGGGGTTGAAAAAAGCCTCAGCCTCGCTTGAACCGTCTATGATGAGGAGCTCAGATGGTCATTTTTAGAGCAAGGATAAAGGGTCCCGCTGGGGGTCTGAGTGCACAAGAACCCATCTGCAGGTCTATTGGAAAAAAAAATGGCAAAAAAGAGTCTGCTGAGGTGGGCTCATCTACATTCCCCTGACACTGTGCAGGAGCCCTGGAGGACTGGCCAGGACATAGGAAGTCATAAATGATTTTCTTACCACCGCAGGTCCTTACTGTTTCAAGAAAATGACCAGAACGTATGAGATAAAAAGGAAACGTGTTTTGAAGCCCCAAGAGTCAGGAGAACGTGCACGACAATGGAGAGCACAAAGAAGCAAGAAGTTATAAGTGCAATTATTGTAGTTCTTATTATTCTTTCTCAGTGTCTGGAAGCTTATGTTAACCATGAAGCTATGCAGTTCTCTATTGAAAAATTACCAAACTGCTTTTTGTAATTTTGGTGTTAATTATTAACCCAGGTCATCAACCTATTACTTTGCAAGGTATTGACAAAGCCTGCTGTGCGCCCCCTCCTCCTTCTATCCCAACAAACCCAAATTGAAGAATCATTGAACAAACTTTTTCATGTAATCATATGCATATTTTATTCATGTAATGATATGCAATCATAGCTAAATCTTTCCGTGTCAGCAGTTCCTGTATGCATGGCCCAAACAGAGTTTCCTGTAACAGAATAGATAAACAGCGTTTGCCAATAAATATCAGAATAAGTGGCTTAATTTAGGACGCTCAAAAATGCACATTTCCCCTTCGTTAAATCCACGGTGCATTTCCACCAACTTAATTACACAGAATCCTGTGCCCTACTTATATCTACACACTATGGTTCCTTCTCACAGGGGGTCCCAAGCAGGCAGTTGTAATAAATATCAGACTCCCCGTGAAAAACAGCTTACCCAACTATGAAGGCAGTAGCTCCAAGATGGCTAAGCTGCTCCCAAAACAGTAAAAGCTGTCACGTATGACTTGTGTGTGGTGATGAATCAGCTGGAAACTAAATCAGAACTGCTAAAAAAGAGAAATTCACATCCACTGTATCATATTCTAATAAACCACATACCCTACCAGTTGGGGGGGATTATGACTGTCCATTTGTCTAGGCCAGGCCACCACTGTTAGGGAGGAATTCTCTCTTTGTGTCTGCACCATGCAAAGTTAAAAGCGATGGTGGTGACTGCTGTAAGTCATTTGTCTCTGGTAACACTGGTTTGTAGGAAGCTGGGACCTCAGCTCTGGTGGATGATACATTATTGCTATCACTTGGCCTTGTTTAATTACATCCATGTATGGGGTCTGGTATCATATTCTTCAAAGCATATCAATCATGGGAAACTTTAACCAAGGTCCAAGTTATTGTGTCATATAATCCGGTGTTTGACAGAATATGTGAAAGAATATTTCAGCAATAACTTAAGAAACAGTATGGTATCTCGGCAGCTAATCCATTAATACGGTTTATCGCAGCCGCAGAATATAAAATGAATTCTCTGGCTTTTTCTTGAACTGCAAATGAATAATGAACAGCATATGAATGTAGATATTCCTTGAAAAGCTTTTGAAGAACATCTACTTTTTCTTCGAGTGTGCAGTTTAATTTTAGCCTCATGTTGTTTATTAATCACACTTCCTTTCATAGTTATCACCGTTAATTTCGCCGCACAGCATTTATGTAAAAAACAAAAATGCATTGAAGCACCTATAGATAATCCCAAAGACATAATGCGTTTCTTTGGGCTCACAGAAATTGTTACAGCCATATATGTTTATTTAGGACAGTAACTTCAAATAGATGCATGTGGATTCACGAGCTTGATAGATTTAAGTGCATTATTAACTTTGACACAAACAGACATATTTATATACCTAAACCTTGTGATAGATGCAAAGAAAATATTCTCCTTGTACCTACCAATTAATACTTAATTAGTACTTTTACATTTTATTTATAGTGATTTTTATTGTGCAATGGACCTAAATTCCCTGCTATGCTTTACGTGCACAGAGTGTGGCTTATTACATTGCTAGCTATGTAATCATTTTGTATTCACTCAACCTTTGTGCCTTTATATTTATATATATAATATTTACAGGTTAAATGCATTATAATTGCTGTGGTGTCATCCAAATATGACTTTACTGGGATCAGATGACAAGATCAAAGCAATTCTTCAAACTGAATTTGCCAAACTGTGTTGTACAGCCATTTGTGTTTGTGCTTATTTTGCCCCCTGTAGCCAATCCAGAGACACATAAACAAACTGAAATGAGCTCTGCATGGAGGCTGATACGTCTCGCTATAACCCAACGCTACACAACAACTTAATGGGTATTTGATAGACTTAATAGACTCATATCTGGTCTGAATTTATGACTAATGTGTTGTAGCTTCATTACTAAGTTTGCTGAAGAAAAGCTGAAACTCGGATCAAACCAAATATTTTTCTGACATGGCAGCACTCTGGGGAACAGCCGGTGTGTGATTGTTGGCTTCTCTGTAGTTTACATATTGTAAATCTAAGAAATTCAAGCATCTCCCTCTGTTAACACAGTGTGCAGTTATGTTGGGAGAGTTGTCCTGCAAATGTTTCCTTCTATTCACGCGGGCCATTTTTCACACGCAACGAGATCCTTGTGTATTTGTGCAACAGTTCTCTTGTCTACATTCGGCAGCTGCAATCTTAAGTCAATGATTTTTTCTCTTCCTTTCCCCAGTTGATGAATTGAATAGGAAAATCCCTCTATGTTTATCCAGGGAGAATATCTCTCAGAGTGGCAAAAATGCAACAAATCCACAATGAAAAGTAAACCGAACCAATCTTTCCCTAATCTCTGCTTGAGAGTAAAATAAAAACTAGATTTTGAGTCTACGTCCTGAGTCAATCGCTCCCCGGATGACTAATGTGTTGCTGGGATAGAAGCTTTGCAATGTGCGATGAAATCTCGCAGGGCCTTTGTGGCTCTCACTTGCTGGACATCCCCATTGAGACAGTAAAGAATAGGTGGTCACAAGGTATGGGCACAATGAAACAGAACTCAGGGACTAGAACAATTGCTTAAGCTGTCAGAGGGTGACAGAAACTGTAATTAATGATATTTTCTATTTTCACGGAAGAGAATGAGCAGCTGACAGAAGCATTATTAATGAGAGCTGCCTTGTTGAAGGGAATAATGGCAGTTTATTAGAAGCAAGACAGATTTAACGGATCTCTCTCAAACAAAGGCTTTAGACACATTGAAAAATGGAGACAATCTGCCTTAAAGATCTAATGGGAGAAAATGTTCAATACAACAGAAATGTCTGTATTGTGATCATATTCTTTTTCCCCTCGAAACCATCTGTTAGGCACGTCAAGAATAAAAGAATTCATTTTTGTTTTTTTCCCTTGATTTTAAAAGAAGTCGCTTATAGCAAAGTCTAACAAAAGTATTTTATTTTTACTATCGCTGCAATTAATCTACAGAAACAATAGCTTGACAGGTACATAGATGGATATTCTTAGTGTTAAATGCAAAACTATAGCTCAATGTCTAGTGAAACTGTCACCTATTAAATCAGAATTATGCTGTTAGAGTGGTTTCCACTCTATATCGAGGATTTCCAACATGATTTAGTATCAACAACTTTGTAAAAGTATACTGCAGAATTTATACATGTGACACAAAGGTATCGCACTTTTGGAAGATTTATTGCGTTCTACTGAATAACATTAGCTTTCTGTTTTTTTCTATTTAGACAGATGTTGTTTAATAGACTGACACAAGTAGGGCAATAGTTTCTATTCACCAATCCAACCAATCACTTTGAGAAAGCATGATGATCCCATTATTCCTCACAGTGTCTCGCGGATTTAGGCAAGATATAAGTATTTTTGAAGTAAAGCAGATAATGGCAATATTACCACGGGGTGAAAAAGATTTGTGTAACATATTCTGGCAGTGTTTCAACAGATCCTCCACTGCTTCATTCATTTCACTGGACTGAAATATGGCTTCGATGTGATACTACAGGCATATTCCACTGAATAGACGTATTAGATGATTTCCAGAAATGAAATGATATCTCCCCCCCGAACCTATATTCAGTTCATGTAATTGATTCTCATCCAGCAAGTTTGACTGTATTATGTTTGTTTGAAAAGTTAAAAGAATTCGGCTAATTTCTCCCCAACCAGGCAATACTTAACCAGATTAGAGTGGCCACTTCAAGCTTTGTTGATGCATCCAAGTGAGGCAGGGCAGCCCAGCTGCAAAAGCTGATCAAAAGAGAGAGGGGGAATGTGATATTAGCATCAAGTGCTTCAGCGAGTGACTCAGACAAAAACATTGAAAAAAACATCATTATTAGACACTTCCTTTACCCATGTTTGGAAGTGAATATATCTGTTTGTCAAGCAGCTGTGTGCATCCATACATGGCATTGATTCGTACTTTAACCAGCATTATAAGGCAATTCCTCTTTTCCTTTTTGCAACCCCTTATTGGTAATATGCTAATGACATCCGCTGTGATTAGTGATTTTCTTCTAATCTTTATTCCACGGTGGCCTGAGCAATCACAGAGGTAGAGCTTCGAGATTTCGAGCAGTGAGCTTCTTCTGACTGCTCTTCCCGTCTGCCCCGACTTGATTTAATCTGAATAATAACTAAAAATTTGGATTCAAAGGCCACTGTGGTGCACCGATGCGCTTTTGCGGATTCAGGAAACACACTCAGAGGGAGACACTTTTTGGCTGTCTTAACCCAACCTGTTCTGATTAAAAGGTGTTTAAAAGAGGAAATCCTGATATATTGCTACAATAATGCTTAAAAGGCAATGTGTGGCATTTTAAAAAATCCTTTGGGAAACATTTATTGGACCATCTTTTCATCCTACAGCCCATGTGTCAAAGTATCCTTGGGCAAAATACTGAATGCCGAGCTGCCCAAGGAGTCCGTCAGACAGTGTGAATGTTAGATAAAAGGGCTTAGGTGCAGACAAAAGCGTTGCACTTTTAGTAGGATGCACTAGTTAATTTTACACCGAGCACTAAATAGGAAACAAAATTAAACACAGCCTGGTAAGACATGTAACCACTGTAAACTTTGGTTATTTAAACTCAGAGACATCTGTACAGAGACATCGTGAACGCAAGAAAAAACGTCCTGTGGGGATTGTGGGGGTACTCTAAATATTTCTGTGGTCTCACACTGTTTCAGGCGTTTCAAGCCTTGTCCATCAAGAACACAGAAAAAAGGATTATATGAATTTTCCAGTTAACTCACACCGTTAACCAAAGAGAAAGTCAGTTTAAACTCCAGCTTAGAACATTTAGGAAGACATCATTACAAAGTTCACCCCTTCCCCAAAGCCAAGTATTGAAATGAGGTCTGCCATTTATTCTAGTAATTGAAATACTTTCAGAAGTTTCTGTTGAAGTCTACCTGTAATAAAGTGTCTTTGAATGGAAAAGACTACAGGGTGCACTTACCAGTGCGCGTTTGCATTGAAATGCACTTGGAAGCCCTCCCTAATTGGCAGCCATCTCATTTGGCTTTGATATTGCACACCATCATCTGCATGAGCAGAACAGGCCATTGTCTGGGGGATGAAGTACAGGTGAGTAACAGGCTAATCGTCAAAGACAGCGCAGGCAATGCTGGGTTCAACATGAAGCCATAAAGTAACTCCAAAGTAGTGTCAATTACAGCTTATATTCATAATAAACTGTTCATCCCGGCGATGTTTCGACTCAGCTCGGGATGAACTGTGTTATATAAAGTGGTAATGTGGGCAGTAAAATGTGACTTTAGACAGCGAGATCCAAGGACCTTCTAATTAAGAGCGCCATCTTCGAGACATCATGTGGAGTGATCTAATGGTGAGTGGCCATGCATGCTTTTACCTGGAGTGTGCTTTATCTACCAGTGCCTCGCAACGGGACCTTAGACCAACCCGTCTCCTGCTTTAGTGCTGAGGTATGAACTGCACGGGTCCTAGCAGCCATTCAAGGACCATTACAACCTGAGTGAAACGAATGGGCAAAGTGTTTATGCCATGTAGTACAAACAGCATCGCCAGTGTGAGCTATCATAGGTGTATCTCAGCTTTGGATACAGCCATGCTGCTCCAGAAGGTGTGGCGATAGAATTCACACCACCTGCAGGAGTGAAAAAGACTTCATGCATCGTTTCGTGATAGGGTGAATTCATGCTATTACAGTCATGCAGGTTTCATCCTCTCTTTAGCAGTCAACTATAACCCATCTCAGAGACGCTAGGTGCTAATTACAAAAGGAAGAACTTGGAAAGAGAAAGCAAACAACAGAATCCAAGATAAAGGATTAAGACAGGTGCCTAATCTTCTGTTTTGGATGTTTTGGGCTTGACAGGCTCAGAGCTGCACATCCTCCTACTTGTAGGTTCATACATTTCACTCTGAACCTGTTGCTAAAAGCAGTGATTAATCATTTAACTTTCCCACAGTCATCCTCGGAGCTTCACAGTGTATGAAAAGCATTAAGAAAAGAGTCGCTGCTGGTGGGATGTGACAAAGCAACGGCCCACTGACTTAACTGAAATTAAATGGACAATTTAAAGCGAGCAGAAACAGAGGAGGAGACCGTGGATTGCTATTTTCATATTTTGATATAATTATTTTCAGTCCACTAGAGAATAAAAGCAGAGAAACCTAAATTAACTCCACGGTAAGCCCCCTTTCTATTCACCTTTAACCCCTTTATATTCCATGCTCTAAAATATCTCCGTAAACAGCTTTAAATAAGCACTGCTTTATTATTTTCTTTGCAAAGGTTTGTCAGACATTTACACAACTATGTATTGGTGTGTCATAACTCTACTGAGGGTTGAAAAATGGATTTAGTTAAGTGCAGGAAGTATTATGTTTAGCTCAGGGCAAAGTGTTCTGTTGAGTTATAGCAGCCGATTACCCACAGCTCTGGTCCGAGGACTACATGGGGTATTTGTTTACACCAAAGGAAATGAAACTATTTCCATTTAACTGCCCTGATTATTGGCCTCCTTTGCTTCATTCCTCAATACATGTGAAATGTTTCCTACTGTTACAATGGGTATCTTTGCTCTGACCACAGCAAATAGAGGAAAAAAAAAAAACCCCTCTGAGCGAGGAAATAAAAAAGGTGTGTATTACGTGAAGCATTGCGGACGAATCCTGTTTTCCATTATGTCTTCGTAACCGAATGAGTTTTTATGCAGAGGTGCTGATGCAATTAGCTGTTCCCCTCCTCACCGTGTGCCAGATCGTGCTTTGGTTTCAAAGAGTCAAAGAAACACTATCTTGCTCCAATTTCTGGAGACCTGTGCTTAATTTGGCCTCCTTTATCTAACAGAGTTTTTCTTTTTCAAACACCATGTGGTTTGATTTTGGTTGAATCCAAATAATGGACCACAATGGTGAGCAACCGGGGGCTAAGAGACTGATGTTTTAACTGTGATACATCCACATTTTTATCTCCCACTTTAACAAGTATATCCTTAAGAAACCCCACTGCTGCAGAGACCATTATCTATGTTTCATGAATAGAAAAATATCAATGCTGGAAGCAGAGAGAAAAATAGAAATGTGGCCCTTGGTTTTTGAAAAGAGCCGAGCATTAGGTTGAGCTTCTGCGACGTGCGTTGGAAACACATATTTTAGCCACGTTTATCTCCATTGCTTGACAAAAGTACTGACAAAAGCTCCATATCTTGATTTCCAAGTGCATATACAGTATTTCGGCATAATCCCTACCAGGAGTGAGTGCCGCGCAGAGAGATAGAGGGAAGGTTGTGGGCAGTGGAAAAAACGATGAGGTTGATCCCTCGTAAGCTGGCCCATGGCCTCAACCCTGCAGCATTTATCTGAGCAGCAATGGTAGTGAATCCATCACCAATCGCACAGATAAAAAGACACCCCTGCTGTCCCTGATTCTACTGCCCCCTTGAGGAAACAAAATGACAAAGGTAATAAATGCATCCAAATGCATCATTACACTCTGCGTTCAAGGTGGTTGTAGGTATCAGTCATTTTTATGAGGCTCTTGTAAAGCACACACTTCAGCTATAAGTGAAATGCTCTTCTCTGCTATTTTGCAACACAGATTATGTGACACGAGTAAAAAGGCAGGCACAGTTTATTCAAAGAAAACAGACCCTGTGCCTTTAATTTTACACACACAGTGAAGTAAAGACAGAAAAAGTGTAAGAAATACACCCCCGAAATCGGTGTTTCGTTTTTTATTGCTGTGGCCATTGTCTTACAGCTTCGGAACAAATCTGCGGAGCAAATCTACAATCTACTGTCTCCTCAATATTAAATTGTTACCCACCAATTACGCGAAGCACAGATGCTTCATCCAATCGGCAGCTGGTGTGCTGTATATTTCCGTTAATATTTCACATTAGCCTGTAGCGCTACATAATACCAGATGATTGCTTGTCTGTTATGGTATACGATGAGAAGTGTTCGGGGCTGCTAATGTGAGACGTCTCTGTTTACCACTTTGATGGATGGCCTCCCTGATAGGACCTGAGTTACGTTCAGGGGTGTCACAGGAAAAAGATGACAGATGGGCCCAGCTGTTTAAGATATCGACACTTTGACCAGACCATGAAGACATTAATCACAGCATGACTAAGCAGCACGGTGGGAGAACGGGTGACTTCTCTTATTAAGACACAAGTCGTGATGGTGGGAAAACCCTGCGTAACACACCGTTCAGTGATCAGAAGTTATAAATATTATGGCGAAGACAATGCAGAAGCGACCCAAGGAACTTGTAACATGATTAACCGTCACCAGAGATTAGGGGCCAGTAATAAAGATAAACGGGGGGCTGTTGATGCTGTAATATGATATCAAGGGATGGCAGCTATCCAAGAAGTCAGTGTCACAATGAAAAACAGGGCACTAATGGCTCTTTGGGATCTGAAGACTCACTCGCACCACGTTGTCTCGTTGATAAAACACAACTGGTACTAGTCTCGCCGGAAAAGATGCTGCCATGTTATTTCTATATTGTGCCTCTCGATTAAATATTTATCCACCTTGAGAGCATCACCTTGTAGTTTAGTTCAAAGACATTTATCCCTGCTACGGTGATTTCTATGATGATCCTCTTTGATACTGACAATTATTTGAGACGATAGTTTCTGTGTTGATATGTTTCTTATACATGTGATAATTACAAGACAGTGATTGGCTGTGTTTTAGCTAAATATTAAGATGCACAAGTCATATTTAAAGTTTATTTAAACTTAAAAATATTTTGGGATTATTTTACTGCAGATTGATTACAGTGCAAAACTTTTCTTCTCCTGTCGTAATTGATGTTAATTTCAATGCCTCCCAACCTGCACAAAAAAGTGACAGAAAAGACAACAGAAGTCTGGCTGACAAATTAGACTTGAAATCGTTCATTAACATAATGTCTAGAAGTTCATTAATAACGCCGTTTTAAATTATTCATGGTCTTGTTTCACTAGATACAGCATGTTTCCTCCTGCTGAGCTCCACATCTCAATTGGCTAAAAATGGTATAAAAAAAAAAAGAGAAGTGAGAGAACGAGGGGATGAAAATAAAGGAAAAAAATGAGAGAGAGAGAGATCACAATGCACACAAAGACGGGTCATTATTTCAGCACTGCGGGGAAGACAGTTAGACACTACTTTGTTCTGTTCAATTTGACTCTGTGCGACACAACATGCAACCACAAGCGTAAACCAGCGTATACCTTATTTTAAAAAACAAACAAACAACTATGCATGTCATAAGTATGACTGTTTGACTACCCACGGAGCTGTGTATTTGCTGCACAGCTTGGTATACTATGGATATCCCACTGTTGTGATCAAATAGTTACTTGGCTAGCATTCGTGAAACTATGGTTTCACACCAGCTGTACCGCCGTTTCAGACATTACAAACTTTGAAGCAGCTCCTAGCTGTTTGTGCTAGCCTACTTTGCCTTTCACCTTTTTTCTCACAGTGCTTTCTACATGAAATGAACATCCTCACTGGTGCACGTTTCACTTACCCAGTAAAGCACAACCCCCCCCAAAGTGATCAGTTTGCTCAGATCTTACAAATGCTTCATTCTATAGAAAAGCACTTTGATGCTACAGAACCCAGTGTCATCAAGGACGGCACTAACATAGTAAACAGCAAGAAACACAATGTTTCTTTCCTCTTCCTGAACTGGAATAAAAGGGGATCTCATTTTTCTTACCATAAATATTATCTCTGGTAAGTAATTTTGTGACTACAATTTGATCAGACATGCTTAATATTCTATTGAAATGCCACAGGCTTTGGCAAGCGCCCACTCAACATACCTGTGCAAAGGAAAGCCATCTTATATTTGAAATGCTGAATAGTGATGAATGAATGGAAAACATATCTGCATGATTTTTCTCTCAAACATAGTTTCATACCGGGTGCTTAGCAACATTGCAGCTGAGCAGATAAAGGAGGAGGCGAGAGAAATCCTCGCTGACAGCTGCTTTCTCCAAGCTTCTCCATGTTGTAAAGATGTACCCTCAGAACTGTATTGAAACAACTGACCCCATTGTTCCCAGTGTAATTAAAGAGACCACAGCTGAAAACGCTGGGCCACATGGCCAAAAGGGGCTTTCCACACTTTTTCAGCATGCTGTCCACTGTAACGTTATGAAGAGCGACGAACAAAAGCTTCTTAAAATCAAAGACTCCGTAACATTTTAATTTATGCATATATGACCTTTTGTGTTGATTTCAAATTCTGCTGCATAAAGAAAAAGAGGTCCATCTTTCACGTTGAAACAATGTCTCAATAAATTTGCACTTGGGACACTAGGCAATTGAAAATGGCCCATTTTTTCTAATCATAAGCACTGCATGAGACTACTTGGTTTTTGTGTTTAGATTTGGTTTTAAAAATGCTAAAGCAGATTACTTGTATTTTTCTCTTTTGTCAAGCTTAGGGAAATTTGGAAATTTGAATAAACAGTGAGCAACTCTTGCAACATACAAATTTGTGCTGCCATAAAGGCTCATTTTCAATTAAACTTCCAATCTCATTTATCATCGTGAAGGCATTTCTCCCTGATTTAACTGATAAATCTCAACAACTGTAACACAGCTGTGTTATGGTGCTGCACAAAATTTCAGTGCCTGCAATCACGTTCCACTCACTCGTCCATGAGCCTCTGTCTGCAGCAGCTGTAAATCGAGTAATTTCACAGTAGCATGAAAAGTTGAAGACAAGCTTAGCAACAATGTCAAGCGAGACACGGAATCACATTCATCTGCCGCTGTGACTATTTGATACATATCTGCTTATGCTTTGAAAACAGACACTATATTCCTTCTACAACCTGAAATACAGAATGTCCTCATTCTGTTAGCCAGATAATGACCCGTCCGACTTCAAAACAGTCTGTTCTAATTAAAGTCCTGGTCCAAAGCGACGCTACATTCCAGGGGCAGCAATCTGATGGAGCGCATGGATTCACATGAACCAGGCACCATCACAGCAGTCTTTGATCTCCAAGGGATTCATTGGATGTCAATCATTCAGCTAAGCTGGTTTTGATTTTTGGTGCACATTTGTTTTTGCAAATTGCGAATGTTTTGTTATTTCCACTAAAGACAAACAGTATGGCATAAATTAGAACGATACAAATTGTGCATGTGTTTATTTGGAAAATTAAAATGAAACACTGAATATTTTGGCTTCACCAGTGGGAAGAATGGTTTATTGCAAAAAGTCACTGATGAGATGATTCACATTGTTTCTGTTCCCATAAGCTTATAATAGTCTTTATTGGAGCTTTTATTGTTCTAGGGCCATGCATGAGGCACCTAATACAAATAACAAGTCTATAATCCAATAGACATGTAATACATATTGTGAACAATACAAAGACAAATACGAGTTGGAGTGACAGCACTGTACGTCCTTCCAGCTGTGGCCTAGCTGCAGCTACTGTTAGCATCTATTAGTCGTGTTTCTGGAGCAGGAATGTAGCATCAAAAAGAGGCACTGCACACTTGTCTCTCACATACTGCAGTGGATTTGTCCTCCTGCTACTTTCAGTTTGAACTGACTTTTTACACTATTTGCAGGTCACAGTGGTTTGTTCACACTGGGACAATGGGGAAAACTGGAATAACACCAGTGCCTTCAGTTATCATTGGCTGTTTCTCTCAAAGTGTGATTGACAGACAAAATAACACATGGGGCATCTTCAAGAAAACAGCAATAGCTTGCGTTACTGTTTTGACTCCAAAGAAGTATGCTAGCATCGGACTGTTTGAAAGACGTATCACAATTTAGCGACTGTTTTTTTTAACACTGTCGAAAAGAAGTTGACAGGTTTTTAGGATTCAGTTAAGGTTCTGCAAAGAAAGACATTAAAGCACAGAAAGTACAAACAACAGATCTACATACCAAAAGCCCAAAGCACATTTGCCAAAATGTTTGGGCTTGGTTTTTGTTTGGGAATGTTTCACATGCCATTTTGCACATTATAAGAAGATTTGATGGAGGATTTGGTCATGAGTGAAAAGGTAATTGCACCATTTTTGGTATGGATCCGACTTCAAGACCACCGCAGACATGGCAGTTTAATTTCAGACTGTTCCAAATTACATTTTGCACATTAAAAGAAAATATGATGGAGAGTTTGGTCATGAGTGAAAACAGGTGCATAGTTTCTTGGATTTGGCTTCACCGCCGATGTGGGAGTTTAAGAAAACTTTACGCTTGGGATTTTAACCGCCATGGTAGTTTCAAGAGTATAATTGCAAAATCTGATAGCATTTTGCCAACATGATGCTTCTGCAATATAATAAAACGGTGATCAGTCTGACTTGAAATTTGGCACAACTCATCCATGTGCTTTCCCAGGAAGGATAAAAGCAGCAATCAGCTGAGCAGGTGTGCGCTGATAAATATCTGGACCAGATGCAGTTTTCTAAATTTGTCCTGTTTAAATAAAATAATGAATTTAGAGGGCTGTGCTGTTTTGGTAGATGTATGTACTTTGGTTATTAAACTTGAGTTCATCTGCTGCTTTCGAACAAGTAAGGTGGTGCTGCTTAAAACCCATTATTGTCGCCCTGTATCTGCAGACACAGTGGTAAAATGTTCTTTTTAAAGGCGGTTGCATACTCGAGCCCGTCATCTTTCACTTCAAGGAAAGGCTATGAAAACAGCTTCATAAATGAGCAGTTAAGGTTCTTAACAGCTTTACAGCACACGTTAAGATGTTTGCCACATAATTACATACTGCGGTGATTTGAAAATAGTACACAGCGAAATTATAATTTTTATCGCCTGTCCCCTCCATTCCTCAGAGGGTTTGTCATTCCGTTAAAAGAAATGATACCAAATCCCTCCAGAAGAAAAACAACCGACTGTGAACCATTATCAGACAAAAGAATTGCTTTGACCAGTGCATGAAACGCCACAAGTTTAGTTCTCCTGTCTCCTGCACACACAGACGTGCTCCTATGCAAACACCAGTTTGAAAACTAAAATCTATATATTCCATAAATTAATGGAATATATAGAGATGAATGCTTCTGAAATTCTAATGACCATTAAGAGTCCAAGAGGTGCTACTATTTTCTTTTGGGAGGTTTGAATCCCTGAAGCATAAAAAATGAACATAACTGCTTAAATGTGTTTTGTTGATTTTCAATGAATCAACCAGCTGTGCCTCTGTGCCCAACTCACCACCCAGATGCCAGAAACTGTTACGAGGTGGACAATACTTCACTGTTCTGTGATTAGCCGATACATCAAAGTTTATAACCTACCACATCAATTTTACTTGGGTAGATAAAAAAAAAGGAAACTGACAAAAGCACATAGTTGCCACGCATTTATCACATCTATTATTAATCAGCTACATTTTCATGTTCACTTATCTTTAGTGGAACATTTTAGTTTTCCAAACCATATATTTCCCATTCTGTTATAATCAAACCATCCTGTTTAATCATAACTTACTTTAAGTTGGTGTTTTTTCGTTGTTGTGTTTCTTGGATGTGGACAGAATGCATGGTGGGCCTATGATGTTTGTATTCACCTCCAGCACCGGTTAGGACGCAAATCATACCCATCACATTATGGAAAAGTGCTCTGAGCTAGTTTTGATCTTTCGATATTTAGCCAAGGTTATCTTTGGCCAAATGAGACTAAAGTGGAGACGCTACATTCGGAGAAAACCAAATGCAGCATATCAGCACATCTCACAGTGGAGGGCCAATGATTTGGGCTTGTTTTGCACCCACAGGAGCTGCGTACTTTGCAGTCATTGATTTAACAGTCAACCATGAACTCCTCTACACCAAAAGATTCTAGAGTCACTGCGAGGCCATCTGTCCGGCAGCTAAAGCTCGGCCCGATTCGGGTCATGCAGCTGGACAGTGACCCCAAGCACAGCAGCAAATCTGCAACAGAATAGCTGAAAATAAAGGAATCAAGCAGTTGTAATTCCCCAAAGTCAAACTTTAAATCGGACAGGATGTTGTTTTATTAACTGCATAATCACCAACGTACCTATAGTTACGCTTTAAGCCAAGCAATTTTGGACCCCGAACTAACCATCCAGTGATCTTCCAAAACCACGATGTGAACAGAATTTAACAATTGTGATTATTTCACAAGTTAAACCCTTCACTATCATCACACCTGTCCATGCGTTTTCATTTATTGTACTCCTCATAAAAAGTTGTATTAAATGTTTGTGTCAAATTTTGCAGGTATTTGAATCAGCCGGAGATCAAATTTGAAGATGTGCCAGCAAGTGTGAAAAAAAATGTTTCTTCCAGCGTTGCTTCACTTTGGAAAAGTCAGTTTCAGCCACCTGACAACCTAAAGTACATTTCTGTACAACAGCACACAGACAGGCTCTTATATGTGTGTGAAACAGACAGATATGTCTTAATATTAACACTAAGGAAGCCACCTTTACAATATGGACTCCCACGTGCTAATGAGATCACTTCCTCCTGCCCAAACTCCAAATTATCACCGTGTCACTGCAATTGATTTGAAATAATGTTATTCATAATGTTACAGCAAGGATTGATAATTTCAGCAGGTAATAGACCTCTGCTACAACAACCCACACATTTCATTATTTTTAATTAGACCCACCTTTTTAGTCCATTAGCACCAGCTGCTACACCAGTGCGTTCAACTTGTGAACCTCTTTGCTGCTGATTAACATTACCATCCTCAGACTAAAGGCCATCCTGTTTTTCAGCATTTTCCAATTCAGGAATAATAGAGAGATTTCAGCCTTTCTCCCCTTCACAGCATACTAGATGGGCTGCCAGTACACCAAGGGACTAATAGAGACACAATTCTGGGCAATTTGCGGTACCCCCTTACCTGAATCTTCGCAACAGGAAACAAAACTATAACTCCCAAGCAACTCCTAAACAGAGAACATTCATTGTCAACACAGTTGGGCTATGAGTCAACCAGGGACTATTTGCTGTAGGCCAGCTCTTGCCATCCAATAAGTAAGCATCGATAGCAAAATCACCTCTGCATTAAACAGTGCAAGGGGATCTGGTGATGTTTTTTTATTTATTTATTTTTTCCCACACGGTGAGAAAGTTGCTGAAAGGCTGTAAGAACAGAGTGTACTTTCAGCTAAAGAAAAAAGATGGGACGTACAGACAATTGTTGTGAAAATTATGATAGTTTGTGATATAATCACAAAAAAGGAATGGTTCCTTTCAAGCTTTGGACACAAAATCCCACATTTAGGAAATATTTTTGAGTCCAAAGCATGTACTTTTGAAGTGAAAGCAGGTAGGTGTCACCATAGCAACCAGAAAAGCATAATTTTTAACAGACTGGCAAGCTCTGTATTTTATTCCAAACCATATTTTTTCTAAACTAAACCAAGTAGCTGTTGATGGCGAAACCAAGCCAAGCAACATCATAGAAATACAAAAATCATGTAAACGATGAGTATAAAATATTTGATGTGCATGAATAGGGCTCGGGTCTGATGCCTAGCTCCCCCGCCATCGCTCCAGCCTCAAAAAACTTTTTCCTCTCTCTCTTGTCAATACATATTAAAGCAAACTGATGGAAAGTTGTGTTGCTGGACATGAAATTCTGTTGGGAATTTTATGCCCAGCAACACAAATCAATAGATTAAAGGTTGAGACTATTTCACAAACTACCCCGCGGCGGGGTTACATACACAGTGGTAGCCTGGCCATCAACAGTTACTGATTCCCAAAACATTACAATGATTAGGCAGAAAAGCAAAATGCAACTACACAAAAAACTGTAACATGCCAAGAGACCTGTGCTATGAAGCAGGGTTTAGGCTTAGTGGGGTAACTTTAGGGTTAACATCCTATCCTGCTGTGGCGCAGGTTATGTTCGTGAATAGTGATCGACTGAAACAGGTATGACTCAACAGTTCTTTGGAAAACTGGAAGACTTCTTGGGCCGCAGTGTGCAGATAGGTGACGATTTTAAATAGTGATTAAATTCTTTATCTTTCCCTGATAACATTCATTGATTTTTTTAATCATTTTTGTCCTTGGCTGACAGCATGTTTATTGTTCTATAACCATTAATATGTGACTGTAAAAACAGGGCACCATCAGGCCTTAATATCAATAGACTCTCTTACCCACGTCTAAACATCAATTTAACCTCCCAAGACCCGAACTCTTCCACGGCATTTTTAATTTCTCTTTCATATTTGGGCTGATTGGGACCTGATGAATGTAAAAACAAAGAATTACCGGATTTTTTTTTTTTAACCTAATTTTTGTTTCTAAGAAAAATAATAGCCACATATGACAATATTAGTTTAAAATTTTGATACAACAGTAGCAGCATAATGTCCTCGTAAGTGCATATCAGGCCCTTGTAGAGCAAAATTGAGTATTTTGGTCTAAATAACCCAAAATGTGATGTCCACATATGTGGACGCAGGTCCTAGGAGGTTAATGGAATAACAGTATAATCCATCATATTCTTTTGTGTCTTAATGATAAACCTCTAATACTAATACTATCCTTGTTTTAAAAGGTTAACACTTTATTAATATACTAGGCCTTTTCTGGTCTCATTGACCAAAACACTTAAATTGCACACACATGCAGTACACAAACTCACACCGCTCCTTTGGCTTCAGCAGCAAATTAGCTTTAGGCCTTTACTATGTGTTTAACGTCTTCATATTTCTATAATTTTATAGTTTTGTCTTAGTAAAATCAGTTGGTCAGCTGCCACTGTACTAATCAGCATTTCCAGTTAGGCACATGAATGCACATTTAGGTAGTTTTTATATATGTTTTATTTATCAAAAAAATAAAACAGCCCTCCAAAAAAATAAATAAGTTAAAAACCCTGAATTTTACGGATTATATGTCATCTACTGGACAGCATCTTTAGTTCGTTTTTTGTTTTGTTTTTTTGTTTTTGTTTTTTACAACATTTCATAAGCTGACAAATTATCCTGGTTATGGCACCGCATTTTCCCCTCACATCCGTACTTCTTGTGTTTCAAAGAAAACAGACATACATTTCTGGTTTTAGTCTAAACAAACCGATTCAAGAAGAATGTAAGCATTCATTGTCAAAAGTGGCATCTGTTTGCTGTACGTAGGCTGCAAAACCCAATAGTGTGACTGCTGCTCTATGTCCGGGTGAGGTCAGCGGAACAATCAGCTTCACCTCGGGGAACGGCCTGTCATCACCTGTGTAGTTTCTGCAGCACTAAGAAGCAATGATGTTTTAACAGCAACTGCAGTGGGACGTATGGATCTGGCAGACAGCAGGTCACTGTGACTCTAAGGGAGGTGACGGACCGATTTCTGCGGTGCTGGATGGAGTATTTCGCCAAAACAAAAGCCACCACTGCTTATGTTGGAATGAGTCTTGTGGTAGCAGCGTGTAATATCCTCAAGTTGTCTCTTTTTTAAGGCTTCCTCTGTTATATTGTTTATTGCATTATTTCCAAGACAGTGATGGCATTAATTTGCTTTTCTACTTGGCCCTGTGAAGTTAAGCAGTTTAATTTCTTTCCATTTTTAGGTCCGACCCTTCTTTCATCTTTGGAAAGCCCCCCAGGGAGATGTGTCTCTGCTACTGACCTCTCTCCTGTCTTGAACATGAAAAATCTTTCTGCATACAGGCCTGATTATGCAAACACTGAGTCCGTTCCTCAAATGGGAGATGACTTGAACCTGCATAATTTCCTGAATATGTATTTTTTTTTTTTTGGTTGGATGATGAATAGGGAAACATGTTGTTGCTCATACCTGCCCAACTGTAGCTCATCCTTCTTCCTGTTACCTTGGGCCTAATTTAATAACCAAAAACTCACTCAGCCAACTGTGATCCTACTGTGCACCCTGATGGCAGAAATATGTGTAAACACCTGCACTAATTACCTTCTCAGGCAGATTATTTATGAAATGCATTAAAGCATGTGTAAAACGATTCATTGGTCAGAATTCGGAGCAATTTTTCACTCGACCATCCAAATATCTTCCAGCCCAAGGGAGGCAGAGCACGTTTCCAATGAAACTAAACGGCATTATCACTTCGTGACTGTTTATTTTCAGGATTGTTTGCGCTGTGGAGACTAAACACGATTATCAAATAGACAAAGATGAGGATTGCTGTGTGCTTTAAATCAGACCACACTGATTGTTTATGTTAGATGCAATCTCCTTAATGTGTTTATCATCCTGTGGACATTGGAGGCTTTTTCTTTTATGAATTTGACTAAATTCAGTTCAGACAATACCTATTTCTTAGGATCTGTATCTCTCGTTAATAACCTTCGCCTAGATATGCTTCTTAAATATTTTCTTTCATGAAGTTTGTCAGACTGTATTGACTGCACTGCAGGTGCTGGGTAGAGGACAAAATTAGCACGGCACTCAGCCTTGAGTGTTCAGGAGGACTAATTGAGCCAAAACTTCTCCGAGATAGACATCTCTGATTACATTACATCAGTGAAATATTCTTGTCTCACAAGTGTGCTGATACTGCAACGACAATGAACGAGACAAACTTCCATAATGATTAACAGTGGGTAATGATTTTACATATCTACTAATTTTCCATGTTTGGTTATCTTGTACCAGAAGTTACTGGGAGGCAGCCAAATTGATCGCGAAAATTTGTATTAATTTTCAAGCGTAATGATGAATGAATCAAATTTGAAGAGTCTAGTCAAATCCATTACTATCTCATCAGTGAAAATGACAACAGATAATAGATTTCCAGACCCCGCCGTTCAATTGGTGAATCATTTAATATAGTTTATACAGTTTAATTAGATCCACTGATAGCCTTTCAACAGACACAGAACGGTAGCAAAATCTCGCATCACGCCCAGCTAAAAATGTAAAATCTCAAACGAGCGCTTCACTTAAGCTACTGAAGGTTTTGCTTTACTAGAAAAGGTTTAAAGACATTTAATGACAAACAGACAAACCTCAGCACAGCTTCCTAAAAGGAAGGAGATTTAGCCACAATCTAAGCCTCTGACTGCGAAGATGGTGGCGAGACTCAAGTTTGATGCCACTGTGCGAGAAACACTTTTTATTTCTTCAATGAGATGAAAAGAGCTGGTTATCTCAAGCCGATCTACGGGAATGAGATCAGATCGATTCACATACTTTTTCTGGTGCATGATATCAGCACACTTCCAATCAGTTTATGATAGGCTACTACTGTTTGCCATGTGCACCAACCCACTGCCGTGCATCCCTAAATGCTGGAGCCACACTGCTAAGAACTGCTGAGCATTCAAAACAAATAAACAGCAGCCGGCAGTTTCGGTTAATGACAGCACGCTTTAGCAAACCTTGTGAGCAGAGTCGCGTTGAGTTGTTTTTTTTCTAAATTGTGCTTTATTTTTTTTACATTTGAATATCAGGGCTGATTGAACAATAAACTGATGTTTCGCTCAACTGATAAAATCAGAAAACTGCAAAATCAAAAAGTCCTGTGACAACTGAGCCGCTCTGATGTGTGCCAAATATATTTAAATTGCTCTACTTCTTTTAATGTTGGTCTACTTTATGCTAAGACCTCGGTGCTGTGTGTAGGGGAGGGGGGATTTTAAAGTATTGGGTCAGCCTTGGTTGTGGTAGATACTCTGGTAGAGTGCTAATGGACTGTGATCGGGATTGGGGGCAAAAGTTGGGCTGGGAAATCCCTAAAATCAATTTTATACTCAAGGGCAATCCAAAAATGTATGCAGCACCCAATTATTTAATATCTGAATGTTGTAGAATCTTAAAGTCCCATTTCCTGCTAAGGGCAGCAGTTACTGTACTGCAAATCATGAAAATGTGTTTGCCTTGACTTTGCATTTATTAGCTGGGTTTATTCGTGCTCTAGCAGGTGACAGCTAGTCGGATGTGACAGAGTGCAATATTATCCCTCAGACACAATCTCCGCAATTTCAGACAGCTACATCATGAGAGGATGATGTCTTTGAATTATTGATGCATTGTCAAGGTTGAGTGCATCATGCTTTTTAAGGGACTGCGAATACAAGGAAAGGGCTTTTTTTAAGAAAAGGAATACTTCAAAGTCTAACATCCCACAATTAGAGAGATATTAGTACACTAGAACTATATAATGATTACCCCATCTGAGCACAGCGAGGCTAAGAGATGTAGCTTTTGATGACCGCAGAGAGCCGAAGAAGGCGACTTCTGACGGATCCTTCTATCTTCGCCTTGCAGTTGTAGCATTTGATTCATGAACGCTGTGGCTCATGCACAGGAGAAGTGTTATAATTAACTATGAGGGATAAATGCATCACACGGCGATTATCCTAATTACTTGAGATATTCTGGAAGTTCACTATAGCATCAGAGCTCTTCTCTGTGTATTTGTTTCATATGGGTCCCTTGGAGACACTAAAACACAACCGCTGTTTTATTTAAATGCAGAGCACCTGAAGTTGAAGTAATTTATTGCATCCACAACTTCATTTACAAGAGGAAAACATCAGTTTCTGCTTGCACAGTTTAAAGAGTTGTGTCACTTAGTGGAGACTCTATTTATTTAAAAATCTATCTAATTGCTCTCACACAATTCGCCCTGTATTTTTAGCGCTTGTAACCCAATCATCACTCCCTGTTCACCTGGCCCGTAGACGAGCCTGCAGGCAAGAAGTCATTTGAAATGTGATTTAAAAATCTGTGAACTTATCCTTCAAAGTGACTCTTTATATTGAACTCACAACAACTCAAAGTTGCGAGCATAATGTGTCTGTGTTGTCAGCCATATTAACAAAGTGAACACACCATTAAACAATGTCATTAACCACCGACTCATGCTAATGTCTTCGTTTAACTATCAATGACGCTTAGCTTACTGGTCTGAAAGGGAAATCTGTTTTCTGGATTATTAGTCCAAAATAGAAATTCAGTGAGCACTTCGAATGTTGTTGTGGTGCTTGAGAGGGTGGGGCACTGCAGTTAAATTGAATTGAAATAATTCAAATGGCAAGGATGGGCAGTGTAGGACTACTTGTGATTGTGTTTATTGATGTATTTGTGAGTGGTTAGCACGGAGTCAATGAATTGGGTGTTGCTTTTATACTATGTTCTTTGCAATATCCCATTTAGCATGCCCATCTAAATGCTAATAAGAAAAAGGCTGTTTTGGAATTGCTCAGTATAACTGATGTGGTAATTCACTGATTGCTAACTAACTGTAACTTTGTGGCAAGTTAAACTTAACATGACACCTGTAACGCTTTGTTTTTATGAAGATACTTTTGCAGCAACTATCATCGCTGTATTTTGAGGCATATATCAGACCAAAACCTTGTCATTCATCTCTTTTGAAGCTTCTCCACACTTCTTTCTCACCACATCGCTCAGATACCTCCCCACAGAGGCGACAGGATGCTCAACAAATATGACCCTGAAAACAACCAAAGAATATTTTTAACACGTTTTTGTTGGCACTGTAGTGACACATGTCATTATGACCTCAGGTCACGCTGTTCTTGCGCGTTCTTGACTCTACCCAGGTGAAGGATCAAAATCATAATGCTTAGTCGGAGGCCTTAAATCCTTCAGCTAGTTTAAAAAACATTGTTGTCGGCTCCTGTGACTTTAGTTTCTTTGTGACATTCTCATTCAGTGGCTATATTAATCAGCCTCAGCCCGTAGGCCCAAACAGATGGCTTTGATAACTCGCTTAAAGCGGTCCAAAACTCTGCAGATAGCGCTACAGTAAACTAAACATCCATCTTTGGCTCTACGCGTTCCATTCCCCATGCAAACAGAGTCATTATACTCACGGCTTGGGGGAAAGATTCCCTGTCACACAGCCTAACCCTCTTCTCTCAAGGATTTGGATCCTTGTCAGCTGTATTTCTTAAACTAGTCAAGTGACACTAATGTTAAGTGAGCGTTACTGGCTCCAGCCACCTTGAATATACAGACATTTAACCCGACTTTTTTTGTCATCTGTTCAAAGTGACATTAAAGCAAACTTTCAAAATCTGTTTCATTTATTCATTTATATTTTAAATTGTTTATTTCCTTTAAAGCGTCGCCTATCGGACTTGAATAACGACGCAGTGCTTTTTACGCCTCTGTCAGCCTGCATTTATTTTAGCACGTTTGCTCAAGGTAAGAGGAAATACAATCACTGCATGGCACAAAATTTTTTTTCTTTTCCTTTAGTCACAGCCTGTTTTATCTTGAAGAATTAGAGTAAAAATAGATACACAAAGTGAGCTCCTAATTAATTTAGGGCCTTTTTGGCTGTGTACGCCTCGTTCGTTGGGTTTCCACTGATGACTTTAAAGTACAGTCAGTTTAATTTAATGCTTTGCTCATCCATTTCATAAGAACAATTACACATCTATAGCACTTTTGATAGATAGCCATCTCATTTCAAGGTGACTCGAGTATTTGAGAAGTAATACTGTATTTAATGTAGCTTCACAAATGACACTTCCAAATTGCTAAAATGTATGCAGTGGCTTAAGACAGCCGGCAGTCCTTAGTCACCGTGAAGTATGTCTTAAATTTAGCTGGTCCTGTATTCAAGGATAAAATTATTTTGGCATTTAGAAGCGAGTGGTTCTGCTCAGAGTTTTGAAGCATGTTTATTGTTATTTTTGTGTATTTTGAGAATGTGGGTAATGACTCAGCAGCCTGGAGCCCAGCTACAGTCAGTGCTGATTAAGCTTAGATTACTTCGTCGTACGGACACACTTGAATGTTTCCATCTGTATGTCTAAGATTCACCGGAACATCTGCCTAAACTCTTTATATGTCATTGCCTTCTCTTGGCTAACATTCATTTTCTTTATTTAATAAACGGCTGTTGTTTATCACACACTGATTCATTGTCATTCAAGTGCTATCCTGTGCAGCAGTCTTCACTCAAAACCCCCCAAATAAAGTCTGTGATTCATTTATTCATCTCATCCTTAATAACTCTTTTTTTTAGCTTGTTTCCTCTGTTTCCTGTAAAACACTCTTTATAAATAATTCTGGATGAACTTGAGTTGACCCTCTCGAAACACAGGTTTACAGTGTACTGTACAAAGAACACATTTCATCGTTACTCATTTCTCTTTGAAGAATCTGAATGTGAAACAAACAAAAATCACAATCAAAATGTAAAATCAGTATAACGCCGCCACCACTGAGCACCGGGGTCTTCAGCAGACCCTAACTGTCACAGTGTGTTAAGCATATGCACACCAGACGCTTATGTGTCCCGTTACAGCAAATAGTCTAAAACACAGGAGAGCAAAATATAATTAGTGATTTTTCTTGTTTCTGAGGTTTTGCCAATATTTTGCAAAGTACTGCATTTTGTGAGTCTTGTCTGTGTTTGTTCATGACAAAAGATGCCATGTAATATTAAGTATAAAGAAATATAGTTGAGAAAGTGAGCATAACAAGAGAGGATGAGATGAAAGCATTGCTCTGATGCTTCAGCCACCCCCAAGTCCTCATTTAACTTCATCAGTCTGTCTGCTTTTCTTACTTTTTGGTAAAAGGCAGCTTACACAACACAGTCTTTATGCACCATCTTTGTTTGGTCAGACTCACATACACTCTTTTGAAAAGGAAAATGCACCTTTTTCAGTTTCAGGGTTTTTCAGGGTTTATAATCTTCAAACAACCTCAGTAGAACAACATATAACATGTTACACGGTGTCATTATTCTTTTAACAAAAGCCAAACCAAACTGAAGAAGCAGTGTGTGAAAAACTAAGCATAGCCCATGCTTCACCGGCACCTTTAGGACCAATAATAAATTTGCTGTATTACTTTATCAGTCTCTCACATCACTGTGGAGGAATTTTGGTCCGCTCTTCTTTACAGCCTTGCTCGAGCTCTCAGAAAGGACTGCTGCAGCATTTCAATCGGGTTGAGGTCTGCACTTTGAGCCACTGGAACACCTTGATTCTTTTCTTTTTCAGCCATTCTGTTGTAGATTTGCTGCTGTGCATGGGATTTATTGTCCCGTTGCATGACCCAATTTAGGCCAAGCTTTAGCTGTTGGACACATTTCACTCTAGAACACTTTGTTATACAGAGGAGTTCATGGTCGACTCTGACTGAAAGGGGCCCACGTTTTGCGGCTGCAAAACAAGCCTGAATCCTCATCCCCCCACCACCATGACTGACAGTTGGTTTGAAGTGTTTGCACTGATATGCTGGGTTTGGTTTTTGCCTAATACAGAGCTGTGCATTATATGGTCTCCACATTGGTCTGTTATGTCCAAAGGACATTGTTCCAGAGGTCTTGTAGTTTGTTCAGGTGCAACTTTTCAAGCCATAGCTATGCTGCCAGGTTCTTTTTGGAGAGAAGAGGCTTTCTCCTGGCACCTCTTCCAAACAAGCCATACTTTTTCAGTCTTTTTTATCTGTACTGCCATGAACTTAAACATTTAGGATGCTAACTGAGGCCTGCAGAGCCACAGTTGTAGCTCTTGGGGTTTTTTTGCAATTTGTCTGAGTATTG
Source organism: Maylandia zebra (assembly GCF_041146795.1). Classification (NCBI taxonomy): domain Eukaryota; kingdom Metazoa; phylum Chordata; class Actinopteri; order Cichliformes; family Cichlidae; genus Maylandia; species Maylandia zebra. Next base: position 39,884,881 of record NC_135181.1, on the reverse strand, counting down.
CATGAGCTGACCTTGGGATGAATTTGCTGTAATGCCTAATCCTGGGAAGATTGGCAACTGTCTTTAACATTTCTCACTTGTAAATAACCTTTTTTCACTTTCAGAACAGTGTAGTGAATTCCACATTTTACTAACAAACAAAAAATCCCAAGTCCGATCCCAGGAGGAGATGCAAATCCCTTTGTGGCTGCGTCAGGAAGGGAATCTGGAATAAAAAAACCTGCCAAACCAAACATGCATAGCAACCCACTGTGACGACCCGTAGTGAATAAGGGACCAGCCAAAGGTAGCAGTGGGACTGTAGAATAAGGAACTTAAGTTTGTTTAAAAATGGCCTCATAACCCTTCATGGGTTGATGGGCAGCAACAATGGCTCCTCTAAGATCAATGCTGATGTCTTTCCTCCTTGGCTTTACATTAACACACAACTGAATGCTCTGGACCCGAAAACTCAAACCTTCTCCTCTTACAGAGGTGCTCACACTTGCTGATAATCAGTTCATCAAGTGCATTTAGCAGCACCTGGCTGCCTGTTTATCCTCTGAATTCCTTACGGGTGTAATGCTTTGTACATTGTGGCTTCGTTTTTGTTGAATAAATAACATCACGGTGTAAAATATAAATATCTCATGTTCTAGACCAGGTTATATCTTATTATATCCTGATATGTTAAAATGATCGAAATGAAAGAGTGTGTACTTTCTCGTTCACGTGACTCTATTGGTACACTATCAAATTCTCACAAAGACAGTAAAACATTTGCACCTCAGAAAAGTTCACAACCACAACCAACTTCAGAAAAAAAACAGCGTTACAGAATTACGAAAAGCACCGAAAAGATGTCTGACGTAAAAGATTTGGCTGTGCACCTTTAAAAGCAATTCCTTTTTCTCTGTTGATTGTGAGGAGCTATACACCCACATAATAAAACTGCACTTACACCCATATTTTAAAAGATTTTTACATGCGCAATTTGTTTTTCATGGCAAAAGCTGCAGCTATTAGGCCAGTATTCAAATGAGGCATTTGGCAACAAACCATATTTCTCTCACAAGACACTTGCGTTGTTTTTCCCCGACCTAGCTGTATACAACTATTACAAGTACAAATTGGACACAGCTTCATGGAATCCTGAAAACTGGGCAGAGAGTGACTGGTGGGCAGATGGGCAGTGGATAAAGTCTTTTATTTCCACCATTGAGCAGCTCTACACCTTGGATAATAGGAGCCAATTCAGTTCAGCCCATAAAAAGGTTTATCAGTTCCTGTCAGCATGCCCTGCAGGGGTGAGGCGACAAATAACAAGGTAGTGAAAAAGAAAAGTGGTAGGAGTCCAGCTCCCTAACCTGTTCCCCTGTGCCAATGGCCATCTGCATTTTCAAAAAACTCTCATTTCCGCTCATGACTCGAGATAGGAGATTGGAGAGTTAAAAGTCATGTTTGAGCAGCATTAGAAGGAGATACTGAGGTCACGTGATGTGAAGATGCTGCACTCCGTGCATCTTAGCAACGTCACAAAATGTCAAGCACTTTGTAGGCTGCCTGGCAAAAGAGGACTCGCTGTGAGCGTTACGTTTCACCGGATGGTCGATTTTAGAAAATGATTCAATTAAAATTAACATCGTATTTACTGATGTATACAAAAAATAAAGATACAGAGTTACAAGTTGTGTGTTTTAATCATTTGACTGAAAAACTGCTTTGGCAACAAGGTTAATGTTCTTTTGATATTTATATTGCTAAAATAAAATGAGCGTATTTAAAATGTTTAATGATTCGGTCAAAGAGGTACACATAGTCTTCTGCACTTCAGAATATTTATTTCTGGGAAATGATTCTATTCAAGTGCAGGACGATGAACAAACCGTGTCAAATTACAGCCCTCATCCTGATTTGACAAGCTTGTCAGATCTAAACTAAATTTCTGTCTCTACCTGTATATATATTTTTAAAGTGACCTCAAACCCAAATAAACCTGGAGGTTCTCTCCAAAAGCCAAAAATAAGGTTTCACTATAACAGACTAGATTTAAGGAATTACTCAGTTTGAAAAGAAATGTTTTTTTCTGTCAAAATGTAGGCGACTTTCACATGATGCAAAACTTTGATGATGGAGAAGAAGAAATGAGACAAAGTTTGTTTTGTTTTTTTTAATTCTACATTGCATTTTATGTACAGCAAATAGTAATTATATATATATATATATATATATATATATATATATATATATATATAAATTGTATCTATCTGTATATATATATATATACACACATATATATGTGTGTGTGTGAGAGAGTATTATTTTTTCCCCCCTTTTGAGAAGTGTTGGGAGCACAGTCGTGAGAGCTCCTCCACTGCGTTTGCCTTATGCTTGCTGGAATAAATTGGTACCATATGGCACGATGACAGGATCACTCAATCTTCTGTGTACCTGAACACCACATTAATCATTTTTTGGGGGATATTCTTTCCCTTTCATCACACAGGAATTTCCAAATAGCCCCTGCCTTTATTTCTCTCACACATGTAGTGAATTTACATAAACAGAGTACACTCTGCCCTTGTTATAAGCCAGACTATTTGCCCAAGTTGGAGCAGGAGCAAAACAAAATGTTAAGGTTGGGTGTCAGGTGAGACTTTCTTCCTCCTAAACATCTTGACTTACTTTGATTGTGAAACGTTTAGAACGAGGCGCATTTTTTAAATAAATCTTTTCAGATAAACCATAAAATTATCCACATGTGTGTATGCAAATAAATCTCACACATCGCTTTTTTATACAAGTAAATAAATAATAAGTGAATTTTTAAAAGATTTCCACAGATGATCAAATGTTTGCACAGATTTTTTTTTTTTATCAAAGTAATAATCATAACTGTTACTTTAAATGTAATTATTTGCACCTACCTTTATTGAATTGCTATGATGAAATTCCACATGTATGAACATAAAGCTCCTTCCACTAATTCAGCCTAAGAGTTTATAGACAGAGAAAGGTGAAGTGAGTAAAAAAAGGGTGGAGTGGCCCAGAGGTGAGAGAGACGAGAGAGAGAGAAATGGAGAGAATGAAAGAGGGAGAAGTGGGACAAAAGAGAAAGAGTGGTCTTTATAGCAATGTCCGCTTGATGAATCAGACATGTCTTATTTGTTGGCTGCACTGCCAGGGAATTTGCATTGATTATTTTCCCCTCAACAGATACATTTAAATCAATGTGGCACAGCACAGCCAGAATAGTGTGAGAAAATGTGCTAGGCACACAGTGAAGCCCGGAGCTTTAACCTTGGTCAGACAGGAGGAGCCACAGCTCCCCCTTCATGCCAAACAGATGAGATCAGGACTGAAAGCAGGACAGCACCATCTCTGATCTCCCAGTGAAAAAACAATCCCCCTCCTTCCACCCGTAATAATATTTCTACGGGCCAATATGTCTTCATTACACTGCAATTTTTCATATGCAGATGTGCCAACTAGTGTTTTCCCCTAGTTTTACAAAAGGATATATTTTGCTTTACACATCACAGTTTTGCTTTTGTTCTGCTTTTTTCCCTCTCAACACTTCTTAGAGGTTGCTTATGAAATCATGTTTTTATTGCTTTGTCTGTATTTACACATGCTTTGTATTTATAGTTTTTTTCCCCCAAGAATACAAAGAGGTCAGCAAAATTAGTTTGTTGTCATTTAACATTTACAGGAGGAACTGCTTTATTCGGCTCCGCATATCCATGTAACTGTATCTGCTTTGCAGTGGTAGGCATCAATGTGGTTTGACAAATGCAAAAAAACATTTTCCAGGCTTTCCTTATTTACAAGGTCCAGAATAGACTGTTGCATATTTTCTAAATGTTATATTAAATGTGAAATCCCATCTTTAAAACACAGCTCAGGTATGATTTGCACTGCAAGTATTTTTCTTTCCTGACAAAAAAGCAGGGTGTCAAGACTTCTTGAAATACGCTGTCAAAGATGTACTTTTATTTGTAAAAACGAGCTTCTCAAAGACAACAAATGCTGTATTTTTGTGAATAAATAAGCACGATTTGCATCATCCTTTCACCACTCTATGGTGACACATACACTGTTGCTCAGTAAATGTATTTGATCATCTGGTATTTGCAAGCGAAAAAGTAGGTTAGGTTATTATTTACTATCACAGATGCGCTGGCTTTAATGCAGACCCAGTGTGGATCACTGCTAATGCTCCATCACAGGGTCAGGCTTAAATAACACTTTGATTGAAGGTTTTTTGTCTCCTGTAATAAAGTCCTGTGCTGCCCTCTTGCAGTATGTTAAACTATGTGATTGCAGGGTGCCAGCAGCGTGACATTGTGAAATTAACATGTTGCAAAAGGCAACGTCTATTGTATGTTTCCAGTTTAAGAGAAAATCAGTTTTTCATTAATGTTGTGCTTTTTTCTTTTTCTTTTTCCCCCCATTTTCCAGATTTGTAAGCTGTGGGCTCTAAATTATGAATTTCACATTCTAATTGGATTGGCTATTTTTAACACGCATGCCCAAGATGCACACATACACCACAGACCACTCCTGCTGCCTCTCTTTTCCTGTCTCTCTCATTCCCCATCTCATTGATAATTTCTCCTGGAGCTTCAGCCTCTCACAGTGAGATCAAAGTGCCTGTCACACACTGCCAGTGGAGGATGGTTCAGGAGCATCACCCTACAATATATTATTCCTCTGTGGATGATGAAAGAGTGTGTACTGGGGTGGAGATGACGCTGTTACGAGGCAAATGCAGCAGGGGGCATGATATTAGGCAAACCAATCCACTCCTGGGCTGACCGTTACATTAGGGCTCTAAAGTTAAATTAACCCCTGAACGTGTTACTGGCAAATACGCCAGCATCTCAGAGAGATTTACTGCAAGTGTAAATTTGCTGCTGCGTGCGCTGCTACAACAAGGACCTTCATTTTAGAAAAAGAACAGGAAGTGCAATGATTCATATTTTGAGCCCGTTTTGATAACAACTGGTGGCAACAAATTATGCAAAGTTTGCTGACTATTTTTTTTCTTGCGTCAAGTTGTTTGTTTGATTTTTTTCCTCTTCGAAGAAAAAAAAGAAAAGAGAGGCTTTCCGATATCTCCTGACTGTCTCTCTTTTCTCTGAAAGGCACATCTTAAGTCTGACTAAAGCATACACTCGTCTCTCCCCTAGGGTGCAGTGGCAGCGGTGCAGAAAAAGTGAACTGCCGAGGACCCCACTGTTTAGCAAACACTCCTACTGAGGGGAGGAATTAATTATTCAGAGCCAAGGACCAAGGCAGCCCCATTTGATTGCACCACAAAAGAAAGGTCAGAGCTTTTCATATGAGGAACCTCCTGGTTGTGCATCCTGTCAGCTGAGGGGACGTGTGTAGGATATAGGGCTGAATGGCAGCTTGGCTAACGGCTCAATTAAAGGGACACAAATTTCTAGGTGAGTGTGTTCACCAGATATGCGGCAAACAACAGGTACAATGCAATTTCACAAAAAAAATATGATTAGCAGCAGAAGAGAAATGGGTGATTGTGCCAACTCTGCAGGAGCTGGAGCAGAAGAGAAAGAAATACGCCTATTTTATTTAGGAAAAAAAGAAGAATGCTGCTGGTGAGAATAATTAAAAAGTTATGACCACTGAAATCAGCTTTTGTATAAATTTGAAAAAAAAAAATCATTTCATTTTCCTTCTTCGCAAGTTAGCAAATGATCCATTACCGTTTGAATTGTTAATAGGCAATAATGGACTTCACATTTAATTAATAACATATTATTTAATTTTGTGCAAAATGACCTTCTAAAGACTGAATTATTAGCTTTCAAATACTGCAAATACAGTGTGGACACTTGTGGCAATTAATTGAGTCGGTGAAAGTTTAGTGCCAGGCTCCCCATAGTGTGATCGTCTGCATAATCCGATCGAATTTCACCAAGAAAGGCACGCGTTTTTTTCCCCCAGTCGTGGTAAAATGCCTGATTTTCATCGAGTCCCTTCTCTCCACTCTAAATTCACAATGCTTAGCTCACAGAACAGACCATGAACATAGCAGTGCCGCAAAATCCAGCTACAGCATCCTTGGGGTTTATGGAGTAAATCTGCTGTCAAAGTAGAATACTGTTGAGGCCTCTTGGTCCGTTACTATAGGTTATAATCTCTAAAAACTATGGACTAGTGAGCCCCAGCAGGGTGGAGGATGGAGCCGGGAGAGCAAATTCTACAACCATGCAACAGGGGGTGCCTCTTCACTCACTATTGGTGAGTGTGCGCTCCACACCAGAAACCGAACACTTCTATTGGCTCTCTTCAACACCCTGTGAGCCAATCGTGTATGGCCCAGCTCAACCATTCCATAGAAACCAGGCCTGCACCAGTAATGACATCAACTACTCCATTGAGCTCCAGTCTTCACCCAGTAACTCACACTATAGTGCTCAGTGTGTCTGCAAAAGGTCAAAAAGTAAAATGACAAAAATGTGAGGAATGCAACCTCACAAAATCAGCAACCTTTGAATGTTTTTAGTATTTAGTATTTAGTATTTATTTATTTATTGTCATTGTCAAGAACAATGAAATTGCGTTTGGGGCTTCCATACAACCCAAAAAAAAAAAGAACATAAATATAAAAATGTTGTGTAAAAAGAAAAAAAATATCGGTGGTCTAATTGCAGGTAATCAGTCAGTAGGTTGTGTGTGCTAACTGTGGTGTCTTCACCTTAACAGTATGAATTAGCTCATTGATTTATGCTGCTGGAGCATTATGGCTGAATAGACAGATACAGATAGTAAAGGGGATAGGTCCTTTCTGGGATGATTTCTTGCAGATGGTTCAGCCATTACATCTTAGTCTCTCAGACCATTAATTTCCCAGGTAATAAACCCCTGTGTTGTTAGCAGGTCCCCTTCCCCCCTGCACCCTGTGCCGCGGGATGCAGCCGGGTGTAGCTTGTGAGTAGTTGCCAAATGGAGATGACAGTTTGCTCCATTGTTCATCAGTGAAACCATGGAGCCATGCTGAGTCTATAGCACATGGATGAAAAATTAAACTCAACACCAAAAAATTAACGTGTTGTAATACAGTGTGTTATTTCCCCCCACAGAGATTTCTATCACTGCTTCAGGTCTGCCTCGAACGCGTCCAATAGGGCTTGACAGATATAAGATTTTGCAGACATATTTAATATTGAAATTACAGACAGATGAAATTTTGCATCAATATTCTAAATGTATCAGGACAGAGAGGCACAGGAAAAAGTAATTAGACATAGACACCAAAGTCTTGGGCGAAGCCTCATGTTCTAATTTAAAGTTTTTATTTCCACTTTCTAGATTTAGAGTTTCTCACTTACAGTAATCATGCAGTGTCAACGGAGATCTCTGTATCTGCTTAATTATTAGCATACAGATTTTTCTTTTTCTTTTGATTGTTTTTCTGCTCTGCTTCAATTTCTTCACAGAGGTGAGAGGAAATATTAAATTACTTTTCCCCCTTTAATATGGGCTCACTAACTTCTGGATGCATCGCATGTTTTTATGAGGGATCGCAAACAGCACAAGGTCTAAACTTACCGTAAGCACCTACAAATTCAGCTGCATTGAAAAGTATTATATCCTTTCACTAAAGCTGAGCGGGTTCGGTTCATGTTCTTTTCAGACAGATGTAGTGCAGCAAAGAAAGGCCAAAGTGAGAATTTATTCAGGATGGCCCAGGCATTATCTGCAATAGTGAGTGAGTGTAACCCTTATCAACTTTGAAGTCAGGGAAAATGCATGAGTCGGTGGGAATGTGAACGCTTTTCTTCCTGATAGCACAAGTATTTCATCACATTTTACACCAGAATATACTGTACTGTTGGCTACTTTCAGTGCTCCAGCAATCCAAAGGCTAGCAATCGACTGTGCCAAAAAAAGAAAGAGAGGGGGGAAGACAATCTAACCTTGATTGTCAAACACTCCTTTGCTGTGCCAGCCTCATGAACTGAGGCAAAACAGCAACACAATCTACCCACTCATAACACAAGCGAGGATCTCTGGAGCAATAAACTGATTCTGAGAGCTCTCATCAATCTTTAATCCTTCCTCAGGCTCCGTGGGGCCGCAGTGAGTAAAAACCTCCCTGCAAAACCAGAACGAGGCCGGAATCTGGCACATTCAAGGTTCAAGCAAAGGCCTGGAAGACTTGTTCATGGGGCCAAATCAACTGAGGAGACCTTTTAACGCTTCATATCCAAGGGCTGAGACATGTGCCAATACTCATCACTTGTCTACAGCAAAGGTTTTAAGGGAAGGGTCATCAGAGCTTTGTGGTAGGTCGGGAAAAAAAATATGTTACGGGATTTTTAGAGGACGTATTTAACCTTGGTTATCTTCTCTGATACAAAGAAGATTACGTATACGTAAAAATCCGAAAATACAACCACAGGCTGTATTGAAATTAGTAAATACATTCACTTTGCAGTGCACTAAAACGAAATGGACCCGGGTATTGACAGCAAATAGTTAATCATTAGTTGGAAGGAGCATTAAAGTAAAGTTGCCTGGTGTTGTGTGGGCTTTGGCACTACATCCCAGCATCCAAAAGTCAAGGACACATTCTAAGCTGATACGAGAGAGGACAATCTAAACAACTATCTGTGTCATCGTACCAAAGCCACAAACATAGCAGCTGCGTGTAGCCTGTGAGTTGTTGCCAAAAGGATATGACAGTTCGCTCCACTGTAGATCAGTGAAACCAAGGAGCCTTGCTGAGTCTAGAGCACAACGATGAAAAATTAATTCAGACACCGAAAAAAATTAAGTGCCTCAGGAAGAGTGTGTAGTCTGTCCCCAGAGGTTGTTCTCGTCCCTATTCTGAGTGGTACGGGGCAGCTTGTAATGCGACCTAAGTAAGTGTCTGCTGACTGAAAGTCTGAGCTTTAGTCCCACCATATGTTTTCCCACCAGTATTTTACAACTCGGTATATCCGAGCAAGTGACTACAATGCAAACGCAGCGTATCGAGGTGGCCTTAAAGGTCTGCTGAAATTAGCGCGTGTATGTCTGTTTAAGAGGAAGGCTCAAAGAAAAATGTCCTGCTTCCAGGACACACAAAAACATTGGTTGGACACCATTTGAAAAGTAAGGCCACGCAGTGAGTGGGCTTTGGCACTAGCATCCAGAATCTCAACGTCAAGGACACAAACGAACAGGATATGGCAGGGGCCAGTCTAACCATCTGTATCGTCACACTAAAGCCGCAAACAAACCTGTTTACTTTTCATATTAGACAAAATACCAAACTCTCTAGAGTAAAGCCAGACAACCTCCACTGGCCTTTCTAGCTAATTTGTATCTAAACTTGCCCCGACATAGCTTGGTTTTCTGTTGAGGCTCGTCTCATAAAGATATAACAAGTTAGACTGGGGAGGCAGCGGGAGGGAGTCCACGCTAGTTCACCCACTGCAGAAGCAAAGCAGGTGGCCAAGTTGGTGACAATGAACAGACAGCATTGGTGGCCTAATTTCTTCATGTCAAACAACACCATATGGCTCCTCTGCTCCCCTGTACCTATTTAGAAACTGCGTCCGCATAAGTATGCAAGTATCATAGTCTTCACAATTAATTAAAAAAGGGAGGTAAGAGGATGCACTTCATTGTATATACTGTAAAAGATGTACAATTAAGGAGGGGGAAAAAAAGAAAACATATCCCCCCAGGTATTTAGGCTTTATGCATGCCACGTCCTTGAAAGCAGCAAAGTTTCAACAGACAGTGTTCTTTTTTTTTTACCCCCTCGACACATCCTCAAATTTTGCATAAAATTGAGACAAGGCCTCTTACAGTTGTAGAGCACTCGTTTGGAAAAAAAGTGGAATATATTCAATTAATCCCTCTGACCTCTGGTAAATGTTTCAGAAGATGACAAGAAATCCTTGCTTTCCAGTCGTCCGCACTTGATCGCAACTTGAAATCGGTTTACAAAAAAAAAGTTGTACATTTGTTTTTTATCACTACATTATGTAAAAACACACCGCTTTAGACGCTGGAATAACAGTTATTAATGTTCAAGGATGAGTCAACCTTCTCAGCATTTTCATAGATAATAGTTTGAAATACAATGTCTTTGCTGCTGATGTCAACAGTCAGCCAGCTAAACTAAAATGATATTTAAAACATATCACCAGAAAAGCTTTAATGATGTTGGCCAGTGATTCTGTGACAGCTCTGCTAACAGAAGTGAAAGGCTCTGTTTATACCCAACCATGTGACTAATGGCAGTGATTGCTGACACAAACTTTCTCAAAGCAGAGGTGGTGACAGGTAACAAGGTAAACTATGTGCACGGAGACAGGCCGACTCCTTAAGTGGCAGCAAAAGAATATTGCGCCATATGGTTCCATATGCTGCACGCAGCACTGGAAGCAGATCCATTACAGTTTATATTCAATGCAAATTATTTAAATCCCATAACAGAGTCTGCTGTTTTTGTTTTGGATCATATCTATTTCATTAGGTGTCTAAAATTCATTAAAAAATGGGTTTATACGCGAGTGGTCCCACTCTCATTTAACGTGTGTGCTGCACCATTTGTGGCACCACATAAGAACTGTTTCCATTTAATGTTTTATTCCACAAAAAATGCTCACTTATTCAGATGTGAGCATAAAAACAGGAAAATATGAAATGAGAGACCTAATCAAAACATATCCAAAGTTGTAACAGTTATTATGCCTGTTATGATTATAGCATTTAATCCAGTTAATTTGAATTCCATTTATGTCGACCCCCTCGGGATTATTCCCAGGTGTCATCTTAACACAGAAATAAGACCGCAGACAATAGCAGAAAGTTTTCAGTGAGAAAGAGTTGAAGGGCTCTTGTCACCCCCCATGGGTTCCCAGCAAAATCTTTCAGCAGGGGACGAATAAAGCAGAAAATGGGTTTGTGCAGCATACAATAGCACACAGATAACTAGAAGGACAAGTATTGAAAATGTCCAATGGGGACGAGTTTGCAGAAATGCCTTGGTTCTGCACGACTGTGGAATGCCTGGTTCTTAATGGCACACTAGTGGGGGTCACCATTAAGTGACAAAACAATATCAGTGGGGAAACATTTGCATCACGGTGTACAAATATGCAAGTTGTCAGGCATAGAAAGCCTGGCCTTTTCACTGTGACAGCAATCCCTTTAGGTGTGAGGCGAGTGCAGTTCAGTGGCGCAGGGGACAGCAAGAGATTTGGTGGTGGGGAACCGGTGGGACTGCGGAAGTTGCATGCAGTGAGGTGTGTGTCAGGGCGCCAGAGACAAAGAAATGATTACACACAATGAGTGGAGCAGAGTACATGCTGACACTAATGCAGTCCGAGGGGAGACACGAGACAGAGCACTTGTGACAACTGTGAGAGGGTGACGCTCCTCTGACAGACAGCATCGGGGGTAACAAATAAAACAAATTTGGGTTTTTTTGGTTTTTTCATTTGCTTTTTGTTTGTTTGTTTTTATAAAAACTACAAATAAACCTGAAACAGGCCGCATAATCGAAATGTTGCCTCAACAATGTGACATAAATGAATAAATCTTTTTCAGGGTTTCAGCTTAAAAGGTTACACATCTGTACAGTTGCAGTACAAACAATGTGATTTCATACAAAGAGCTGCACAATCACGTGTGTGGTGAACATAACAGCACGTCTGAGGCCGCCATGTTGCTGCAAAATGTTAAACATTTGAATCCTTCTAATATTTAAATGATTGACTGTTTAAGGTGTCCTTGGCTTCTAATGTTACAGCACTGGTTAACGTTACTTAAATAAAGAAATGTACCAAATGTTAATGTCAATAAATGTTACCATTAAGGAAAAAGGAGCTCAGACAGTCTGACGTAGTCAGAAATATACTTGCTATCTACACAGACGGGCTCCTCTTATATACAATAACATAAATGGTTCTTATATTGCATTTTTCTGCTCCACTTGAGCACTCAAGATGCTTTATACAACATGCATCATTCATACATTCAAATAAACACTTTTTTATGTGTCTAAGTGCTTTCTGCCTAACATTCACACTCGGGCTAACGCACTGCCAGCAACCCTGGGTTCAGTATCTTGTCCAAGGATACTTGTATACCAGAGCAGCTGGGGATTGAACCACCAACCTTTCAATTAGTAGATGACCTGTGCTACGTCCTGAGACACAGCCAACCAAACATATCACGTATATATTGTAGGGGACCGTGCCAATAGGTTATGGAGTACACAGGACAATAGTTTAATTCACAAGTCATTAATATGCTTAATACTAAGCATACTTGCATTCAAGCTGTAGCAGAGAAAATCTCCATTATTTCAAAAAGATTTTTTAAAATCGTTGTCAGGTCTGCAATTATGGAAAGTACAGAAATGCACAGTCGCTACTGTACAGATCAGATGGCAGCTTTCAAGTTGTCTGCTTCACTGAACACAGCGAACGAACCTTCACCACCTCTTCCAAAAAGATATAATTGTAATAAAAAACATGCAGCACAGCTGTAAAGTACTTTGTTTGAGATCGGTAAAGGCAGTTCTAACTTTACTGCAGCTCTGAACACTTTGCTCAAAGGATGTGTGTCATAAAGACTTTACAACTTCTAATTAAATTTGATTCGGAACAAATGAGAATGTTGCACCATCATGAAGTCTGACAGCACATTACATATGCAGCCCTATTATTGATTTTACTGAGTCTACTTGTGTGAGTTCCTCTGGGCCAGCCTCCATCTCTTTATGACAGATGGGGATCCTGATGTGCTCCTGACTGCATCTCACTTAAGGGGTGTGCTTAGGTGCATGCTGTTTGTTAAAACAACACCTGTCTGCGACTATGCGTGCGAGCAGTATTCAAGAACTTCTGTACAAGTACCTATCACCAAGTGTGACACCACCGTGGCTGAAATTGTGGCATTTCTGTTCCAAGTCACCTCATCAAGCATAATTTAACTGAAAATCAAACAGCAAACAGCTCAGCTTTGAATACTTCATGCTTTAATAAATATGCGAGGAAGGATTTCGAAAACAGTTGAAGAATAGCAGATTGCAGTGACCTAAATAAATAGTTCACATCAAATTCACTGCATTCCCAGGAACTAGAAAAGTGTAATTTTCACATCAAACCCGCGTCCTCTTTCTTCAGAAACACGAGGACAGAATGAATAGAAAAGATTATCGCATTGCACAAAGATGCTTTAAAGTACCCACATAACACGCACAGCAGAGTGGCGTAACCTCTGCAGATTCTTTGATACCACACGCATATTTCTGAAAAAAAAAAAGCCTATTCCTCTTTCCACTTTTCTTCCTTGCTGAACACGTAAAAATGCAACCATGCATCAACTCAGTAAACACCTTACTCATTGCAATAAAACAAAAATGCAGCAGCCAAAATACATTTGGACTTTAGACAAAGCCTCAAACTGTGAGTCACATCGTGATGCAACCAGAGAAAATATTATTCCAGAAACTGAAATGAAAAAGTTGAGCGGTCAAAAGAGAATTTTAAAACGCATGCTGAAATGATTTCTCTTGCTCTGTGCACATATCTCAGAAAGCATCTTTGGACAGTGAGAAGAGAAGTGATGCTTGCAACTTTCTACAACACAACTTTAGTCTACAGATTTTATGATAATGACTCTTTATATAATGATCATTAGAATATTTGAAACCTCTGGGTTAAAGTTCCAGACATTAATCACTCTACATGGTTTAAACAACAAGCTGCATGAACACCTTTATCCTCTACACCAAATTAGGGAACTATTGTCTACGTTACTGAATGCCTAGTGCATTCCTTAAGGAAAGTTTAATCTATTTACAAATACTGTCATACAGTAAGCCCAAAGGCAACAATGTCACGCTGAGAAGAAGAATTACCTCTGCAAGTGACAGAGAATTTCTATCAAAACATAATGATATTCTTTATTTTAAATGCACACACAAGGCTTCAAGAAAGGACTAGCCCTCCCTAAATGCCAGTCAAAGTGTCACTGTAAGCTCTGCTCTCTTATGACTCCTGACTGGGAGACACTTTTGGGAAAATCAACAAAGGAGAACTCTTCATCATCTTGGCAGGTAGGTCTCTTCACAAATTACCTTTTCCCCTCCATCCGTCACACAAGGGAGTTCACCTGCATCTGTAGCACAATGCTCTGCTGCTCGCTTCTTTAACATCCCACATCTCTACAGCTCATCTCATAAAATATTGCTTCATTATGTCTTGAAATAATGTCACAAATGCTCCACATGTGAAAGACACCGGGGAGAACACACACACACACACACACACACACACACACACACACACACACACACACACACACACACACACACACACGTGTATATATATATATATATATACATATATATGTAAATATATATGTATATATGGTTTATGGGGTTTTTTTGGGTTTTTTTTTTGTGTGTATATTAAAATTTAATAAAGTTTGAGTCATAAATATATATATATATATATATATATATATATATATATATATATATATATATATATATATATATATATATATATATGCAAAAGTCCTATTGCACTTATTTAGGTTTCTCCAAACCAGTGACCTACTAAGCACTTGTTTTTTGTATTGATGGACACTAAACACAGCTGGTGAACCAAAGGTTGCAATCATGTGGTTTAATTTGCCCTTGAAAACAGGCCTGTGTCAGCCTTTATCCAGGTTGCTCTACACCTCTTTCACATACCACATCCAATGAATGAGAAAGACTAATAAGCAGCAAGCATCACCCAGTGGACTTGTCTAATTGGGTCAATCAACATCATCACCTCCTATAGCAGGGAAAGAGCGAGAGCATTCAGTATGTCAGAGGTGCTGCTCAGACCACTGCAAATGAACAGGCAGACGCGTGTGGATATTATGATATGGGTCTGTGATTAAAAGAAAAAGTTTCTGATAGTCTGGCGGTGACATTGCATATCTTCTTGGCCTTCTTTCGATCTGACATCTCTTTACGCAACTCCCCCCCCCCCGTGCTTTGAGAAAAGGAATGTTTTAGTTAAAATGTGAGAAAGATACTTGCATGTCCACAACCCCCCTGTGGTGGACTCCCATAAGACTTGTGATTCTAGAGCTTCTTGTCCAGTGCTTTTCATGCCGATGGACCAAATGTGGAGGAGTGCAGCTGCCATTCAGGCAGCGTAATATGCAGTGATGCATGTGTTTTTCATAAGGCTTTTACTGCTCGCTTCAAATTGAAATATTGCATCAGAATTGCACTCGTACTTAAAATACAATCAAAGCACCCGAGGCTAGGTGTCAGCACAAGATAAAGATGACAGAAATTACTGCTTGGTAATTCAAACATCTTATCTGTTATAACTCTGCTTGGCAAGAGTTAATCTGACATTGCAGAAAGCTGTCATGAGTGCGACTTATGCTGTACTGTATGAAGGATGCATGTACATGATGATAAACAAGTTTTTACGCACATGTTCTCACTATATTTTTTTAATGATCTGACCTAAATCACATAAGATATATGTTTGTTAGACTAAAGAACAGAAACAAATCTTTAAACCCATTCCAAATATTTAAAAAATGCTTGTTTACAGATTTACAGAACTGTTACAGATTAAACCAGCAATGTTTGAACAGCCAACCACAAAAACAGTGTGAACGAGCAGAAAACGTTGAAATGGAAACTAGACAATAGGCAAGCTAGGCAACCGCATCCAGTTTGGGCCAGGTTTAGAAACATTGTGCAACTGAAGCACTGGTGTCATCAGTAAAAAAATGACAACACAGATGGCCCTGCTGTCCGCAGGGGAAACACCATACAGGCTGTACTGGGTTTAAATATAGCATAAGCAATCATATCGGAAAAGTCGGAAACAATTAATTACTCCAGTAAGGTATTTTTAAAAAAGTTTTCACTTCATACATTGCAGCAAATTAAAATGTGTTTATGGAGCATTTTATGGAAGGTGAACTCCAAAAGAGGCAATTTCAGTAAGACATTGGTCATAAAACCTGAAGTCACCAATGTGTGTGTCTCTCTTTGTGTGTGTGTTTCTCTATGTGTGTGTGTTTTGAGCTTTTATCTATCTATCTATCTATCTATCTATCTATCATCTATCTATCTATCTATCTATCTATCTATCTATCTATCTATCTATCTATCTATCGACATTGGGTGTTTATGAGATGATTGTCTAGGGGCTTGTATATCTTCTGTCCTTTACAGTAGCAGACTGTAGGTTTGACCAGTTTTCCAGGGTGCTTGGTGGGTAATTTATATTCTTGTATGTCCTTTGTGGGGCCATACCTTCATTTGCCAGATTCCCTGTTGTTCTTGTGGCTAAAGATATTCCTTTCCCTTATAAGTAAGTAAGTCATAGACACAATTTTATTAATATAGAAAAGTATGTTGAAATATGCAAACCAGAGCAAAATAGTATAAAAGGCACTGATCAAAAATGACTGCTCTGGACTAAGTTAATATAATTTAGTTTTGTTATAAAGATCGCAGCTGACAGAATCCAAACTGTAGCCAAACAGACAAAAAAAAGCAACATATTTTTTGTTTTGTTTCGTATTGAATGACTTAAAATGTCCTCTTTCAGTGCTTTGCACTGTGTTACAAATGTGAGTAATAAATATTGTGTTAAGTCCATGTGGAGAGCAGAAAAGCTAGACAAACAGTCAGTGTAAAAGTGACTGAACCTTCCTGACATCTGATTGCCACTGTCAGCCACAAGGCCCTTAAATTTTTAACCAAACCTTTTGTACTCTAGAGCAGTAAAAAATTAATCACTACTCAACATGAGAAAATTACTCTGCCTTCTTTTTATTTTTTCCCTTTCACTTTGGCTGTGGCCATTAATAGCGCAGTCACTGTTGCCCGGACAGCGTGTAATTCCTTTTGACTTTCCTTTCCATTTGCCTGGAGGATAAAGTAGTTTAAAACATTTCTGCACACAGAAGCATGGCTAACAGGTAATCTATCTAATTATGGCAAGGGAGGGGTTCCCCTGTAAAATATTGAAGAGCTTCCATAACCTTTGTTTCACCCTTTCTGTACACAACCCCCTAAAACAGACATAGTCTTAATGGTAGGTTGGGCCTAAAGGTTGGAAGTGCAGACAATTCAAGCTAGCCAAGTGGAAGAATAGGAGCTGATCAGCTGTTTGTTACCATGGTGTCATTTCAAAGACCGTCCAATATCACGATAATTGCATGAGATAATTGAACTGCATGATAAGAAAAGTAAAACCAATACAATAGCCCTGCAGTATAAAGTATTGCTGTTGGCATGTTGGGGAGATTTTGATTTGATGTTGGACTGCATCACACTCTGATGAGCTTCTGTCTGAGTTTCCTTCAGCAGGAGGAAAGAAACAGTCAGACACTTGTATTTTAACTGTAACATACAGAGATAGTACTTTTGTTTTTATAATATGTAAGAGAGAGTGCTATGTACAGTTTTATTAATTTATTTAAAAATCTTATTAATATTAATTATATAATATTAATTAATATTAAAAAAATACACAATCTTCCTTTTTATTATCTGCACCTCAGATAATTTACTGTCTTACATGTACGTGTTGTAGGCAAATATTTAGCCTATTGGGGTGGTTAGCACTCTTGTCTCACAGCAAAAAGATCCAGGGTTTGAATCTGGATGGGGCCTTTCTCCCGTCTTATTAAATGCATGTTCTTCCTGTGCATGCGTGGTGTTCCTCCCGGTACTCTGGCTTCCTGCCACAGTCCAAAGACATACATGTGTTGGGTTAATTGGTGGTTCTAAATTGGCTGTAGGTGTGAATGTGAGTATGAGTGGCGGTCTGTCTCTTAGTGTTCGCCCTGCAAAAGATTGCCTGTCAAGGGTGTTCCCAGCCTCTTGCTCTGCAGCAGCTTGGATAGGCTCCAAGCCCCCAAGCAACCAATTGACAAGCGGTTAAGAAAATGGATAGATGGATGGATGTCCATTATACATCCATCACTGTTTCACTGGAACACTGGAGAGTGCTGAGATAATGTTAATAAACACGTCATTGACGCGAGGTTGATCTGCAGCCTTACTGTAGTGGAGGCAGGAACAGAACACACCTTTTCTCTAAGCAGTCCATCATAGCATCATTGCCATAAGCTGAGAGACCCAGAAAAATGACAACTTGTATCTACAGATTGTCCGGTTTATTGGAATAAAGAAGTTTTCTTATTCATTAGAACATTATTGTGATAACAGTTGCTCCATGTGTTAGTGAAACATGTTATGGTTTATTAAATAGTCCACAAAAATACAAATTCACGGTCTCACTTCCTTTCTTATTCTTAGCAAGTTACTATACTATGCCCTTTGACATGTCCACAGTCAGGCATTAATAAACTCTGCACAGTTACGGCCTCCAAGAGGTCCATTCATTTCTGATAATGGAAACCTCATCAGGGACTATCTTTCACATAATACATATAAACCATCTTCACATCAGGTAGCTACTGATAATTTCATACTTTGCCCTTGTTCAAGATACAATAGTCTGAAGCAAATTGGCAAAAGTAATGTTGTGATTTATTTATAAATGAAAAATAAATGTTTGCTAAATAATAAACGATGCCCAATTCTCCTGGATACACTATGAAAAACACTTATTGTCTATAGCATAAATAACAATTTCAAGTGTTCTTCCAAAGGCACTGAACTGAAATAAGCTGCATTCAAAGTCAAAACTGAAATTGTGCAAACCAGATTATGTTTCATGGGTAAAAAAACTGAAAAAAAGCAAAAAACTTGCATCAACTTGAGTTCTTTGGAAACTTGAGTAAAAACAGTTTACTATCCTTTGTAGTCTGCAGACTCATACATTTGTTATTATATAAATGTATTATATAATACATGTTTATTATTTAAGCATCTTTTTAATTTTAAATCATTTAATTAGTTTATGAATCAAATTGGGTTATTTATAAATCCTTTTTTATAAACAGTGCTAAAAAAATATCCAGAGAAAGCAGCACAATCGTGCTTCTGTCCTTTTAAAAGCTGCGTTTCAGGTTCAGAGTCACATTCTCTTCTTCCAGATCAACATTAAAACAATGCAACCGTGGCGCAGACAGCTCGTGCACTTCAAACACCTTCTGAGCCTTTTTGATGTGAAGCACAGGAGTCATCCTAAGGAACACTTCACCTCAGCTGCTGTGACCCTATTATCCATAAAATAAAACATAAACGAGGAGCATCTGAGCTCATTAGTAAACTATGATTAATTTGAATTTTTTGGGTAAAAATAGCATATAGATGTGAGTTATTTGAATTTCTCTGATTTATATTGTATGTAATGTTAATTTGCAACCTATTTTAAACTCAAAGCAAAAAATATTGCCAAATTAAAGAAGTGATGTTTTTAAAAGCCTGTCACCTTGAAATGTCAAATTTTTCCTTCTTTGCACTACGTATTCAAGAACAGTTTTTTACTACACCAAAGCACTTTGCAAAACTTGCCACCGTTATGTGGATTTGAGCTGTGAATGATCCTAGAACTGATTACCTGCCTAATGGGACTGACTTTGATTAAGAACATGAATTATTTACATTATTATCCTTCACAGAATCCATGGGATTATTTAGGTGGAACTGATGCGACTCGCATAACAATCTAAATGGTTTCTGAACTGATTCTAAACCTGATTTTACATGAAATACAACCACACCCAGAGAAACACTCGATATTTACTAGCATTAATAGTGACAATAATTCCCCGGTAGAATAATATTTCCTTTCAGATGGTGGTGACAGTAATTTACCTAAACAAAATCACTAAAAATAAACTAACATTTGTGTTATTTTGACTTTTTGATATTATCCTGTAATAGGAATGCTTGTTCAGGGATCTTGTCAGATGTAATAACTTTCAAAATAAAAACATAAAAATCAGTTTTATTGTTCTATTTTATTTAACCCTTTCATGCATAGCGGTCACTACAGTTACAGCTATTCAAAGGCTGTTTTCTTGTATTTGTGCCAGTGTTGATTGTATACTTGCACATAAACCACTACATTGGACACTGATGTGTCACTCCATACCAAATTCATAAGTCAAAACGTATGTTGTCCACCTGAAGTGGACATGTAAGTCAAAAACTTTTTTTCATGCCTAAAGATGAATGAAAATCTAGATTGAGGTTGTCATAATTCATGCATGAAAGGGTTACGCTCAGCACTAACACCAGAGCAGCATCATAAACTAGTCTTAAAATATCATACAGTTCTTTCCACACTTTTACGGGGGAGTAAGACCAGGTTTTGTAAGTGTTGCTGGGGTTCAAAGAGATCAGCCGTAAGTATTTGACCACACACGAGGGGGGTGGGGGGATCTTTCTTGCTAAGATAAATGAAGGAACCTGGTATCAGCAGGTCATGTGTAATAAGCATTTATGATTAATGTCTTTAAAGAAGAATCACCTAAGGGACTCTTTAAGCTGATTAGGATACCAAGCTGTGATATGATGAATGCTCACTTTTGAGTAAAAATACACACTCGGAGTCCTTTGCATATGGGAGACCTGCTTGCTTGCCTAATTGCCTCAGCCTGCAAAGATGATTCATTTGATCTTTCCGATTGGTTTTTGTAAGTGGAACAAACGGAGAGCCACAAATTTGAAATAAAATTTCAAGCTTTATTATTAATGATGTTTGGCCGCTATTGGTTACTACGAAAACAAGTCTTTATCCTGGTACTGTACCACACTGCATTTACAGTATATATGCTCTTAACTGATTTCTATTTTAATCTGGGATATTTTTACTCTGTGGTATGTATTGGAATTAAATCAAATAAATGTATCAGTCTGACTATACAGTGTGTGTGCTTATTTTTTTATTTGCTTGTGTGTGTGAAGTATGTGCATAAATCCCACAGGCCTGGAGACGAGTCACTGGTACCCTGACAAGCACTGCTTGCAAGTGAAAAATGTGAATGTTTCAGACACCTTTTGAAATGTGTTGGTGTTTGCAGGGGGAAGGCACAACTTTTACTTTGAAGGGTTTGCATGTTGCTTTTTTCTGAAGCTTCACTATCCAATGGTGAGTTGTTGATGAGTGTTTGCAGACATGTCAGTGTCTGCAAACTATTTCCTGCTGACCAAAGCAATTACAGAAATGTTTGTCCTTGCAAGAGATTTCACTGAGCCACTTCCTGCAATGATTTATCAACCAGTTGGCTTTTCTGAGCTCTTTGACTTTGGCCTAACATAAACAAATAAGTCATCTGGGCAATGCTTATAGCAGCTTTTATAATAAGAATAAATAACTTCTCCAATGCAATATTTGATTAAAATATGAAAGGACAATCAAGTAAAGTGTTACAGTGAAGCCATTTTTTTTTGTACCAGCAAAAACAGGAGTTAGTGAAATGTGTGACATGTTTCAGCGCCTCGAAAAAATGCTGCAAAAATTCTTGATGAGTAAACCCAAGTTAAAATTATCCTCTAACATCTTTACTAAGACAAAAAAAGAAAGAAAAATTATACCGGAGCCCAGAAATCTGCCAAGTTGCCAAGAATCACAGATGATGAGGAGCTTAACAACAAAGATCAGAAAATAACTCCCCAGAAAATGATTCTGACCACTTCCAAGAGACAGAAAGGAGAGTGTGAGTAGATGACTGACAAATATAGCGTTTATATTAAGCTCTAGTATTAATATTTTCCATGGATAAGGAAAAGGCTTTTTAAGATGATGATTATCTTCTCCTGAAACTAATTGTGTCTGTAGCTTTCCCAACAGGATTAGCAGAAAACACTTTGCATCTTCACAAATATAGGTGTTTTAAATCGAGAGATGTCTCACAGTCAGGTTAGTCTCGTTTTGTGACAACCCATTTTGAGAGAAATTAATACCCTCTGGTGTGAATTTGCATCACAGGGAAGAACAACAATGTTGCAAAATGCTCGTATTAAATATTCGGATTACAACAGATTTTCTTTGTTTTTAAATCTCTGCTTTTACAAATATACCCGTTAATAAGGAAATCGTATATTTAATCAAAACAAATTGTTGTTCTACCTCAGAGAAAGAAAAAACAAAACCACTCACAAGATTTATAATATGGACCCACCTACACACACACACACACACACACACACACACACACACACACACACACACACACACACACACACACACACACACACACACTGACCTTAAACATGAACATTATGCAGAGTTCACACATACAAACTTTTGTTACTGCCTCTACTGTGAATACAAATGTAGCAAATTTATACCTTTGATCCACATTACTGTAATATCACTTTCACACACCCTCTCTCTCCTCCCGCTTCCATTTCAAATAAGTAAAAGAAAAAAAACCCAGGATGTATTGTTTGTTCATCTATTTCTCAAAATGCCCGGCCTCCTGTTGGTTGTGAGGACTGGGGTTCTTTGACCACCGCCATGACTGCAATTCCTCCCACACAGGGGAGAATGGCATGACATTTACCAGAGCTGCAAGGCGGTAAAACATCTTTTTTAAATGGCAGGGCTGGAATATGCAGGGCTGAAAGGACCCACGCTGGGCCTCACCTGGACTTCTTCACACTAGCTTGCTAAGCTCATTCCGATAGGGCAGTAATTACAGGCACGGAGGCAAAGCTGAACTAATTCAGACAGGGCAGACCAAATGTTGGTATGTTTACTATTGGAGCACCTATTCTGTTCAACTGTAATCAATAAATATGTGATTTTTGTAACGGTTGCACTGATTTACATAACTGTGCAGAACAATCAATCTCTTTATGACTTTATGAAATTATTTCCCAAACATTTCCACATCACTCATGGTGGGTTTTAAGATGGAAGTTGAGGAAATTATGCTTCAGTTTTCAAGTTTTTTGTTTTTTATTTAACTGTGAACATGCCAAACTATACACAAGCCCATAACAGTGGGAAATACTCAGTCGCAATCAGGCCTGCCATTATTTGGGGTCTTACACGCACGGTGAAGTATATTTATTTCCATCGACAGACATTTATCCATGAAAATATTGTTGGTGGAACACCACTGGGAGCAGTAACCTCCAGCTCAGAGGCCATATTTTCTGATTTTAATTGGATGTCTTCACAGCGGCGTTGAGAGAAGTCTCCGCTGCAATACAAAGGGAAAAACTGAGAACACCACTGTCCTTTCATTATTCCTGTAAACACGACAATTGCTCTACAGCGACATGAGAACTTTTGTAAACTCTGACTACCCAAACTGCAATTTGAAGGTAAGGAGGTAAGGTAATGAAGGAATCGGTTTTCCTACTTTGTCTGCTCTCTGAGAAGTCTGCTTGTCTGTCAGTTCACTTTGTTGCTTAAGCAATTTCAAATATCTGAGACAGCAACCAAAAACATCATCTCAGCAGGGTGGCACTGAAGCAGTCATAATCAAAATCACATCACAGCATCGTTGATATGAAAGTTGACCCCCCTGTGAACATGGAAATCAATCTCTTTGACTGGCACTGAGATTTTTTTTCCCCATTACACAAGAACAAAAACAGTGCATTATTTTTCTTTCAATCTCATTTTTTTCTTCTTTTTTCATTAAATGTACTTTCTGAATTGTTTAAATGTATTTGTTTCAGTAAAACCAGCAGTTTTCTGTTCTGTTCTTCTTCATCCTTATACATTATCTGAGTAGCAGACGCCAGTGAGATATAAACTGGAAGGCGAGGTGGCGATGGCAAGCAATCAATTGAAAAAGGAATATTTCGATTGCTTACATTCGTCTTCTTTCAGCAGGTCCGTTTAGGGATGGGCATAGCAGATCATCTGTCTCCATCTCACCTATCCCTACCATCCTCTTCTGTAACACCAAACTCATCCATGAATCTTTTCTGTGGTCTTCCTCTTTTCATCCTGCCTGCTAGCTCCATATTCAACATCCTCACTATTCCTCCTCCAAACTACACTCCACGTTGCTCAACCTGAGCTGTCCCTCTGAAAACTAACCTTATCCATCCAGGTCACTCCAACTGAAAATCTTAGCATCTTCAGCTTTGCGCTCAGCTTTCTTTCTTTTTGTTTGTACCCCCATGTTCCGACTATACATCACAGCAGGCACTCACTACCATCTGGTAAGCCTTTCTTTTCATTCTTGCAGGTTTGTTACATCAGCATTAAAAATATATCCTTAATCTGTTCCTAAGACATAAATGTAGATTTATTATATTCTCCAGCTAGCCTGAACTTCACTTTTCTTCATCGTGCAGTGATGGAGTATAAAGTATTTGTATAGTGCTTTACACATCCAGTCATTCACACACTGGTGATGGCAGCTACGTTGGCAGAGGCGAGGCAGCCGGACACTGGCGCCACCACCACCAGTAGGTAACGGGTGAAGTGTCTTGCCCAAGGACACAACGACTGAGACTGTCCGAGCCGGGGCTCGAACTGGCAACCTTCCGATTACAAGGCAAACTTGCAACTCTTGACCTACGACCGCCCCGTTGTGAAAGCATGTAAAATAAATGTTGTTAAAGAACATTAATATATAAACTATAAAATTGATTATTGATTTGCTACAAGCAACATTTAAGATAATATTGTTTTTCACATTTTTAAAGTTTTGTGAAATTCTTGTTAAACCCACAAAGATATAAAACTGAGCTTTTTTTAAACACCCATCTTTTGAAATAACATCTTATATTCTCCACAATAAATTAGACCCAAGTCTAATCCTGACCCTCTGCTGACAAATACAGTCCTATCAAGTTCATTTTGCTAACTTATGCACTTAATGGATATGCTATAGAGTTTCAGGTTCCTGCCGTTGCGGAAGTTGGAGGCCTTTAAAAGCCACCATGAGCTAGTTATTTAGCACTGATCTCCCTCCTGGCTGTAATGAATCTTACCATGGGGTCTCTCTGAAAAGGAATTCAAATTGTGACAGTTTTAGTAAAAAATAAGGATAAAAAAATCTTGGAATGGATTTGCATCAGTGTGAATTAAAAACACAGAGCGAATAGAAATTAAATGAAACCAAATAATCAGCAAGTACTGAATAATACTGAGGAATAGTGAATGGTGCTCAAAAGCAAATAGTCATCAACAAAGGGACTTTTCTGGCTCTTATTGTCATGACTAAATATATTTACTGAGCTTAGTTGTCACTGAACAGGCAATCACTTTGATACTGCATCAGATCAGTAATGAGTAATCTGTAGGAATACTTGTGTGACTTATGAGCCAAGTGTGAAAGGCAAATACACTCTGTGATACTACAAGTATCACAAGGAAATCCACGCTTCAAATCATTTCTAACTTTGTCCAACTTGGCTGAAGAGAAAAAAAAACACCTTGTATTTTAATTAAAGCTATGTATCATAAAACACTCCATATGGCTATAACCACTATTAAGAGGAAGTGTATACGAGTCCATTTGGATGTTGCATGATATAGTGACACACAGACTCAATTATACTGAGCTGTAAAATTTTTATTCTGCCAGAAAAATCTTTCGGCACGAAGACTGGAACTGCAGCCTAAGATAATCCATAAAAAAACACATGAAATGTTAATAGATTTTAATGATTGATGTAAAGATAATTGGAATGTCAGAAATGAAGAAGTGTAGGGGAACAGAGGTGTTTTGGAGCATAATAGTTGAGCTGGTGGCAGAGGTTCAATCAAGTTTGCCGTTGCAAACTTGATGCAAAAATGACTCTTCTTGAAATTCTGTAATGATGAAAACGTGAAAAATCAAACAGTAGTTGAAGTATTTTCTCTCTTTTTCTTGACCCTGAAGCAGTACATGAAAATGAATAATATCATCCATAATGTAGTTGCAGATAATACTATAGCTCAGTAGTATATGTTGTAAATGCTGTAAGAAATAATGTTATCCTCAGGAATTTGCAGTCAGGTTAAAAAAAATCTGAATTCAAAGAGAAATTATTTTATTTATAATAATAAAATAGTTTAAAAATAATTTATGGGAGAGTAAAAATCTTCTACCTTCCTAACCCCACAGAGGCAGGGCTATTATCACAATTTGTAAAAAATACTATTTCTGTGCAGAAAAATGTGTAATAATGAAATAATAGGTCTAAAAAGTTGAATTTATTCAGTCAAACACAGATGCTGTAAAAAAGAACCATCAGATGCTACGATGACCCTTTAGCGATAAAAAAAACTATACTGGTAACTCAGAAAACCATCCTTCAAAAAAAGCAAAAAAACATAGATGTTTGAGTTAACATATGATAACCGCAGGTCATATCATGTGATCACATTATTTTGATACTAGGAAACGACTCCTATCAGGACAGATATGTCACATCGTGGGGAAAAAACTGATATATTTTTTTATTGATTTGCTCCAAGGGGACAAATAAACCCTGCTAGCAAACTGACCAAAATGCACAACACAGACAGACCCACTGAAAGTGTAACATGTTCGGGATTCTGGTTTGATTTTTTAACTTCATTACACACATATCTTAACAAGCATGCATAAACTGACACCCACTCGATAGCCAGGGGTGAAAGGAAAAACATGAACTCGTCTGCATTTAAATTAGTTTCACTCTCTAGCCATTTGAATGCAATAAAAAGTTCAAGTATAACTAAATTGATAACAATCCCGTGGGATGATAAAAGAGCCCTATGTGGCCAGTACATGTTTGGAAACTGGACAATCTGTCAGGGTCCTGGGACTGGGCGACCCAGGATCCCTGAGCAGTCATGTATTATATTATTATTATTATTATTGCTGTGTATTTTGGTGTTGCTCCCCCTTCCCTGTGCTTGTGTATATGTGTGTGTGGGTGGCTGAGCACTTGTTTATAGGCGGCGTCAGGCCTGGAGGGTGTGGCCCTGCAAGGGGACTGGCCACACCCGAAGCCACACACCTGCTGCTGATCAGGCCTCGTCGGTGGAGCTACTTAAGAGAGTCTTGGAGCTCCCACCGACGCGGGATCATTTCCTTGAGACTCCACGTTAGTCGTCCCATTGAATTGAGTTAATGTGTGTAAGTGTATGCCCGCGGTTATTTGTGTCCTGACGGCTGCGTCTATTGTTTCCCGCAGGAGGAGCGTGGAAGGCACGAAGAGCAGCGAGCACCGGGGGGTGCTGACACGGGAGCGGAGAGCACAGAGACACGAACTATTCACGCAGAGACACGACACGGGAGTCTGGGAGAACACGGGGATTTATTGTTGTTTTTGTTCCACTCTGTAAATAAACACACTGTTTATACATAGAGCACCGCGCCTGGGTCCTCCTTTCCCCACATCCCCACGGTCTGCCAGCCAGACCGTGACACAATCGGGGCTATAAATACATGTTTTAATTTTGTTTTGTGTTTTTATAATGTTATTTTCTATAGACTTATAGCCAATAAATGTTCAAATTCAAAATGATATATAAGAATGCAGAAAATATTTATACTGTTTAAGCTGCATAGCTAGCTACCATCCATTGAAAACATATCAACCATATTGTCCAAATTGTTTCAGTCATTGTTATACAGCTGACATTAGCAAGTTAAATGTGTTTGAGAGATGTTCATTGGCTACCTTTATTATCTGGGCAGGACTCCACAGTGGGTGCTGCTGGTGAGCATGCAGTTTGTTTGTTTTTTGTAGTGGTTATGTGATATATTATATATATTAAATCATGATTTTTTTCAGTCTCACTTTTGTCACAGAACATCAAAGCCTTGGAAATGAACACATTAAGTGAACATTATTATTATTATTATTTTTTAATTTAGAGACAAGTACACACAAGTTGACCTGACTGCTGTAGCCACATTTCTCTCAGAAGGCACAATATAATAATTTTATGCCGTTAATAACAAGCAGGATTGTTCTGCTCTCTTCCTGCCTCTGGTCAGCTGTGTCAGGGTACAAAACAAAACCAGGTCAACTATTTCAATTTACTTTCCAAATTAGAAACAAAATCGTTGTTAACAGCAACACTGATAAAAAAATAATCTGAATTGAATTCCTAATTAATTTCCAAATCCAGAATCAGAACTTAATCATTTGATCCACAACTAAGAAAACACACATCCCAACCTCATACTCATCCCAATCTTTAAACATTCCCATTCTGTTTTGTTGTTGTTGTTGTTTTTTCAATAGGTGATTTCTGTGTTTTCCTCTTTGGTGGACGACGTTCAAGGGCAACACGTGACGTCACAGACACTATAAATCGGCGTCTTGTGAAAAACTATAATTCGAATCTAATTAAATATGTAGCATTACTTCAGTAGTTACTTCAGGAGCTGGTCATATTTGGTGAAACCACACTGTTCCTGAAAAAACTGAGTGAGTGATTTCACTTTAAAAGAGCGAACAGGATTTTTGGTGGTGCGCTGACAAAAACACACCTAACTTTGACCAGGAGACGAGAGTACAAGTCTCGCTTGCACTTGCACTCTCGCTTTTACAAATGACCTATGTATGTTGTCTGGAGGAGGACAGTCGAGGTGAATACTGAGACCGCCCTAAAGAAGTTCCCCTAAAAACTATGAGGATGAACCATAAACGAAGTAGAGGGAATACACAAACATCAGCGGCTTACAACTAAAAAGAAATTACTGTCAGTCACAGAGAAAAACTCCTCCTTAAACATTTTGATATTCTTGCCATGTTACTCTTCTTGTACTGTACAATAGCACTGCAGAGCACAGTGGCAGGCTGCACAGGGGTGTCCTACTTTAATAAATGAGCTCCAACTCTTGCTCCAGAGCATCAGAACTGCAAATTTCCTTATGTAACTGCTCAGTGTTGTGACAAAGTAAATTTGAGGCAGGTTCAAAGTTTGCACTTACGAGGTATAAATGACCTCGCTTTAACACTGGGCGACACCGATGCTGGTGACTTGACTACATCTACCTGTAAGTGGACTTTTTGTGTGAACCTTTGATGTGTAAAGAGCAGCAAACAGATGGTTTGATGCGATGTTGAAGATGTGCTGCCTCCAAGCCTTTTTGGAAACAGCGTGAAGACCTAAAGTGAAATTCAAGCATTCAAAACTGTAACTTTCTGCACTGCCTTTGCAAAAGCTTTGATAGTATGATCAGTGCTGGTTGTTGAGCAGTATTTTCACAACACCAATACTATTAGAGTCATTAGGGGCCCTGCTGCGGTACAATCTTTAGTTTATCCTGAGGGTGACCATTTGGGAATTGCAGGAACACAACTAAGCTGTAAAATTACATTCCATAGATTTGCTTAGATCTCGTCTTGATACAAAGTTGAATTGCTTCGTGAAAGTGTTTTCCACCGACAATAACAATTAGTTTTTACAGTTGAGCTGCTCAGAGATTTGTTGTTATGTTTCCATGACTGTTTAAAAGACTTCACTTGATGTTATGGCTCCATTCTAGAGACATTTTGTTGAGGGACTTTATGGCCCGCTGAGCAAACAATCATTTAAATTCAATTACGACTACGAAATGGCACAGCTGAAAACAGTCCTTTAAAAGGTTTGTTTTCGTGTAGTCTTGACCTATGTTCAGTGACTATATCCAGCACAGTATATACAGTATATTGCACATGACAGTGGATAAACTCTTCAGTGCATGTGCAGTGAATAAAATGGAATCATTAGCACAAAGCTCAGCATAATGAGAAATAAACAATAATGGGATGAACCCACTGTGTCTCTGCCCATCAGAGAATTTCATAATTAGCAATTAGCGGCCATTGTATTATAGTAGGTGCAACTCAAAGCTGGCTTAAGTGTCTACACTCACTTTGCTATCCTGAGGCATTGGAAATAAAATATCCCACTGGATTCAAACTTGATTAATGTCTTTCACGAGAAGGACTGCGATGGCAGATTAGCTATGATTATGAGTGGCTCATTTATTTTCAACATGTCATTATCTTTTACAACACTGACGAAGCAAATGGCCAGAGTGTGTTTACGAGTTTCGCGATCATTAATAGTGCGCCCTTAAAAAAAAAGCAGATGAAATGAATCAGAGGAAGTCCAATAACCCTAAAGCTTGATGTCTTTCCAATCAGAAATATTCAGAGTAAAGAAAGTTTGAAAGAAACATGATTTATTTCACAGAAGATGCATTGTTTTTGTAAACCTGAACACGCCGCTATTTCTCTGCAGTTTCTTCCGCTCTCATCGTGCTCCTGATCCGACAACATTATTAAACATCTCGTATCTTGTACTCCTTAATTCTTATGTTTTCACATTATCTTCAAAAACTTAATTAAGAAAACAAAAATGTTTAACAGCGTTTTTTCCTGTATTACTAGGTGTCTCGTCAGCCCACCGTTCTGGTAAATGTTGATGAGCCTGTTGAGCAAATGTGAATAATTGATAACTGTTTTCCAGTGGCCTGATTGTCACAAAAAACCAAGACAAATAGAGCGAAATAGAATCATAAAATATTCACCAAAGTGTTGGCTTGAAAATGATTAATTCCACAGTCATTTTTACAAGGATGCAGGTGTCCTCGCCCAGACAGGGAGACTTGACCACAGACAGCAAATACTAAAACCACTGAAGAAGCGTGTGATGTTCTAGCTTTGCCCTCTTCAAACTTTTCTACAGACGAAGAATGTCGACCAGATACCATCAAGTGCATTCGGGCCTCTTAAAGTGCAACAGGTAATAGCAGTCAAGAAGCCTTCAGGTTAAGGTTCAAAGAGAGTTATCTCCAGCAAACGTGAACCCTCACTCTCGCTCTGACATTTCGTCTAGTCTCTGCTGCAACACATTTTTGCGCTGATTGTACTTTGGTGTAGTCACAAACACTCCAGCAGCTCTTCTAGTGAACATCTTCACACCCACAATTGTTGCATCACAAACAATGAGCGTTCAGTTCCAATGCATGCTCCAAGCTGAACGAGACACATCGGAGCATCTTCTTTCAAATATGATAAACTGCATTATTATTATTATTATTACTACAAGACGTTCAATAATGTTACAGTTCTAAATAAATAAATCAAGAAAATCTTCCCATTCAGTGGATTTTGGCAGATCTGGTACCCCACCCCCATCCCCGCTCCTCCTCCCATTTGTGATAGAGATGGTTTGGAAATAAAAGATGAATTAAAGCTTACTCTTTATATCACGATGACATGGTGCCATCTACTGTTAATAAAGAGATGATATTGCTCGAGGTTCATATGCCTTTGAAAAATATCAGGAAAGTGGAACCGTGATTCCAAATTACATATTTACCCAGTTTTCCTTCCTAGAGCCCTTTTTATTTGATGTGTGTGTGTGTGTGTGTGTGTGTGTGTGTGTGTGTGTGTGTGTGTGTGTGTGTGTGTGTTGTTGATGTATGGGAGTTTTTCTTTTCAAACTGTGGACTCACACAAATCTCAGTGTCTGTAAACAGATGTAAAAATGACACGAAGCCATTTTCAGTACAACATGTTTTCACAAACAGAAATATGGTTTCACGTTGTAATTGTGTGATCATGAACTTGACTGATCTCTTTCTATGTTACAGTTCTGTGAGAACGGTGGACAGTACTTCCGGCAATGCTCGGCGTCGCCACAGTCGACTCACAGCCCACCACAGGGCTTCTATATGAGCACAATTTGTACAGACGATCTTTCTGTAGAATTTTAACATTGTACCTCCTTCAAGTAGCGTGCGCTGCTGCCACAGACAAGTTGGATTGTGGGAGTAAGGTATTCATTAGCATATCAGTGACACAGATTAACATATATTAACATACATTATGGCTGAATTAATCATGGCATGTAGTAGAACTTGGAGCGGCATCTGAAAACAGTGTGCTCTGAAGTCGATTCAAGGAAGAAAGCTCGCTGTTCTTGCATAGTAATCTCAGGCAGCTCAAATAAGCCCATAGAACATGTGATACCCTGTGATATCTTGGCTCTTTCATAAAGCTTGTTCATTGGTTTTTTTCATATCCAGTCTCTTGTTTTGGCTGATCTACTCATTAATGAGGGATTTGGGTTGTAATATAGTTTTACGTTTTTAAAATGCATTCATATAGATATATTTTGGCTTTTAAGGTAAAATTGCTTTGTGGTCACAAACGATAGCGTGCCTTGGTTAGTATAAAGCTTGTGAACAATGAGATTTTTCACATATTATTACAATTGTAAATTGGGATACTCCACAGAATTTGATACTGGAACTCCATATAAACGGGCTGACTGTTATATTTTTGTGGTTTAAGATACTAAGTCTTTGCTTTCAGTTGCAAAAAGTTGAAGTCCCAATCAAAAGAACCAAAAAATGGGATTATGGGTCAAAAATTGCAGAACTAAAAGATTTAAAATGAAATTCTTCATGAACATAAAAGGTAAAAAAAACCCTTAAATGTCACATCCTGTCCCTTAAGGGCAGAAAAGTTATAAACACTTTAATCAAGACATGCTTGATAAGAATAACACATCAATCTTCCACAAGTCTTCCTGCAGCCACAAATCCAAACTCCTCGTAGCTAAGGAGGAGCAAAGCCACAAAATGAATTGATAAATAAATCGAGCCTTAAAAGTGGGGTGGGGTGGGGGGGATTAAACTAACACATCAAATGTCACCGATTCATTTATCAGCATTTTGGTCATGGCTACTTTTGTGGTGCGCTATCTCAGTGAAACACACAGCTGGGGTCCTATCTAGGTATGAACACAGATTCTGCCTTGGGCCCAGGTAGCACATTTAGTTTCTGCTCGTGGAGATGAACACTAAGCAGATAATGCTATTCCTTCCAATACTTATCATTAACTTTTGACTGCCAGGCATATTGTTATAGGCCTGATTGAAGCGAGGCCATATCACTGGTAGTATGACTCCGGTCCGGAGCGCCTGTTCCACTCAGTTAGGAGTAAAGCAAATAGTTTCCTTTTAAACACTACTTAAACAGCTCTCAGAGTGCTCTTAAAATCGTAATGAAAGCGTCATGCACGAATCTGGAATGCAAGCGCCCGAGTGGCCAGTATCACTTGAAAAGGGCCATTTAAAAGGCAAGCCGGAGCACATGATGGACAGCTCCTTCTCTGTGTTGCCAGGTGAAAAGGGGCTGACAACTTGAATTATATGGTTATTACACCAGTCCAGTCTGCCTCTATGGACCTGCTGACACCACCACAATAAACACGACCCATCACCCACCAAGCTTTTTGCCGGGCAAAGAGTAGATATAATGAAAAGCAACTCTTTTTTATATATATATATTCTACTGTGAATATCTACTGCAGGTAAAGCATGAACTTGGGCCTTTTCTTTCCCTGACATCCCCCAGCAGCAATTCAGCCTAACAAGGCACAGCAGCACAGTAGGAGCGGCACAGTGTTTTAGCTTAAGTAATGTCAAGTTAAATTCTGTAAAAAATCAGGCAAAAGAGATGTGTCTATTTTCATTCCTCCGTTTGCAATCAAGACATAGTGATACGCATGCTTATTGCTGGCATGATTTACAGTCGTTTGCACTGATATGACACTGTTGGGGAAACTGAACGATTCAGCCAAATAAACTTACTTACAGGCAAAACAAACAGACAACCTCTCCTTGTGCCTTTACCTAATTATTCCTTCTTCTAAAGTCCTAATGAACTCCATGTGATAGATGTTTATGGCTGCTGCAGATAGTTTATTTGGATTTTTTGTGTGCTTGAATGCTCGTCAATGAAATTCAACGTGAGAAAAGGAAAAACTTCTAAGTAAACCACTGAAGATATCGGCATGAGAGGACAATGTCCCTCTAATCCTTCTAGTACTTCCTGAATAATTCATGAACTGTCCAAGTGTAACTGCAGTTTTAGAAATCATTACTTTATAGTAATTGATGACCTAAAGGGCCTTGTCTCACACTATTAGCCAGGTGAATTAAAACACCCTTGCTACCTTACATACTCCAGCATTTAGGACCACATTTTGTGTACCACAAAGAAAAAATTGTGTGCATAAAGGCAGATATGCATGTAACCACAGCCAATTTCACTCCTACATTAACACAATACAATGTGCTAAGTTGACAATTACTTGTAGAAAATGCGGTTTCTTCCTTTTCTTTTTTCCTTTTTTGATGCGAAAGTTGGCGCTCGTTTACAAAGCAGGAGTAGGGATGGGTATCGTTTAGGTTTTATCCGATACCGGTGCCAAATCGGTACTTTTAAAACGGTGCCGGTGCTTAAACGGTGCTCAAACCGGTGCTTAAAGAATGGAGAACACAAACTTTGTCCAAAAACCTCTCATGTTCAGCTGTTTTTTGTAAAAAGATAACAATGTTAGCCTTTTCTGCAGCTATGGGGCATATATGGTATCACTCTTGGCTGGAAGCAGTGCTTAAACAATGGAAAAAAACACAAACTTTGTCCAAAAACCTCTCATGTTCAGCTGTTTCCCACTTTTTCTTTGGTCATTTTAGCCTTTTTGTCCAGGGTGAAGGGAGCATCTGCCATCAAACAAGAAGACAGCCGCATGTAGCTATGATGATGTTTGTTAGTTCACCTTACCTGCATTAATGTAATGACGTGGTTAGCCTACTCAACGTAATTTACACTCGAACAACATTAAGCGACTCACGCAGAGAAGAACAGCTGCTGCTGCATCATCATCCTCATCATTTCTGCTACACTGGCAGGGCTAGGGGCCAGGACTCTCCTCTTCGGGTTTTTGGGGGATGTTGCTCCGGGTCCGATAACTGGCAACCCACCCAACGTGCACAGTGTGAGGTCTCGCAGCAAGCTATCAAATACGGCGCATTTCTCGGCTTTTAAAAAAAACGCTATGCGTCGCCAGGTGTTTCATCAGATTTGAGGTGTTACCTCCTTTGACAGTATCACAGTATCAGCTTAAAGCACTTGTTGCTGCTGAGTTTGCATCTTTTGCTGTGAAGTACAGCCAGACTTTTGACCGCTTCGCCTTGGACATTTTTAATCTGTAGCTCTGCTCTAACAGAACGTACGTACCTGGCCCCGCCTACTATCCTGGGAAACGTAAAATGATTGGCTAGAAGTGTATCACAGCTCAGGAAAAAAAAGCACCGAAATAAAGCACCGAAATGTGCGCTGCTTTTCGGTCTGGTTACTACCGTTTATGTCAGAACCGGTGCCATCATGGCACCGGACACCGGTACCCATCCCTAAGCAGGAGTTGCAGCTATGGTAACTGCACGAGTGGACCCAAGATATGTTCTCCCCTGCCGATGCAAATACAGACATTTTGGCACAGAACTCCTTGCATTATTCAGGTCTATCTATAGAGGAGATTAAATGCATAAAGAAGTGCACTGCTGTTTCAAATGTGGAAACCTCGAAACATACTGAGGGTGGGGGTGGGGGGATTTCCTGTTTCTTCCTTCCTTCTTAAGGACTCGTCATTCAGTGAGCTGCGCATGCTCCTCCTCAGATAGGTTTATTACTCGAGGCAACACATGGGATTAATAATGCATGTTTTTTGACACGATAAAACAAGAAGGTGCAGAATCAGAGAGCCGTCTATAAATTTAAGATGTACTTTTTACATTGATTCTCTCATACTAGACTAAATCACTACAATGGGGACATCTGGAGGAATGGTAATTAGACATTATGTGAACTGTTGTACATGTTTTATCGCGGTGATCTCAGAAAGTGTAGGTTTTACTTTCACTGCTGATATTCTGAATGGATTGCTTGCTTTTCTCAGATAATGCACGCACCTCAACACTCAGCAGATCGTTTCTTAAGATATTGTAAAGTATGCTTTTTGGTGTAGCTCTGTGTTTTGAGTAACTCCTCTTCCTTAGGGGAAGGATTTATACACAGCACAATGCCAGAACCAGGCAAAGGACTGACAGCCTTAGAAATGGGAATGTCAGATAACTGGCTGAGGTTTTTATGCCAGTTTTCTGGTTGCATTGAGTTCTGTTGTTTTGGCCGGGGAATACTGAGGCCGTAGAGAGATTCAATACAGACATTTTGTTGATCATAGATGGTCGGGTTGACATTTTGACACTACTTGTACAAGTTTTGTCTATTTCTATCACTGTCTTGTCAGCTGAAATGAGAAATATACTGAAATATGAGGTGATCCGTTAACGGTTGGGTAACCATGAGTGAAGGTCTGTCAATTAGTCGTCAGACTACGGAGTGTCATTAAATAGTCAATGTACTAAAAACTGAAAGATCTATATGATTGATTTCTGCATGCTATGCAATTAGAACTGGCATTAAGTGTGTTTTAGGGTAAAGTGTTTCTGATAAGTAGGTGACATTAAAGACATGAGATAAAGTCAGATTTTTGAGAATTCTTTTGACATGAAATCAAACTAAAAATAAACACAAATACCCAAAATGACTGGTGTCAGAATAATGTTCCCACATTACTCTGTGGTCTCCTGGAGAATGAGACTAAGCATCCCCACATAATTTGACTTCATGTCTGCAATTTATGAAGCAAAGGATGGGAGGAAGGCGCACTGACTGAAATTAGATGCCATGCTACAAAAACGGGGCCAGCATAGGTTGCCAATGAAATCACTGTATTCACCTTACATCATTTGACAGCAACAAAATGGCGACAAAGTATCTCTTCAGCTCCTAGAGGTCACAGAGGATGGATGCACCACTAATCTCTGACACTCGCGCTGGGACGGTGGGGGAAATCGACACAAACTGGGGCTTTAGATAACTTCGCTATCCACCAGTGACCTCAAATGCGAAGGCATCTCTGAGCCCGCTGTGCTCTGTCAACCAAATCCTTCTTACTGCTTGGTGAGTTCAGACAGGGAGACGTTGCCTGCCCCACAAGGATAAATCCCAACCAAGAACGGGCTATATATTAATCTGATATTGTCTTTTTATTGTTTGGGGAATAATGCTGTGGAAAGCGATGACTGATCGGAGGGCTTGAGAGACTTTTTTATTGTCAAACTTGTATTTAGAGATGTGTGAATGTTTCTCCAGGGGGTTCAATCACACAAAGCCAAAGAACAAAAGCATCATCTTCCTCAAGTCTTTCCGACTTTAAGAATAAGACCTAAAAACGCGCTAAACCTGTTTGCTGTTTGCACACATTGTAAACTTCTTCACTTTCTTTTTGGAGCAACATATGACACCGCTTGAACAGCTTTGTGGTAAACATGCAGATTTGTCACCAGCTCATTGAGTATAGTTCACGTCAAATTGAGCCCACAAATGCCTCCAGTAAAGACTCTGGCAGAGGGATAAATAGTGCGCTGAATGTATCTGCCACTGCACCCCAAGAGGGAATATTATCAGGAAGGTTTGTGGTTTCATTGATTTCAAGACTGCAATCATCCCCATCTCATGTAGTGGGCTGAGAGAGGATAAGTGAGTCTGCAGTCAGTGGAACAGCTCCGTTTGACAGTAGGACACGTTTGAGATGACTTCAGCGATAGCAGTCCACTAAGGAAGTTTCAAGAATTATTTCCTGTAACCAAAGAGTGCCAAAAAAATCCCACTTTTGTTGTAACAACTGATCACATGAAATAAAATCTGTCCCCTCTTTAGTTTATTGAATTTCCTTCCTCGTGTATTTTTATGAATTGATGGTTTTATTCAGGTTTCAAAAATCCAAGTTTTTGATAATTAGAAAACAGAGTGCATTCAGAGGACGGCCCCGGTACAATACTCTACAATAACACAAATGCAAAACAATCAAAGCACTTCTAATGGCCCTGACTAGATGTTATCTCGCCCAACTTTGTATTGCTGCTTTCAGAAATAAAGTTCAAACCATTAAGCAATTTGCAGCGAGGGGCAGAGCACAGAGAAATAAATTGAATTCACACTTGCTGTGCTTTAAAGTTCTCCTGACAGATGGAGAAGAATTATGCTTGCACCGTTTTACTGAAAGAATAGGTTCAGCGAAAACGAAAGCTCTGCCATATTTGGTTTTCAAAAAGGCTTAATGGATGATGATGTTAACTTCAACGCCCTTTCCTCCTTTTAACCTGCCACGACAGCACGGAGATTTCAACTAGATATGCGAAAACTAAAATAAAAGAAGGGGGAAAAATCGATTGTCCTTCTTCATCTTTCATTCATCATGCGTGTATTTAGGTTTTAGGTCAAATCTAATATTGAAAGTAAGCCACAGAAGCCCTCAATTTCTTGTTGCCTTGATACCTTTATGATTATAGCGAGTTTATAAATAGGCTGCGTGTCATCCACCGTGAAAATAAACATGATGAATTAATCAGTTGTGCTTTAATGGATATGTATGGAATTGATTCAGACGCTTGCTATGTCTGTGAGCTACGCTGGGCCAGGATTCAATCTAAAACCCTCTGCTGGTAGGATCTTTAGACGTCTCCTCTGGCATTGTTCACATCCATTCTTACCGTTTCTCACTGGCACAAAGAGAAAAGGCTCGAGAGTTTTGTTTTATACAGAAGCTACATTTTTAAATCCAAGTGAAAAAAAAAAGAAAGTTACAAAACCTTGGATTGGTGAGCAGTGGAACGTTTAATTTACTGATCTAAAATTTTAAAGATATATATTTCCTTTGGGACTCCAACTAAGGTGCTCTACAACTTTATTTTTCTTTTCATCAATATTAAACCTCATCCTCTGATGCCAAACTAAATGGTGATAAATAATGCATTTGAATTAAAATGCAATGTAACACAATGTTTCATGTAACACAAAATTAGGATTGTTTTAATCACAACATTTTTTAAATGTAATCGGTTAAAAAAAGAACAAGCTGTACAGTTTACCTCTGGAAATTGGATTTCTCAAATGTATTCTTTTAAATGTTTGATTGTCTTGACTATCCTCATGGAACAACATAAAAACAGGAGATACATGCTAGCTTTTCCAAAATGGCCTTTCCTTAACCAAAATCACATGCATGTGCAAATCCACTTTTAACCACTATAACACACACAAAAGCTTTCTACATCCCAGACAAAAGACCCTGCAAGCAACTTTTCACAGCTAATGAACTTGCGTAACTAACAGTACTGCAGTGACAATATCGCCAGTCAACACAAACAATCAATCGGCTCTGCAGCAATAACACCGAAAGGAAGTGCCTCCAATTTATCTTTATTAAATCAATAGGGATTTGATAGCCTTACCTGCAGTGGTGCGCTTTGCCAAGTGTTGGAGCTGTAAGTGTCTAGAGCATTGGGACAGGGGGAGATCTCTGATTCACTTGTTGTTTGTCGGGTATGGGGTAGTTTGCTGTGTGGCTGGAAGCGACACTCCTAAGGGCCCATTGTGAATAGAGGTCAGGATAATAGACACAGTCACACAACAAAGACTGATAATCCTGTCTCGCCCCACAGCTCCCATGTTGCAATCAGACATTTTAAGGGCAGTTAAGTTGCAGCGAGGGGCGGCTGAATGAACTGCGGTTAGGAAAGACTCCCAAGCTCCCATTATGGACTGTAACTGGTGTCAATTCGCAGCAATTAGACCACTCAGATGTGTCAGTAGACAGGCCTCAAATTAATAAATAAATAACGTCAACCACAAGTGCTCGCTGATATAGCCTTTTGAGTCATTTGAGTCTCCCAATGGTCTGTTTCAAAGCAGAACACTTAGTCCTTCAAAAAGTGACGAGGTGTACCTCCTCTTTCCTGAATGACCTTTGAGTGAAAATAGTCCTGACCGAGCAGGCTGCTTAAATCTGCTTCCTCTGCTCATTAGAAACATCTGTTTAAAAAGGACCAAACTCTTTGTGGCGGTTCACTGACGGCCCAAACTGCTGACATCAACTAAAAAATAAATAAATATAAATAATTAAGAGCTTACTACATGTTATATTTGTGCAGCACATCAGTTAAATCTGATAAAAGCAGTAGCTATAACCCGAAGAACCCGATCCATTGGGGGAGATAATCAATGAAGACACAGAATATATATTTTTATATCCTCCCTAATAATAAAAGTGGGTTATGACACGGACCAAGGTTGTTGCCTTAGGCCTTAGGAAACAACAGCAGCTAAAGACTAGCCTCGGGCTCACCGCTGTATATCCTCTATAAAACAATTTTTTGAGGATCATCACGGTCTGGGGGCACAACCTTTTAGTTAGCCCTGTGTATTTGTGTCACTACTCATTTTTTCTGAAATTAACACACTGTAGGAAAGTAAATAGCAGTCGACTTACCCTAGCACAAATCAATGCAAAGTAATTCTGAAGATAATAATAATAATAATCAGGTCTCACAGTTAACTTTGCGGGTGTTTCAGTCCAACATTATTTGACAAAACCCCACAAAATACTGTTTTATTTTAAAGTCTCATATTATGCCCCACACAGAACAAAGAACACAGATCTCTCAGCATTTGACTGGGTGCACTCAATCAAGAGGAAATCATTACTTCAGAATAAAGGGTAGCTATGCTTTGCTGGCTGACTTCAACTGAATACCTCACCTTTCAGCAATGCATAAATAATGTTCCAACTGTCTTTGATCTGCTGAAGGTGATAACTTCACAAGCATGGGCATGCTCCACTGATATAACAGCCTCTGCCCTGTCCAAATATGTGTCAACAAGCATCACTCTTACAGAGATGAACTGATGAGGAAAAAAATTAATGAAGCAAGAGCCGAGAGCAGACTTTACAAAACCAAAGGAAATAAAATCATGATCACTGTGATTGTGAGGGGGGAAAGAATTATTTTAGATTGAAAAACAAGGTTATTTTTTTGATTGATTAAAGCACAGATTGTTACTTAATTACTTCTATTTATCGTTTGTTGTTTACAATGTCCCAAAACAGTAAAATAACCTTTGTGTCATATAATCACTGCATAATGATAAACCTATAAATACTTGGACATGAAAAGCTACATTTAAAGGATTGTTACCATATGTCTGTTGACACTGATTTATTGAGAACAAATCTATTAATTTCTGAAGTTTTTATTCTTATTTCAGCTTCGTAAAGTTACATCTTAAACTATCAAATTACCAGTGAAGTACCAGTGAAGTCTAGTCCTTGGAAACCAATACCACAGAGCTAATATTTGAACTGAAACTGTGGTTAGGCATCATTTTTGTCCCCATTCAGCCTAAAGGAAATCTCATTAATACTGTTGTCAGCATCTTTTAAGTGGTCATAGTGGACACTTTGGATTGCGGTTCTCCAAGAAATCCCAGAAGCCTGTAAAAGCCCTTTTCTGTGTCAGCGGGGCAGATTGGGTGACTTTTCCTGGACAGTCAGACACCCTGATACAGCTGAAGAAGGGAGAAAAAAACACATAGTAAAGTGAGCACACAAAGCACTCTCCTGAGAGGTCAAAGCGAAGACAAGTGCCCCTTTCAGACAGAAAGAAAAATAAAAGCCCGTGTGACTTCCAACAAGCCTGCTTTATCCAAAGTGCCCAAACTGTGTGAAATGAAGGGTCACCATGTAATAATGGTGATATTAGAAATTGTTATAATTGCCTCTCATTTCCATTTCAGATTTAAGCTGTGAAAATATGTCCAGTAATGGCCTAGCCCTCCAATTTATTTAATCCTTATTCACATGAAATGGCGAGGAACACAGAAACTATTCAACTATGTTTAGCACCATACATTCTATTTTTATATCTCATGACGTGAATACTTAACATTTTAAGTCCACAATGAATGAAGTGCTGAATACTTTGTCCAACATTTGAGAGCTCTAGTAAAATATCTACAAGAACAAATGCATCTTTAGTTCTCTTTATATTGTAGGGAATGAGGTTGAAAACAGGTTGGGGTTAGCCCGGGGAACTTATTAGCAGAGCCTCCTTGGTGGGTGAACTTAAAGGGAAAAAGGAAGAGAGGCTCTTCCTCAGAGTTGGCTCCAATGCCATGAGCATCCTCTGCTGGTAAAGAAACACTTCAAACAACCGGCCTGAAAAGAAACGCACCAGAGAGGCTCCTTGCTAATTAATACACAACATGCATGAATAACCCATATGAGTGTACTCGCTGTTCAAGCTTATATTATAATCACATCTTACACTGCAGATTACACTAATGAAGACATACATAAAAGAATAGTGTTGCACTCAATATCACGATCTATGCAGATGACAGTGTATAAAACCTTTTTTTTTCTCTACATCAGCAGAGGCTGGGGAAATCACGGTGAGTATGCATGAGCCCGTTACTAATAAGAGTCAGTAAATAAATGACTGACAGCACATCACAGAGTCGGGTAAAAACATTAACAATTATCATTACTCTCATTTTAGCAATAATACTACAGGCAGTAGTCACATTACCAACTGATAGTTATTTATGATATTTAATTCAAAATACTATCAATAAAATGTTATTTTAATACCTCTCTTAATTGGCCGTTATTACTGTTTACTTAACCCTGTAACACAAGTGTGTCATATTTGGTGCATGTGTTTTTGTGTTTTTTGGACCTCCACATCATCAAACTAAATATTAAATATGTAAATATTAATTTCCCCAATTATTTGTTAAGACAATACATCACAAAAAAATCCTGGACGCAGGAAAAATAATACAAATTTAATGATTGAATGATATTTAATTTCTTTTTGTCAGACGGTTCAATAAACAGGCCGGTTAAAAAGAAAGAAATTTCTGGTAATTATTTCATTGTTCAAGCTTAATTTAAAAAATGACGTTAAACAGGAAAAAGACGCACATTTTAGTTTTGTACTATACAGTAATTCAATGGATAAAACACGACACATGAACCTGTTATTTTATTTCTTTTTATTTTATTTTATGATAATAAAAAAAGTAAAGCAATAAATTGTCACATTTTATCAACCTATGCAGGCAAAATTTTTTGCATTATTTTCTTAAAATTAATAAAATTTGTTTTTGATGATATTAGTTGCACTGCAACTAATATCAGTTGCGGTGTAACTGGTATTAGTTGCAGTGCAACTGATATTAGCTCACCCAGCACACATCTGTTCTGGCGCCTTGCACTGCTTTTTGATAATTGTCTGAAAATGATTTTGTTTTTATTTTAATTTTCAATTGTTTGTTTACCCACATCATTAAGATTTTATCACACTATATTTGAGTTGTCCGATAAACCATATTCTTATAATCTAAACATTTTGCAGGTTCAAAAAATTTAAAAACCTCATTTCTGAACTCTTAGTTCAACAAACAAACATAAAGTTTTCCATTTAAAATGATAAGTGTACAGGTTAAAGAACAGGTTAAACAATGGACACAGAAAACAACCAAAAATGGAAAACTTCACACGTCTCGCAGAGGTTATAACACATCCTGTACTGTATTCCCAGGATCCATGACAGAATTGCTGCCTGAACCATAAAATAGATTGCTGGGCCAAATAAAAAAACACCATGTGGGTACAATAATCACTCATTGTCCACAGATACACAGACTGTGGCAGTAATCTTCAGAACTCCTAAGTGGGGAAATACAGATATTTGTAAAAGCACTGAAGGGATTAGGCAGGGTTTTCTACCTCCTGCTGTACATGGACTGAGTCATGCTGAGAACACCAGGAGCTCTGTTGAAGTCCGTTCAGGACGGAAAGGATTTGACCTGCTTGCCGCATTATTCTGATATGACCCAAACAAAAGCCATCAGCATGAGTCCAGGGTAGGGGGTGCACTCTATTTTTGTCTCTTACTCGTTCCTTTTTTTAAAATTTTTAACATTTTTTGTTCCGATAACTCAACATTTAATAAGGCAACTTAGACAGAGATAACTGGCTGACCTAGTGTTTTTGTTTATTTATTTTATGAATAAATGAAAATTACATGATAAACAGAGCTGAGGTGTTTTTTATTAGATGTCTAGTTCTAATAGACCTAATTTGAAGTAAATATTTTTCTACAAGTCCTTCTTAAAATAAGTTACTAAACCAAAACAGCTTTATTTTGTAATTTTTTATTATCATATTTCTTCTGTTTCAGGCATACAAACATTCTCAGTTTCTATAGAATAGAATAGAATAGAATAGAATAGAATAGAATAATCCTTTAATTGTCCCTCAAGGGGAAATTTGGTTGTAACAGCAGCCAAAAAGACACATACACAAACAAACAGTACACAGGACACAGAACAGAAACATACACAATTTTTCTTACATATTTACATTAAGGACAGTGGTTACTATATACAGAATACTGTACAGTTATTAAATTAAATACAAATAACTACAGATGAGAGGCAAACCAGGTTGTAATGTGAATCGGTTAATTAACTTATTGCAGTTACAGCATTGATGTAAACATCTATGTTTGTTGGGAGCAGTTCTGATTGTACAGTCTGACAGCTGCAGGGAGGAAGGACCTGCAGAGACGCTCCTTCGTACATCTAGGATGCAGCAGTCTGTCTGCAGTTCAGCAACATTTACATGCATGGGGTGGGAGACTCTGTCCATCAGAGATGTTGTTTTGGCCAGAGTCCTTCCTTTAAGTTTCTGTCTTTAAATTGTAAAAACTGAAGAGGTTTTAAGTCAGGAAATTAAATCTCTTTCAGTAACATAAATAATTACATTTGAACATATTCTGGGATTTATGCCATTTTTGTGGTGTGGGTATGGGCAAGGGGACGTTTTTCTAACCCGCCAAATGAGTAACGAGGAAACACGTGCCTCTCTTAAAATTACAAAGATAAAGGTAGAGTATAAACATTAGTCATGTGTGACAAATTAGG
The DNA here is from genome assembly GCF_041146795.1 of Maylandia zebra. Lineage (NCBI taxonomy): Eukaryota > Metazoa > Chordata > Actinopteri > Cichliformes > Cichlidae > Maylandia > Maylandia zebra. The sequence goes on along the minus strand of NC_135181.1, from coordinate 39,840,327 downwards.
GGAAACATGACAAACTCAGCTCTTCATTTATGCCTCGACTGTGTTTAAAGTGTGGGGACCGTAGCGACTGTCCGCAGCGCGCTGGGTTGACGATGTCACCACCTCCAGAAGAAGAAAATACTTTGTGTTTTTCCAGTTCCTCACCACTTTAATGAGGCTTGTGTCTGCTTATAATAAGCCTGTGCATGAGGTCGTGCAGGCTAATTGCAACAAAATATCACACAAATGTCTAATATAGCGTAATGCATGTTTGTGTATGTACTGGAGTTGGATGTGCAGATATGCAAATCTTTAAAGTTCTTTTTATTTGTTTGACATGAACCAGACTAAGCATTTTAACTTATAGTGTGTAACTGCAGTTAATGACAGATTCTAAGGACTATTTTTTGCCAGTGCATAGATGTGAAAAATACGTGGCTTAGAAATATTGTGCACAGTGGCCATGACAAAAATACCCTGCAGGAGATTTAGGTGTCAGAATGAACCAGTTTGTCTCTCAAATTGGAACATCTCACTGGGGGAGGCAGAGAGCGGACATCATTTAGATATGGGTTACGTTTGAAGATGCTTCAACATTTAAGGGTAATAATTTTGACAGTGCCTGCTTGAAGGTGGTGTGTGTGAGGATGTCGTGATAGCTCTACTTCCTTGACTAGCAGGGATTCCTTTTCTGAAAGAAGCAAGCAAAGGTTCATAGTGCTCTATAGTGAGAGAGGCACTTAGTGATACAATGTATACATTTCAGTAAATCAGGAAGCTTCTATTGTCTCTCTATATGACCACAGTAGCATCAATGCAACTTTCTCGAAAAGCAATCTGGGACAAAAATGTATTTTTGTTTCAGATCAGTTTTATCTGGAGAGCATGCAAGAAGTTCAGTGTTTGTAGTAAATGGACCGAGACAATCTTTGTGCAGAATTCTTCTTCCGAGGGAAAATACTGAACATTATAAAATAACTCTGACAATCAGAATACAAACAAATGCCTTTTGTGCATCCTAAACATTTGTGGTTTAACATTTTGATGCCTGTGTGGAACTTTTGTGGAGGTAATATAACAAGAGCTGAACTAGTGGCCGTTCACTAATTTTGATCATGGTCTCAGTCATACACGCCTAAAGGCCAGAAACAACTGGGGGTCAGCTGAAATCAGCTGCAACTTGCAGTTGCTTTGGCACGGTCAGCCAAAGTTTGCATGGAAAACTTGTCTTGTCCTCAAACATTCACTAACCACTAGCAGAGTAGTTTTGAAACTTTGGCCTTGAGAGGTCAAAAGTAATGCATCATAAGGATACACCAGCAAATAGAAAAGCACTGCAAAATCGCACAAAACACAACAGAAAACATTTAGAGGCGACAGTAATAAAAGGATGAAACCTTTAAACTTTTTTTTTGGAAATCATGCTTCATGTTTGTCTTTTAATACAGTCTATGTTTTTTACATGAGGTCCCAGCAAGGTTTACCTTTGACCTATGAAATGTGAGCTTCAGTTTGGAGTCTTTCCCAGCTCACTCTGGGTGGAGGCGGCTGGCGAAATCTCGTGTGTTTGAATTTTTCCTCAAAAAACAAAAACAAAGTCTGTGGCTGAGATGTGATTTAGTCTTGTAAACACTTCACTTCATAATAATGAAAGATACATAAAGGAGACAGTAAAGGCGTTGTAGCAAAGCACTCGCCATCTGTAGCTCCTTTCTTAATCTTTTAAAATAACACAATGACTAAATCTTCTCAATAGCAAATAAGTCACATTACCAAAGACCTCAACTTCTGTTTTACTTGTGAAAGTAAAACTGCAATATGTTAATAATTAAGGCATTATAAATTTATTATTATTATTTATTAATATGCACTCACTAAGCGTCATTAAATCTACATGTATTTACACAAACCCACTAAAAATGCACACTGCATGAGAGCAATACTTTAAAACTGTGCAACAGACTTTCGAAGAGGCTGTCCTCAAACCTATTAGTTCATACTGGTTATGTACACATACAGCTATTAACCCTCTCAGTGATTCTCCTGAGTTAATTCCTAATGAAAAATAAATTGAGTTGCTCCCTACACTTTCATAACATTCCCTCCTCAAAATAAATGGGCTCCTTTATGAGAAAAGACATACTGTTGTTAATGATTTTATAAGCAGGGAGCCCACCTGACATCCTGTTTTCTATTACTGTTCTTTATTCAATTTGCAAGGCACGCTGCAGGTGACCTAACCTATAAAAGGGCACTCCAAATTAAATTATCAGAGCTTCTTGAAATTTTATAAATTCAGAATCGGCCTCACAGAGGGATCTCATACCAGAAACTAATGGCTTCACCTTTAGCTTTGCATAAATCAATTGCACCAAAGGTTAGAACACATCATGCCAGGATGTATCAATGCAGTTTTTAACATCATAACATGCAGTAATTTTGGAAGTGCGAATGGCAGGTGCGTGAGGTCGTGTGTGTGTGTTTCTTTTCTTATTTATTAAAGTTCCAAAAATGTGAAATTTAATGCAGATTTCCCCAGATAGTTTAAATCTAGCACAAAGAATTACCATTACCAGTAGAATTACCAGTAGGCAGTTTCTCTTGCTGATTTTTTCAGCAATTACGTGTATTTGAATCCAGTTCGGAAACAAAACAAAAACCACGCTGATCGTATATTTTGTATAACACAGCTTTGTCACCTCAATAGGACCCCCTTTATCCTCGAACGAGCACAAGCTCTTCCAGTGTCATTTTGTTCCAGTCGCTAACCTAACAAGAGGTTGGTGGCAGGAGAAAAAAAAGGGCCAATCAGTAACACTTGTTGCACCTGAGAACATGGAAATTTTAGACTTCTCTGTTTGAGAAAATGAAAAACATTGTCTTGTAAAGAAGTCGGGAATATGGATAGAATCATTCAACTGTGTTCAATCTGAGTCAGGACAAATGCTTTTATGAAGCAGTCGAGCATGAAGGAAATTCATTTGTAAATTGCACCCGATCTTTGGAAAAAATTCCTTCTTTTTCCAATTCAGGTCCAGATGCAGGATCGACACAGAACAAAGTCTTTTTCATTTATCCAGCTGTAAACAGACTTCAAAAATGGACTTGAGCAGTAATATATTAAAATACACTACACAAACCGCGTTGTGCATTTTAATATACTTTGCATATGTTACATTAGAACTGCACATAACTAAACATTTCTGTATGTACAGCATATTAGAAGCTATTAAATACTTCGAGAAATTTGGCAGGTGGTTTTTTTTTTAGTTAAAAAAAATGAATGAATTGAATTGCATCAATTTGTATATTTGAACAAATATGTTTTAGCTTTGAGCTCTGCAGAAAGAGATGCAGTCAGAGTACCGAGGTCTTCAAACACTTTTTTAAGTGAATGAAGAATAATGAATTATATTTGTGCAAAAATCAGTGGTTTATGGAGGAGCAAGTAAAAAAAATGGATATATTCTTTCCAACTATGTAAATATTTTGTCCTTTAAACAATTAAACATGTTCCTTACATTGACACTAGGGGGCTCTTTAAGTTTCACAAAGATTGTCTATGGCACAGAAGGACATTACATTGGGTTCTACATTTTGCTAGAACCCCAGGTAATAAATGAAAGACAAAGAGGGATATTTAACTATTAAGCCTCGTGAACTTCTGGTTAAGAGGTTGTGTACACTGATGATGTTATTTTTTTTCTTGGTTAAAAGAGGTGAGAATTTACTCTATTTCAAGGATCTCCACTCCCATGAGAATTACGAACTGACTCCAGAAAGGTGCCCTGTTTCCCCTTGTGCAGGTATATTTAAAGTCTACTGACTGCCCGGCATTAAAGGTAATACACATATTAAAAGGAGCGAAATATTCACTGTAAAGGAACATAGAATAGATCAGGGCAGTCCTTGTCTTAACTAAGGGACCTCAGTGCACTCATCTCATACGTCTGTTGTACACACAAACTTGAATCTGATTACAATTATGCAAAGTGGTGTCAAGTATGCCAATAAATCACACACTTCCACTTTGATGTTAGATAGACGATCTTTTCAGACAGTTGCCTCACTGAACCTGAGTGCTCCTGTAAACAAACGAAAGCGCGTGGCCCAGAAAAACCCCTGTAGCTGTTAAGCTTGAGGTTCAGTGCTTTTATGCTGAGAGGTTTGCCCTATTCATTTGTAAACAGTGCACGGCTTTTTTGTTTGTGGTTGGAAATTCAGTGACTCTTTTTGAGAGCAGCGTTTTAATGTCATCCATGCAGCACTGAGCAAGATTCAACTTTCAGATATTTGCACAATTAGTCTGTAAGTGTCCTTGGGAACTTTTCAAGTTATAGACAAAAGCTAAACATTAGACCTGTGTTTATTTAGGTTTATGTGTATAGTTTAAGTCCTTTTTTCCTGGATTACCTTTCTGTAGTATTTTAAATTTTAGCAAGGGCGTGTTTAAATTTTAATTGGTTCTAAAGTTGTACAAATATATCTCTCAGTGTTTAAAATTAGCTTGATAACGGTCAAGCCTTTGACTCCGTGACACCAAGAGGAGGGAAATGCTGCCTGCTGCTCGCTTTCTGTAGTCCACACGTGACAGGAAGCCAATGTCAACCTGACTCCTGTTGACCAGGCAGCTGCTTTAACCCATAGCACTGTTATTCAACTCTATCTAGCTCCAGAAGAACAATGCGGTGCGTGGGTGGTAAGGGCACACGTAAACACCGTGAGCTGTGCTGGAGTTTCCGTGTGCCTTCAAATATGCAGGAGCAACAGTAATAAGGCGAAACGGCAGTACAACGAAGGTCAGAGTTTTCCTGCCTCACAAGAGAGAATCTTGTTTCTTGTTTGTTATTGGTTCAACTATGACCTCTGTAAGCTGTTTATTAGCAGCAATTGAACTTTATTTAAATACTACGCATTTACTCATGAAGCAAGTTTCAGCCTGCCGAATCATAAAATCATTCACTCTATAATAATAATAATTAAAAAGAGCTTGGATAGATTGTGCGAGAGCTTTAATGCTGTATGTAAAGTGTATGGACATAACAGACAAAACCATGACAGAAGGTGAGGATGAACGGCAACAAGGATAAATGCAGAAGCCAAGTGCAAGCACAAAAACCATACATACACTTTGTCCCACTTCTGGAATTTTTCCTTTAAAAAAGGGAAGAACATGCAGTAAAAATGTGCAGACCTCACACATTCTTCACGCCACACCTGCACATGCTTTTACAGAGCAAGCCGAGCTGCGGTGAAAAACAATGTGAGACCCCAATTCCACATTTTTTATTATTATCGTCATCAATTTTTACACATACAAGCATACCTGTAAGAATAATAAAAACCAAATATGAACATAAACCATCCACAATTTATGAACGTCATTGATATTATTTGCAGCCTCTTCATAATTATACTAATTATTACTATCATGGTAGCTAATTATTGGGGCTAAAAATAGCTTAGCCATGCTTAATGGTCTGTTTTTTCTTGTGTGCACTGATGTAGTCTGACTATGCATTATTCATTTATCTTGCCAGGGCCCTTTGTTCTGAATTTCACAATATATCCTCTGTAACTTTTTTCCCAGAACTGAGACCACAAAATCAAAACTTCCATTTAGGCCACTACACTTCACAGGCAGGAGAGAATTCAACTCCTTTTATGTGTTATTTTTATTGTTATGTCTAAGAAGCTGAAGTGAAAACAGTCATTTTGAATGGAAATGATGTCATAAGGAAATGTTAACATCTATTCATGGCTAAAGATGGGACTGTCAATAAGGCTTGCTCTAGTAGCAATTTACTCTAGATTGCAAACAGGTGTGTCGGAAGTGCTAGAGTCAGTCTTTTACATTATAAAGATGTAGGATGAAGCTACGAGCGACGGTTTATACCGTCTGAAACTCCACTCTCCTTAGCTTTGCATTGAAAGAAATTTGAACAGTAGACTTAAGATTCAACAAACAACAGCACAACTTGAAATATCATAATAATAATAATTAAAAATTTGACCTCATTTTTCTATATAGCACTGATTCACTAATTCACAGTAACCTCAGCATGCTTTATATTGTAAGCGAGGGACGCTACAATATTAGAAATAAATCCCAGCAATCACACGATCACGTGGCGACAGTGAGAAGGAAAAAAAATCATTTTTAATAGGAAAAACATCCAGGAGAACCAGGCTAAGGAACGTGGTAGCTACCAACCGTGGCCGGTTGGGTGCGATGTAAGTGTTTAGATAACTGCTAGCAGTTATCTAAACCAGTATCTAAACCAGTATCAAACCAGTATCTACCAGTATCATTTCTCTTCATAAAACTACTTATTGTTTCTTCTGTTTGCAAAAAGCTGCATAAAAAAGAGGGCTGAAGGCTGGAACAGATAGATGCTTAATCGGGAAATCAAAGCTAGCAAGAATACAGCCTTACAAGTGTTCGTAGTTCAACAGAGTCACTCTTTAGAGGTTTGCTCTCATTTAAGATCAAATCAAATACTCCATCAGTGAAATAAATATGGTCATATAGCACTACTCAGACATGGTTGCTACTGTGTTTGAAGGACTAACAGCTAGCTAACTATCATGCTAGCAAACTGTTGACGTTATCCTTTTTTTTGTCTTCTCTACGAAACTCCTTTCATGAAGCTTGCTAGCTTCGGACTGAACAATATAAGCTTTAAAGACTTGACACACCATGCAAATAAAACTCTTTTTGGACTCACCTATTCTTAATGCACTCATTCACAGATCATGTAATTTCAATGAATGAATTCGCAGCGTTTATTCTTCCAAACCAAGCTTGAATTCTTCAGATTTTTCTTATCTGAAACAGATATGACCAATCAGACCACTCGTAGCTCAAAACGGGCACAAGCAGTGACTATACAGTGACGAGGAAATACTAAAATAATACTGTTTTACCTCATAGCTAGGCGCTGCTCCGGGTCAATCGGCCCTCTGAAATGATTTCCCTCATCAGATGTGTTCCCAACTCTGCCAACAAGAGCTCAAACTGCCCCACTGGCACCTGAAAAATGTATGAATGCGGCCATGATACAGCTTCAACTCCTGGATCAAACTATGAAGTTCTCCCTGCTGCTGCCTTCTCTTGAGAGTTGGATGGACCCAGAATGTGTTCCTTCCTTTTGCTGCTTAGAAACATCACGACCATCGCTTGATACAGTTTTTTATTTTTTTCACGGTCTGTTTTTTGAGGAAAGCTTTTCCACAAAACCACAACAAGTTCGGATCCAAAAAATTCGGAATTTCGGGTTTGCTTTTTTTGCAATGCGCTTGATGTGTAACGGCCTTAAGACTCACATTTAAACTAACACTTACCATTGGCTGTTCATCATCTCCCATATTGTGATAACCATTCCCTCCTTAAATTAGTTTTACCACCTCAAAACATTTTTTTAGATTTACAGTTCACTGGCTATCAAAAGAATATGATTCAGTTAAAGCCTCGTCTCACGAAAACCATTTCCTGATGCATCTCACTCCAACACCAGACAGCACCTTGTGCATAATCGACATGCTAGTGACATAGTGACAAAACTGCATTGTTTACATGGAAATGACACCAGTCTGAACCAGTGTTGGTCAAGTTACTTGAAAAGAGTAATCAGTAACTAATTACTGAGTACTTCCCCAAAAAAGTAATCCCGTTACTTTACTGATTACTTATTTTCAAAAGTAATTAATTACTTAGTTACTTAGTTACTTTTTAAAAACACGATTTACAATCTGAATAGGTGATAAAGCGATAGATCTTTCAGCACAATTCTACTTTTTCTGCATAATTCATCATACAAAATGTAATCAAATGGAAAAGTCTCTTTTTAAAACTTGTTTTATTAGTTTTAATCTTTTAACTTTATGCATCAAGCAAAAATTTAATTATATTATATTTGTTTAATATTTAAACCTATTTTCTGCACATTCCAGCACATAAAATAAATATCTATCTATCTATCTATCTATCTATCTATCTATCTATCTATCTATCTATCTATCTATCTATCTATCTATATATATATATATATACAGTGGGGCAAAAAAGTATTTAGTCAGCCACCGATTGTGCAAGTTCCCCCACCTAAAATGATGACAGAGGTCAGTAATTTGCACCAGAGGTACACTTCAACTGTGAGAGACAGAATGTGAAAAAAAAAATCCATGAATCCACATGGTAGGATTTGTAAAGAATTTATTGGTAAATCAGGGTGGAAAATAAGTATTTGGTCAATAACAAAAATACAACTCAATACTTTGTAACATAACCTTTGTTGGCAATAACAGAGGTCAAACGTTTACTATAGGTCTTTACCAGGTTTGCACACACAGTAGCTGGTATTTTGGCCCATTCCTCCATGCAGATCTTCTCGAGAGCAGTGATGTTTTGGGGCTGTCGCCGAGCAACACGGACTTTCAAGTCCCGCCACAGATTTTCTATGGGGTTGAGGTCTGGAGACTGGCTAGGCCACTCCAGGACTTTCAAATGCTTCTTACGGAGCCACTCCTTTGTTGCCCGGGCGGTGTGTTTTGGATCATTGTCATGTTGGAAGACCCAGCCTCGTTTCATCTTCAAAGTTCTCACTGATGGAAGGAGGTTTTGGCTCAAAATCTCACGATACATGGCCCCATTCATTCTGTCCTTAACACGGATCAGTCGTCCTGTCCCCTTGGCAGAAAAACAGCCCCATAGCATGATGTTTCCACCCCCATGCTTCACAGTAGGTATGGTGTTCTTGGGATGCAATTCAGTATTCTTCTTCCTCCAAACACGACGAGTTGAGTTTATACCAAAAAGTTCTACTTTGGTTTCATCTGACCACATGACATTCTCCCAATCCTCTGCTGTGTCATCCATGTGCTCTCTGGCAAACTTCAGACGGGCCTGGACATGCACTGGCTTCAGCAGCGGAACACGTCTGGCACTGCGGGATTTGATTCCCTGCCGTTGTAGTGTGTTACTGATGGTGACCTTTGTTACTTTGGTCCCAGCTCTCTGCAGGTCATTCACCAGGTCCCCCCGTGTGGTTCTGGGATCTTTGCTCACCGTTCTCATGATCATTTTGACCCCACGGGATGAGATCTTGCGTGGAGCCCCAGATCGAGGGAGATTATCAGTGGTCTTGTATGTCTTCCATTTTCTGATGATTGCTCCCACAGTTGATTTTTTCACACCAAGCTGCTTGCCTATTGTAGATTCACTCTTCCCAGTCTGGTGCAGGTCTACAATACTTTTCCTGGTGTCCTTCGAAAGCTCTTTGGTCTTGGCCAAGGCGGAGTTTGGAGTCTGACTGTTTGAGGCTGTGGACAGGTGTCTTTTATACAGATGATGAGTTCAAACAGGTGCCATTCATACAGGTAACGAGTGGGGGACAGAAAAGCTTCTTAAAGAAGACGTTACAGGTCTGTGAGAGCCAGAGATTTTCCTTGTTTGAGGTGACCAAATACTTATTTTCCACCCTAATTTACGAATAAATTCTTTACAAATGTGAATTCATGGATTTTTTTTTCACATTCTGTCTCTCACAGTTGAAGTGTACCTCTGGTGCAAATTACTGACCTCTGTCATCATTTTAAGTGGGGGAACTTGCACAATCGGTGGCTGACTAAATACTTTTTTGCCCCATTGTGTATATATATATATATATAGATAGATTAAAAAAAAAACACCCAGCACGCCCCTGCGGGCGGTTTATCCTTCAAGCTCAGGTCCTCTACCAGAGGCCTGGGAGCTTGAGGGTCCTGCGCAGTATCTTAGCTGTTCCCAGGACTGCGCTCTTCTGGACAGAGATCTCCGATGTTATTCCCGGGATCTGCTGGAGCCACTCGCCTAGCTTGGGAGTCACCGCACCTAGTGCTCCGATTACCACGGGGACCACCGTTACCTTCACCCTCCACATCCTCTCGAGCTCTTCTCTGAGCCCTTGGTATTTCTCCAGCTTCTCGTGTTCCTTCTTCCTGATATTGCTGTCATTCGGAACCGCTACATCGATCACTACGGCCGTCTTCTTCTGTTTGTCTGTTTGTATATATATATATATTTGTGTTTACACTCACTCTTTCAAATAGATGCAAGTAACTAATGTTTTTGTCACTTTTTATGGAGTCAAACTTAAAGTAAGGTCAGTACTTCCACGCTCTAAACGCTGCATGCTCATACTCTCTCCTGCACTGGATATATTATCCATTGTTGACTGCACACAGCTGTTGTAACGAACGTCGCACTTGCTTAGGTCACTGTCATGAGACATTCTCGCAAAAAAATCACGGTTTTAGTAACACAGTAACGCAGCGTTCCTACGGGAAAGTAACGGTAATCTAATTACCGTTTTTGCAATAGTAATCCCTTACTTTACTCGTTACTTGAAAAAAGTAATTGGATTACAGTAACGCGTTACTTGTAACGCGTTACAAGTTACAAGTAACGTTACAAGTTGCGCGTTACTGCCCATCTCTGGTCTGGACACACCCACTCCCACACTGGGAGTGGGTGTGTCTGGTCTCAGCAACGCTCGTGCCCAATGAAAAGAAACCTCAACGTCAGCCCTGAATATAAGCATTGCTGTACAGGTTCATCAAATACATCAGCAAAATATATCCTGACTAAACAATCATGATGAATAGACATAGTTTGTTCCATGGTAGGGATGGGTATGGATACGATTTTCACGATTCCGATTCCATTTTCGATTCTGTTTAACGATTCGGTTCTTTATCGATTCTCTTATCGATTCTTTTTAAAAAAGGAGAACACTAAGGTCGATTAGCTTAGAACTTTGTTTTATATCTTCTCTTTGAACAAGATAGAAATTTAGGAGTAACATGGCCTTACAAAGAGATCCACAGCCTACGGCTCTTCAATGGAGTGTCACAGAGTCCCCAGGAAAAGAAATTGTAAATGTAAAATAATAAAATAAATATTCTTCTGTAGCAATAACAAAGTATAACATAAATTATTCTGTAACAATTGTAGCAAGAATATCCAGTAATGTCCCTGCCTACAATTAAACACATTCACTTACCAAAAATCGGGGGCATCTGTTGTGTGGCAAATAGATGCAAGCCTTTGACCACAAACTCGCGCTAACATAATATGCACTGTTAGTTGATTATTTACCTGCCGCATTAACGGGAGAGGACGCGCAAACGTTACCGCTGCTGCTGGGTTGAGATTCACGAGTCGAGCGGAATTAAAAACACGACATTCATTTAAGGTCATCGTGTGTTTTGTGAGCAAATGCTTTTGCATATTTGTAGTGTTTCCTCCCTTAAATGAAATATCTACTTTGCAAGTATTGCAAGTTGCCCTGTTGTCATCCGTTCTCGTAAAGTATAATCAAACTTCCTGCCAGGTACGTAGCAGGAATAACGCGGTGACGTTATTCGGGGCGACTGGAATCGATAAGGGAATCGTTTGCAAAAATGGCAAACAATTCCAAGGAATTGAAACAGTGGGAACCGGTTCTTGTTGAGAACCGGTTTTCAATACCTATCCCTGTTCCATGGTGTGCATAATCCTGCTACATGAATTAAGATTTAATGAGTTTGTAAGAGAGAGTTTCTAGTCTGCACAAGGATTGATTGAAACATCTAAGCAGACTAAAATAATTTAAGGTTTCTTTTTTTCTGGTCAACCAAATAGTTTCTGAAATTGTGGCGATTGGTCCACTTAAGAGGATATTCTTGATCCTCTTATCTACCCCTGACCAAAAGCTGCCCAAAATAAATGGAAAATTTGAACCAGAAGAAAACTTACTTTAGTGCTTGATGAGCCCAAACTCAATCTCAGTGCATCAAATAATTGTGCTGCAGCTGGTAACTCGAGGCATTGGTGACAGTCGTCAAAATAGCAACAGGTTATTTTTTAAATTCTTATCATGGTCATATTTTTCTAGGCTCTTTTTATTAAGTAGTGCCACCTATATGTGCCTTCAGTGTACGTTCTAGAGGGTTCTCCACACACAGCAGCTGGTAGCTCTGAACTCAAACAGAGGGCGTACTTTGTCTCTCCAACGCCATGTCCTGAAATATTCAAGAGCTCCAAGTTTATGAGACAGTTGCTGCCATCTGTGCCCCAGCGTTCAGTCCTCCCATCATGGCTGAACATACGGCCAGCATCAGAACAGATATCTATGAGAAGTATCAAAATAGATTCTTCACCCTTCTTCGTATTGCAAATCTCAGTATCCCCAATGGCACAAACAACACTCTTCATTTGCTCACACTTGCACACACACAGAAAGCCGTGCAAAATACCGCAACCGTAGAGTCAAAATTTCCATATCCATGAGAGAGGAAAGGAAAGGAGGAAACATTTACACAAGACTGCCTTGACACATTTGAAGAGCTCTTTTCTCTTAGATGTCTTTTTTACAATGTCATTGTGGAGCAACCAAGCTCCTGTGGGCTTACTGAGTTTCTTACTAAATGAGAGATTTCCTGAGACAAAAAAGCGGAGGAGGAAGGGTGCAATCAGTCCAGGTTTGTTCGAGGCAACATCACTTCCTTCCTTACCGTTAGGAGAGTGTCAGAGTGAGACATTCAGATGTGGTTTTCACCAAGCCCTTTCCCAGGACAGTAATGCAGAGTGATTCTAATGGTGTCATTCAAAGCAGCTGCTAAACGCCTTGCCTAAGCAATTCAAACCGCCTCCACAGACTGCAATACAGTCAACAAAGAACTTATCTTCCAAGTGAAACTATTCATCACTGAATGAGTTTGTGTGCTGAAAAAGTAGAGGGTATTTTGAAAAGACCTCAGACACCTGAATGGCCACTTTTCTTTTTGGAACCATTGTCACTGCATCACATTTTAATTCACCTGTTCTGGAGCAGCACTGCTAGTTCAATTCCACCTTAAAACAGCAATTCTGAGGGCCGATGTTCATGGGTGAGGTGAAAAGGCGCCACTGAAAATATCTGCATTTGAAATGAGCAACTCCAATTGAAGACATTTTGTGTAGGTCAGTGGCCCACACGCACCAAATAACCTTCGGCCCCGCTCATTTCCCTCACGCAAGAAAGGGGTCACTGCTCCATGACAGTCAAAGAACCTGCGATACAATGTGTTGCTTAATCACTTCTCTCCAAAGACAAACTCGAAATGTAGCTTCATTCAATGACCTGTTTATGTTACCATTTTACACAATATGACAATTAGTCTGGCAGTGCTCATAGAAATCCAACGTGTATAACAAAGTGAACAATAGCCAACTGGAGCGTATTTCAACAACTCTATAAATGGAAAATGGTATCTGCGCTGTTTTAGAGGAAACGTGGAAAATCGGGCCTTTTTAAGTGAAAGTCCAAAAAGAAAGACTGTTAATAGAAATTGCAGTGGGACCACTGATAAGAACCAGTCAACACTGGCCAATCAACATTTCCTTTCACTGTGTTTTCTCAAGAGCAGGAGCCCCGATGCATTAAACACACCACCAAAGAGTCTGCATCTCAAGTTTAGTAACGTGTGTCTTGGAAAGGATAGCATGTGTAAGATGATACGTGGAAGACACAGCTCTGGAATGTCCGTGTGTGAATTTGTGTGCTAGCGCCTGCGGAAGGGAGGGGGTCGTCCTTCAATGAAGTTAGCTGGTGTTGTTTAGGCCTGTGTTTACGTAACCTACTGTATGTGGTCAAGTGAGAACAATGGCACGCAGGCCTCCAAAATGACAACCTAAGACAAAGTGTCAGCAACGCTACGAAAAAGCGACTCAATGCAACTAAAAGTCCTTTTATATTTAGTGAAAAATGGAGGCAAACGTGTCTGTGTGGCTGATGACTCGACCAAGCTGCGTGTTTTTCAAAGCAGATTAAAGAGCAGGACAGGAAGGGCCAGGTTTAAGGAAACAGGAAAACTGATGCAAGGAAATGAACGACGTCACCAGACAGCCCACTGCAGTCTACGATCAAGTAAAATCCAGACACAGCGCAAGTATGGATTCTTTGCTCAAGTCACCAATGAAACTTGTACTTTTGACAGGTACGTGAGCTAATTTATACTCGACGGGTACCAGATGTCTTACTGGGAGACTGTTTTAAATGTATGTCCCTCAGAGGGGTCCGCATTATCAAGTATTATTAGTTTGGAAAGGTGGTTTTGTTTAACATAAATTTTCTCTTCAACTTTATTTCTTTTGGGGGGGTTTAACCGGTTTTTGACAGGTACGTGTTGCTTTTCGGTTTAGTTGAAGTTTGATGGATTGCATGACTGACTCTGCAACTTTTAGGAATTTGGAGGTTAACATGTTTTGTTTTTTATATAATCACACGTCTTCAGGAAGGTTTGGAATAATAATGTTGTGGTGTAATTAAAACATACACAGTGTGTCTCTTGTGTCTACGCAGCGTGGCTCTCGAGTCTGATGGGCCCATGCGTCCCCTCTGACATTTGTGTTTCTTGTCACACACTTGCAACATGTAAGACCTTGAATGGATCAAACAAGGCCTGCTACTGTAATCACGGATACACCGGAGACGGAACGACATTTTGCAATGGTGACTACACGCACGCATACACAAATCAACCTTTATATTAAAGAGCACACGCAGCGAGACTGTGGAAGCCTCGACTATTTTAGGAAGCCTTTGTTGCTGTGACTGCGTGTCGTAAACAACAGTATTAGGCCTACGTTTTGAAACAAGCGGGCTAATTGAACATTTTTAGAACATTACACTTGACGGAGCAGAGCATAGATGTGAGGCGTTAAAAATATAACTCTGGGTGGGTTAAAGCTTCTTATGACGGCTCTCGATGGCAAAAACGTTTGTGTCAAAACTTAATGAGGAACAAGGCACTGCTATGGTCATATTATCAGTATAAATCACTGTGACTTGTGCAGCTTTTCTCTTCTGGAACCATTTATCTCTGATTATCTCAAAATAGTCCACAGACATGAAGCAAATTAGCGACCTAAGGATGCTCGTGTGCAAGCAAACAAGATTTATTATTGTAATTCAGCTTAACTCTGGCCAGTTTAGAAAACGTAGGCAAAAGGAATGGCTGAAAAAAACTTAAGGTCTGTGTAAGTCATTTGAAGTTAGTTTTCTCGTGTTTGTTTGTGTATGATCGACTCGCTGTGCTGGCTTAAAACAGCTAAAGTTAGGGGGGAGGTTTTTTAGAGTTTTCTTGCCTAAAAAGTTGCCACAGAGTTATTCACCAAGGGAACAGTGTGAAGTGGAACATACGTCCAGATACAGCTTTATTAGAAGGATTTTAATGGCCTGCATCGCCTACAGTCGGCATTGTTAGTCCTGTTATGTTTCTGGGCTGTTTAGAATTCCTGGAACCCCTTTGGTTTCCTGGCCAAATCTGACCACAATCACCGCTTACATAGCCCAAGGGCCAAAAGTAAATGAAAATGTTAGAGGGGTTTTTTTTGTTGTTAAGGTTACACTGAAGCCAGAGACGTAAAATTAGGACAATATTAACTAGCAAGAGCATTTCAGACTGTGTCTGCTCATGCTTTATTAAATCTGCATTTTTACCAAAACTGTTTGGAAAATTCACATGAAACAAACAACAATTGTAGATTTCACACAAACAGGAAGAAAAGGGTCATCTTTAACTTTTAAGAAGTAAGTGATGATAGGAGGGTAAAATGGATCCATAAAAACAGGACATTCAAGTGAATCATGAAGTATGTGGGTGAAAAGTCTGTGAGGATGACAGATAAAGGATCACATGTGCTATGGGAGTATTTCCTCTCTGACTATGGTCACCTTTCTCGCTGAAGCAGAGGATTTCCCTTACCGGACAGATTGTGTGCCAAAGGTACAGAGGAGAGGAAGAGCAGAGTGTCCATCATACGTCGACAAGTAAAAACAACAGTGGAAAGTCTTAGCAGGTCCTTGTCAACAAGGGGCGGAAGGTGTGTTTGGAAGTAAAAAAAAAAGCTGGAACAGCATTTTCTATAATGAAGCAGCATCTTCAGCAGTGCTCGGTTAGCCTGGAAAGCAAAATATTTTAGGTAATTTGACTTCCATGAAATCAAACACAGGCAAACAACTGCAAATCAGTCACAAATGTGAACTATTTAAACTGCGTGCAAGTTACACCCAGCCAAGGCTTTAATCAAAAGAAGACTAACATCTCTGAGCTTCATCAGCTCATCCACACCACAGCCTTCAGGATCACGATCACATTTGGGCATTCCTGAAACAGCAATCATGGATCAAACTTCAGAGTGTACTTGTGTTAACATGCGCTCAAAGTAACTCAACAACAATGATACTAAAAAGGATCTGGGAAGATGTTATGTCGAGTTTTATGGTTTAATATATAAATTGATATGAAAAATGGGTTGCTTTTTTCTCTCCATCCAGTACAATTTCAACAAATTTAGGGGCAAATGCATAAGTTCAAGTTGGTTCTTGAAATTTCCAAAAATGCTGTCTTTGTAGTAATTTTTGTATTATTTTTGTGACATTTTGAGTCAAAAACTTAGAGAACACTTTGCATAGCATATGGTTAATCATGGAGGATTAAATTAAGATTTCATTTTCAAAAAGTAACTGAGTCTGAGTATTTCAGTGATTTTTAAATTAATGCTGCACATTCAAAGAAGAACTGATTTATTGTTGATTCATTTCTCATTAGAGTAAAATGCATTTCAGCCTCAACACAAACCTGGACAGGAAATGAATCTGCTGAGACAAGATGGAAATATGATATTGTAACAGTTTAAGAATAAAAAGTAGCCTTTTTCAAAATGCTGTAACTTTTAATTTGTAAAAAAACAAACAAAAAAACATGAATTTTAATGCAAAGCAAAAATGCAAACTACATCAAACTCCTTTCATCTTTGTTCTAGGTCATCTGTTAACCAGCTGGTTTACCCACTCCATGAGTAACAGAGTAACAAGCTGAATCTACTTTGCTTATTGAGGATGAAAGATTTTGAGCTCATTTTAGCGTTTGTATTTCCATTTCCTCACCACAGATGATGACGAGTGCCAGAACGTGACTAATATCTGTGGGGACAGGGGCCAGTGTACCAACACAGTGGGCAGCTACTACTGTAAATGTGTCTCTGGATACAAATCGACAGGACGGGACGAGTTCCTGCCCAACGATGGCACTGACTGCATCGGTAACGTCTGGTTGACCTGTTCAGGATTTAAATATACCAAACTTTGTTTTGATCAGTATCATAAAGAGTTATAAAGAGTTATAAAGTTTAACGAGGTCGTGAGAATGAGTTATCAATGTGTAACATGCGTGCAAGAACTGCTGGTCACATATTTGTATTTAAAAAAACCAACCAATTCTTATTTTGAGGTAGGAATGCTGCCTAGACAAACATCTGTAACTGCATTAACTTTGTCAGCGAGCAGCCAACGTAAGGGAACATCAAACTGCTTTGCTTTAATTGAAGCTGAACTCTTCATTTGCATCTTTCAGATATTGATGAGTGCGAGTCAGAACAGGTCTGTGGACCAAACTCAGACTGCCATAATACAAATGGATCTTTCAATTGCACCTGTCAGCGTGATTACATCCTGACTTCAGGCCCTAAGCACTTTCATCCAGAGAGCAAAGTTAGATGTAAAGGTCGGTATGAGGATGGAAGAGCACACACACACACACACACACACACACACACACACACACACACACACACACACACACACACACACACACTGATCCTTACATTCAAGGACATACATCTTTTTTCATCTTTCTTTTTTTTTACTTGCTTTTACACATCTACACACAACCCAGACACATCCATTATTGTGTGTGTGTGTGTGTGTGTGTGTGTGCACTGTTCGCTCGATGCAATACACCGAGTGAACAGTGCAATACTGAATTGTTTGATGTTTTAAGTAAAGTTGATGATAAAGAGAGCTGCTGTTTTTTTCTAAATGAAAGGCAGACTGGCCAAGTCATGGTAGTGAATTAAAGATGCGCTTTTGCAAACTGTTTGTTTTCCAGAGCATCCCCAGAAATACTGCCATGACAACACCGGCTGCGTGACGCAGGTTGTCAATAGAACATTGGAATCTGTGAGTACTCCTTTCTCACAATTTTAACCAAACGGGGTAAAAAAGAAAGGATAAGATGATGCTGCCCTCTGTTGGCGAGAAGGAAGACAAACAGAGGGTGGAATAGGAAAACGGCTGAAATGACTCGAGATTGTATGATAACAAGGATATGCAACACCAGCCGCTATGATCCAAACACAACCTGCAGTTTCAATCAGCAGTTTCGGTTTGGAGTCCTGCCCCCTACTGGAGAGTAAAGTTATAGCAGGACCAGTTAATGGATGTCATGTAGCACATTTTGTGTTCCTTGTTACAGGAGAATGGGAGAGATTTAATTAGCGTGTGGTTAGGTGATGATTTATGTAAAACTGGCTCACTAACGTGATAATGAAGCTGAGTGTAATCCGTCGTTCATGAACTGATGTTTATAAAGAAAAGCAAAAAATAAAATAAAAATAATTCTGAAGGTCATATTTGGGGATTTACTGCATGCAGCTGTGATTAGTTTGAAGTTAAGAGGAGTACGTGAAAATTTTTTAGCATCTTTTCAAGTAGTAAAAACACTTGACACAATTGCCGCCTTTTGTAGAGAGTCTTCACGTGATTAGATATGTGCACACGTGTGAATAGGATGAATAGGATATGTCACGTTTTCATGTAAAGTTTGGTCGTTTCACAGCTGTGATCCAAAAAAACATAACAAGGACATCTATCAATCTAAACATTTCTCCGCCACCAGATGAGCAACCTCACGGAGCCCCAAAGTCTACTGAAAGAAATTGCCAAGCAGACATCTGGTGAACTTACTTCAGTGGAAGTGATTGCATATGTTGAGGCCTTGAGTAGATCCGCATCAACACTGGGTGCCGCGGAGAAGGATTACGCTGTCAAACCATCTGCCATCAACTCAACTCTCTCAGTAATCTTTGTTTACCATTCTTGTTTCTCAGTCAACAGTTGGAAGTCTGCCTGAAGTGCAGCTATGCTTTGAACTGGTTTAAGAAAAAGTGGCACTGGTTGCAGCCCATTGCCTTCTTAACAGTTACGCCTTGGAGATACTATTACTTTCTGCTAATGTGTCATTTTTATTATTAGCACTTATTATTTTGTTGTTGTCCCAAAGCTGACAGCAAAATTACCCATTAACCAATAATTTTTTAAACACAGTGTAGCTGCTGCTTGTATTTAATGAAAGGCCAAAAACAGCCAAACTGATGTAAACATCCCATTCTAATCATACCTAATTGGAAGCATATTGCAGTGCAGACATAACATGCATTACATGCTATATTATTGTGCACATGTTATACTCGAAGCAAATCTTTTCAAACAGAAATTAGTAAATGCAGTAAACAACCTGGTGGAGAAGGATGAACTGGTGGCTTGGACCAGAATGAAAGAAGAACGTCGTGAGCATACCATCACCAAGCTGCTGCATGTTGTTGAAGAAAGCGCTCTGTCTTTGGCCAGCAATTACAAAACTCCAACAGAGCTTGAAATCAAAGCTACAGATATGGGTGAGGCTTTCAGTTAATTGTCACTGTGATGCATTTAATTCCTTTATTTGCTTTAAAACCAGACAGGGCGCTCCTACGTTTGCTTAGAAGTTTCACTGTTTAAAAAAAATCATCTGTAAACATAAATGAATGCCATGAATTAATTCACCCTAAAATTCAATGAGCGGTTCAAAAACACAGAAAAAAATTACTAAAGGTATCAAAATACACAAAAGGCAGTTATGAAAAAAATAATATGAATTTTAATACAGCATATGTATTAATTAGATATGGTAGTATAATAGTAGGTGTTGCCCGTTATTATTATTTTATTTGAATTTTCAGTCGGTCATCAAATTATTTAAATACTATTTATTTATAATTTTGAACCTCATGGCTTCATTTCACTGTTTTATTTTCGAGAAAGTGAAACTTCACCCTCGTGCAATGTTGAATATTTTTTGGGGGGTACGGGTTCTTTTTTATTTATTTATTTAATATCTGTCCTCCTTTTGTGTGCTTGTTGTTGCTTTGGATCTGTCTCCTTTTTTCTGTTTCAGCAGAGAGCTATTCTTCCAAGTCGTAATCTCTTTTTAGAGCCAAATAACATTTTCATCCACTTTAGCTTTTAGTTTCTTCTTTTCTGTGTCCCAAATAGCTTTCCTTACAGTGTGTTATGATTTGGTTTATTTTGATTGGTGTTTGAACAGCAGTGATAGTTACAGTGTGCCTGATAAGACTCAGTAACTATCACTGGGCTCAGCTCTCCAGTTTGGCGAGGCTTTGAAATGGAGAGGGTTATCCCTGACCTCTTTTTTTTTTTTATCCTCAACCGCAGAAGTGAAACTCTTCACCTTCGAGGCTCATCACACAAAAGCCAAACTGTCTGCTTCCATGGGAGGAGATCATATAAATCTAACACTGAAAGTGAGACCAGAAGAAGACCGAAACGGTAAAGTAGCTTAAAGCCTAAAAGGAAAATCAGATGCAATCTGTGCCAAAAAGAAAAGTTTGTATAAATTTTTTTTTTCCTCAGGAAGCGTGTCAGTGGTGTTTGTGCGATATGACAGCATCAGTGACATCCTGAAGCCGAGCAGCGACCCAGGTGTCACTGACTACTCGCGGTATGCAGGGACGGGGGAAATCACTGTCAACTCCCAAGTCATTGCAGCAGCCGTCAAACCTGCTGACGTTTACCAACTTGACCATGTCACCTTCACTCTGAGACACAGTGAGGTACAGACTGCACAGAGTGCTGAGGCAGGCTACATTGTTTGCTTTTTTACTTCTGCATTTGTAGAATGTAATGTCAAAACATATACTGTTTCAGAAAGTCGCTGCTCCTCTACACATGACTGCAGCTTTTCTTAAGGGAAGCGATTACTAGAGATTTTCATTCATTTTTATTCTCTATATAAATTCAGTCTAATCCTTTTGCTCAATTTGATCAGGGTAAATTAAGAGCAGCGATTCAAAATAGTTTATGTTACTCAAGGTTTTTCATTTCGAAGCGTCGTGTGATAAACAAGCTAAATACGGCGTTAAAAACAAACATTGCTGCTCACTTTTGTGCCACTTTAAACTTACAGCTAAACTTTCTATTCTGCAAACGAGTCATTTATCAACATTAGCTAATAGGATCTTGTTCAGTTCTCTCGTCAGTATCTCATCATATATATCCTTGTCAGACTGGGGCGTTGTGCTTTTGTTGTGAGAAATAGCTTCCTCAGTCCCAGATTGGGTCTGGCAGTAACCTGATAACTGCTAGAGTTTCCATTAAAGTCAAATTTGAACAAACTCACATGGGAGGAACAGTTAGCGCTTTGTGTAAAGTTTTTATGAAATTTTAAGATTTCGCACCGTGTATTTCGGCAATGACCTTTCATTTAAAGGGAATAGCTGAGGAAACGTGACGAGATTATGGAAAAACGTGGGTAATGAGATAAACAGCCCTAAAAATTAATGTACTGGTGTTTTCTTTTAGGATAATTAAAATGTATGAAAAAGTAAAATCATTATTTTTGTTGCTCCCTTGAGTATTAAGGCTAACAAAGGATGAGTTGATTTATTTTCGAGCCGTGAAAATTCTCTGTGAACTGCCTTCTTTGAAGAGCAACAATCAATAATTTGGGCCCCTTTTTTGTGCAGATACTTTTTACTACTGAAGCAGATTTTTTTTTCTCCTGTGATGCACGGGATGCTTTTTTCTTGCCTGCACCTTTTAAGTTTTTAAGTAAGGACTTTGAGAGTATAAAATACACAATTTTAAACGTTGATATACAAACATATTGTCCTGGTATTTTCTTTTAGGATCATTAAAACATATAAAAAAAAGTAAAATCATTATATCAATATATTATATCATTGTAAAATATATATATTTGATACATAATCATTTAGAATAGGCCCAGTGAGCCCAGCAAAAAAGCTCATGTGCCAGTGATTAATGATCTTCCCATTACATTTATTTTCTGTGCTCTTGCATGTCAATGGCAATATTAACATGAAAACTTGGAAAAAGCAAAGCTCATAAATAGTGTTAGAATCAATAACAGAACAACAGACCTTCGATGGGCTGTGATGATTTCTCACAGCTGTTTTGATGAGACCAGCTCTGGGATCAGTTTAAGCCCCTATTGATTTGTTATCCCAAAGCAGCGAGCTGCAAAAACTAATAATAACTCCACAGTTAACAGTCTTTGTTCCTCTCCATCCCCTGAAGCCCATAGACACTAAAGCTGATGTGACGAAGTGCGCCTTCTGGGAGTACGAGGCGGATAGCCTGCAGGGCCGGTGGGCCACTCACGGCTGCAAGACAGTCCACGTCAACAACAATGCGACCACTTGCTCCTGCAATCACCTCACACACTTTGCTATCCTCATGTCCTCTGGGCGAGCCAACGTGAGTGAGCATACACTAAATTACAACAGTGAAATATGGAGCAAGATCAAGGAGTTTTTTAACAGCTTTTTTCACCAATGTTTCCACGGTTACTGAGGGAGAAATTTCATTTCATGCAAAATAAACACTATGTTGTCTTGTTTTTAAGTCATATATTATTTGCTTGGTGGACAATTAGTCGCCTGTTAGCTGAGAAATTTAAATATGTGGATTTATCTGTGAAGATGATGGAAATTTCTACTAAATATTTTGAAAGCGCTGCTTTGTTTACAGTAGAAAGATAAAAAATCAACTAAAGCCAAATGCAGAGGAAGTCTGAACAGGTCCTAGAGGCAAGGTGACTCAGTGCACATGTTTGGCATCTATAAGAGTTATCCACCCACTACTTTTTGAAACCTTCTCTCACTTTATTGTTGGTTTCAATTCCAATTTAAATTGTTTGGTGAATTTCACACCAACAACGAGGAAGTTACTTTTTTTTAAACTGACAACAAACCACTTGCCTATAATATTTGGACCAGTATCGCCCCAGAACGTCTCCAAGCACAACATGCTGCTGTAACCCCAGCCTGTGCCTATGTTATGCCAAATGATTCCAAGCAGAAAAGACAACAACTCGGCGCTCCATGAAACTGTGAATGAAACGCCTCCCTTTCCATTCGCTTCTCAGCTGGTGGCCCACTATACCATCCTGACCCGGATCACCCAGCTGGGAATGATCATCTCGCTCATCTGTTTGTTCATGTGCATCTTCACCTTCTGGTTCTTCAGTGAAATTCAGAGCACCAGAACCACCATCCACAAGAACCTGTGCTGTAGCCTCTTCATGGCCGAATTCATCTTCCTGATAGGAATCAACATGTACACGCATAAGGTGAGGATGCCCTTGACGTAGTGAAACGTGAAATATCATGAAATATTGTCCGTTTGTCAGCTTTAAATCTGGTGTAAATCTGTTCTTATTCGACTTGCAGATAATTTACTTTATGAAAATGAAAATAGAAAGTAACAGTACATCTCAACATACACATTGAATAAAGATTGCAAAATACACTTAGAGTATATGAATACTGTACCACTTTTTTAACACAGTTTTATTTAAACTAAAATTGTAAAATCTCTGTCTTTCTCTCTCCCGTCTGTTTCTTGGCAGCTTTTCTGCTCTGTGATTGCAGGGCTGCTGCACTACTTCTTCCTTGCGGCCTTTGCCTGGATGTGCATCGAGGGCATCCATCTGTACTTAATAGTGGTTGGCGTCATCTACAACAAAGGCTTTCTGCACCGTAACTTTTATATTTTCGGCTATGGAAGCCCAGCGGTAGTGGTGGCCATTTCCGCAACACTAGGCTCCAAGTATTATGGCACAGATAAAGTGTAAGCTGACAATATTTGCAGCTTTTTTATATATATGTATGTGTGGATAGACAAAGGGTCGTAAAATGACTTCTTCATTTTTCAAACTCATTCAGGAAGCAAGATAAACAAGTTACATTAATTATAAGTACAAGGGGACATAGATTAAATTTGGCCTGGAGGGACATGAAGGAAGTTGAAGATGGTTGTGCCGTGGGGCAGAAAATAAATTCTGAAATGTTTTGGGTACCACAGAGAGCTTGATAAAAAAAACCCTAAAATAGTAGCCCTGTTGTTTATTAGTGTAAAATGCTATTACAAAAGACAAGAGATAAGTTATGCAAAAGACGCGTTGATTGCTTTTTTTAGGGGGTTTTAGGGGTTTTATCCTAAGATAAGAAAGCTTATGTACAGTATTATTATAATTAACATCAGGGAATTTTACACTAAGGTGGAAATCATAATTTGCTAAAATATGAATCAAATGTATTAAAATGTTATTAAATATTATTCCATCATAGGTGTTGGCTCAGCACAGAAAACCACTTCATATGGAGCTTCATCGGACCTGCATGTTTGATCATCCTGGTAAAATCATACATCATGACTCATGAATGTGTTCAAATAAGCAAGTAAAGTAATTTTTTTTAATAACAGATATTCATTTGATTGTTGTTTTTCCACTAAAGGTTAATCTCTTGGCTTTTGGAGTAATCATCTATAAGGTATACCGGCATACTGCTGTGAAAAAGCCTGAAATCAGCCACTATGAAAACATCAGGTAGGATTATCTTTACTCCCGTTGAGTAAGTTGGAAAAAAGAAGGGGAAAAAAAAGAAAGTCAAGTTGTAGGTTCCTTATCTGGTGGATTATTAGGGTATCATGTGGTGCCTTTGCAGAATTAAATTACAGCTGAGTTCTTTGTTGATTGAGAAAGGAGCTTAGCCATGTGCAGGGTGTTTAAATCGGTGCTATCTCCCTCTCAGGTCCTGTGCCCGTGGTGCCTTGGCTCTGCTGTTTGTGCTCGGTGCCACCTGGACGTTTGGAGTCTTGCACATTCTCAATGAGACAACCCTCACTGCCTATTTGTTCACCATCACCAACGCCTTCCAAGGGATGTTCATTTTCATCTTCCTCTGTGTGCTGTCCAGAAAGGTAACATCAGCTTTTTGGGTTTTTTGCTTTTTGCTTTTTTGAATCAAATAGAACAAATAGACCCCAACAAAACACATTTTATATAGTCAACTGAGAATATTAAGGCGAAGATATTAAGGCTATATGAAAAAAGAAACCTGTGTGTGAGCAAATGTGCATTTTGGATTAGGATTTAAGCATCCGAATATGCTCAGTTTGTTTGGGTTTGCCATGTTTTCTCTCTCCCCAGGTGGTCAGATTGATGCATAAATCTTTCCCTATCAAACATTTAATGAACTGACTGAAACTTTTCCTGTTAGTGTTTTGACAGGTCACAAACTAGTATACTTGTGAAATATATAAATTAGAGTTAAAAGTACAAAATATCCAAGTGAAGGTTTATAAATGTATGAAAACCCTGTAAATATGTTAACAACACTGGCACAGCTCACCACTGTATGGATTAAACATACATTGTATTATATCTAAAGCATATTTCTGTTGTGTGTGTGTGTCTTTTCAGATTCAAGACGAATACTACAGGCTTTTCAAAAATGTCCCCTGTTGTTTTGAATGCCTAAGATGAATTAATGCAGCCAAAGCCAGACCATCTGCACTTGTATAATAATAGTCTATAGTACAGCTTTTTAATATCCTGTGACTCGTGCTTCCACTTTTGGGAAAAATGGTGTGGGAGGATTTTAGTACAGATGTCTAATAAATTAGAACATGTAGCAGTGGTAGTTTCAAATGTCTTGTTTGCTTTTTAACAGACTGGAATCATAATTATGCAGCACACTTTTTGTTTGATTGTTTGTTTTGTTCCATAAAGTACATAAAAAGCCAAACAATTGCATTGCCTTTTACACAAAAGCAATTCTTATGAGAGTAACAATAGAATAAAAATAGTTTGCATATGTTCAGTTTAATTGAGTACCTTTACCTTAGTGCCTTTATAAGCATTACACTCCAAATAATCAATGCCGTGTCCGTCTTTGTTCTCATCTTTTGTTTGAAATTGATTGTAAATTATTAAAATAAATGTGTCAAAGCAAAACTTCTCTGTTGCCCATTTCTTTTAAACCGAAATGCAAAATAATCATTGGGCTTGGTTAATGCATTCATCAGCCTTCTTTGCTAAATAAACACACTGGTAAGTGGACAGGAAGTCCAACATGAATGGCTGTGTGTCCTGTCCATGCGCCACAGTAACAATTGGATAGGCCAATGGCCCCATCTAGTGGAGATTATCAGGCACACTCGTTCTTCCATAAACTCAGAGTATTTTTGCATTATTTATCTGCATGTTAAGAAAAAAAAATGTTGTAATGAATTAATATGTGTTATCTCCTCAGCACACAGCATTCCTTAACTATCTGTCTCCTAGGCTGTGGGATCTTTTAATGAGGTTAAGAAACGTCAGCCTGGGGTCTAGCAATTAAACACATTTACCAAAAATTTCATTATTGTCTTCATGCTAGTACATTTGCATATGTCATGACTCTACTAATAAACTGAACCTCAAACTTTTGAGTGAAACAAACGAAAGTGCTCTATTTTATAGAGCCAGGAAACGCTCTCATGCTGCTCGTTCATTTCAGAAGTGGGGAGGGAACACTGTATATTGCGTTAATTATTAATGTATAGGACACATTTATTGATTGGAGGGTGCTAGCAAGATATATCCTACAATACCTATATTACTGAACAAACAAGAAAGCAGTGTGTGTCTACTACAGCCACCCAACAGTCCTCAGACTATCTGAGAAACTGTATGTCATTATTAAAAAGAGCATGTGGTAATCTCTGGGGCTGCATAATAAAGCACAGGTGAAAGTGAAAAAAAAAAACAGCAGTTCCTTAATTAAAGGAAGTATAGTAGGGCGAGTTTTTTCATCTTTATTTATTTATTTATTTAATGAAATAATAAATAACCATCTAAAATGGTAAAGGTGCTCTCACTGGTGACACAGTAGGCACTGCCCTGGGAAACGTATAAGTACACATCAGGTTTGTGTTTATTTGTTTCACACATGGTTCAACAGAATTTCGTTTCCGACACGCAAACATCATTCCCATTAATATAGCACTGCACCCATGAATGGAAAGGAGCAGGAGGAAGAATAAATTCTTATTGACACCTGCCCCCTATCTGAATACCAAATAGTGGGCACCTACAACCCAAAGAGCACTCTAACATTTATCGACATTTAACAATGCAAAACAAAACAACAAAAGAGTAAAATCAACAGTGTACAAAACCACAAGATGGCAAAGAAGAATTGTTCCTTCCACAATTAGCCCAAATTACTTTTGTGTTCTTCATATTGAAGATATTGAATTCATATTGAAACGCATTTTAAAACGGTGCATATTTGTACAACTCTTGAGATTATCATGGAGAGAGCTCCATATTCTTATGCCTACAACTGTTGGACACATTTGCCAAACTGATGCTTACAATAATAATAATCCTTCTACTGTCCCCACTTCCTGAACACAATACAAATAAACTTTGTAACTTAAGAGGTAATGTATTATTATTTTTTGCCTTGAACATCATTAATAATGTCTGTGAGGTCACTAAATCTTCTAACTTCAACAATTTCGATTTTATAAACAGATTATTTGTATATTTAACATTATGAATCATTCGTAACATGCTGTAGAAAATGGGAGCAAGCAAATCTTATATCTGTTAGTGTTCCTCACGTTAGCTCTGCAGATCCGTTAAAGCTTATGGGAATAAGGAAACACAGCAAAGAGACCTGAGAAGTCCCTCAAACGCTGCACTGCAGCAAGTGTTGTGGCCTGTGTCGAAACCCCTGAAGGTTTAAAGCTAATAAAGTTTGGAGCCAGACGTCTGTGACTGACAGGTAGATACTAATATATCAGTCTGCTAGGCGTGTCTGTGTTAGTGCTCTTTTGATCATTTTAATAGAGAAAATAATATAAAATTACAGCTTTTTATTTGTTTAATTGTAGCATATACAAAAAGTCTTTGGTCCAGTATTTATTTCTGTTTTATTTGCAGGTATATGTGCATCTGTCCAACGTGCTAGACTCTTGACAAGCCTGCCAGTTGCAGCTGATAACTGAGCACGTAGCTCTCTTTCTAAATATATTTACTCGTCTGGCTCAAAAAAAACAAAAAATCCCCAGGGTGATGTCACGGTGGCCATATCCCGTTTATGAAGTTTGTGACCTTAACTAGAACTTTCATTATTTTTCTTATTTTTAAATGCACCTATTTAGTCTTAAACGCTGAAACAGTAGGATATTTTAAATCTGTCAGAAGACATATGGAATATAATTTTTTCTGTGATTTTGGTACAATGTTGCCATTTTTTATTTCATTTGAATCTATGATTGTAATTGCAGTTGAATCTAAAACCATAACTGGCTGCCACTCAAGTGTGTTAACAAACATTATTTAAAACACGTTTGCAAGCTTCAAGACAAAAATATGATATTCCATATCACCCTAGAGGTGAAATAAAGACTGGGTGTGATTGCACAAGACAGACGTGCATTGTGAAATGTGAGCACGACCCTCACAGTTCAAACTTCACATACGAATAGGGATGTTTGTTAACCCGTTTAGGCCAAGGCAGAATCTTTAAATCTGTAATGAAGAGCGGCGTGTGTGTGTGTGTGTGTTTGGTGTATTATGAACATATTTGAAAACCAAGCGTTTCACTGATGTCTAAGAAGTAAAAGCACAAACCCGGGCAGCAAACAGCTTTCTCCCTTTACTTGAGACACGAATCTCACTGCATATTTCGTTTTTGACTGAGCAGCGGAGCTTTGAAAAATGTGTTTATTTCTTCTTCTGAATGATGAAACATTTACATTTTCACAATGTTTATCTGTGATATAAAACATATAAATAGGTTTTGAATATATAAATTATTTTTAAGCCAACTCAACTATTTTTTTAATGAAGGTAACCCACATTCACAACTGTTGTAAAATATTCAAAAGGATAACATTGATTTATATATAATGCTTTTCTACAGACACACTGATTTTGGGCACTGGGGTATCTCGTAAAAAGACACTTTGACACTTTGACCAGAGAAGCCGGGGATCAAACCAGTGACCTTCCCATTAACGGACGACCTGCTCTGCCCCTTAAATTATCTTTGACATATCATTTGTGTCGCTCTGACAGCGCCACGGGTTAGCACGGCCTCACTTCAGAGAGGGTGTGTTTATTTTATTATGTTCTTTGGCCTTATCACACGTCTGATGTGCTCTGAAGGATCAATGAGTAATGACAGCTCATGCATATAAACGGACAGCTCTGAAACCTGATCTCCACTCCTCTCTCACCATGCGGGGTCTTGTCTTCTTCTTCTGTTGCCTTGTGGCTCTGGCCAGTAAGTATCATTCACTCAGTTCTACTTGTAGGAGGATAGCACCCCCAAACTTAATAATCTTCTAACTTCTCTTGAGAAGTTTGGGTAAGAACATCCAAAAAGTCCCTTGTGAGTGTCTTTTATAGAATTGTTGTACTGTTATTGTCAGGATTCAGGTTTATTCAAGCAAATACTTAATACCTGGATAAGATTAGAACAGAATAGAATACCAATTGATTTAGTTGTCTCTGCTAACGATACTGGACTATTCTTCTGGAGTTTTCAGATTAAGTGTGTATTAGATGCCATGTGTGTCTTTTAACATCTTAGAAAAACACTGTTGTTACTCTAACAAGGTGCCTGATTGTAGCATTATGTTGTGTAGCATTGACGTAGACTCATAGTGTACCTTGCAGTGTGTTATAATGCTTACACTATGTTTGACTTTCTTGCTTTTAGCTTGCCAAGCTGCTCGTTATGGTGAGTCTTTTTCTTTAATCTTAATCATAAATCCATCATATAATAATAATATTCTCTTCCAAATGCTTTAAGTTAGATGGTATTTAACTTTAATAAAAACACCTTTCAGATCTCACCCTGAATCACAGGAAAACCTACGAGTACAAATATGAAGGAGAAGTGAAATTTGGATCCGGCAAACCCAACCGAGCCGAGTCTGGCGTGAGGATACAGTGCAACATCAAGATCTCTGGTGAATCTCCACAAGTATTCATTCTTCAGGTGAGAGTCCCAGCAGACAGTAATATAAATCCACACACTGGTTACTTAAAGTTATAAATGATGCGCATTTCATCTTTAGTAGGCTTGATTACTGTAACAGCATCTTTACAGGTCTACCTAAAAAATCAGTCAGACATCTACAGCTCATTCAGAACTCTGCTGCTCGAGTCCTCACTAAGACCAAAAAAGTGGACCACATCAGTCCAGCTCTGAGGTCCTTACACTGGCTGCCTGTCCGTCAGAGGATAGACTTTAAAGTTCTGATGCTGGCCTATAAAGCTCTGAATGGTTTAGGACCAAACTACATCAGTGACCTCCTGACCCAGTATGAACCATCCAGATCCCTCAGGTCATCTGGATCCGGTCTTTTATCAGTTCCCAGAGTCAGAACCAGACACGGAGAAGCTGCATTCAGCTTTTATGCTCCTTATATCTGGAACAAACTCCCAGAAAGCCTCAGATCAGCTGAAACACTCAGTTTATTTAAATCCAGGTTGAAGACTCACCTGTTCTCAGCTGCATTTGAATAAAACACAAAATCCAAAAATTTCAAAACTTACATTTTAACTACTGATTTTATCTACTGTTCCTTTTTTTCATTTTAAATCATGCTTTTGATTTCTTTTTGTTTTTTAATGTCTCTGTAAAGCACTTTGAATCACCTTGCCGTTGAATTGTGCTATATAAATAAACTTGCCTTGCATACACAGCAACACAATGTTGGCCAGTTAATTTGAAACTTTATTTATAAATCCACCGAATAAACATTATGTAATCATCACTATAGATTCTTCAGAGGTCAAATGAGTAGACACTACTGAGGCTTCAACACCCTGACAAAATGATTTCTTTAAGACATTAAAGCAGGTTCTACTCTAATTTCAATGTTTGCACACCTACAGCTGTGCGACGCTGGCTATGTTCCAGCATCTTTCTGTCTTCTGCTTTACAATGTTATAACTACAAAACTGTGAACTTGTAAGCTAATGATACTACATACAAATGACAATGTCTGCACACTTTTGTAGGGTCACACGTTATTCGATGTGTTTTGTTGCTCAAATCTGAAAAATATTTCTTTTTTCTGTTCGGGCTTCAAGGTTTCAGACGTGACCTTCGCAGAGCTCAATGGCATCACAGGGAAAAGTGATTTCAGTCAATGCCCCAAGCTCAGTCAGCGTATTGCTGCCCAGCTCGCCAAACCTTTCAAGTTTGAGCACATCAACGGCCATGTTCGGCAAATCCAAGCAGCTCCTGACGTCACTGAGACCACTATTAACATTGTGAGAGGGATGCTGAGTTTCTTCCATGCAACTGTCAAGACCTCACCAACTGTCTATGAGCTGGAGGAGGTAAGTCATCAGTTTCTGATTTTTTTAGTCTACCTCATTAGTAAGAATGTCAATAACACAAGTTTTATTTTGCGTATAGGTTGGAATACATGGAATGTGTCCGAACAACTACGCTACTGAAATTAACAAGCAAACAAACAACATGAACGTCACTCAGGTTGTGGATATCGACCACTGCAGAATTAAAGCAGCAATGCAAAACGGAATGGCCTTTGCTGTCCTCGACAAAGAGACCAAACAGGTTTGTTTGTCTCGTCGTAAATGCAGCTGATTGTGCGATTTTAAATTAAATCCAGCAAAATCATCTCCGTTTCTGTTTGCATATGCTCCAATCTAGAGAGGAGAATCTATGATTTCTACTGTGCAATACCTTTACACCATCCAACCAACAGAAGAGGGCGGCATGGTCAAAAGTGCTTATGCCCTCGAGCAACAGCACTTTAGTCCCTTCAATGTGAAGGGCGGTAGTTTCAGAATGGAAGCAAAGTAAGACAAGAAGGCATCTGCATGTTATACCTGCTAATTAACTTTAGCTGCTGCATAACAAATAAGAAAAACCTTCTCCTGCAGGAAGGAAATGGTACTGATTCGTGTGAGTGAGGGAGGCAAACCTGCCAACGTCGGGCAATTGCAAAACAGGGGCGACATCGTGCACAAATTAGTGAACTCCAACGCTAATATCCCTCTTGTGATGCAGGACCTCGCAGAACCAAAAGCTAAGGTAGGGATCAACTGGTGTAGCAAAATTTCCACCAGAATACAACAAAAAGAGTGAAATTCTTCATAGTTAAACAGCTAAAATCAGGAATAACTGATGAAAATCTCTGCCCCTGTTTGCAGGCTATTAGAATGATCAAACAGTTGGCTGAGGATCATAAAAATCAGATTAAGAAGGAAACAACTGAGGACACCTTAAAGGTGTATCAGCTTTTGCGAATGCTTCAGGACAGGGATTTGGATGAGATGTGGGTGGAACTGGCAAGAAACAATGAACACAGGTGAGTGTTTGTGAGGTGATTACAAAAAGTAATAATGTAGCAATTTATTTTTTTTTGCTTTTTTTGTCCAAAATTCATGGATAACAATAATGTCTGATAAAGAGCTTGCACATACTTAAAATATATATTCTTGGAAATACCAAAAGTGGACAGCTGAGACATAAACCCTCTGTCGGGTGGTGGTCAGACACATTTGTTATGCACTGAATGCACTGTGTAATACAATTGTGATTCAACAAAATACTACTTAGTTATACTACTGCTACTACTTTAGTTATTAGTTTTTTAATACCTATTTAATTGGAGTTTGGAATTTAATGGAAATTCATCTGCATTGACAGACATATGTGTAAAAGTTGCTACATTTTCATGCTTCAAGGCACTAATACTCGTTGAGTATGCTCATTTGAATGAATGCGGTTGATGGTGTTGTAAATACAGCCTCTAACACGGGATTTACGACAAACTTTATGAGTAAAGCTGCAATAAAAGTATCATTATTAAGTTATTAGTTAACTTTTTGTGAATATCTTTGTACCCAGTGAGAACATGTTTTTTTAAAGCTCAAAGTGAGACTCTTTTACGGATAACCTTTAAAAAAGCTTTTCATTATGAAGAAGAACATTTTTCGAGGCTACCTCTGAAGCCTGATGCTGATCCACTTCAGCTGATTATCCTTCGACTCAGTTCAGGAGGGATTTAGTGCAGCGCATTAACAATGAGGAATAGTTTAATATTATGCGAGGCATAAATGTAACAACTTAATTAAAACCTTATAAATATCTTTTGTAACATTTTGGTATACACCTTCCCTTCATCTGTGTATTTGAAGGATAATCTTTATCTGAAGTATTTGTGTATGTATATTAGCTCTCTTCTCTCTTCTTTTTCACTTATTAGACGCTTTTTCTTGGACATGGTTGCCGAGATCAACGACGACAGAGTCCTCAAATTCCTGCACAAGAGATTTATTTCAAAAGACGTGTCTGCAAATGAAGCTGTGCAAACCCTTCTGATAGCTATGAATCATCTCCAGCCCAGAGCTGAGCTGGTTGAGAAGGCTAAAGTGAGTTAGCAAAGCTGGATGGTGATCACGTAACAAACAAAAAACAACAACAAAACGATCACCTAAATGACATGTCGATCTTTCGCAGGAAATAATGAACATGGAATTCATCAAATCCAATCCTCATTTGTGGACTGCTGCCATGTTTTCTTTTGGCTCTCTGGTGTACAAATACTGCGCATATCATTCACCATGTCCACAAGCTGCTGTTCAGGTATTCACACATCAACAGGTGTATGCTATGTAATGAGAAATTATCTGTGCAATGGAGTGTTAAGGTTTTGAGATAACTATTTAAGTAATATTTCAAATTTAACTAGAAAAAATCATTTTGAGCTTAAATATTGAAATAATACTACTTCAAGTACTGTTTTCCCCCAAATTAACCATTATAATTAGAAAAGATCTGAGATTACAGTCGAGATCATCCATGTGTAAAATGATAAAGCAAGTCAACAAGCATTTTTGAAAAAAATGTTAAACATGTATTTGTTGTTTTAACTAGCCACTGCTCAACCTTGCCAATGAGGGCCTGAGAAACCACAATGAAACTAAGATGTTCATCGCTCTGAGAGCTCTGGGCAATGCAGGTCATCCAGGCAGCATTAAAACCATCACCAACTTCCTCCCTGGAGTCGCTGCCAACCCCGTAGACGTGTCGTGCCGTGTGCAGAGCGCTGCTATGCAGGCTTTGAGACTGACAGCTCGCAGAGATCCCTACAGTGTAAGAACATTACATGACATGCAGTTGTTGTTGTTGTTGTTTTTAATATATGCAGATAACTTGCGTTTAAAATGTCACATTTTTTAGGTCAAGTGAAGTATTTCATTCTCTTAACTTAGACCGGTAAAATCAAGTGGAAAGCGTCTTCAGTTGTCTTTCAGGGCTCACTGAAACTGAAAAGAAACTGTGCCAGAACATAATAGTTTTTGTCCTAACAGTAGCTGGCAAATGTGTGAGCTTTGACCATGGTTTCCCCAACAGCTGATTATTATATTGCTTATGTTTTCAGGTCCAAGAGATTGCCCTGAAAGTGTTCCTGCAAAAGAACTGTGCCCCTGAGACAAACATGATGGCAATCATGGTCATGTTTAACACAAAGCCATCAGCGGCTCTTGTCTCCACACTGACTGCACATCTAGAGAGAGAAAAAGACATCCATCTCGCTAGCTTTGCATACTCTTACTTGGAAAATATAGCTAGATCCAAGACTCCAGACAATCACAATCTGTGAGTATAACAATAAAAAAAGGGGCTGTATCTTTATCGGTGTTGCTTTTGCTGGTATATTTTACATGATATCTAATTGTTTTTGTGTTTTCTGCTAAAGTTCAATTTACTGCAGTCTGGCTATGAAAAGCCTCGCTGCCAAATTTGGACGTCTTAGCTACAACAGCAGATCATTCCGAATGGACATGTTTGATGGTGGGTTCAAGTTCACCAATAATTAGACCACTTTTGAGGACTTTAAGTAAATACATTTACACTCACATATGAAAATGACCATTTTTGCTTTTCCAAATGCAGATGATTTACTGATGGGGACATCTGCTTCATTTAATATGTTGGGAGGTCCAACAAGCGTCTTGCCCACTGAGATCATATCACAACAAAAGTATTTTGCCATCGGTAGAATCATGAAGCTAATGGAGGTACAGAGTCATATAATATCCTTCAAATAACGTTTCCCAAACACAAACTGTAATCCTGTTATTTCTTTTGATTCCAGTTTGGTATCCGTTCCGAAACACTCAAGCAGCTGATTGGCCCCAGCATTCCTGGATTTAAAGGCGATTTTAGCTTCAGCGACTTTCAGGCCATTTACAATGTCGTGAGTATTACATCAAAGACGTCAAGGGAAAAATATCAGCTGTACTATGACGCCAATTGATGTGGGTGTCCACTGTGTCGTGTCATTTTCAGCTTAAAAACTGGGAATCGCTGCCAAATGATAAACCGATCATTTCTGCCTATTCACGCTTGTCTGGACAAGAGTTTTTCTTTGTAAACATCCAGAAGGATCTCCTTGAGTACATCAAAGCGGTGAGAATAAATTGGCAGAGACATTGCTGATCTATTAAAGACACATGATGCCTTGATACCTCTTACAAGATGCTGTCCTGTGATTTTGCATGTAGGCTGTTAGTCCTTCTGCACCTAAAGGAACCCCTGTGTGGGCTGCCATTGAGCAATTGCAAAAAGGACTTTCATGGCATTGGACGAAGCCTTTGTTGAATATTGAGGCTCGTTTGTTGCAAGCTACCACCCTGGGTTTGCCAGTGGAGATTGCCAAATATTATCAAACAGTCACCGGGATCACCATTAACGGTGAGGAATAAAACCTTATAACAAATGGCAATCACATTTGTTTATTATTGAAAAATGTACTTGGGCTAAACATTTGTGCTTCTTTATGTGTGTCTATAGCTAAAGCTGCAATAAATCCACCACAAGCTCAGCATCTCGGAGACCTGATCAATGCAGATATTTCACTGGAATCTGAGGGTGTCGTGGGGTAATTTAAATAGATAGATACCCAGTGTATTTGGCAACTATCATCAGTATATGCGACCAAACAATTTTTTTTGGAGGTGCAAACACTAACTCTATCATTACACTTTTTATTGTAGATTCACAAAAGATTTCTGGATTTTCCACGGGATCAACACAGAGCTTTTCCAGTGTGGTTCAGAGATGAAGAGCAAAGCTCCCGTTGAGCTGCCAATGAAGCTTTCTGCCAAGATCAATGTTGGAAAAAGAGTTTTGGAACTTGACATGCCCGCTTGTAAAAATGAGTTTGAACTCATTTCATTCAGGTATGTCAAGATCATGATTATGTCCCTCTACAGCTCTAAATACATTTACTAGATCAATTACCAACCACTCTCATTTTTTCTTTACTT
Organism: Maylandia zebra; assembly: GCF_041146795.1. Taxonomy (NCBI): domain Eukaryota; kingdom Metazoa; phylum Chordata; class Actinopteri; order Cichliformes; family Cichlidae; genus Maylandia; species Maylandia zebra. Next base: position 39,804,039 of record NC_135181.1, on the reverse strand, counting down.
TAGTCACTGGAGTGTGATTCCTTTTACTTTATATAAACTGGTCACTCCACTCCAGCTCACACTGGAACTCACAGGAGCTAAAACACAAGAATGAGTGCTTTTCATTCATTCAGATTCATCAAGAAGCTAAATGTACTAAATAAATCCGACATTTCCATTTTACAGCTCCAATCTGTATGCAGTCTCAAGGAACATTGGAGATCCAGAATCCCCTAAAAGGACACCAATGATACCTGATGAATTTAACTCCCAACAGGTACAGCCAACACCTTTGGAAGATTACTGTTACACGTTCATTTATTGAAAACTGGCAACAACTTCTTCTTGATTATTGTTTTTCCTTCAAACAGCAGCCAACACCAAACAACTGGTGGCGAAAGGCAAATATGTGTGCCAAGAGCAGCATGTATGGAGTGGGTGTCTGTGTGGACTATGACATCAGGAGACAGTATTTTAACAACGAATACCCCCTCTACTCTATAATGGGATTCACCCATGCGGCCATCAGAGTAGTCCCAGGTATACACAGCAAGTTCAGTGCACCATATGCACAGATGACCTTTATGTCGTGCTTCTTCACTCACATGAGACACATGAGACTACTACTTTTAAATGTCTTTTTCACACATATAACCAACAAGAAGGCCTGTGTTAGGTTATAAAGGTATCCTGTGCTCATGTAACCTGATGCACTTTTTTAGCTGAGGCGACCAAACCTGTGGAGAAAATCCACTTGGAGGTTCAATGCAAACCCGCCAGTCATCCATTGACCATCCGCCATCTGTATGAGACTATGAGGAGGATTGCACAGGTATTTGAAGACTTCTGTAACGTTACATGTGCATCACCTCTTCCTGTCTTTTATCATTTAAAACTTTCCTGTTCCCATGTTGTGTTTACAGGAACGATCCCAGGAGCAATCAAATTCCGCATCAAATGAACGGGAAACCCGTAACAGCCAAGAAATCATGATGGATGTACGTTAAATAGGCAAAATACAGAGTACTCTGCATTTTAATCTGACATGCACTAAAAATAATATAATATACGTGACATATATGTATATGTTGACTTTGCAAAAAACACTTCCCTCAGCTTTATTTCATCCATCTACAATAATTCACACTCACTTTGGTATTACTATAAATTTAAGACATAACATGATTAATATAAAGTAAGTACTGTCTCATATCTTAGGCCACAGCACCTCAGCCTGTGGTCAGCATCAAAGCCATTGCCATGAGTGGTAACCAGAACCTTGAGGGTTTCGATATGACCCTGTACAACCCATCTGAAGGAGACACTCTGAAGGCCCAAATGATCATGTCCCATATCGGAGACGCCGCCAACTGGAAGATGTGTGTCGACGCTTCTGCACAGTCTCCTGCTAATGTTAAGGTAGAAAACCTATGAAAGCAAGACTTTCTTAGTGATTTATCTTTAATTTGATGTGTAAACTGCCAGGACTTCATTTAATGGCATGGCATCAGCAGTTAATGTGTCCTGGTCACAATCATTGTCTCAGTAACTAAGGTTTGGCATGTTTTTTATTTATGTCCACGGCCTCCTTAAATCACTGGGGAAAATATTCCTTAGCAACATTTAAAAAAAAGGCTGGTGTCATTATGTTCCCATATTTCTGCTCTCTAGACAATAAAAAAGAGTAGTTAATAAGCAATGGCATGCTACTTGGAAAAGTTTTAAAGAGTAATATTACAACAGTTTGGCATTAAAAAGTAGCAGACCTTTAAGCTGCTGAACATATAAAAATCTTGGAGTAGATAATGATGTCCTTATTTTTTAATAACATACTTTTCCTTCTTTTTAAATGTGTCATATTTTTTAAAAGAAAGCGCTAAAGCCATGTGTTTGTTTGTGGAGTGGTGCTTCAACGTTGACTGTGTTTGTTCTAGGCAATGATTAGTTGGGGAGCTCAATGTAAGCCCTACAAAATATCGGTGATGGCTGCTGCTGCACAGTCCCCTGCTCCCAGGCAGACACTTGAAGCCAAAGTAGAGTGGGCCAATGTGCCAGAAGAGATGGTGAATTACTGCTCCAGGTGAGTTTCTATAAAATGTCCAACTTCTACCAAGAAATAAAAGCTGTGACAAGTTAAATGATTATCATGAGGAGAGAAGATTTGACATTCTTATCACCTTCTCAACCAACTTCCTTGAAATGTTTTTTGTGTTAATGGATTTTATCCACTCCAGAATGGAAAGATACATCCCAGGCATGGCTTTGCTTTACGGCTTCAACCAGACATCTGAGAGCAATGCCAACCAGGAGGTTTCTGCATCAATTGTATGTGCCTCATCCGACAGCATTGATGTGACCATCAAACTTCCAAAGGTTTGACAGGAAATATTGACTACATACGATTATATATATATAAACCTTCATACACTGTAGCTAATCATTCACTGATGTGTCCTTTCTTCTGTTTCGTTAAAAGTATACAGTCTTTCGTCAGGCTGTTCCACTTCCATTTTCATCTACCAGTTTCTGTGTGGAAAACACAGAAAGAAACGAACAAGCCTAAAAATGTGTAAGCAAACGAAACATGTCTGATTAGGAAAACTGAGGGTTCACTGTAATCGGCTGAGTCTTTTTATGTTAATCCTTGTGTGTTAGCATTGGTCTCTGTGTTTGTGTGTGTGGCAGTTGATTAATTTTTGTGAAAAGAACAAATGAGGAGCTGTGCCACTTTTGCTTACTGTCTAAAATCTGTTTTCTGTTGCAGAAGGACATCAGAGCACAGATGGGAGCCAGATGCCTCGTCTCACAGTGATAACAGCGCGACCAAAAGCTCACCACAGTGATGAAACTGAGGAGCATGAAAAATGTATCAGCAATCTGTTAGATGTCACCAGTTTGGAAATAACCTGTAAAGGTCCTGATTTATTAATTTGAATGCATGTTATTATTTGAACACCATCAACTGAACTGTGTGAATTCGTACCTATGAGTACGCTCACTGTGCTTGAGTTACACTTTGTTTTTTCTGATTCTGCTACAATAAATGTTTGTGCATCCAGCAATGTGTCGAATCTTTTTTCTATTTCTATTCTATTTGTACATTTAAGTGGCTAAACTGTAGTTACACAGTAGCTGGAGCTCCTCTGTCTCTTGATTAAATGTAATTAGCAATATAACCGAATATCTCACACATGCCATCGCAGTAACGGAGGCATAATCCACGCTTATTGAGGCGGCTTTCGGCTAAGTAAGAGTGCAATGAGCAGTACTGATGAAACCCCTGGAAATCTTCTCTTTTAAATTAACTTATAGTTAGAGTCTTAACCATATTTGATAACAGCTGTGCAGCCTCTCTGGCTTTGTTTGAAAAAGCAACTTGAAAAGCATTATATAAGAAATTATGCTCATCATTATTCCTTGCATCAGTAAGGCCTCCTCAGTATTGGGGCCCGATCCTTCAGACTGTGAGATAGCTTTTTCCCGAAAGCCATCAGACCCCCCCCCCCCCAGGTCACTTTACATCTCAATTGTACATTTTTGATTGTTATTAACCCTTGTTTACCTCACCTGTATATTTACTCCCCTTACCTCAGTCTTAAAGTGTATATTCATTCTTACTCTTCCTATATTTTACACTTAATGGAACTGGAGCCTCGTTGTCTCGTCTCTCTATATACTGTGCTGTATAGCGGACAATAAAGTTTACTTTGACTTTGAATAATAGAAGATGATGTGAGCAAAGCAGAAACCCTAACAAAATTAGCTGGTATGTAAGGTCCACATCATGTTGGACTCTGTCTTTTGACTTCTTTCTGTCATAGAGTTCATAGGATGCTCAGCACACAAACTGTCTGCTGCACATCCATGATGAACACGACATCCTAAAGGTGTTCTATTGGATTGATATCTGGTAACTGTAGAGGGCATTTAAAGAAGCCAGACTGAGTTGATATGAGCTTTGGGACATGAAGCCGCTTCCTTTTCTTAGCCTACAGGAGTGGCACCCAGTGTGGTCTTCTGCTGCTGAACCCCAGCTGCTTCATGTGTTGTGAATTCAGAGATGCTCTTCTGCATACCTTGATTGGAACAAGTTGTTATTTGAGTTACTGTTGCCGTCCCATCAGTTCAAAGCTGTCTGGCCGTCCTAAACTGCTGGTCACTGAACATTTTTTCATTTTCAAATTTTCAGTTTCAAACTGTAAACCTTAGAGATGGTTGTTGTAATGTTCTTATTCCTCTATGAATAAAACATCAAGAATTTCTCCTTGTGCTAGCTTCAGCTAGCTGTTTATTGTTTTTCTACCAGCGATCACTTTCTTCTTCTATTCTGTATATCCGGGGACGGAGAGATTTCGCAGGTCTTTCCTCCCCACTGCTGTCAGACTCCATAATAAAGACTTTAACTGATCAAGCACACACATCCATACATATGCAATAACACTAAGTGCAATAATCCTTTCTGTCATCGTTGTATTTTTACTCAGTTGTATATAGTATTTGTATTTGTATTCTATTTTTATCTTATTGTATATTTATCTTATTTTATTCTACTGTATATAGTATTTTATTTTATTCTATTCTGTACAGTTGTGTACTGTATTTATTCTTATTGTATTCTAATTTTTGCCTCATAACTTTTGCACTGTCCACTTCCTGCTGTGACAAAACAAATTTCCCACGTGTGGGACTAATAAAGGTTATCTTATCTTATCTTATTGATTCCAGAGCGCCCCCTGTGGGTAGCTTCAACAATAGCAGCTATCATTACGTCCCCTTTCCAAACAGGTTGGTGTTATAATAACCACAATTCCGAAGAGAACTGTGTACTCTGTAACATCTGAACATTCTTGTCTAACATTCAACATGTTATAAATTGTGCAACAAACTACATTCAGTAGTGTTTTTTTATATAACCAAAAGTTGTAGCACAAGTCAAACAAAATAAATCCAAATGTATATGAACCAAATGAGTCCCATACAGCCCTCAAACACATTAGAACTCTTCACCTTTGACAACTTGAACAGTCAATAACACATTATAACTCAGCAGGTCTCAAGTAAGTGTGAACAATTACTATTCTAAATGAATTATTATCATTCTTTACCACAACAGTTCACACTTGTTCTATGAGCCTCTCTGTAGGTTTCTTAGGTCTGGTAGACCTTCTCAGTATCTCAGACATTGGGGAAGGTGAAGGAGGCTCACTGTGGTGCTCAACAGGGTTAGCACCTCGCTGTTCAGTTCCAGTCTCTGTGTCCTGATGTTTAACATCCTGTGTCTTTAACAGACTTCTCCGGTTTTTCTTAACACTTGTCCATTCTCGGTCTGAACAGCAAACGATCTGGGTCCTACTTTGCTGAGAACTGTTGCCTTCCTGTCCCAGAAATCTGGACCTGCAATCCTCACAACATCTCTTTCCTGAAGCGGTTCCAGACGCCTTGCAGTTTTGTCGTAGTTCCTTTTCTGTCTGTGCTTGAGTTTGTCAGTCAGCTTGTTGTCATGTGCATTGTCATTTTCCTTGGAAATGTGTGGAAGTGTGGTGCGTAGCTTGCGATGCATGAGTAGCTCAGCAGGTGATCCCCGCACTCCAGAGATGAAGCTCTGTAGCTTAGCAGAGCCATGTAAGGGTCAGTCTTACTTGTCTCTTGCTTTTTTGAACAGTCTCTTTACTATTTGGATCCCTTTTTCTGCCTGTCATTCGCTTGGGGATACAAGGGACTAGAAGTGATATGCTGAAATCCATATTGCTTTGCAAAGTCACTAAATTCTCTACAGTCATATTGTGGACCATTGTCACAGATGACACACTGTGGAATTCCATGTCTGGCAAAAAAGCCCTTCATGTGTGTGATGACTGACTGTGCTGATGTACTGGAAAGCTGTGCCACTTCTGGACAATTAGAATAGTAGTCAATCACCAAAACATAGTCCTTGCCATCCAGATGAAATAAATCCGTGCCTACCTTTTGCCATGGTGCATTGGGTAGATCTGCTGCCAGCATTGGCTCTTTTGTTTGTTTGTAGTGATGTTTGAGACATGTTTCACATTTCTGTATCATCTCTTCAATATCCCTGTTGATGCCTGGCCAGTAAACTGCTTCTCTCGCTCTCCTTTTACATTTCTCCACTCCAAGATGTCCTTCATGGATATGCAGAAGCATGTCCTTCCGCATGGATTGAGGGATGACAATGTGGTTTTGTCTCAGCACCAGCCCATTAGCCATGCATAAATCAGCTCGCACAGAGTAGAACCCTGGACAGACTCCCTTTGACCACCCATTCTGTATATGGTGGGATACTTTCTGCAGCACTGGATCTTTTGTCGTCTCCTGTACAATTTGCTGCAACATGACATCTGATGCTGGGAGTGAAGCACTTACCATGTTTACATGTGTTTCAGCCTCCTAGTGCTGTGTAGTGCTGACTAACCTGTCACCACTTGGTGCTGGCGCTCGGGATAAAGCATCCGCGAGTACGATATATTTCCCAGGCGTGTAGCTCAGCTCAAAATCATAGCGCTGCAACACCATCATCACGCGCTGAATTCTGGGTGACATGTCGTTGAGGTTCTTTTTTCTGATCGATATGAGAGGTTTGTGATCAGTCTTTGCTGTAAAGGTTGGTAATCCATATACATAGCTGTGAAATTTTCCACACCCAAACACTAAGCCCAAAGTCTCTTTTTCAATTTGAGCATAGCGTTGTTCAGTTTCTGTCATAGATCTGGACGCATATGCTACAGTTTGCCACTTGTCTTTGTTCCTTTGGAGCAGAACTGCTCCCAAGCCATCTTTTGAGGCATCTGTTGAAATTTTTGTTGGCTTTGATGGATCAAAAAATGTCAGGACCGGCTTCTCATACCGGGCCGTCCACTCGAACACTGTGTTGAGCTGTAGCGGCTCCCTTAAGCATGCTGTGTTGGAGGTAAGATTAGGAATGAACTTACCCAGAAAGTTGATCATCCCCATTGCTTGCAAGACACCTTTTTTGTCAGTGGGTGCAGTCATATCCAATATGGCTTGCACCTTTGACTGATCAGGTTCCACCCCTTCACTTGTGACCTTATCTCCCAAGAAGGTCATCTCTGAAACACCAAAGAGGCACATGTCTCTATTCAGTTTAAGTCCATTCTTGTTAACTCTCCACAAAAGAGTCTCCAGCCTTTCATCATGTTGTTGCCTTGTATTTCCCCAGACTACGAGGTCATCTATGTAGACTCTGGTGCCTTCCAGCCCTTCGATCAGGGACTCCATTGCCCTGTGGAAGATCTCTGGTGCTGATTTAATTCCAAATGGGAGCCTCAAGAAACAGTAACGCCCAAATGGTGTGTTAAAGGTAGTGTACCTGCTGCTTTCTGGGTCTAGCCTCAGCTGCCAAAATCCATGTGATGCATCCAGTTTGCTAAAAAACTTAGCTCCTGCCATTTCACTCATATCCACAGGAGTTTCCGCACCGGAAGTAGCATATGCTAACGTGCACATAGTCTATGGTTGTGTCCAAATTCATGGGCTGCATCCTCCTGAGGCCGCATTTGTAGACCGATTACGTCACAGCGACGCGCCAAAGGCTGTCCAAATTCGTAGACTCCTCCGAATGCAGCCGACAAATGCGTCCTCCTTTTCCCCGAATTTGAAGGATGGGTCGGGTGTGTCCTTAGTGGCCCACCTTATCCCAGAATTCATAGCGCGGCCCAGCCAAACTTCAGTTTCCGGCAATGGCGGCCGCTACTAAGTTTTAAAATTACTCATATTAATCTTTCTGGGTCACAAAATAAACTTTTAACATATTTTCAGGCGAAAAAGTAGCTGTGTAAACTTCAAGTATCTGCTCGGTTTATCAAGACACCACATATTTGCAAAAGTGCTTCGATGTTTTCGGAGACGTCTGTTACCCACCAGCTCGATAGCGAGCCGAGAGCTTGAGGGTCACTGAAGCCACCGAGAACAGCACAACTCCCGGCACATCATTTTCAGATCACCGCGGACTTTCGCTACTTGGGTTAAACGTAATATATAAGTCACTTCGACAACCTAAAAATGTTATTGTTGGGCTTTTTTCAGTGTTTTATTTGTTCGTGAGTAAATTGGTTTGGCTGAGATTAAAGTTATTAGATTAGATAAAATAAAACTATTAATCCCCCTGGTGGGTTCCTCCTTGGTGTTCACACAGCTGAATAAACATCAAACAGAAAACTGATTAAACAGAAGTATGAGACAGTCGAGAATTTACGCCAGTGTCCTGTTATATTTTAGATAGCAGGGAGCAGACGGCCGAGTTGATTAAACTCCACCGAGATAGCGGTGACGCTAATCAGAAGGCTAGACCGTCCAATTTCCCCAGCCGTTTACTTCCAGCCTACCCGACCTTCTGAGGACCCGGCCCACGTAGACCGCGAAGGCCGGGTCCTCGGGAGGATGCAGCCCATGAATTTACTGCTGTTTGAAAGTCCTCCAACTTGCATCCACGTTTCCAGTCAGTTTCAACGGACTTGACGGTTTTATTGCATCCATCTTGTTGCATTGCTTCTTATTCTTGACCTGTCTCCTGGTACCATGTAATGTTCTTATTCCTCTATGAATAAAACATCAAGAATCTCTCCTTGTGCTGGCTTCAGCTAGCTGTTTATTGTTTTTCTACCAGCAATCACTTTCTTCTTCTATTCTGTATATCTTATTGGTTCCAGAGCGCCCCCTGTGGGTAACTTCAACAATAGCAGCTATCATTACACTTGTGTGGAAAAATCCCAGTAGATCAGGAGTTTCTGAAATACTCAGACCAGCCCATCTGGCACCAGCCACCATGCCATGTTGAAAGTACCTTTCTTTCTCATTTGGATGCTCGGTTTGGACTTCAGCAGCTTGCCTTGACCATGTCTACATGCCTAAATACACTGAGCTGCTGCCACACGATTGGCTGATTAGATATTTGATTAGATAGAAATCAAAGCTGGCTGTGACTGTATCCTGTTTTTATAGCACTAAATGCTATGGGTGAGTTTTGGAGTCAGTAAACTGGATTATAAATGCAAATTTTGGGACTTTTGCTGGAGGAGAAAGATATTTGCAAGGTCTGTATGACCTGCTCTGTTTGTTTGGTAAACTGACCCAAGAGGAGTGTTTGCACATGTCAGTACACAACAGCACCGTGAATGCCCTTAAAGTTCGTTTTTCCATTCCATTTCCATTTTGGAAAAACAAATATTTAGATGGCTCGACTATTTAATATTAACATATTTTTGTACATTTTTCATAAGTGTGCGGATACGGAGATACGGCTCTGTGAATAGATGAAACCGTCTGATCCGTCCCACATTTCGAATCTGAGTTTTGACAAATGGGATGTGTAAGTAGCCAAAAATCATGATTGCCTCCTAACAAAGGACTGGTTGTCCTAACTACTCCTGGCTCCGGTTCTCCCGCTTACACTAATTTAGCCAGATGGTGTTGAATTGCAGAGAACAGACACTGCCATCAAAAGCAGAGCAGAATGAACACAGTCATAATGCCACCATTATGTCCTATTTACATCCCTAATATCCTGCAGGCTGTCAAGAGTTGGTTGACAAGATGATTGCAAATTTGTTGTCCCTTCGTCAAGATCCACGTCACCTCCTGTTATTTAGGGGATCAGAACAACCTAACCTCGTGCTGACATGACTTCACCAGATCAGCTGGTAGTGAATGACTGATCTGGTCATTTGGAGGAGGAGGGATTGGCCATCACCTCCTTTTTACTGCCACTCACTCTGTAATTGTGGCATGCCTCATTACACAGACTATACCAGCCCGACTAAAAGCCATCTGAGAGTAGCTGATAATAAAACCATGGCCACAGACATTTTTGCTGTTTTTTGCTCTTTTATGCACAATGTGGAGGATTGCTGCAGGCACAAGGGGTCAATGCAGCTTTTGTTATAAAATAAGAGGCAACCTCTTATCAAATAGATTTAATAAATTAAATAGAGTATGGATTATTTGGGTTGGACAGATTTTAGAAAGCCTCGTCACAGTGTTTTAAAAGATGAAAATGAAATCATGTTTCCAGCACAACAACAGGTTACATGAACATGTGGTGTGTGAGCACTAGAGGACAGTGTTTACTAAATATTAAAATATGCCTGGCACGGTGCTGACATCCTGGCACCAGTATTTGTTTAGCTCACAGAGAAGGCTATGCAGTGGATGTTGACATTTTGAGGGTAGATAAACATAACGTGTTGGCACATTGAAGTGCTCCAGCAGCTCTGGATTTTAAATAGAGGAAACCTTTAAACATTCCTAAAAACAGATTTTTTATTTATTTCTTTTTTTACATTTGACTGTTAACTCATTGCACACTGAAATCAAATTGCATCTGAAGTTGTAACTAGCAGGTAATTATGGCTTATTTTCAGGAGATTTGCAAATTTCCTTACTAACCTGAGCACAGCTGAGAGGAGAGCGCTGTCACATGTGAGACACTGTAGCTGATACAGATTTCTTATTAGCAAGAGGAGCCGGTTTAGTCTCAAGTGAAGAAGAGAATTAGCGAATGATTGATCAGGTAATTTGGAGGAGAACATAAAGTGGATTGGTTTTTGAAGAGCTTCGCATGATCACATGAAATGCCCTTCTAATTTAAGATACACAAAAGCAAGGCTTACATAAAGCGAGTGGGTGAGAGACTGGTTATATCACTGACATTATCAAGTGGGCACACCTTGTCACTTCTTGACACCTCCAGAGGGCTTAGAATCTGACATAACACTCGCAGTTAGTCTTCTGTGGATCTCACATTTAAAAAAAAGATAAATAATATAAATAATTTAAAAAATCACAGTCTTACCAGATGAGCTTGTTGCCATGCTCTCCAACATTATTAGGAAAATGTTGTTGCTCTGCACTTGAGTAGCTGTGCAATGTTTTCAGGGGATGATTTAAAAGCAAATCTTTAGCTTCTCCAGAAAAAACGCAGAGCACCACTGAAAACATTAGTATTATCCCAGAAAGATCAGAATAACGGCACATGTTATGATCATATCATAATAAGTGGTGCACTGTCATGCTGTGTTATTGCTATGACTTTGAATAGCAGCACTGGTTGAAGCCTCTAAGGGACTTTTGTATAAACAGAAACTGAAGTCAGCCGATGAAAGTGAGATTTCCATGCTGAAGGCTGTTTGGTGCTCAATGTTTGTAAGCACAGAGTTTCTATTTCCACTGAATGACTGCAGGTCACCAAGTTAGGAGTCTGTTTAATGCTAATAAAGGATGTGCTGTCATTTTAAAGACTACAAAGGTATAGTTTTACAATAGAGTTTTCAATTTGAGATCACACAACAGTCAGTATCAGTATTTGCATGCTGTATCAGTATATTTTTATGCGATTCAATTCAATTTAATTTATACGGCGAAAAGAGTGCTTTATATTGAGAGGTAAAGACCCTACAATAATACAAGGAAAACCCCAGCAATCATATGACCCCCTATGAGCAAGCAGTTTGGCGACACTGGGAAGGAAAAACTCCCTTTTAACAGGAAGAAACCTCCGACAAACCAGACTCAGGAAGGGGCGGGGCCATCTGCTGCGACCAGTTGTTTTATTTTTATTTTATTTTATTTTTGTAGCTTCTATTTGTGCATAAAAGAGCAATGCCACACAAAAAGTATAAGATATAAACATATTTTTGTTTGTTTATTCATTTTATCTCATATATATTGAACAATGTCTACATTGTGCTTTACGTTCAAAGAGTTGTTCTGATAGAGCTGCCGTTTTGTTTGCAGTTAATTAATGCAAGAAGTTTACTGTTACGGGTATAATTAGGTTTGTTTCTCAGTGTCAATTTAGTGACCACTGTGGTTTCCTTGGAGCTGTGAGAGCTGCAGCAAGTGCAGTGTTTCTGAACTTTTTAAGGGCTGGTATAGACGTCCGACCTCTGTGATACTGAACAGGACAAGTTTCAGCCTTTGATTTCCTATATTTTCCATATTGAAACGTTTCATAACACCCCGTATTTGGGATTGTGTCCGGAAGCTCTGCCAAATCAAACTGCCTGCTGTTGTGACCCCTCGTGAATGAAGGAGCAGCCACAAAGAGCTTACCTCTACTGTACTAGTTCTTAATAAATTGGTATAGCAAACTTTAATGCTGTTGTAAGCAGACATAGTTGTTATCTGGTGTATTTGTTAACAACTTAACAAAGCTAATGCATACTATTAGTTAATGAACACTCAAAGGGACCTATTATGTTCATTTCTAGCTTCATATTTTCATTCTTTGAGTCTAGTGGAGCATTGCATGATTCAAAATAATCCTTATTTAATTTAAACTAGGCCAGTAAGAGATAATGAATGGTGGAGGGCATAACACAGGCAGCAGAAAGTGGATGTTATCCACTTGTGGGGATGATGATGCCCGAATGCTAGAATTTTCCACTGATGAAAGCGAAGCAAACACTCAGCTGGCAGCTGAATTCCAAATCTTGTGAACCTTTAAAAGCGTCTTATAGAAATCTTGGCGTATTTGCTACATTAGTTGGTATTAGTGGTCCTATGTGAACATACATTTATTAAAAATGTCAAATAGACACAGAGGATGAGCATTGTTGTTTAACTCAGTTGTATTTCTTCAAAGTTTTTCTCTGGTAAAAACGTCATCTCTGCATCTCTTGGCATGATGTGCAGTGTCCTTAAGAAAATGAGGAAACTGGACAAGTGGAGGACAAAAGAAGAGGTGGCAGGCCTGAAAAACTATCTATTGCAGATAGCTGAAAGGCACATCCACTTAAGATCTGACAGAGGACCTGACGATTGCGTCTGGCCTTTGGTTGATCCAGCTGCTGTTCACCTACTCATCAGAAATGGTCCCAGTGGAAGGGTGGCTGTCGAGAGGCCCATCTCAAGTCAGGGAAACAGGGAGTACAGATGCAAGAACAGGATGGAAAATAAATGGGAACAGCTCTAATGGAGTCATCCAAATTTGAAACTTCTGGCTCAGATTGGTATCAGTATGTGAGTGTCTACATGGTCATGGTTTAGGGCTGAATTTCAGCCAGTGGTGTTGGGTTTTTGTCAAACCTTCTGACATTATAAACACAGAAAAGTACAGCCAGACTTTACAACACACTCTGCAATCACCATGCAACACAGACGGCGTTGCATAGTGGATCAAAAAACCAGCCAACATCCAAAGAAGATCTTTGAATTTCCTTCAAGAAGCCTGGAGATTTGTTCCTGAAGACTACTTAAAGAAATTACCAGAAAAAGAGAGATCAGGCTCCGTTGGAGAATAAAGATGGCCACACCAAATATTGACTATTGTCAGTACTCACATATTGCATTTCCACTTATGCTTGCACACGTTTCAATAAATCGCTGTATCTATCTCCCATTTTCCTGGCAAAATATGAAGAAAAGCAGGGCAGTTTTTTGCACAGTTCTCTATGTTGAGCATTTCTATTCAATATATTTCCACTATTTCCTTTTGCAGGAGTTTTCCTCTACATGAAGAGTTTCTGTGCCTGTTTCAGCCTGTGATGTAAAATTCAATACTATGTGTGTGTGTTATTGTGTGATGTCTTCCAAATCCCATCTAGTACCAAACACAAAGGCAATTTTACTGAGGCAGCTTTAGCTTCCGTAATAGTTTAGGATTATCCTCAGCTATCCAAAAAGTAGATCACACATCCATAAACCCACTGGTAGCCCCTAGCTGCTGCATGGATTCCTCCTACCCTCTTGGATAAGACTACTGTAACCCAAATCCTATCAATAAGAAGTCTTCCCACCGTAGAAGTATTGGTTAGGCGTCAAAAACTCTGACAAAGTAAAAAAAAAGCTACGTGAGCGCTCACATCTGACTGCAGATCATTGGCTGCACGGTACCAGCGTTAGCAATTATGCATGCACGGTTACACGCCTGATGTAAATTTTAGTACGACTTAGAAAAACAAAACTACTATACAGCAGTTATAATAAATGTTTTTATATTACTAAGACTGCATGACTAATTGTAAGTGAGACGAACTGTTTTTAGGGATGCTAATTATCACCTGCAGAGCTTTACAAAATCTTTCAGCTCATTTTTTGGTTCTCTGGTTCGCTGTCTATTTTGATTCAGTCTCACCACTCTCATCAACCTTGTTCCAAGCAACAGCGGGCAGCTGTTTTAAAAGGAAATCACTCTATAAAAAGAAAAACTACCTGCTTTCAGATATTTCTCTCGAGCTAGTGGAGGAAAAAAGGACTATAGACTTACATTGAACAAGGGGACAGAAACATGACTCCAAATTCACGCCAGTGGGAATTTATAAATGTTTCAAAACTGATTCATAAATTAGGCAGCTTTGATTTAACGTACCGCAGGGCAGCTGCGGCTCAGGAGGTAGAGCAGGTCATCAGAGGGTCAGTGTTTCAGTCTCTGGCTCGTCCAGACCCGAAGCTTGAGACTTAACCCCAAATTGCCCCCAGTGAATCTATCATCGTATGAGACTGTGCAACAGATGAAAAGGAATTAAAAGGAATTAAATGCATAGAATAAAAAACTGTCTAAAAGGACGAGGGTGACTTGTAGTATCAAAGCAGCCTAAGTGCTCAATAAGAGTAAAAAATGTGCTGCAGACAGACAGACAGACTATTTATCACCTCAGAAAAAGCACTGGAGACGTTTCAAGATGAAAACATTTGCAAATGTTGACAAATTGGCTTCATTCCTCATTTCTGCCTGCCTGGTTATCATCCTGTGGTCTTTTGACCTCAGGTCCATTGTAACTTGTCTATAGACACATCAGAGCTCTAAATGCTACGTGCCCCGTGCTCTTTACTGTTTTGGCATAATCCTATTGTTTACAGATGGAGATGATGCTTTTTGCATTTAACTGTGTATGTGTTTGTATTTTTATTTATTTATTTTTGGATAAAGAAGTCACCTAAATAGTCAGCCACCAGGCGGGGGCACTGTTGCGCTTAGCGGCGCCGCAAGAAGCCCCTGCTTGTGGAGCTTTATTTTCTATTTTTACTTCTTGTGAAAATTTGATGTCTTCTTGTGTAGATCAGTGCCATTCTCCTGTTCCAAACATATGACCCAGAAATTCAGATTTACACACACACACACAAAAAGTGACAGAGAGTGATCAAATTTAAATACACAAACACACAGAGGCAGCCAAGCACCCCTTACACAGCATCCCTGTGTGTACCATTTAATACAAGGATTTGTTGGGACTCACAGGGTAGCCTGTTGTCATCTGTCTGTTGAAGACTGTTTAGCAGATTCATACAAACACCATAACTCTTTTTTAATGCAGATATGTTTCATCTAAATAAAGAAAGAAAAAGAAACGGAAAAGATGTGAAAAATCTGACCCTCTGCCAAAACAGGTAACTGAATTCCCATTTCTGTCCTGTGAAACGATGCTGCTGCCAAGCCTTTTCCTGCTAACTGCACAGCAAAATTAGTGAAACTGTTAAAAAGTAATGGCGAAGTTGTTTGGAGCATTCAGCAACTGAGAATACTGCAATTCTTCATGTGCAGTCTTACAGGCTCTGTAGCTATCGCAAAAGAAGGCCACTGATCAGAGTGCCCGTGAAGAGTGGTTGCCATGGCAACCTCACAGTTTATCAAGCTTTAGGCAGTGAAGAGAAAGAGGTCTGTCTTGCGTGCACACATGTGCACACACGTGCGCGCACACACGCACTCACACTATAGGCCTACAGCACAATAAGATGGAATACATGAACACTTGACTGGTAATGAATCTGCATAGCTTGTCTTATTATTTTCAGCTCTCAACAACATGAGATTAACACGTTAACTGAAAACATGCTTCTATAAGTAATTCCATCAGTCAACTTCTATTGTGGTTAGCAAACATAAATATATAAAGCCTACATACTGAGGCGAGCAGGTGGCAAGGCGACAGGGTGATTAGAGATTAGCTGCATGACTGGAGGCTTGCCGATTTGATCCCTGCAAAGACCAGAATTTACTCAATGTTACATCCCGATGTTTTGGCTTATTCAACCATACTGTAACAAGATACAATTAAGGATTTTTCAGTTACCCAATCAGAATCAAAATTATAAATGAAGCAGATTAGAAATTGTTTGGTACAACCCAGTATTGTTGATATTGAGTACCACAGCTATAATAGAAATCTCAGTTTGCAGTGAAATTGAATGGATCAATTACTAGAATACCGTAATTTGATATTTTCTTGCAAAGGCTTAGATAAGAACATCTATGCCGCTCTCATGCTTGTGTGTTGCGATGCGAAGCTCACACCAGATTGGAGTCAAAGGAAAATGGCTGAATGGACTAAATATGTAGACGAGTCTGCTTTATCTGTTCCTGTGTTGCAAGCATTTTCTTTGTCTGCATCTCTTCTCTCTCTCAGACACACACAGTTTTGTATGTCACTGCCATTTAAAGGCGCCTTTTTGCAGATAAATGCCACTATGTAGTTTAAGTAGTTTGACGGCTGCCTGTATATATAGCTTCATGTCTAAAAAATGTTGCCAGCAAAAAGTATGAAACACATGCACACTCAGTGTAGTCAGCCTAAGTACATTTTGCAGTGATAAAGCAGCTGAGCTCACAGCTAATGGAGTGACATCGTAGATCAGAAAAGCAACAATTTTGAAACCAGTTTGAAGTGTTTACCCTTCTTAAAATATTTCAGACTTATGTTGGTATGCAACCGAGCTGACATGGTAATGCTTGAAGGACTGTGTGGATTATTTTTATCTCACTAATTGGTGAGAGCAAGTGTTTTAAGGCCCATTGGAAGGTAAAACATGCTTCATTTCTACCCCTTCCTTTAATTATGCTTTTTTCTGAGGTTATACTAACTGAGAACCTGTGACAGTATCATAATTCCTAAATGGCCACTTGAGACTGGCTACAAAAGTTAGGCAGCACTCATGGACTCTCATGTTAAAATGATTCATTTAGGAACAATTAAGAAAAAAAACATGATAAAAACTGCTGCACAAGAGGGTTTGTTTGTTTTAGTTTTAGCGCTTACCTGTCTAAACTATATTAAGGCTTACAGCTGCAACATAGCTGTGAACCTACAGTAAATGAAGGCAGGGTACTGACACAGGTTCATGACACAGACCCTGATCTTCAACAGGTAACAAAATCAATGATGAGCAGTCAGGTTTGCAGCACTGTAGCCTCCATTTCTAACTGTGCACGTTTCTAGAATGAATGAATGCGGCGGCAGCTTTAAGGTCTCTTTGTTCTGGCATCTTTGTTTTGTCAGTATTGTATTCAAATGTAAACACTGAAAGAAAGCTCATATGTTTGCCCTCATTAGCACAGATATTGGTGTTAGCACGTGGGACCGTGGCTTCAGGTTTACATTATTAACTGGTAAATATGTGACAATGTGTTCCATTACAAGTCTCCATTTCTACCTGTACATGTCTCTTCACTGGTAATCACTTTGAAGTCTGAGCTGCTTTTCACCCTTTTGTGTTCATACAGAAAATGACATTACCTTTCAGGTCATTTCACGGAGTAACTTGAAAGTAATGTAACAAGTAATGTAACTTAGTGTACTGTAAAGTATCTAGCAAAATATTATACATTACTTCAACCTCCAACAACCTCTCGCCAGAGAAACTGGAATACGAATTCTTCCTCAGCGATTGCTGGCCACCAGGGGGTTACTGATCAGCCTCTGGACATGTGGGACTGAAGCTTTAGCAATCAACTTCACAGTGACTGCACATTTTCCCTAGCAACCAGTGGTTACCAGGTAGTTACCCTCCAGTTTCTACGCCTGTTTGACCGGGGATTTACTGGCGAACTTTGCCAAGATTCGCTAACACATGGCCACCAAAATGGCCACAATGTCAAACTCAAAGGTTTAAAATGCAAACCACGGGGCATGCCATGGGTAAGACAGGTTTGAGAGCATGTGCGATTGGTGCCTTCAGCTAGCTACAGGTTGTATATCACCTTAACAGATTCAATAAATATTTCAAATGCAGGCCGGTAGAGCAGGCACAATACAAAGTGTGTGGCTTTTACAAACTGTGACAAGCCCGACACAATACTGTTATATGATGAAGCTACAAATGTGCTTCCCCAGTCAACTTCATTTGACACACTGTTAATGAGAAATAGCATAATAAATTATTGTGTCACCATGTAAAATAAATGAGAGAATTTCAATTTTGCGACTAGCAAACATTTTTAGACACCCTGAAAGATGTGCCTAATCTGCACCGTGGTTGGCATTTTACCGCAGGTCTGCTGTCAGGTCTGCTCTCAGTGAAGCAGAATGATTAAAGAAGCAGCAAAGTAACACTTAACACAACACCTTGACAAGCAGATGCTGGTCTCACCGCTTCAGACATAAATAGGTCTAATCTGAAAACACACACGCACACACCAGGATATCTGCTGAAAATGGAAGCGACAAAACAAGCGTTCTGTCATACACGTAAATATCATAATCTCTCTTAAAGAGCGCTTTGGCAAACTTTACAGTGGCACAGGTAAATGGCGCCAATATCAGGTGCCAAAGACAATTTATCACGCTAGAGCAAACACTTGCCAAAAGGCTGGCTTTCTTACATCATGCATATTTTACCCACATTCTCACACCAATCTTTAACGGTGCCATGCTGAGTGCATCATGTGTTAACTGTTTGCACGACTGTCGTCAAGTCAGGGAACAGCAATCATCTTTGAGCAACATACACCAGAGCGGCGACTGGATTTGGTAGAGATTTTTTCAGTTCTCAGCAACTGTGGAGATCACCTGACTTGTTCTAGAGCACTGAAGCATTTGTAATGCTGAGAGAAATACTCCAGTTTATTTGGTTCTCACCGTCATGCTCCCTACTGCACAAACTGTATTCAAATGTTCCTGATGTCATTAGCTAAAAATGTCTTCTTAGTACTGACATGTTCAGCCCTGTCCTTTCATATCCAGTGATGTCAGAGAACATCTCTACAGTTTGCCGGCATACAAGCAAAACCAGCCGTTTTGATTACAGTGGATTTATTGACTGCCGCGGATAGAGAAAATTATGTCAACAAACCAAACTTCAGTCATGGGAATTACTTGTTGAACCCTGTGAAAGAAGTGTCACTTGACTGATCATTAGCCTCCCTTTAATAGTTGTGGTTAGAATAAATGACATATCACAGGAACTGTAAAACCAAGAAAACCAATTAAGACTTAAAAGTCACTGAATAGCTATAATTATTGTGTGTATTCAAGTACAGTAATAATGGGCTTGCTACTACTAGACTCGGTGAAGAAGTGCTCTTCTCGTGTTCATTTATACTGCCTTAAGGCAAACACAATATCCATGAAGGGAATTCTTTAAAAACTTGCAGTGAATGAAGTGTTTGCAAACCTTAACAGAATGCTTTTTCACACAACCTGCATCTAACATGTTAAAGATTTTAGCACCTGTATTTTTAACAGGGTTCTTCAGGTTTTGTTCAATTATTTACTCTTACACAGATGAAATAGTCGTGTAGAGATGTGAAACGTGCACACAAATCTCCCCAGTTCGAGTCATTGTGCTTTTGTGTTTGAGACCCTGAGGCATTCATGGTCCACAGAGGAAGAATCCACAGCCACTGAATTCACGGGTGTGTCTTGAGGGGGTGGGCGACGGTGGGCCGCTCACCTACCGACCCACTAATGAATAAGCGACCCAATATCACGGCAAAGCGTGTAATAGACACGCCGCTCCCACTTTGCTTCTTTGCATACAGAAGTTGCTTCACCAGCAGGAGGAGAAATATAACGTATTTAAAACCAAGAAGTTGGTAGAGAGCAAATAACATATCAGGTACATTTAAGGCTCCTTAATCACCAGAAACGATTAAGCTAGGTGGCTAATCTAAAGGGAAATCAGAGTGTAGTCATTTTAATTAATGATTTGTTGTTTTTGTTGTTTTTGTTTTTTTATTGTCTATTAATTTTAGTTGTATTGATGATGTATTTGGCTTCTGTGAAAATATATGTTTTATTGTAAAATGTATGTATTGTGATTGTAAGCCCAGAAGGGACAATGGTTGAAAATTAGCAATAGCTATAAACGTACGTGCGTTACATCAGTTTCATGTTTTGTGCTTGGACACTGTCCCTTTTAAATAAAAAAAACAATAATAGAAATAATAAAATACCTCCTTCTGCTCTCACTGCAACTTGTGTATTTTTAAGTTATGCTACTTTCTGCTTCCACTCTTTACTATATTTTGAATGTAAATATTGTACTTTGTATTGCATACTTGTTATTTACAGGTTTTAGTTAGAAAATGAAACATTATATCGAAACTCTTGTACAGCTCTTATCACATAAAGTGAGCTTGAAGCATGCCCAGTGGTTTCTATGACATTTTCTACACTGTCTTTATTTTTTATTAAATACCACCCCCCATCATGTCCTTGGGCCCGCCTGTGTCCCATTCATTAAAAAAATCCTGAAAGCGACCCTTACTGAATTAAAATTAAATCAATGGAAGCAATATCTTCTATTACCCTGCAGTGAGGCAGTTTCATGCCTGTGTTTTGGTAATTTACTCGTATATACGGTAAAGCTAATGCTGGGGCAGTATGTGCATTGTTCATAACAGAAATTTTGTCTGTCAGAAGCACTGCACTTTATGCATCGTTTTTGTTTTTTTAGCGTTATAACTGCAAAGACAATGCAATTTAAAAGACAGTATTTTTAAAAACAACCTGAAAGATCAGGTTGATTTGCTGCCTCTGTACAGCGTGATATTTAACACAGCACCTTAAGTAATCATGGCGTTTTCAGAATATGACAAAGCCTTCCTATCAGGAGGCAGACAGACTTACATTCCCGAAATTCATAGGCAATTATTGCTTCCTATTTATAGATCTTTTCCAGGGCTTTTAATACTGTTGATCACACTATTCTCCGACAGATATTACTTGGCACAGAAGCCGTGGTGTGTACACGATGACAGACTCAGTTTGATGTTCTCGCTTCAATGATTTCTATCTGTCTTCAAAGGAACTCTGCGGCTGTGCGCTTGAATGTGCTCCTTTAACCATTTCAGCTGTTAATCTGAGTCACAATGTCAAATGTTAATCTTTAACAACAGACTGATGATGCAGCTATGTGGCTTTGCTAATGACGTTGATGCACTTAGATCTTTGACAGCGTTTCATTCTCTATAAGCTGCATCCAGTTTACTGATGAAACTAAATGTTTGCTTTGTTTTCTCTTTTGTTTGTTAGTTTTGTTGGTTTTAGTTGTTTTGTTTTTTTTAAAGAAGAAATTCCAAAAGAGACGAGTTTTCCTTTTAAGGTTGTACTTTCAACCTGTGCTGAATTCAACTTGCTATATGTTCATTGTGATAATAGAGTGAATGCACTGAAATTCACATATTTAAAGAGCATAATAGGTCTGCACTGTCTTTTTTCTTTATTATTTGTTTTTGTTTTTTTTAGGTTTATTTTAAAAATTTCTTTGTTTTTGTTTTAATGACATCCATTGATAAATATTACTTTCCAAAAAGTGCTTGAATTTAGAACCACGTTGCAAAGAAGTCTGAAAGGACACCAAAAAAATGGAAGGACTGCTTTTAATACAACATTTTATATGATTTGATCATTGTGCTTTTACCTGAATTTCTTTTCCGTTTTTTCCATCTATTGTACAGTGCGAATACCACGGTTCAGAAATAGTAGACCAGACTAGATGGATAAATGTTCTTCATAAACCTAATGTTACGGAAAATTGGGGTCAGTTGTAATATTTTTTTCACTTTTTTTATCATAGCTCATAGACTACTTAAAACATAGCCATCTTTTGATATAAGAAAAATACACGTGCACCGAGTACAACTGATATATTTTTACTATTACGCACAAAATAATATTCTATGGAAAACTGTGTCCTTGATAGATGCTCCAACACTGAAAAAAGCTTCATATTAATCCACTGTGGCAATGTGCTTTGTTTAAGCACACCAGTACATCTGATCGAGTTACCTTTATCATAGTTATTTTGTAAGGTTAGACTCCAGATGTCAGACATATTATTCAACTACTTAAAACAAACTATGCAGGCTAAATGACAATGAAAGAAATGTTGGTAAGTTTTATACGTTTTGTTAATGTCTAACTTTGTATGCACATAAAATGCCTATATTAGACTTTATTTTATACAGTAAATATTTATTGATAAGCTCCTTTATTAAATAAAACATTTCAGTGTAAGATGTCCATGAGTCAGGTTTACTAAGCAAAAGCTGGGTTTTATTGTGAGAGAGAGAGCACAAAATATAGGGAGTAAAATATTTAAACTAAGTGAGCAAATGGATTTACTGATGTTGCAACGTACAGTTAACTGCTAATGGCACTGATATTTGACACCCCCAAAAAAGGGTGTGTCTTAATTTTTCAGCTTTACTGAAACGATCTGCCTGCGCTTGCATGTAGAAAACTTTTTTAAATGACCTGTAAAACCAACCACACTATTTTACTGTTACTGTGCAGCAGCAGCACTGTGCTAAAATTCTTCTTGTCTACAATTGTTTTTGTCATCGACTAACCAAACGATTCAATTCATGTGAGTTTAAAGCTGCAGTCGTCTAAACTTTGGGCAGCAGAACCAAAATCCTTTACGTCCATAAGGGTGCACAGACCTCGCTCCTGTTCCAGAGCCAGAGAGAAAGCCCTGCTGAGCACGTGCAGAGTAAGGGCCTACTCACACTGGGACACCTGCCTCGTCCATTCCCTAGTACAATTGTCCCCCCACCTCACTCCCCTGCTGGCCTGCCGTCACACTGCGCTAACGATCCAGCCCTCAAAAGCTTCGGATTGTCTCAGCATCCTAAATCTTCTCTTTTGCTCTCGCGCTCTCTTTCACGCACACATTTTCTTTTTAAAAGAGCTCCTAAATGAGGTTTCTACTTCTTGTATTCTTCGATTTAAATGGGACCGTTTTTGGAAGCTCACATGCATTTTTAATTTAATACAGCAGGGAAGGCGTAGCTGCGTGGGTGCAGTTAGTGATCACACTGCATGTGCTCCACCATGCCCGCTTACTTTACTCTTAAGTGGGCATACTGTGGGTGAGTAACACACTCTAGGCTTACTTGTGCGTTGTACGTAGGTATGGCACTAATGTATAGACTTTGGGTGAGAGATGAGTACAGTTTCACCCCTCTAGCTTGTTTCTTTTGGAGAAAGTGAGACTGTTACAATTGCCTCCAGCCTTCAGCACCTTATATATCTCCAGTTTATGCAAATGTGATCCAGTGCATCCTTGATGAAAAGAGATTTCAGTATCTCATAATATTCAGGTGAACTGTTTTCACCAAGCAGTAAAGTTATAAACCTCAAGGCAGAAGGGAAAATATTATCAAGAACAGTCATCTGTTTAAAAAAGAGCACTTCTTCTGTACTGCCGTAACCTTTGAACTCTTGGCCTGTGTTAATTAGAGGTCAGTTTTTTCATTGAATAGCAAAAAGTAACCGGGCAAAGTGAGCATGTTCTCGCACAAACTGAAATGATTCCCTTTTTTTTTTCTGTGTACGTTCTCTTCTTACTCAGCGGCCCACCTGGCCACTGCAAGCTTAATTCTTTGTCGTGTACATGCTTGTACAGCACACCACCCCTTTGTTCTCTGTGAATTAATACTTGCCGCTTCACTGTTAATCTATAGGGACAATTTTTAAAGAGTTCCTTCCTTTCATCTGATGTTTTCATTATGATGCAACATGGAAATTTCTGTGCAACCTCTGAGATCTGAATAGATTTAAGAAGGGGAACTGGCAGAAGGGGGAGAAAAATGTGATTATTTCAACCAATTTCTGGGTTTGTCTGTGATAGTGTGTGTCGAGTTGCTTGCGGGCACAAAAAATGAGGATGGTGTTCTGTTAACTGTGGGCAGTAAAGTTGATTTGCACATTTCAGCAGCATCACAATTATTGTAACAAAGGGTTGAAGCCTAGTCTAAGACTGTTTCCTTTCCTAAGACATTCCAGACATTGAAACGTTTGCACTGGGAAGATGATCCTTTCCAGTGTCTTTGAATCCTTTATGCATTACATTGTAACTTGATTGATGTATGAGAACCATCTCGAAATGAGCCATGCAAAAAATGTTTGGATTTCATTCAGTTTAGTTCACTGTGACCTCCATTTACCACGGCTCTGTAGTATTACCTTTGAGCCTGCACACAGTATCTCTCCCTCTGTCGCCCACCAATTCGAGAGAGGTTAAAAAAAAGTTGAAATTTGCTGTACTTGGTGTCCTTCAGTGAACACCCATGAGGCTCAATATTTGGAGTAAAAAAAGTGGTGAAAATGGATTAATTACAGCGGTCACTTTCCACTTGCAGCCCAGGGGACTCACCATAGGACAGCAAGACTCACCTAGTCTCCCACCGCTCCTTCCATCTGCCATGTCACACCTACTGTTTACAGCCGGTGCACTACAGCTCCTCAAGCCCACAGGGCACAGGGGCAAATTTGAAATACCTGGCTTGGTACAGGATGCCTGAAAACTCTGAGAGCAAAAGAAAGGTGATGGTTAAGGGTCGCATGAGGTTGAGGTTGAGGTTAAAGTGGCTCGACAAGACCTATGAAGCTTACCAATGTGTGTGTGTTTGCGCACCCGTGTGTGTCAGCTGCTCCCTGTGAAAGCACCACAGGATTTGCTATATCTTTGGCAGTAACCTCCCTAACAGAGAGGGAATGTCAGCGTGGCAATGCAATGTCCTCCTGCCTCTCTGTGACTTGTCACTCACCCAGTGGGCTTTTTTAACACACTTCATTCTCCCTTTTTCTCTGGTCCTGTAGGGATTTTCAACATGTCTCTCTAGTGAGTGAAGCATATTGATGGACATTCAAGCGTTCTTGCACCAATGCCTTCACAGTATCCCACATTGACCTGAATTGAGAGTGGAACACCTAGAAACATGACCAATGGTGTCAGAATTCAGCGCATCATAGCTTTTTCAAGCTTTCGAGGCGCATGAAATCATCAAAAGAACCGAATCATTCCTCTGTAAATGATTGCATTTTGCAGAATAACTATTAAAAGGACATTATGCAATGTGCAACTTGGCCAACCATGTCTCCTAGAAATTGCATTCATAGTCTGCATTTAAGTGTTAGTTAAAGTGCTTGCATAGATTTTATGGATGCACAGACTGGCATAGTGTTGAATCCTAAGGACCACTTTCACTAACGTGGTAGTTTAGCAGTGCTACCTCGCTGTTTGTGGATGTTTTTTTTATTTTAAAGGTGAGGTCAGTAAATACTTCTTGTACAATACTGACAAAAGCAAACTGGCTCTTCAGATCGTGGGTAGGAACTCAATATCGTTGCCTTTATTTTACCAGGAAGTCTGCTTGAGATCACAATCTCCTTTACAAGATAGCAGCCAAACTGATATATATAACATAAAATACAAATCTAAATATCTACGACATAAAACATTAAAATAGCTTCTCAAAAGAAACATCTACAAGTCTCCTTCACTGCATTCGTTATTTTGCCTTTAAATTCATCAAAAGAAGCGTAAAGTATTCCATGTTTAAGGTGGATAGTAAGAAAATGCTGTTTCCCCAGATCTGTCAGGACTGTCAGGCACATCAAAAAGCAACCGTTTAGATGAGCGTAGCTGGTAACTGTTGCTGGGACAGACAATTTTTAGTTAGAATCGATTTACAGAGAAATATACCAGTGTTGTTTTCTTAGAGTGGTTAGTGATGGACAACCCACCAAATCATAAATGCAGTGGTGAGTCAGACACTTTGAACTCACAATAAAATGTAGAGATGAATATTAAACTATACAGAGAGTAACACAAATATGTATTTAGTTACAAATTAAAGATATGGAAGTGATATACAGTAGCATTAACAAAAGAATTACTTTTTAAAAGGAAGCATTATTTGTTCTGAAATCTAAACTGCATCACTAATCTCCCATGAGATCCTATCAACACCTAACCATCCACACTCAACACAAGAATATGAAGTTGATACACAAGAAATCATTATTTTTGCTGAGGATATCAAGAATGATTTCAAATTCATACAGGGATCATGGGTCCTACTGACTGATTCACCTACTTGAACAATGTGAATGTGAAACATGAGGCCCCAGTTCACACTCAGCGCTTATGTGTGAACACAAAACGTAACAACCCAAAGCAAAGTTGAAAACCAGCCGAAAGAACGAGTAGAAATGGAAAGTAGAAATGTAATGCTCCAAGCCACACTCCTCATAACTGCTTTTGCTACCTGATGAAGGCCAGGCTCCGTCTGCAGAGCTGGGGTTGCTCAGCTTTAGCATCATTCTGGGTTCTTTGCTAGCTTTGCGCTAGCATGCTACCTGATGCTTGGGAGGAAATTTCCGTCTCGGATGCAGTTTGCACTTTACCATCGCACTCTTGGTCCTTCTTGAAATCAAAATAAGAGTGACGTCCATGTCTACACTCTTGTGTAGATAGCGCCACCGTCTTCCATCTCTGTGCTCTCAAACCGTTCTATCGTGCTGAAAGCTTTATAATACACGTAATGGCATAGTTTCAACTGTGACTACTGAATTTAGCACAGTAACACACTACAATGTTGGGTTACTGAAAAATGTAAATGTGATTACAGTAATGCTATACTTTGGAAGCCATTGCACTGATTAATGGTATAGCTTTAATGGTTTAGCTTGCTAAACAGAGCTAGCTAAAAATAAATCACAGAATGGAAACCAGGCAGCATCATGAACGATGTGTATATTTTTGGTGACATTTTTTAAGGAGCAGGTTTGACTTAGATTTAGCATCATATCAAGGAATTGTATTATCATCAGCTGGCATCTGGAATAGCAGGTCATGCTGGCATTTAGATTCCATCATAAAAGTCATCACTTTGAAGATGACAGTCAGTTGCTAGCCTACATTCTCGTTGCCTAGGTAACCCTCTAATGTATTTACTACCTTGTCATATCTCTGTTTGGGGTCTCATTCATCCAAGTCATTGTAATTTCAACTGCTTGAAAAGAAGGCAATTGATCTCCTTTAGGTTTGTGAAGCCTCTCATCCAAGACGCTTCCTCAGCTCTAAAATAGCTGAAGAGAGTCCCAGGTATTTAACCCCTAGAGGCGCTCCTGTGGGTCATTAACCCACTATTAATCATGTTAGTTGTCACATGAGCCAAGGTGTGAAAATAGGCACAGGCCACTGCCGTCACTACAGCCAAGGTGTGAAACCTCTGTAAGACATTGCCCCGCTCTAATATCATGTGAGCTATTGAGGTCACTTGAAGCAAGGTGTGAGTGGGGATTGACATCCCTGAGAAGAGATCTCAAGTCTGCTTTAGTGGTGGCTGATAGCTGGTGTCTATGTCCACTGTGAAAGACTATCACTGAGAGAGCGAGAGAGAGAGGGGGGGTTGGTCAGCACAGTAACCTTGCAGCAAAAACGTCCAAAGTAACCTGGTTACCCCCACCCCACACCCCCATGCAGAGCCCACATGCACCACCATCACCCACGTGGGCTACAGCGTCCCCCTGCAGTCCCACAACATGCTTATTAGGTTAACTGTTAATTCTAAATCTGCCATAGGCGTGAATAGTGTGTGTTCTGTGTTAACCTTGCAATAGACTGTGCAAGGTGTACCCCACCACTTGCTCCATTACAGATAGCTTAACTCCAATCCACCCATAACCCTCACACAGGATGGGTAGATGGATATCTCTGTGTTATTATACGGACTTTACAATATATATAGTGCCTTGCTGCAACTGTTGTTGTGATTTGGCACTATATGGATAAAATTGAATATTGGAGGGCTGTGAATTTCTTATTAGCTTTTTTTTCTTCTCCATATTGGTTGGCCTTCGCAGGACTACCGGCATTTATGCAAAAGAAAGCAAAATGCCTTAATGTACCTTTAGAAAGCCTGTGTCTGTTCAGTGCCTGTGTTGTATCACAACACAATTAAACTCCAGCAGATATTTTGCTTATTATGAACATATTAAGCTGGGGGATGACAGGATTCTCACTTAATGTTTTAACAGCTGCGTGTGCACAGCAATAAGGTGAGGGAGGTAGGTGAGGGGAAACAGAGACAAAAGCTTGCTTTGTTTTTAACTCTGAGGGCGAGAAAAGAATGACTTCTGTAGCAAATCGATATTAAGTCTGCCATGAATTCTATTGTGTTTCACTGACAGCAAAGGTAAAACTCCACATCGCGCCCTCACTGTGAGATGAAGCCCTCCCCTTTGCTCAAAATGGAGCCTCCAGGCAGACTTTGTCAATCGAGCGGTTTGAGTGTTGCCCTCACTGCTAGCAGAAATCAACTCTGACACACTGCACTGGCTCTTCTCCCCATGACTGTGTGTGACACACTGCAAAAGCTCCTGGAATACTGGGCCATCATATTATCGAAATAAACACTGCAGGTGCGTCTGTCTAGCAAGCAGACAACAGACGTCACAAAGAGGGCTGAGAGAAACTCAGATTATTGACACTTTTATCCACGAATGTCAAACCGACTCTGAATTACTGGGAAAATGCTGTTAATGCCATAAAATAAACAAAATGCAGCATTCTGCTTTCTTTAACACATGAACAGTAACATCAGAGCTTCATCAGCTAAAGCCACTAAACATTATTTCTGTCAGCTGGCCAAACGTAATGAAACTTCAGGTAGCAGAAATGAAAATCCCCCAATAAAACAAATTTAATCTTAATCTCTGTTAATGATGACCTCTGTGGCTGCTGGTTCCAACTCTGCTCATACGATTTCATGAAAACTGACAGCTGCCCTTGAGAAAGAACATTTTATTTACGTTCTCAGATATTTTTAGCTTTAACAATGTCGTCTCTGCTTTTGCTTCAAGAGATCTGCCATTGGCTCTTCTGAATGTCAAATTAATGTGCAGCTTTTGTTGGAATTAAAATAATAAGAAGAAAATAATGGATGTAAAAATGTGTCTGTTTTTGTCACAATATATATTGAAAACTCACACATCCTTCTGATAGCAACAACTTCTACCTTAGTTTGATCTATGTCTCTTTTCAAATTAAGTTTTAGTTTTTTCAAGAGATTATCCAGCAAAAAAATACAAGGCAATAATAATGCTGATTCCATGATTTTCTAACCGTATGATACGTCTACCATAGCTTAAATCCAATAACAGGCATGTGCATGAAGTGGGAAGAATGCATTTTCTAGCCATAAAAGTGTTACTTGAAAAAGACAGAGTTGGGAAGAGGCTGCAGTTTGTCTTTTAAATATAAAATCATGTGAAATCAGGTCTTTATGCCATCCTGTAAAACACAAAGTGCACCCTAACTGCTTTTATAGGAATTAAGAGGTTAAGTAACAGCCACACAGCAAAATCTCCAGTGTTAAATTAACACTAGAGAGTGTCTATATGGGTCCACACCTCTGAGTGTTAAATACAACACTGGTGAGTGTTAAATTAACACTTTTGACAGTGTTATATGTTTAAAAGTAACCTAGTCAGTTTAGAAGATTAACAATGGCTAACACTGAGCAGTGCTGATTTTCTAACACTGGAAAATAACTCAAAATGTTAGAAATATTCCAGTGTTAGAAAATCAGCACTGCTCAGTGTTAGCCATTGTTAATCTTCTAAATTGACTAGGTTACTTTTAAACATATAACACTGTCAAAAGTGTTAATTTAACACTCAACAGTGTTGTATTTAACACTCAGAGGAGTGGACCCATATAGACACTCTCTAGTGTTAATTTAACACTGGAGATTTTGCTGTGCAGGTGCTGCCAGTCAGATACGCTTGATTAACTGATCATCAACAAGTGCGAGCTCCTCTATGAAAACAGATGTTTTTGGCATTCTGCAGGTCTGGAGCATTCAGGTATGTGTTAAAACACAACTACAGTCTACCCAGGGGTCGATATTCTCAGCAATTTCACCCCAAGGTCAGACTGTGAAATGCTCACAGACATGGCAAAAAAGCCAAGAGCTACATCGAAGACTCTACAGACCTCAGTTAGTATGTTCAATGTTAAAGATGTGACAATACAATTAGAAAAAGACTGAACACGTATGTCAAAGCATGCCGTAGTCAAATGTGAAGCTATCTGCCCAACAAGGATGGCTGTGCAGCAGGACAATGTTTCAAAGAAAGGCAGCAAATCTACAAAAAATGACTGAAAAAGAAAAAAAAAAATCATGTTGTTGCAATGGTCCAGAGGTGACAGAGGCGCAGAGGTGAGAGTGCTTTGGTGCAACTGGTCCTCTATCCTAATCGAGAGTTTGTTCACCCCGGTCGGCTCGCTGAATGTCGTGTTTCTTTATGCAAAAAGACTTGAAAGTGTCACGGCTGGGGGAGGGAGCCGTGTGGTGTGGAGGAAAAGGAGGACCCAAAATGCAGCAAACTGATGATACGAATGACGTTTTATTTACAGGGTGGTAGTGGCAAAAACAGGCAATGAAGCACGAGTAATTACAAACGGAAACCTAAACTGGGAGAAACTAAAGAGCAAACCTGAAATCTTACAAAACGGAGAGCGGAGCAGAGAGACGCAGACCAAGGACCAGGATACCAAGAAACACAGACGAGCCGACAACGAACACAGACCGACACCCACTATATATACACACACACACACACACACACACACACACACACACAAGGTAATCGGGTAATCGCACACAGGAGGGAAGAACAGCTGATCTGAATACACATGATGACTGGAGGACACAAGCTGAACACAATGACAACAGACACAGACTTTCAGAACAAAACAGGAAATCTAGAACCCGAACCGGACACAAGGGGGGAGGACACAGAATAACTAGAACAGAGGGAAATAATCACAAAACACAAAACGCTGGGTCAACGACCCAGGACCATGACAGTACCCCCCCTCCAAGGGCTGGCTCCAGACAGCCCAAAACAAAAACAGACGACCAACCCAGGGCGGGCGGCGGGGGCCCAGGACGGAGGGACCAACACAAGCTCCAGCGAACCGAGAGAATTGTCCAAAACAAAAACACACATGCTGGAGCACGAGAACAAAACACAGTTCAGGAGGCCGGCCCGGAGGCTGACAACTCAGAAATCCAGGACAGTTCATCTTCTGAGGCCAGCCACGTCGGCGACGTAGATCCATAAGCCGACCGAGCGGAAGGCAGCGGTGGCGGAGTGGAGGCAGTTCAGGGGGCCGACCGTGCACACGGCAGCGACGGGGAAACCGTTCAGGCGGCCGACCGTGCAGACAGCAACGGCGGCGACGAGGAAACCGTTCAGGCGGCCGACCGTGCGGACAGCAATGGCGACGATGACACAAGTCTGGAGGCCGACCGCGCGGAAGGCAGCTGCGGCGTCTAGGAGGTCGTCCATATTGACGATGACGCTCCACCAGCGGCCTGGTAGATGACCGCCGATGTCGAGGCGGCAGTTCGGGACCCGAAGGTGGCGTGGCCGTCGCAGCACCAGACGAGACCGAAGCAGCGGCTGGTCCAGGCGCGGCTGAAGCTGAAGCAGCGGCTGGTCCAGGCGCGGCTGAAGCTGAAGCGGAGGCCGGACCAGGCGCGGCTGAAGCTGAAGCGGAGGCCGGACCAGGCGCGGCTGAAGCAGAGGCCGGACCAGACGAGGCTGAAGCAGAGGCCGGACCAGGCGAGGCAGATGACGAGGCTGAAGCAGAGGCCGGACCAGGCGAGGCAGATGACGAGGCTGCAGCCGGGCCAGGCAAGGCAGATGACGATGCTGCACCGGGCGAGGATGAAGGCTCGGAGGCTGCAGCTGGCGAGGATGATGAGGCTGCAGCAGGCGACGGCGTGGAAGCCGGAGACTGTAGCGCTGCAGGCGTGGAAGAAGCTGCTGCTGCCCGTGGCGTGGATGAAGCTGCAGCTGGCGAGGATGATGAGGCTGCAGTTGGCAGCTGGACGGGCTCCTCGGGCCCCCCAGCTGACGAGTCTTGAGGCTGGACGGGCTCCTCGGGCCATCCAGCTGGCGAGACAGGAGGCTGGACGGGCTCCTCGGGCCCCCCAGCAGGCGAAGCAGGAGGCTGGACGGGCTCCTCGGGCCCCCCAGCAGGCGAAGCAGGAGGCTGGACGGGCTCCTCGGGCCCCCCAGTGAAAACAGTCTCTGGACCAGTGGGCACCGGGGCCCCTGGAACACACAGGTCAGAACCAGTAGGCGCATGGGCCTCTGGCAGGCACAGTTCAGAACCAGCAGGCGCACGGGCCTCTGGCAGGCACAGTTCAGAACCAGTAGGCGCACGGGCCTCTGGCAGGCACGGGTCAGAACCAGCAGGCACACGGGCCTCTGGCAGGTACGGGTCAGAACCAGCAGGCACACGGGCCTCTGGCAAACACAAGGCAGACTGCAGCTGCACAGAGCATTGACCCAGCTCGGGCAGCGACAGCCGGATACAGTCCTCAGCTGGCTTCTTAATCTCCAGGGGTCCAGAGTCGGCCGGGGGCTGGGACCCAGCCTCTGGGGAGGCCCTGGAGTGTGTCACAGTCTCTGGGCTGGCCAGCTTTTGAGGACTGATTACAATATTATGTGGTGTGTCTCTCTGCTTGACATGAACAGGTGAAAAATAGTTCTTTCCGGGTTGGATGGACTTAACTTGTTGTGCAGGAGGAGTTGGTGACAACGATGGCTGAATAGGTGATAATAAGGCGGATGAGTCTCTTGTCAACTGAGCTATTGACTGAGCTATGGATTGTAACCAAGTGTCTAATAGGTCTGGCTGTGACTGTAATGGGGGTGACGGTTGAGTGGCTAACTGAGCTAGTGGCTGCTGGGCAGCTAACTGAGCTACCGGCAGGGCAGCCGACTCAAAAAACACAGCCCCGGAATAAACAGACACACAGTCCAAAACAGAAAAAGGGTCCTTTTCACTCACCACAGCTGGCAGTTCCAAAGTCCTAGTCTTCGGCTGTGGGGTGATGCGCCGACGGCGCGATCGTCGCTTCCTCCCGGGCAAAACCTCCGGCGGGCCGGGCAAAACCTCCGGCGGGCCGGGCAAAATCTTCGCCGCCGGGCTGAGTTGGGAAGCGGTAGCGGCTGGTGGGTGAAGGTGCAGTTCGTTGAGTATGAAGTCCTGTGCGAGCGGGTGAAGAGAGTCCAGCAGCCAGGAGTGAGCAGAGATGAGCTGCTGTAGCCTGGCTTCTACAGCGCGGAGACACTCTTCCCCCTCATGCTCGAGCCATAGGTTAACCAACCTGGAAACAGAGTCAATTAGTTCCTCCCGAAGCTCCTCGGGAGGTGCGGATGCCGCTGGGTCCATGTTTGGTCGGCTCGTACTGTCACGGCTGGGGGAGGGAGCCGTGTGGTGTGGAGGAAAAGGAGGACCCAAAATGCAGCAAACTGATGATACGAATGACGTTTTATTTACAGGGTGGTAGTGGCAAAAACAGGCAATGAAGCACGAGTAATTACAAACGGAAACCTAAACTGGGAGAAACTAAAGAGCAAACCTGAAATCTTACAAAACGGAGAGCGGAGCAGAGAGACGCAGACCAAGGACCAGGATACCAAGAAACACAGACGAGCCGACAACGAACACAGACCGACACCCACTATATATACACACACACACACAAGGTAATCGGGTAATCGCACACAGGAGGGAAGAACAGCTGATCTGAATACACATGATGACTGGAGGACACAAGCTGAACACAATGACAACAGACACAGACTTTCAGAACAAAACAGGAAATCTAGAACCCGAACCGGACACAAGGGGACACAGAATAACTAGAACAGAGGGAAATAATCACAAAACACAAAACGCTGGGTCAACAACCCAGGACCATGACAGAAAGACTCTGAACACTTGAGAGACGGCTGAACTGACCGAACTGTCAGGTTCCTCCATGATCAAGATTATGACCACTGGCTCGCAGGTCATTTGGACTCTTTGTGTGAGAAAATTGTAGATGCAGCACCTAATTTTAGCTTTCGCTTATAACCTGCAGCATCAAAACCGAAAGTCTGTTGGAACTTGTGTTAATTCACAGCCACTTTGCTCTCTCCTCTTCTTTTTGACAGGGAAGTGGTGAAGACTAGTATTATTTCCCTTGTTTACTTCAGTTGGCAAGTACAACCAAAAGCAGCGCAGTTCTCTTTGTGTCAGAGGCTTTTTGTTTGTTTGTTTGGGGTGTTTTGCACATTTTGCATGCAAAGCAATATATCTCTCTGTAGGTCAAAATTTGTATTGAACATTTAGGATTTTTAAAACACTGAAAAAAATGTATCTTGTAGCAGTAGAGGCCATTTATTGGACATTAAGGCCCACAAGTTGGAGCAAAGGGGGTCTAAATACCAAAGACATTATTATTATTAATATTAATTGGGCAGCACGGTGGCATGGTGGTTAGCACTGTTGCCGAACAGCAAGAAGGTCCTGAGTTTCCTTTCTGTGTGCAGTTTGCATGTTCATGTTAAACAAACTGTCATTTTTTTGCATCTTCTCAATACCAGGTGAAGTGTATGAGATTACTGTTAAAATGAAGAACACGACTCACTGTTGAATATTTTATAGCAGCAATAATCTCATGAGTCAACTTGTTCTGAAAGGATTTTTGGAAATGCTCTTAAGGGATCGTAAACATAAACACGTCAATACCCTTGAAAAAGATGAAGGATATAGATATGTTAATGAGGGGAACTACCTTTTCAGCTTTGAAATGATGACAGAAATAACCCTCAGAAGACCTGAAATTAGTCTGAGTGATCATAGTGTGATACAGAGAGTGCTGTGTCAGCTATCAAAGAAATGTGTTGGGCTCATTGTTTGGGAAAACTACGCCCGATGGAGCGTACCACAGCATTCATATCAGAGCTTTACCCTCTAATAATCTAAAGTACTGTGTAGCCGATGTGCTATAAGTGAGACTATGTCTCCACATATAGCATTTTCATTGCTGTGAAATGTAAAGCCATTACACTAAGGAACACTCTGCACAATATTAAATTACAGTTTACGAAATCCATCTCAGCTGGCAACTACCGCTTACATCTAAGTGGTTCCCTATATTGTTCTGGGGTGATATGTCAGGGAAAAAAATCCTCTGCTGACAGAGTATGCAAACACTTGAGCTAAAAATATTACAAACACTGAATGTGACATATGAAGTGAAGCCAGAAAGATATGAGGGCGGGAGGAAGAGAGAGGCAAAGAATGACACAGAGATAAAAACAAAAAACCTCAGTCTATGGGATAATAACTGTACATACATTGTTAACATATCATCCTTACAGTGAACCCAAAGAGATAAAGTGCCATTACAGTAGAAATCCCTGCTGCATCCAGATGTCAGAATCTGCTGTTTCGCTGTTCTCTGCAGAAGCTCCTCTGAAGCCTCTGTGTCTGTTGATTTCAGGGAGCCATCACCTCCTTGCCAGTGGTGAAAGAAGAAACTGAACCTGTATTTTCCCGTCTCTGTGCCCTGTGGCAGTGTTAAATTTGATGTTTCCACTCTTATACCCTGTCTGCCAGGAGCATGGTTTGTTTTGAAAGATTGGGTCAGCAAAGGAGCAGCTTAAGATCCCCTCTGCTTAAACAAGGGGCCTGAGCATTTTCTAGACAGATCTCAAACCCTGGGTAAATGATCTGTGCCAGCAGCGCTGCTCCTTCTGCATAAACACGGGCCGTTGTCAGACATTTTTACAGTCCTGTTCTTGCACTTGTCAAACTTGACACAGTTTGATTAAACTTGTCAACGCCGTTCGTCTCCTTAGCTTCCGACTGGTGGCGAGTGCAATAACCCCGAGATGAACCCGCCGCTGCCAGTCCCTGCCACTCACCTCGGGTCACTCTCATAGTACTGTGCTTTGTTCCTTAGCTGCCATACAGCTAACCTCAGCAGCAGTGGAAATACAGCATTATCATATTATTTATGAGGGCTGGCCTTCTGGGATGCAACTCAAGCAGGAATACCAATTGAGCTCTCCTGCCGTTCTGCTCCCAGGCCTGCCTCCTGGGCTAAGCACTTACACTTCTGCTTCCCAGGTAGGGTGTTATCTTCAAGCTGAGGTTCAGTGGGTGTTATTTATTCCCCATTTAAGCAGCTGCTGTGCATACACTGTACTGTAGGTGCTTTTCTCAGTGCCCTATATTTGTTACCAAGAGGCAAAAGAACTATAAACAAGACTCTTGTGTTTGAGATGGTCTTCTGTCTGATGATTCCCGGTTACTTTCCTTTGATATGAGGATTTGGTTAATAAGCCTGAGCCCCACTGTAGCTCCCTGGAAGCACCATAAGGATATGATCTACAGTCTGTCGTGGCTACAGACAATCTGCCAATCTGTTCACTGGGATGTGAAACACAGAGCCTTTCTCAGTGTTTGGACTGACAGATTAGATTGTTAGCGGAGAGTCATTATTTCCAGAATCGCACTAATCTGCAGTATCTGTCCGAAACCAAGACTTTTCCTCACCCTCCAGCCGCACAACATTGTTTTGGAATTCAGACTTTGAATGGAAGCAACAAACTGTGATTGAAAGGACGTCAATATCTGAATCACTGCTAACAGCGTGAGTCAGGTAGCTATTAGTCATTAATACCCCCTGGCTTTTTTGTGGGAGGCGGTTGGTGAGCCAGAAGGATATATTTGATGTTTTATGCTTTCGCAACTGATCATCGCACGATATCACAATCCCCTTCTCCAACACACTTTAAATGCTGAGCCTATTCAAATTCCAACTCTGCTAATTAAAAAACACAGCCTCTGCTTTATCTCGCATGTCAAAACATTAGAAATACACTCTCTTTGAAACGTCCTCCGTTACGGCCAAATGAGCTGCCTGAAACTTAACAACGACCCGTGGCATAATAATCTGAAAAGTATACCTAGTTTAAAAATATCAAAAGTCATTTTGGCTCGGTATCTTTTCTTTCACCCCCAAAAAGAGCGTCTGAATTAAACTTCACCGAATAAATTTGCTTGGTACTGTATCTCTCAAAAGCGACAGCACTGGCTTGCTTGAGTAAAAGGCTTTGAGTGGGTTGCTTTTCATGACAAAGAAATGGCCGAATGTGAAAAATTTACATGGCTGAATAGTCAAAGTGAAAGAAGCTCTTTTGTTTCACGGCGTTATTCAGAGACAAGAAGAACTTGTACCGAGTTGAGCTGGTGAATAACACCTTTTCTTTTGGTGGTGGTGGTAGTGTGTACTATAAAGCTCTACCATTTGCCTTTTGTAGCAGTTCCAGAATTCAGTTATGATTTTACAAATCTTTGCCCATCTTAGCCCTCCTGTCCTCCTTTTTTCCACAGCGGTCGTAACAAGCACATATCGTATAGGCTGTGTGCATGCCACCTAGGATGGATAAATGTCTTGCAGACACATTGCAGAAATTGCCTCATCCTCCTGTGAGCCTTTTTCTGTCCTCAACCACAATGTACCGAGAAGCAAAATGATGCAGGGTGGGGAGTGGCATCTAAGGGCCCCAGCAGCATGTCTCCTTTCATGCCTCATTCATTCACTTTATCACCTCATTAGACGAATGTGAAGGTGTGGAGGAGAAACCTTGTCACCCTGAGACAGAAAGGCGGAGCCGCACTCCATCTTCTCCTCCCTCGGCTCAGCTCTCCACTCAGCTCAGCTTGCTAGCTGCATGCATGGTGAGCGTTGTTGGAGGTGGAGGGGGGTGCAAGCTGCCATATGAGCACACTTCATCAGGTGACACACAGCACAAATGGTTTTAGCTCTGGAGAGTCATGATTGTGAAGGGAATTAAGAAAGTTTTTATTTTTTTTAACTGAAATTATAGTTCTAGATCCCCATTAGGAGTCCACAGGCGTGGGGCATCTTATGCTGCACCAATTATAAAAGTGCAATTAGGGGTTCCCTAAATAAAAAGGACTCAACTTCATCTGTAATTAGATTTTATTTTCTCATATGTGTCATTTACTTACTGCAATTAGTTTGATGTTAATAAAATGATATTGTGCTTCGCTGTATTTCTTTGGCACATTCTAATTACTAATTTTAATAAACTCATTTAATTGCAGAGTGCAGCGCACTGATGAAGGCTTATTTCTTCTTCTCTTTCCTCTTACTTCTGCTTCTGTTACCGAGAAATGAAATCGCATTAAATCCCCGTGTACATATGTGAAGAAACACACTTTATGTTTACCGTGTGTCTCAACAGATTCTGGTTCCACATCTGTCTTAATACCCCTGCTGCTAAATCACCCAAAGCGTGGAAAAAAATAGGAGTTGTGCAGATCATACGGAGGGAATAAATCACACCTACTCCAGGTCTAGAAGAGAACATCGGTCAGAGCTGCCCTGGATACATAACCCAGATGAAATTATGCATACACACAAAAACACAGGTCGGCCTGTTCTTCACACACACACACACACACACACCAAAAACAGAAAAAGCTGCAATTTGTCTTTCCTTTTTAAGAACTAAAATAAGACTGTCGTGAGGCATTAATCACATGAATCATTTGTGCTGATTTGGAGAAGGCGAGAGGACAAACCATCATCTTCACTGCATCAGTACAAATGGAGCATTTCGTTAAACGTGTCAGGTGCTGTGTTGAGATTGTTTAGCTCCATGTCCACCATGTAGTGGGTTAGCCATTTTGAAGCGCTGTTCGACTTCTCAGCTGAAAAATTTCATTCACCACATAGTGCACCATGGCGTCAGTGCGCTGTAGGGGGCATGTTCTCCACCTTACATCGATCAGCTTAGACCATCGTGTGTCGTGAGCAAGAGAAGAAGAGTTGTCAGGTATGGAACTAATGTGATTTTCCTACCTGCTGAGTGTCAAGTGAGGATCGTACTATTCAGATGGCTCAGCCGTGCTGTGGCTTGTCTCTTCTACGTGAGTACAAAGATTGTTAAATATTACCATTAAAATGCCTCCAGGATTCGTGTTTGAAAAGATATTACTGCAGAGATCTGAAGCATTTGAATCTTTTTGACTTTTCTTGAGTAGGTCAATGTTACTCAGATAGGGGTAAGTACAGGTGTTTGAGTATCTTGGAACAGTGCAGGTGGTATTTAGTGTAATTATAGGCTAATTATTACAGTGATCTTTAATAAAAGGAACCGAATACAAATGTGATTGAACAGACATTATCACACTTACTAGGAGAAAGAAGCCAAGTACTAATGAAAACTAAGAAAATGAATCATTTGTTTGTATAATTAGTAACAGCTTTGTAGAGAAAGCAAAGTGAAAAAGAAAACAAGGATCACTAAATCGCGTTAAACTTACGATCAAGACTCAGCGCAGCACAACTACAAAAAATCTGCTTGTTGACCTTATCTTTGGATTTTAAACATCTGTATGTAACATGTCTCGTTTGTTGTTTCGTGATGTTGTTTCATAAGGGCTCAGTCACACTAGAGTTAAGACAGGACTGCAGCCTCCTGGTGAGCAGGAATAATCAGTGGGTGCTTGCTGATTGCATTTAATTTTTTTGCAGAGTAGTTCAACGACTACTTTAAATTACCATGCAGGAGGCAACCTCTGTCCAGATATTCGTGGTTGTCATGATCCGAGTGAGTGTCTGGTGGTTTGTTCCCGGTTCCACACCCGCATCCTTCCACCTGTCGTAAATCAGTGGCTTTGAGTGGGATGGTTCTTAAGACCAGCTCAACCTGCCATTCTTCACCAGTTTATCAGCTACCTCATGGTGGTAACTAGGCCTCCGTGACTCTAGTTATCCAGGTTTTGCCCTGCACCCGTGTCTCCTTCAAGACTCTGATCCACTTACCTGCAACTCAGTCATCTGGATGCTGGACACTAAACCCTCCAAGTAAGCCTGCAAACTCACTCTGTTGAACCTCAACTACTCACCGCTCTCACCTGCCTGCCCTCCTGCTTGCTGCACCACCACTGGACCTATGGAAACAAAAGGTTGGAAGAGCAATCTCACTTACTCACCCACACACAGGTGGTAGCCTTTATGTGTGTTGGGTAGTCACTCTTAGACTGGTGAAGGTTTACATGTACTACTATCTAACTTCAAAATGTAGGCATATTGACAATATGTTGCAATCTCTCTGCAATCAATCTGCACAGGCTGTCTGCACAACATGTCTATAACAAGTCTTTTTAATAGGGGACTCAACTCAGCTGGTTGCCAGCTTGCATTCTGGTTATATATATATACAACCTGCAGTTAAATAACTGTTGTGCAGCAGCTACAGCTTTACTTGTGGAGGGATTTCTGAATTTCTTTTTCTGATCTATCACTTTTGGGCTCAATTCTGTATGCTAGCAGTTCTAGCATGCTAGCAGGTACAGTACTACAGTACTACAGTACTGTACCCTCTTTTTTGTCTACTAGAAATGATTTGTGCTGTCTAGCAGTACAAAAAAGGTGCGACATGACTGGCATATGTGACATTGTCCAGTATACTAAAGATCAGACTTAGCTGCACAAGGACACTCTGTGTACACATTTATGTACATTTCTATGCCCATATTGTGGATATTTATGTCAGTTACATGTACTTAACCACAAATAGCAACCCTGTGATAAAAGTGGCCTCAACTGTGATGGAGAGTCTCTGTTCCTCATTTAAGAGACAGAGATAATTACAAATAGCAGGTGCATAGTTAAGCAGAGTCCCAAATGTCTCCATAGTTTTTTGCCTAGATCCCCTAGTGAGTCCACTTTGTAGCTAACCCTTTATAGAGGATGAGCTGGTGAGCAGACAAGTAGACAATCCAAGCACAGCCAGGCTCGAACACAGCTAGGAGAGACAGTGATGTAATGTAAGAAGCTTTATCATTATGCTCTGTCTTTTTATTGATTTCCTCTGGCCTCACGTGCTCTTGTATCCCTCTGCTACAAATTGCCTTCATATTATTGGGATACAGCCCCAGCACAGGGCAATTATTTATTAGACGCGTGCTTGGTAAAAATTGCTTTTTGCTGTGAATAAATAATAAGCCGAACCAATAAACGGAACATCCCCTTTGATATTTGAGCTGTAGCTTTTATGAATGTAGGGCTTTATGTGCAAAAAAACCCGAAAAATCTCTAAATGTACTAAGCTTTTTGTGCCGTTGTGTTCTCGAACAGAAAAGAATGACTTAGGACTCAAAATAATAAAAAACAAGGCACGCATATTTTGGAGGTTATCCTGATTTTATGCTTTAAAAGTCAATTGGAGCTTCAGCGGTCTACCAAAATTACAATTCATTTGAGTGAATGCTTCAGTGCAGACCTTATCAAAATCTGAAATCTCAGCTTGCACTTTGAAATTTCCTCCCCTCCGTCTGAAAGTTGTGGTTTAAAGCTGCCTGGCCGTGAATACATTTCGGGGAGTTTTGCCGGATGTATTTTAATGTAAGCATCCGTCTATTTGTCGGTGTGTACGTGTGGATTGTAGGTGTTTATTGATGTCACACACAACTTAACCTTATGAACTGCCAAAAAGCAATAGAGATGTTGAAATGTGATGACAGACTGCTTTGAATTCATAAACTGTCAAGGCCCGAGCATGGCTCCTTTAGAAGCAATTACACTGAAGCATAACTTGATCTTGAAGGAAAAATCTTTGAATAATTCATCACGGGAAAGCCATGTTTGGTATCGAAAGGATAAATATCTTCCTTTTTTAACTTTTATATGTTTTCAGTAAGTACAGCATGTTATAAGGAGAGCAGAGGAAAAGACTGACATGTAATGCTGTCCGTTATTCTGGCTGTAGCAGAGTACGGTGTGCAATCACTTGTAGCTTTTCCAAGCATTCTTTTCTTGTTTTGCTTTGTTTTCTTGTCAGTATTTTACCGCTAATTGTTCATTTAGTTAGCTCATCGATTTTACTGATAATCAAATTAAGATTTTTCTCTTGGCCAGAACATTTCTGCCACTCCTTTGTTTCGCTTTAATCATAAAAGCATAAATTCACTCCACTAATGTGGGTAACAAAATTACTGTAGCTAATGGAAATCAAATTATTTATAGTATGCTCCCACACGGCCAGCTTGTAATTTGCGGTCTCTTGGTTTGGAAATAAAAAGGACATTTTCTTTCTTTTTTGTGTGTCTTTGTTAATGAAATCAGATGTTTATGGTATTTAATTAGAAGATGCACTGACCGCCGGGCAGCCGGGCGACTGAGGTGACATGAACTTTTATGACACTGAATCCCCGTCTGCTGAAGAAGTGCTCTTCTGCAGCTGAGCCAACCTGTGACCCCTGTGTGAACTGGATGGAGTGAAAGAGGGGGCGTTTTATTAAAGAGAATCAATCATTTAAACTCTCTTTCCTATTGATGGCCTGCGCTGCTCCATATCATAACTGTATTAACTGGTTCATTTTGAGGCGAGCACTAAGCCCGGATGGATTTCTACATTCTACTTCTTTTCGTACCAAAATGCAGCGTGCAGGAGCTGTAGCCTACATTTATCGACTTAGACCATCATGCATTGCAGCCTGCGCCTGTTGTCAGACGAAGAAGAAGTAGGCGAGCAGTCAGATATGGAGCTAATGTGATTTTCTTGAAAATTCCTGGCGTGCATAATACTCCTCAGATACCTCAACCATGCTATGACTTGTCTCCTCCTCTGCCTGAGCAGCAGGATTTCAGACATTATTATTAAATTGCCTCTTGGAACCATATTTGAGAGACTTGCTCAGCGTAAACTCTGAATATGTTTATGATACCTTTTTAAGTCAATTATAGAACATTTGCATGGTGGCTAGAACAACTTTGCAGGTCCTTCAGCTTTAAAAACAAACCTCCATGTCCATCTCAGATGTTTTGTTTATTTTTTAATCAGACTCTTTTGTTCAGGTTCAGTAAATTCACTTTAATTGCAGTGAAAAAGCTGTTAGTCACTAAGTCAAGTGCATTACTTTCAAAGGTGTAGCTTAACTCAATTGGTTGAATTTCAGTGTTTTCTGGACCCAAAACCGTTTCAGTACTTGTGTGCTTTTTTTGGACAGGGTGTGGGAAACGCTTGCAGAATCACTAAAGATCAGACTGGAAACATTCAGAATGGTGAAAGCAGA
Organism: Maylandia zebra; assembly: GCF_041146795.1. NCBI lineage: Eukaryota > Metazoa > Chordata > Actinopteri > Cichliformes > Cichlidae > Maylandia > Maylandia zebra. The sequence goes on along the minus strand of NC_135181.1, from coordinate 39,761,106 downwards.
AAGGGAAACACTGAACAAACTGATCAGCAAAAGAAAAGCACAGTGCAATGACACAAAGTGACAGCACACTGTGACAGCACAAACAAAAAGCAGAGGACGTTACACAATAACGTCTGAACTGTGACAGAATAAAAAAAGATAAATATGGAATTCATATTTAAGCAGTATGAGGACTCAAAACACAAATAACTTAGTAAAGAATGCACTGCTGTCATGTTATGTAAGTCAAACCCAATACGTGACCTAACCTGTTTGAAAGTCACATGATCTAATTCATGTGTCTGATTGGACATATTGGCTTTCATTGACAAAGAGAAGTGGCAAAAAAAAAAGGTTTGAAGTGAAAGCATTTGATTTTCATGCATTACTGAAGCTTTCACTCTATATTGTTTTTCATTTTTGACAGAGGTGGCATGGAGAGGCTTTTACATCTGAACTCTTCAGATACACTCGGCGGACACTTTATTAAGCATCTCTTCCTCGTTCTGGGTTTGGAGCCCTTCTGCCTTCTTCATCACAGAGTCAACAAGGAGGTGGAAACATTCCTCAGATATTTTGGTCTATATTATCATAATAGAATCACATTTGCTGCGTATTTATCAGCTGCACATCTACGATGTGAAATTCCCATTCCAACACAAAAGGTGCTCTTCTGGATCTAGATCTGGTTGCTGCGGAGACCATTTAAGGACAGTGAATCTTTTTGTTCAAGCTGTTCACAGCTGGAGATAACTGAAGCTTTGTGATCATGTGTTATCCTGTTAGATGCAGCAGTCAGAAGATGAGTAAACGGTGGTCATAAGGGGATGGATATGGTCAGCCACAAAGCTCCATGTATCTCCACCACCATTATAACATCACCGCCACTTTAACCATTGACACAGGCTGGATGGCTCCATGCTTTCACGGTGTTTATGCTAAATTCTGACCCTCTCATCCAAATATTCAGGAAGCAAGGCTCATCGGACCAAGCAACTTTTTTCTTCTATTGTCCATTTTTGACCAGCACCTGCTAACTATAGCCTCAGTTTCCTGCTCTTAGCTCATGGCAGTGGTAATCCTTGTGTAGTTTCCTGCTGCTGGAACCCATCTGCTTCAAGGTCTGACACGTTGTATTTTCAGAGATGCTCTTCGTTCTCCTCTGACCTCTGGCATCAAAAAGGCGTTTTTACCCAGAAAACTGCAGCTCACTGGATATTTTTCGTTTTTCAGGCCCTTCTCTGTAAACCGTAGAGCTGTGTTGTGTGGGAAAACCACAGCCGATCAGCAGTTTCTGAATCCATCGACAACCATTATCTCTTAAATCTCCTTTCTTTCCCTTTTTTGACCAAGTCTGCATCCCTAAATGCAAAGTGCTGCTTTGTGATTGGCTGAATATTTGGATTAACAAACATATACATTTATAAAGTATAGTGTGGCATAGTTGTAACCGCACGAGCTTGTGCAGGAGGATACACTTAACCCACAGAGAGTTGTTAATACAGTTTTATATGCACAGATTTAATGTTTCATTATTAAGATATGTAGCATGCACTTTTTCAGAAACAGCAACCGTGTAATGCCCATGGCCTTAAAATGTCCTCCAGGTGCTGTGCCGTTTGTTTATGCGACAGAGATAATTACTAATATACACACATAATTATGTATAACCTTGTAGTGTCCACAATGTACCAACCGTAGCCCCTACAATGACTCTTCTATGAAGACAACAGAATGCAGTGGGTAAGCAAGTGCAGGAACAAATGGACACGTTGAATGCAGCTCTAGTTCCAGCTGATGGACATGAAACATCCTAACTTTATAATTTGTTCTCATTAAAACAAGCAACAGCAGCAGAGACAAGTTTGTGTCTCGAATGATTATTTCAAACCTCTCAGAACAGTCTGATTGTCCTGCACAATTTCAACCAGGTTGCCAGAAAACATTAAGGCTGTCTTTGTAGACCTGAAAGAGTTCAAAAACATCTATTTAAACTGCAAATAATGTTATATGATAGCAAAAGGTTACCAATTAAACACTGAACAGGTTCAATTAAAGATATAATTGCCTAAGGCTACAAAAAAAGGCTGGAACGTGAGGGGGGGCTTCAAATGGTATCAAGACGCGGCTCGAGCGTTTAGATAAGGAGGCTCTTCATTTCAGCAGTGCAGACTGCAAAACTGTAAGTCTGAGTTTAGGAAGAAATTGGGGCTTCAGTGTACAGCCTGTGAGCCTCATGCAAACAAAGCATCATTGTACTCTGTAAAGATTTGACACACAGGCTTAAGGATAGCTCTTATGAAGATAGTTTAATTTAAGTATGCTGTGAATAAGCTACATATATATAGTTATAAAGAGCTGATGGGAGAGCTGCATTTCAAATGAAACAAAAAGGCATAGCAATGCTTAAAAATGCACAGACATGACTCTGGAAAATATCTGTTTAAGGGATATGAGTGAAATGGCAAAATGTGTGCCTACACTGTGAAAGCTGTGCATATGAATACTGATGGCTTCTAAGGCTCAGTGTGATTATGTAATTAGTATGGCATTCACAAAATATCATAATCATTACCACCTGGTATCTCTTTATAACAGCAAATTAGGAAATGATTCTGACTTTGGTCGTTCGGTAGATGATTTAGTGCCAAACAAGAAAAAGCACCTTTAATCTTCACAGGGGTCACCCAGAAAGAAGTGCTTCTAGGCCTTTCCCTCCTAGCTGGCCTTGACTGTTTCACATGCTGTTTCCATCCATCCACCCATCCATCCACTTATCCATGTCAGGGTCATGGGGGCAGCAAACTAAGCAGAGATTCCCAGAACTCCCATTCCTCAGGGACACCAAGGCATTTGCAAGCCAGCTGAGATATGTAATCTCTGCAACCATAACAGGTAGGATGCTATGCTTTCCAGGTTACAAGTGCTGGCCCATTTTTTCACTCTCTTCTGTTCCACCTGGCCTCAAACATCCATGATTTTTGTGGCTTTGCTAGTTTATGTTTATTAAATTATCATTTTTTTATGTAAACCTCTTCCGTGAACTCGCTCTTTGCCAGTTTGTGACCATCCTTTTTCATCAGTGCCTCTTGATATTGAGAGATAGCAGTCCTGTTTGAATGGAGAGAGTCAAAGTCAGCATTAGGATGCAGAAAGTGTTGGTAGTGCTATAAGTCACACACCAGGAGGTCCAGAGGTCCTTATCAAATGTCCGGATGAGTCGGGGTAGGAGTGAGGCTGTGTGACTGCTGCCGTAACCCAGCAGCAGTTACATCAGGGGACATGTGAGCACCACTCTGACACAAGCAACCTGGTTTTCATTGTAACCTTTCAGCGTGTAGGATTGTTGTGCATGTGTGAACAGTACTGTGCAAAAGTACTGAGTCGCCCTTTTATTTCTCTTTTTTTTCTTTTTTTCTTTTTTTTCTAAATGACATCAGAAACAGCAGTATGCGACATTACGTGATGGCAGAGCTTCAGTTCATCCTTTGTCATTTTTTTTTTTTTTTTTAATAAATAGGACAGGGGGAATGAATGAGAGAAAGAGGGGGAGAGAAAGAAAGAAAACCAAAGGGGAGAAGAGACGGTGAGAAGGGGGGGGAAGAGAGAGAAAAAAAAAAAGAACTCCTGGGTCACCTGTATGGAGAAAAAAAAAAAAACAACAACAAAAAAAACAAACAGAGGAGACAGCAAACAACAAAGAGCAACATAATAATAGAGAAAACAAAGCACCATCACAATAAACTAGCTAGTCATAGATATCAATATTTACTAAATAATAAACGATATTGTGCAGCACGCAAGATAGACAGCGCACAGTGTGCTTTGAGGCAGCAGCCAAGAAAGCTTTAGTCCGCGTCTGTGAATACCCATGTGTGCATACCTGTGTGGGTCAGCATGCTTGCATTCCAAAGGTTTCTCCATGTAATGATCTGCTAGGGAGTGTGGGGGGGGCCACAGCCCCGTCCTCCAGGGTGTGAAGCGGGTATGGAGGAGATCAAAACTCCAGACATCCAGAGGCCCTTTTATTTCTCTATATTTTGCTTCCAAAGAGACGAGCTTTCTTGTCATTTTTAAAGTGAAATCATTTTTTATTTATTTGTAAATAAAGAACCCTTGAATTATTTGCCTTTTTACACTCAAATGATTAATATTCCTCAATCAGTGTTGTGTCTGCACATAAAAGACGACTTATCAAAGAACCAATTTTCAATTGGATCTTTAGGCACTTTGTTATCAGCAGCCTGTTGCAAAAACACATCATTTTTTCCATTTTCTTTACTTGAAGCTACAAAAAACACCAAAGATAAAACAGTTTTAGAGGAATAAAAGAGCCTTTTTGCGCTAACACGGTGATTCCCAAAGGCCTATTAGCTGAAAATTTGAAATATCTATGAAGTGTGTTCTTAAAACGGTTGAGCAAACTGGATAATTGTAGGACAAAAGAACAAGTCTCAGGCCTTAAAAAACTATCGACAGCAGATGACCAGTTCCTGAAAGTCCTTCAGAAATAGGCAGAAAAACAATAAAAGAAAATCCGGCAAAGACCTGACACAGGACCTGAGAGATGTGTGTGGCCCTTTGGTTGATCCATCTACTGTTCACCAAAACCTCATCAGAAGAAGGCTTCGTTCCTGTGCATGTACATGCACAAAAAATTCCGCAAAACAGCAAGGCCACGAAAAGTGAACCGTGTCACAGCGAGGGACCAATGTAGTCCTAAAAACTACTTAATGAAATTGAAGAACAATGGCGGTCATGCCAAATACTGACTTTCAAGCTTGTGAGAACTCCATGTTTGCATACATTTTAATAAATCCCTCTCTTCGTACCCGTTTTTCCTGCAAAATATAAAGAAATGAGGCGTAACTCAAGACTTTTGCACAGTACTCTATTTTAAACCAAACAATGCTTAAACCTAACCATGAAGCCTATCCATGAGGAACACCTGGAAAACATCCAGCAGACAAGGGAGAGGACACAAAAGCCACAGAGAAACGCCACAGCTGACAGGAGCACAGGACCCAGAACGTTACTGGTACCACAGTGCGGTAACAGTGCACTAACAGTGCTAAGTAGCGTACCACTGTGCCACCGATAGAAACGTAAACAGCAAAAGGAAGCTGAACTAAACATCGAGTGACAGTCGTGCCATTTGTTAGGTAGACTGTAATAATAATCATAATAAAAAATGCTCCTGTATCGCTTCGATTACGCTTCAATTTGTCTTGATATAAGAAATGCATACATAATTACCCCAGTGACCTTATTTCCTAACCATGCAATCTAGAAACTGCTTTTTTAACCAAATTATAGAGCTAAAATGAGGGTAATTAGCAAGTTAACTACAGTTATTTGAGCTACAGAAATTGATAGTCATCACTTAGAAATAAGGAGCTTGCTTTTGTCTGTCCTTGTGTGAAATCAAACATGTATTGTTTCAGAAATTATTGCAAATTTTGAGTGTTACCCACCGTCATAATTGTAATCTGCATGCGAGGCAGGAAGGCTTGACAGGTGCAGCAGCAGTAACTCAGTAAAAATAGCAAGCTTTCCCCTCTGTGTCAATGCCACGTCACACCCACTGAGCTGCAGCGCCATGTGCCAACATCTGGCGCATCTATGATTCACTTTATAATGTAAAAAACAGCTTAAAGGTGGCGAGAGCTTTGATATATATGATGTAAAAGAAACGTACTGAAGTTTGTTTCATCGGGAGCATTCATTTCACTCAACAAACTCATTAAGTCTTCACATCCTCTCTTCTAAACCTCGATGCTCGTTTAAGGAGCCATGTATCTCCCAAACACACATTCTTCATGGATTAAGCGTCTACTATCATCATGAATAACAGATCTAATCTGGTGTTAAGTCTCACACAAAAGCAGATGGAACCATTAGTTAACCTCATTCTTGGGTTTTTCACCAGTTTGGGGCTTTTTCTAGCGTACTGGCACAATTTCACCTCACAGTCAAATGTCCGTGTTTTCACACAGGTTGCTTCACAAATCCGTGTACACAGCAATGTTATTTCTTCTTGAGTGGCGAGCCACACAGAGCAGGAACCTCCCTCAGGAGACAGAGAGCATTTCATTTCACACTGACACGTTCACCTCTATCCTCACCATCCCGCAGAGGGCTGCTGGGGTTGTCAACCGTGGGGAAACGAAAGAGGAACTCAAAATGTTGCCAGAACGAGAAAACTACATTTGTGACCACAAAGCAAAGCTGGTAACAAAATCGCTGGGATCTCTCCAATTGGGAAAGTTATTCATGTTGTTGTATTTCAATGTCCCCGTTCTATCTTTCATGCAGTTTTGCTTCAAAATAGCCCGAGGAATTATATCACCCTCAAGTAAAGGGTAAACACAGAGGGCATAAAAAGACAAGTCTCGCTATATAGGAGGAATAAAACTGTAATGGCTTGTTTCTTTGCCTCCGTATTTAGACTGAAGGGGTGAACAATATACTGTAGCTTTGTTTGTCTTTGGTCAAGTCAGGGTCAGCCTTCCAATAAAGCTCACACGGGGGCTAGTAGCACTCAAATAAATTGGATTTTATATGCTTGCCATGAATATAAGGCTCATCCAATCTGGAGGCCGCTCTGCACTTTTTAGAGCATTCATGATACCCTCAGGCTTTTCATCTCCAGCAACGCTTTGGCATATCACTTCTCATTATTTCTTGCTGAATCTTCCAATCGAGCCAATTTGAGGTAAAACACGACACATCTGTTGTTCTCCTGCGGTTGAATTTGAAAGGTACAATGGATATGGAAAGAAAGCGATAGGCGTTGTTTTCCATTTATTCACGTCAGTTGCTCTTTTCTCGTTCCCCCGAGTATTTATTAATCTGTTAACGAGTAGGGAGCTGATAGACGTTTTAGGCATAGGAAGTGATAGCTTTCTTTTAAAAATCCAATTATAGATTTCTTTTACTCTATTAAATCAAGTCTGTTTGCAGGAGATGTTTATATCCCCAACGTGTGCTGTGTTTATGTTGCCATTTCATTAACATTTTGTCTTATATTTGTAATAAAGCAAAGGATAAAGCCACACAGGCAACAACAACCATTTTCACTCCTTGTTGTCAGTAAAGCAGCACGTGTGTGATTGTTTCTTTCAAAGATGGCAAAAGTCCAGAGAATGATTTGTGTAGGCATAATAATAGACTCAAGTCAAAAAAAGTTTCCTTTACTTTGGGAAATTTTAAGTATATATTAGGTGCAATTTAGCTACTGAGGCATTAGAGATGTACATCAAAGAAATGGTTCTCCCTCCAACGAGCTACTCTCTCACCAGTTGGACACAGGCAGCTTAGACCACCTTACAATCAATACAAAGGCTCTATAAACAGGCTCTGAAAACATTACATAAAAGGAGCAGAGCACCTTCTAGAGGTGATTATGAAACACCTCTCAGGAAAAGAGTTTGTGGGTAGTCTGGCTTTTCTTATTGAGAAAAACACACAGACAGTATAATACATGGACGCAGCTATTGTGACATCACACACTGCTCTCTGAAGACTCAATGTGAGCATTTGTCAGCTCAGTTGCAAAAAACAGATGTGAGGAGGAATAGTAGGTGTGGCCCAATGCTAATGACTTTGATTGACAGCTCATTATCAGTTTCATGCTACAGATAGTTGTCCATTTTAAAACATGGTTGGACCAAGATTTATAAAACAGACTTTTTCTTCAATATGACCCAAAATGAGTGACTGAGACAGTAAACACATCAGGAAAGACTTCTTTAGGACCTCGTGTATGTTGGTGGCCACAGCTATCGCCATCTAGTGGTCTTCAGAAATAATACAGGTTTAAGTGAAGCTACAGCGAGGCCTGGGCCAGTTGTTGCTGGTACTGCTGTTGATGTTGCAGCTGTTGATGTGACACATTTTGATACATCTATTTCTAGTTTATTTTTCTATTTTGCTCTTAGCTGTTCAGCTCCACCGTTTCACTTTAGTTTGTCCATCTTTAACAAACAGCTCTTCCAAACTAAAGTCTGGAGAGGGGCCAGTCATGTTAGAGGAAATCTGGTGTCAGTAGTAAAAATGAACAAATGAACAGTAGTCAGTGCTCGTAGAGCCAGTGTGCAACGACCCTTCAAACCCACCTGTAGGCTGTAAAGTTATAATTATAAAAACATTTCATTGGCCCTTCAGCCCACAAGTGGCTCTGCCCACAGAGCTAATTCCCAGTATGCCAGATTACCAGTCCAGCCCTGGCTACATTGCTATTTCGTAGTGTCTATGGCAGTACATACCTGGATTTCTATAACCACAAAACTAAGCAACATAACATCTCTTTCTCCCAACTGATAAAACAGAGATTACTGGATAATCAAATATGTTGTCATAACGAGAAATACTTTGAATAAGTCTTTGTTTATGCTAACTATCTATGTTTTACTAATTGTGTTAATGTAGGTCTGAGTTTTTGTATGCTTCATGAGTGATATGTTATGTGGTTATGTCTTTCTGGTCATTCACATGCTTGGATGCATTTGCATTGTTCTTTTTTCTTCACTGGTCTTTCTTTATTGCCAGGACCTGCAATAAAATTGAAAATGATCCCACGTGGCTAAATCTAAAATAACATAAACATATATAGACACGAGTACACACGTTCTTCAGTTAAGTAGCAGTACAGTTAAAAACAGTCTATTAAAAGCACACAGCATGAGAACGCATTAGAACACAAACAGTATAAAAATAAAAAACAAAATAGTTCTAACACTGACCATGAACACCACAGCTGCTCCACAACAGTCCAACACAGTGTATTACATAGTGCATCACATCAGCTTGTGTCTTTTATTAAACCACCTGGTATTTGTTATACGACCTTTGAATAACAGTTAACATTATTCAGTTCGTTTTACAAGACTTTCTCAGTATGCAGGGTGCCGCTTTAGCTCAGTGATCGAGCAGGCGACCATATGCCTCATGGCCAGAAGGCAGCAGCCTAGATTCAAGTCCAACCCAAAGCCCTTTGTTGCATATCTTCCCCCCTCTCTCTCCACTATCCACTGAAGGCAAAAAGTAATTAAAAAAAAGACTTTCACAATATGAAAAAACAGAATTCAGCAACGCATCGTTTAGCCTGTTAAGAAAAAAACTCTCTTCGGTCTTTCATGTCTTACATTTACTTACTTAAGCATGTCTTACATCTTTCTCCATCTCTGAGTGACATCATCTGTCATTGGTCTGTCTCTCTTGGAAATAGAGCAGCTGTACATTTAACCAGCAAACACACTGATAGACAAGCTGCACACAAACAGTTTGTGTTTGCTAATATTTCTCAGGCCGATACAAAGGCATTTCAAATTATCTGTCACATAAAAAATGTTACTCCCTTATGCTCGCTCCTTTTCTGTAGCACTAGCTAGATGCTAAAATACCACAACTGCAACTTGCAAACATCTGCACCAAAAATGCACATGCAGATGTTCCCAGTTCAACCGGCAGCGCCACAAACGATATCTCATTATGTGCAATAAGCAACAACAAATATCTGCAGGATTGTCTTGTATGTGATATTGTTCCCTCATTTATGAGTTGATGTCTGAAAAAAATTACAATCAAAGGCATTAAACCTGATGAAGCAAGCCCGTTTTGAGAATGGAAATAATAGAAAATAATGATGCTTGTCCTAAAATGTAGGAAGTAAAATTATTAAAACAAAGTACAGTAACAAAGTATCTGTACTTTGAACATATAGATGTATATAACTGAGGTCCTTTGCTTGCTTTGGTATAATAAACAGTTGTTCGTACGCGCACAGGTTTATGAATACTAGAAACAAATGCTTATTTTAGAAGCAGACGGATAAACTCCTTTTTTCCCACACTGATAAAATACAAAATACCTCTAATGATGTACACAAAGACAATAATGAGCAGCCGGTCTGATGTTCTTTTTGGTATGCATAGGGCAATGCAGGTAGTTAGAGCAGAGGCTCTGGAGGTGTGGTAGGTAATCTATTTCTCTCTGCCAGAAGGTCAGACAGATTAAACCCTCCTATGAAGATCCCAGTTTTCCATGACAGCTGTCTGCAGGGGAGCTCTAAAACAGAACTCTCAATGAGATGTAAAATTAACTTCAAGTCATCTGGTGTGAAGGTCGTGCCTTTGTACCAAAAAGAACAGCCGCTCGATGTTCTCTCTCTGTAACCAATGCATTTTTCAGGCTCACATTTCAACAGTAGAGACTGAAGTGTTATGGAACAGTTCTACGTGCACCTTTTATGATGAAGTGTACATTTGTCAAACCCCCCTAGGAATTAGATCCAGCTTCTGCAAAATTGATAGTTCCAAACATCATTTTTAACCAATCTAAAATGACATCTCCTTCAAAAATAGGAATTTCAGTAGCATACATGCTACTTTACTGCATTCAGCCTGAGCTCTCTCTGCAAGCGTTATCTCTTAATGTCTGCTTTTGCATGAGGGGGAAAAAAGAAATCACCATTTGGTAACAGTATTTCCTTCATTTCACACCCGTACTCAAACCTAGACACATTTATTATTATATTTTTTACTGGAATAAGTAAGGGTGATACTACCTTCAAATGATGTTGATGGTAACGATATCATTTTTGTTCTGATGGATGGTAAACCATCGATAAGGTCCTCTTCATTGTAATTACCTTGTCCGTGTAATGACCACATTCAATTCAACCATTTCAGCCTGATTTGCTCAGTGATTCCACCTTAAATTAGATAACCCCTATTAAAAAAGTGGGCTCAATATTAACTGATTATCTTTGATGACCTTTATTGTCTTTCAGAATACCTTAAAAGGTCACATCAATCCAGGCATTAAGATTAAATCCCAACAAATTAAATTTGTTGCTGACATTTAAGCTTTTTTATTGAACAAGATGTTGTTTACAACACATTAATTGACTGTGATTTGTTCAGGCACTTTTCACAGTAAATTTGAATTATTTGACGACACCTTTAATTATTTATTTAGAAAGGAAATCTTCCGAATGTGTTCAAAACTGTTTTTTTCTACTGTCACTGAGGGAAGAAGACAAACAAAGTAGGAATATGAAAAAGCCCATTTATTATTTCACATTAATTTGATACTTTAACTACCACTTTCACCAGTAAGATGATTACAGCCAGGTAGAAGAGATAATAGCGGCATATTTAACAGATGACATTCCCGCTTCACTTGAGGCAGTTATTCTCCACCAATCTGTCTAGGAGTTTGGGAGAAGATGAAAAATTAATGCAAAACTGTCAAAGTAGTACCGAAGTTTCACCTGCTCTTACTGTAAGTAATAAACAAAGAAAACTATTTCGATTAGACTGGAAAATGGATCACCACTTTTTCCCCCCATAAAAGAATCAACTGCTGTTAGCGTAGCTATGTGCAATATTAACACTGCCTCGAGGCTCAACATGCTCGAGTGAAAGAGGACCCCACAGCATCCAGGAAGGTGAGTGAGATGTCATGCTGCTGCGATGTTTGCAGTCAGTGGTGCATATGTCTGAGAAAAGGGTGTAAAAATGTAGGACGCACATTAAAAACTAATGAAATGACTGTCAAGTCTGCTCCAGCCTACAACCTTTGCCACAGGTCACTCTTGCACATTTTCTCTTTTATTTCACATCAGTCAAGGAGGAAAATGCATTTTAATAGCACTTGTTTGGTGCCTGCACCCAGACTGCTGTCAGACAGAGCGTCTCACCCTGGCAACTTTGGAAATTAAGCTTTCTAAGACATAATAAGCAACAGAAGTGGTTTTAATGCCGCGACTAAACTTTGGTAGGAACACTTAAATGTAAAAATGAAATGAAGGGAAGTCAAAAATACAGTCCGGTGCGAGATTCAGTCTGCCCACGTGACCACTACTACCTCAAGCTCCTAACACACAGTGTTGGAATACAATATGTGGTTGTTTCAGAGTCATGAATCAGTTAAGTTTCATGGCTATTTTAAACACCAACACTAGTGTTGTGAATGGGGCTTTTGCGCAGATATCACAGTGCAGGAACACTGCGGTATCTGGCCTTGCCTGGTGGTAAGTGTCCTTTCTTAGTCCTGGGGTGAAACCTCATTCACTTTCAGGAGCTTTTCAAAGCAGCTTGATAGACGACTAAAGAGATTCTTTTTTTTTCCAGAAGGAAATAAAACAAGTTTTCTACCTTGAAGCCCGCCAAGAGTCGTTTTATGTAATTTATGATTTTGAATCGACTTTGAATCAGCAACTGAGGATTTATGGCAAACACATATACAAGTCTGTGACAGAGCTGCGGCCTCCAAGCGAGAGGTTTAACTATACATATATATCACAAAATATATAATGTATGTCTGAGACCCAAGAGCCAAAAACAGAAGAGATATATATCCTATTGCTTTAGTGTGACTTGCCATTTTGGCTTGATAACAAAGAGTTATCACAATGGAGCTATGGTAAATCGCATTTGATATCCATTTAAGCCCCTGAAAATCTGCTGCCAGTACAGGTCAATCCATGCAAAGTATTCAACCCAAGAAGTATTGCGAGAGATTTTTTGAGGACACGAGCCTAAGAAGGATTCGTCGAAGAAACGGCGGTTCAAAGGGCTTAATCTTGGCAAAGACACTAAACATTTACCCAGAGTAAAAAAAGAGAAAAAAGAAGAAGGTTTCTGGTGCATGCAGAGCGGGCCTTTGCCATGTTAGCTTACGCAATCAAAGAAAGCTCACAGGTACAGCTGCTTTGCCTGTGGCTGCTGTTTGAGAAGAACATAGAAGAAGAGAAACCAAAGGAGCAGCGAGGCAGCGTTACACCTTCTTTCCCACACTCTGAGGCTCTTAGATGACTTACAACGCTGTGCGAAACGAGAACAATGTTCATTTTAAAATAAATTCAGCGAGACAGAATGCGCTCAGACGATAGAAATGTAGCCATCAAACTAGTGAAAGCAGCAAATTACACACAGGGGAAAAAAGATAAATGGAAAAATATTTGTTTATTTTGAATATAAGGAATATTTACCACTGATGTCCAACCACTTGATATTGCAGATATTGCAATTTTTATAAACAGAGAATCAAAATAGTTTGGAGCGATGCACACACACACACACCAGAACACACACCGCTCCATTTTACAGCTAATGTCAGTCTGTCAGTCTCTTTGGGACCTTTGTTTTGGTCTTCAGAAACTGCTGTCAACTCTTTGTGTTGTCAGTTCGAGGAGCACTTCCTAAGGGGCCAACATGAAGTAACTGTAGCAACATGTGTGTTTCACATTCAGTCATTGCTCTCATGAATCCTTGAAAACCTTAACAATAACCATAGAGACCTTTGGCAAAGTTTCGAGATATTTGTGAATTTTACAGTCGGATATGAGACATTTCTTGTTTATCTAAGACCAACAAAATCACAAGTATAGCCACAAGTTGTTTGTATTATTTTCTTGGAAGCGGGGTGCTTATGATCAGTAAATTACCAGTTTAGTGTTTTTAAGGTTTTGTGTGGCATCATCCACTGCTGGTTCCCAGAGTCTCATTATTATGTAGCCTAAAGCTACTGAATACACCACGGACCACTCTGCATCCTGCCAACTGGGCACACAACAGTTCCAGACAGCTGATCCACGTTTAAGAGATGAGAATTAACAAGAAACTACAATTTTTCCCGTAAAGATGTCAGTAATGCTTTAAAGAGAATCCCATCTTCAACATGTTTTGTGACAGGGCAAACTTTTCACTTTTTCCCTCTTTTAATTTCACTTGTCTGGCTGTGCTGCACATCGTGGGGAAAGTTCAGCGTAAAAGCCACTCATGGGACAAACAGATCAGTTTCTTGCTATATTTAATGACTCAGAAGAGCTTTTTGAAACATGTATGAAATGTGGTCGATGCTGTCTGGACGTACAAATCAGCTATGACTCATGAGTGCTGTAGGTTTTGTCCCTCATGGCCAGTGTAGGAAGAACAAAGAAAGGAAAGGCTCAAAATAAATCACTGCTTGAGGGCTACATACATCAAACTCCATAGTTCATTCAAAATGTGTTTTGTCCACTATATCTATGTTAGAAATGTGCATTTGGACTTTGACAGTAAGGCGCAGTTTGAGAAATGTAATACATTACTCTCTGCTCAAACAAGTGGCAGTTGTTGAACTATACCATAATGGAATTTCTTATGTGAAACACTAAGGGCAACGGCAAAAGCACTGAGGCTTCCTGATTTTGTGTATCCTAGAAAGTCAGCCTTTTATGTTGAAGGCTGGATGTCATAGCTGATATAGTGTTTTTGTCAGACTCTCCAAGTGGACATTCAGCCTACTTTTCTTCACCACGCCAGGATTTTTAATATCAACTTTTACAGAGCTGAAACTCCACCAGAGAGAGCTTCAAACCAATGTAGTGTTGAAGGTAAACACACTTTACACGTACAGTGGGGTAATAAATATTTGATCCCCTGCTGAATTTGTTTCTTTGCTGACTTACAAAGAGATTCACTTTAATGAAGAGAGAATAGCAACCACAACTGCAGGAAAAAACACACATAAATCTTATCAATTCATTTGGATGTCACTGAGTCAAAAGAGTAGTTGAACCCATAGTGAAAACACGAGTTAGTACTTGATGGAGAAACTGGAGAAAGTCAGTCGCAGTGGTGAGATGTTTCTTGTAGTTGGTCACCAGCTTTCCACACATCTCAGGGGGGATTTTGGCCCACCCCTCTTTACAGAAACTCTCTAAATCCTTTAGGGTTCTTGATTGCCGCTTGGTAACTTGAAGCTTTAGCTCCCTCTACTGAGGTCTGGAGACTGGCTAGAACCCCGAATGACCCTACTGCGCTTCTCCTTGGTTGCCATTGTAGAAGACTCATCCAAACTCATCTTCAGCGTTCTGGCTTGAGGAAGGAGGTTGTCATCCAAGATTTTACAGTCCACAGCCCCATAAATTGGTCCCTCAATGCGGTGAAGTCACCTTGAGCATAATGTTTCCACCTCTGTACTTCACAGTGGGGATGTGTTCTTTGGGTTGTACTCAATATTTTACTTCCTCCAAACACGGGAGCGGGTCGAGTAGCCAAAAAACTTGATTTGGTTTTCATCTGGCCACAGCACTTTCTCCCAAGCCGTCTCTGAATTATTAAGAACTGTACTAGAACAATTAGGATGGGTCTGCTGACTGTGGATAAGATAAGATAAGATAAGATAAGATAAGATAAGATAAGATAACCTTTATTAGTCCCACACGTGGGAAATTTGTTTTGTCACAGCAGGAAGTGGACAGTGCAAAAGTTATGAGGCAAAAATTAGAATACAATAAGAATAAATACAGTACACAACTGTACAGAATAGAATAAAATACTATATACAGTAGAATAAAATAAAATAAATATACAATAAGATAAAAATAGAATACAAATACAAATACTATATACAACTGAGTAAAAATACAACGATGACAGAAAGGATTATTGCACTTAGTATTATTGCACATGTATGGATGTGTGTGCTTGATCAGTTAAAGTCTTTATTATGGAGTCTGACAGCAGTGGGGAGGAAAGACCTGCGAAATCTCTCCGTCCCACACCGTGGGTGCCGCAGTCTCCCACTGAAGGAGCTGCTCAGTGCTGTCACAGTCTGCTGCATGGGGTGGGAGATGTTGTCCAACAGGGATGACAGCTTAGCCGCCGTTCTCCTGTCACTCACCACCTCCACTGGGTCCAGAGGGCATCCTAAAACAGAGCTGGCTTCTACCCGTGTAGCTTTGAGTGGATCGACCATTTTTTTCACGATCATCCTAACCCCATGAGATCTCGAATGGAGCTCCAGACAGAGGTCGACTGGTGGCCATTTTGCATTTTATCAAACCAGCAGTTGTCACCTTCTCACCAAGCTTGTTGCTCCGGACTTGTGCAGGTCCCTGACATCTTTCAACAGCTCTTTGGTCTGATGGTGGAAGTGTAATGGAAGAACCGGAATCTGTGGACAGATGTGGTTCGTACACATGAGTTTGATTGATTGTTTATAATCTATGTACGACACAACAAATCTGTAGGACACAGAATTGTGGCCAGGTTATAGGGCTCAAAAACTTATTTCACTCAATGACGTGCAAATCAATTTATAACCTGTATGTAGTGTGTGTGATTTTTTCGGGATTTTTGGTTGATGATCTGTCTGTTTTAGTTTTCTTTAAAATTAAAGTGTTGAAAATAGAATTTCTTGTCTCAATTAGGGCATTAAAATACCCCCCCCCCCCCCCCCCCCCCCCCCCAACGTTATTACAATAATGTATTTATTTATTTGCCCTCTTTACACCACCACAGTGGGTTTAATGGAAACACAAATTTTTATTGATTAGATATATTATAATAATTTGTGAGAAAACATCTAAAAGAGCCGTTCCACTTCTGGAAAAGAATAAGGGGAACTTTGGGCAGGTGAACTCAAGATTAACTTGTATCAGAATGATAGGAGGAGAGAAGTGTGGAGAAAGAAAGGAACAGCTCATGTCCTGAAGCATACTGCATCATCAGTCAAACACAGTGGAAGCAATGTTATGGAATGGGACTGTAAGGCTGCCAGTGGAACTGGGTCTCTAGTGTTTATTGATGATGTGACTGCTGATAGAAGCAGCAGCACGAATGCTGAAGTGTACAGGGCTATACTCTCTGCTCAGATTCAGCCAGTGTTGCAGACCTGATTGGATGGCGCTTCACAGTAGAAATGGATAATGACCCAAAGTGTGCTGGAAAACTTCTGCAAAAGAGTTTCTTGAGGAAAAGAAATGGGATTTTCTTTGATGGCTAAGCCAGTCTGAAGAAAGTTAAACATATCCAGTGCTTTTCTGTTATTTAGATTCTCTTTCTCTAGTCAGAGTAAACATTCACAGAAAGCTGGTTATCAAATTGTTACGTTTACCTAGAGTATCCAAATGTGGCTATGAGAACATAGAAGCATCGGACCAATCTAAAACATGGATAGGTGTACTGGCAGTGGCGCAGCTGATTTCACAGATGAGGATAAAACTTTGCTATGGGAAAAATATAAAGAGCTTAAACACATAATGCAGGCTGAAAGAAAGACAGCAGCTGCAGACAAATCAGTGTGTGAGTGAGAGGAAAAGCACTGTACAGTAGCATAATATTAAAAGTGCTGTATGAATGTCAGTGTGCTTTCAACATTGTAGTGAGGAAAATAGCCACTACATCAATAAAGTTGAACCTGTTTGAAGGTTAGGAAGGAAAGCTAGCAAATATTCTGTGTAAGTTTAACAGACTTCTCGATATCACAACTCAATCGTTAAAACACAGGAGAATCTGATGGATTAAAATTGGTATTGATTTGCTACTGTAGTAACAATAATTATTACTGTTTCAACTACAGCCCAGCTGGTGTTTAATGGTGCAAGTAAAGGATAAATATATAAACAAAATTCCAATATAGGCTTAGTGTACATGCAAGTTTGATATAAGGCTCACGAGCACAAATAGCTGTCCTCTATTAGGATCATTTATTAACGGTTACAGGACAAATAAAACTGTTGTAGAATGTGGAGCAGGGAAATTATTTTACTGCTATTGTTAAATAATCATCATCATTCAGAAAGACTAAGTTGCAGGCAGGAGTTGACAGGAAGTTGCAGAGAGTTTGCAGAAGTGAAAGCAGAGTCTAAGTTATTCTGAGGAGCAGGTTAGACGAGGCTATTTGAATTACTAGGTTATTCAAATTGTCTGTTATACTTTTATATTCTTTTATTAAGCTTTTAGTAGAAGTTCTTGATTAAAACATTTATTCAATATAGTACATATAGTTTCAGTTAGGTTATTACACATAAGGATGAGCCTCTGGTCTGGTAAAAGGTCAGAAGTGCAACGGGTGAATTGAGAGAGCATTTGAGGACGACATAGACACACACACACACACACACTCAGTTAGAGAGAATCATTTATAGGTGGAAGTTTAATCATGTTTTGCTTGGGGTTGCAAAAAGAGCAGTTTGTCGCAGAACTGCTGCTGAGGTGTCAAGATGACAAGCGAGCATCCAGCAGTGACAGGAAGTACCTGCCATGAAGACGAAGACAACGTTCTTTTAAACTGTGTTAAAAGTCATTGTGGTTTTGATTTGACGTATGCATATATTCTGTCTGTGACGTATGAAGGGGCGTCATTAATTCAAACCCTGATGCTATAAAAATCTGTGTATGCTTTGATTAAGTCGAAGATTAATTCCTGTCTGCGTACAGAGTGGTCTTCCCACGCGTGTATTCATTAAAATCAGTTGTTTGACCAAGATCTTCTGGACCAATGGTTGTTTGTACTCTCCTTCCTCAATTATGTGAACCTTAACAAGAATTATTTGCATGAAGAGCCAAGAAGTAAAGAAATAAAGTTGAATCTAAAAATCTGATGATCTTCAGGGAAACACAAAGACTTTTGATGCTATTGGAAAACTTTAGAGGTTCCTACCGTCTGTGCACAGAGGTCTTGCTAGAACGATGATGCAATTTTGGGGATAACTCCCTGATCAGTAGGCACTGATTTTGTACCTTTTGATGTCTCAAGAACACAACCTGCTCGACAGCAGGTTAGGTCTACAGCGTAAATTACCAAGGCACCCAGTATGAGGTGATCTGCCTTTGTAGTACAAAAACCCAGGAGTAACCCTGAAGTTACAGGGATAAACCCACACTCAGCTTACAATTACAGGCTTTTCACCACAGTAGAGCAATGTTAGATTTGTATTGTTGGAGTTTCATTTATGCCTAGAAATATGTATTTATATATGCTTAGAAGTATATAACCATTTGTAGATTGAAAGAGTGTCTCATCCTAGGAGGTCTGTAACAACTTTTATTTATGCTACAAACCTATCAAGCAGGTTTTCACTTAGTAAAGACAAAATTAAAGGTCGAGAGGCTCCCAAACACAAAGCAACCCAAGGTGGATGCAGTGAAGGCCTGGCAGAGCATCTCAGGGGAGGAAACTTCAGGCAAAGTTTTACAATTACTGCTGAGGCTCTCAGGACTGTGTACTGTATACAAATGACTGTGATTCGTAAGTAAAGTGATACTTTTGTTAAACTCCTTGAATTAAAGCTGAAAGTCTGCATTCCACTCTCCTCATTTGATTTAAAATATGCTGTGTTGGTGTACAGAAGCAAAATTACAACAAAATGTTTAGCTGTCCAAAAACCTAAGAGCAAACTTACAGTGGTATGAATGCCCCAACGTGAAGAGTATAGACATTGACTAGCTCATATTTAACAGCAGTAAAGAGACTAAATTTAGATATTAATAACTTCACAGCTGTGAGAATAAAATGATAAAGAAAGCTTGGCCTACACGGATTCAAGGCAAAAGTTTCACATTAGAATCATTATGACTGACTAAGGCAGAGTGAGATTTGAAAAACCTACCACCAAGTTAAAAGTGTATATCAGAATAAGCAGCATCGTTAAAACAATGAGTCTGTAAAAGCTGATGTTATTAAACCTGTTCTAAACTGCAACTCGGAACTTTATTCAGAAGAAATAAAACACACCAAATGCTGCATTCGTTTTTCCCCCACCTGGTTGTGTTTCTAATAATAGATAGCCTAGATCCAGCACAACATATCCATTAAAATGGAGATGAATAGAGCAGTTTGACATCATTCTTTATCATTATTTAATCAAAATACAGCTTTTGCTGAGTAAATTTGAGATTAAAAATCGGATCCTTTGAACAGGACATCAATTATCCTTGCATTTCCCTCACGGATCGCTCTCGTGTCCTGTTATCCCAGGCTGCAGTCACAAGAGCCGTTCAGCATTTCTCTGCTTCGTCGTGATCGATCGGCACAGTTCCCCGCTGGACGTCATCCATTTTCATAATAGCTAACCAAATCACTATTACAGAAAAAAATGACCATGTTCTTAACTACTTCAGGAAACAATAGCCTTCAATATGCTGCCTTACTTGCACTAAATTAGTTTAATCAGCCGCGGTTGGTGTAAAGCAGAATGCTGTCACAACTTGCAGAAAGATAACAGTCAAAGAGTATTCGCTTCACTTCAAGTTCATCATTCAGTCGCAGCAGCCAAGACAAGCCAGCGCATGTTTCAGTGCGTTTGGTTATACAGTAGTGGTAACATACAAGACGGTAGCTGCACTCCTGCTTCTGCATAACAGTCTCCATTAAGCAGACAGATGAAGAAGTCTATTCTTCCTGGTGGTATTAATAATAATAATAATAGTGCTAATATATTTAAACCAACTGGTGGAAACAAGCTGCACAAAGAAAACTTTTTATGTGTTGCTTCATTCACTCCTTATTAAAGCAAATTGCATGCATCAGTTTCCCTCTAGCTCCGAGAAGACAACTGTCTACCAACACCTGGAGGGAAACGTCTGTGGTATCCATTACTCAAAACAGCTCGCACACATCGTGATAGTCCAGCCTTGATCTCTTTCATCCTGTTCATAATTCCTGAGGTTATTACCAGGCTGCCACTCGCGCATACCCCTCCACACCTCTCTGGAAAGTGCACTACCACTAAATGGAGTCATCGTAATTATAGCTTTCATGCATGGAAAGGTACATTTTCTCAGGTAATTTGAGGGGCTCAGAGAAACTGGGGGAAAATCAGCATTGTGACTGACAAGGGAAGGATGGAAATTATCTTCCTGTCTCAGCCCAATAAAAACACCTCTGTCACAAAACCAGAGCGTGAGGATTTCTACTGGTGGCATTATCACAGCTATTAACAGCAGAGGGAGCTTCAGTTATGCAAATTACAATTGTTTTTGTGACAAGATGAACTTTTCACTCCCCCTGCTTTTAATGCTGCTTGTCATGGAACATTGGTTGTTGACTCATTTCCAATATGGCGAAATGTCCCCTGTAACCTCTGGAAACCTGTTTTCTGGCTTTTTGTCAGAGCAAACAGAAATCTGCCCCGTTCTCTCTCTTTTCTCTCACCACTGAAATAACAATTTATCTTCTTGAATAAATAACCAACGCTGGAGAGGCAACTTTCACAGTACCCCGAATAAATTTACAAAGGATCAAGGCTTCTTTCCTAATTTTAAACCAAAGACAGGGTATCACTTTAAAGCTTGTTTCACTATTAAAAACTGCAGCAAAAGCCTTTCAGGAGTTTATAGTCTTTATTTCATTTCTTCTAACCTTGTGATAACATTAGAGACTTCAATCTTTACACTTTTGTCCAGTGAGCTAAAATATCATGAAACTATATTGATCCCTTTGGGGAAATTAATAAAATAATAATAAAAAAAAGTATAAAAGAGAATTCAGCAAGAAATGTAACATAGGAATCAGATGAAGGTTACTTTGTATAGGATATCAGCTCAAATCTGTAAAATAACATCAGTAACAAATCAAATCAAAAATACTAGAAGCTGCAGTGGCTGCAGGGATGAAAACAACAACAACAACAAAACAACAGGGATTAAGACGCTGTGGATTAACATCTGTTACTTTATTTTGCTTGAATCAGAAAATGCCCTCAGTTATCCGACTGGCTTTCTTTTTTTAAAAAAACATTTTTTATTTCACACAGCAAAATCTCCAGTGTTAAATTAACACTAGAGAGTGTCTATATGGGTCCACACCTCTGAGTGTTAAATACAACACTGGTGAGTGTTAAATTAACACTTTTGACAGTGTTATATGTTTAAAAGTAACCTAGTCAGTTTAGAAGATTAACAAAGACTAACACTGAGCAGTGCTGATTTTCTAACACTGGAAAATAACTCAAAATGTTAGAAATATTCCAGTGTTAGAAAATCAGCACTGCTCAGTGTTAGCCATTGTTAATCTTCTAAATTGACTAGGTTACTTTTAAACATATAACACTGTCAAAAGTGTTAATTTAACACTCGACAGTGTTGTATTTAACACTCAGAGGTGTGGACCCATATAGACACTCTCTAGTGTTAATTTAACACTGGAGATTTTGCTGTGACAATATGTTAAGCCTCATTTTTAAAGTCATTTTTATGCACATGCTCTCTTGAATAGGCATTCAAGGTGACTGCTTGATTAAGTGCCTTCTGTTGCTACAATCATAGCAAATCCACAAGGTTTTGCTCATGCCAAGAATTCACGGATATTTCAGCGCACTATGCCAATATGTCACCTCATAGAAATGTATGTCATTTCCATGGTTATGGCCAGACAATCTGTATTATGTAGGCTAAGTCAAAAGGCTTAAAGCAGCATAATGGATGGGGTTTACTGCTCTAAAGCAAACTTTCCAAGTCCCCCTTGTCCTTATGTGTATGTGCTCTGTGTTTGTGCTGTGCCGGGGTTTTCCCTGCTTAATGAAAAAGTCCCGTTAGTAGTGCAAACTCTTCAAGTCGGCAGTAATTATCTTTTCAAAGTATATTGTGGATGACTTCTAGAAAAAAACCAAACAGTTTAAGTGCATAAGCTCTGATTTTAAGGACTCCCATCTGGAGATGTGTCTATAACAGTAGCAGTTTGAAAGCTTTCCAGGAGTTTTCCTGTGGGATCCACCTGCGTCACCGTCAGTAAGCTCCATTTCCACCAAATGCTCACTGTTCATTTCCTTATAGGGGGACCTTCTCCAGTCGATATCTTTAATTGCTCCTGGGTTGTATCAATACCTTCCGGTTTTGCTGCTCCATCACGAGCCACTGGGAACGGGTTGCCCGGGAAACGGCCGCATGGCAACAGGATCAGAGCCTGGGGGTTGTCTGCTTCTAGGTCTGCTCCCATTTTACATCGCATTTCCTCACTAGATGGTGTGCAAGCCACTGGAGAGTACACTTCCCCGCACAGTGAGCTCTACATCCATCCAAACAAACCTGGGAAACTATACAGCGGATCGTTTATTCGTGGGGCTCCGCAAAAGTGTGGAAATAAAACGTCGTTCGCGTTAAGGTTCTCCGTTTTTTTTCTTTTGAAGCTAGCCCAGTTCGCTTTTCTTTTCTTTCTTAACAACAAGAAGACTTGGGAAAAGCGACAACAAAAACACAGCTGTGATGGACATAATGACTGCGGTGCAGGATGCTTGTGTCTCTGGTCAGTGGCTTACTGCGATAATTCTCAGCCTGTGCTGCTTTCTGCCGTCCTGCTTGCCCGCTGGACAAACTGTGGACTATTCCTCGGTTGAAAGTGTGGTCAGCAGACAAGGCGACACGGCACTACTGAGGTAAAGCGAGATAACACAACTTCACTTTCTCCTTTCAGAGTTCTGAGGAGCTAAAAGACAAAAAGACAAACAAACGCAACCCTTAGCGAACATGTTTGGTAACTACTTCTGGAGATTGGAGGGAGGGGGGTCTGTCATTGAGCGCCTGCGATGCTCACACAATAGGTCCTTTTCCCTCCATCCCGTCCTTGTTTTCGTCCGGCTAGTGCAGCCACCGCTACGGAGCTCGGCTGCTTACTAACAAACTTCTCCAAGATACTTTCCCTCTGTGCTAACTGAGCACAAGTCTTATTAGTTGTTGGCGTGTGATTTCACAGCTGCCCGTATGTGGGAGCACATCGCGTGAAGTTAGCCTACCGCTGCCTATCGCTTATGTAATTTGCTTACACTGTGTCCGCCGATTTCCACCGTCTCTCAAACGCCATACGTGTAGAAAAGCAACTTAATCTACGAGCGATGGGTCCGGCGTGCTTATTCTCAACGCTTTTGGACAGATTTTGCTGAATGTGCAGTGTGATGTCGCAGTTGCAAAAACCAGCCTGACGAGTGTACTCGTGTGTGTTCGTGTGTGGTCGCTGTTGATCTGAATGGAGTTATGGCAAATGATGCGCTAACTCCTCCACCCCTCCCTTCGTCACCCTGCCTCCATCACGTAGGCTACGGTGCCAGCTGCACAGGTAGCTGACCATTAAGGGCGAAATTAATTTCATGGGTGTGGTTTGGGTCCATTTCTGTCGGAAGCTTGCAACTTGAAACGTTGTCAAGCTATTAAAAAAAGAGGAAAAAACAGCCTTCAGTTTAAACAGGCTACTAATGGTGCTTCAATAAATGCCACATGATGCACAAGTTTTACTACAAAACTGCAGATTTTTGTGTAACTGCAAATTTGCAGTCTGTTTCATAATGGTAATATGAAATAGAAAAAATATTCAAACACTTGCAGAGCACAGTTTTTTTTAAAGCAAACTCTTTGGAGGGCTGAGATAATATCTTGTTCTACCAATATTAAATATCCGCTTTGATGGCTCTGAGGAAAGGCTGATGGGGGGGCGGGCCGGCCCCATTTCAATATGAATTCTGTGGATGTTGACTAAGGGATGCTGGGTGTGGACCTGAATACAGAGCAGCTAAATGTCTAAAGTTCCCACTCAGCTTGGCTTTTAGTCATGTTGTTGAAAAGGTGACTCCCCCCCCCCCCCACCCTGTGACACAAGGTCATTCTCTGCTAAAATACAGAGATGAGTTGTTATGAGGAGGGTCAAAATGTACTGGTGCTCATCACAGGAATCACCTTGGGAACAAGGGGTACTCACTATTTTTGTCACCGTTTGCCTCCGTGCAAAAGGGCCGTCCCCATCACAAAGACTTACACCTCTGAATGTCTCTTGAGTGAGGATGTCTAATTCCCTGGTATCAGTCTGGGTTGGCTGTGATCAGTGGCAGAAGCTTTGCCTGGATCCTGATGGTTTATTGGACCAGAGATTATCCCTGTGCTATTAATCAGCTCAATAGACAAGTTGCCTCCCACCCCCTGAATAAGTCACCACTCATTTTCAACAAGCAGGCCATCGCCTCAGTAAAGTGGATCTATAGAGAGAATTTTGGAGATACTTCCATAGCTGGTTTATTAATGGCTTATACAGGACTCTGAGTAACCACTGATTGGCATTTTTCATTTATTTTAATACTGCCACTGTGACTCTATTGACTCAATACAAATATTCAACATTTTAACTGAAGCGCAAAATGTCACAGAAGTGATGCGGAATACTGTTTTTTCTCCATTTTTCCAAACTACAAGGGTCTATGGTTCTGGATTTCCCCATGTTCTTTTATTGGCCTTGAGAGCCAGGCATCAAAGCATGAGCTGTCTCTTATAGGGACTCAGTGCTGAAAGCACTGCTTGTTTGTTGAGTTTCTTCATTGTCAAGACCCCTGACTAATAGTGGGGGCAATTTTCCTTCGCCCCAGAGCAAATTGCTGGTAAAAAAAAAAATGCATGCATCCTGAAATACCAGCAAACCCAGAAGCACGCAATTAGTCACTGCCTTGGGATTATGAAGTGGCTCCCGAGAGGTGCGTCTTCTGTCATATGTTAATTTCCCCTCACCTCTTCAATTCTCAGTGCTGGATTTCTACTGCCCTGATTCATGTTGGACATTGGGTCCAGAGCAATTAAGTGATTTGAGCTTCCTGAAGATGAGGAATGGTCCACATGTGTATCATCACCCTTTTAATTTTTGTCTGATTGCCTAAAAGCTTAGCCATATTCAGCCTTTAATGAATTGTCTCCTGTATTTGAGTTGTGGTGCTGCTTCAAAGTCTTGCTTGCCTGCATTTGAGTCAGGCACATTTTTCACATGCTGCAAATCATAAGAGACACATTGTTTAAAGTAGCTACAAATCCATTTCTTTTCCCACCCTTTTACAGGTTTCGTGTTGTTTGGATTCACTTGAATAAATCCCAGTAAATGACATATTTGGCTATGAATTTGAGGGAGACAGCTGGATGAAAAGACAGTTCCCTGTGCTGTCAGGAAACACACTGTATCGGTGGCAGCCTCTTCCACATGGATAAGCAGCTGTAATCAACAGCAAAGAGCTCGTGTCTATAAATGTAGTCCATGCAGACTGAAATCTTAAGAACAGGCCGCTGCCATATGGTTACGGTTTGAAGTACAGTTCTTAAATCTTTTTATCTTTTACCCCATGCCTCTCTATTTCATCTCAATGAAATGTGCATGATATGAAAAGAAATAGACAAAAGACACGCAGATCAGCAATGAAAAAATGTTTTTCTATAAAAGCAGAGGGACACAATGGTCTTAACATATTTTTGTTATTTATCACGACAGTCGGCCCTCAGCTACAAAATAAGGTCTGTCCCACCAGCCTTACAGTCTCTGTAATGGTACAAAATTGACCTGTCACTGGCTTCAAAGTCGGGTATTCGTATAAATCTAAAATCATTGCCTCCATGTCAACAGGCTAGTTGATGAAAATCTTTTCTGGCTCTACATGATTGTACTGAAGCTGTTTTTTTTAACATCATCCAGGACAGAAATGGTGCCATGCATCATTTTTCTCAACTATGTCATTATTACGGCTCTGAAAGGTCTTGACATTTACTATGAGCACTTGAGCCAGAGATAACATGTAGTTTAAATGGTTTGGTGTTCGCTTTCCGGCGCACACAATGATTAGACAGAAAAGAAGAACAATAGTTGGAACTTCACAGAAAATAATTTTAAAAAGAAGGAATAGTTGATGATCTGCTTAACGCACAGCCATAACCATGGGTGAGAAGCACCTCTTTCTGCATTTCAGCAGCTTTTTAATTAGACCACAGCAAGTTCAGTTAAAAAGTAAAAGCGAGGCTACTTCATTTCCAACAGCTTGGTTGGAGATGTAGTAAACACTGGGCTCTCTGAACACATCAGTTAACTGCCAGATATCAGCAGTTTCATGCACTCATTTGGGGGAAAACCTGGTTTACCTCTTATGACACATCTGGAGGCACACCTGAGTCTGTCACTGTTAATTAAACGCCCAAATCCTCTCGTCTGTTTGCTGCACCCCATGTTTAATGCAGCCTGTGTTGCTGTCAGCACAATGCTGCTTTTCTTCAGAGTCTCTTAATCTCAGGGATCAAGTGTTTGGATTGTCAGTTGACCTAATTTTTTGGCCAATGAATAGCCACTATCATGATACAAAACCATCTGCATGTGGGAAGGACCAGTTGTTAAGCAGGGGTGGTACCAAATGAAGCCATCCCTACAGACGAAGACAACGTTATTAACCTCCAATTAAATTTTAAGTTTTTGTCAAAATTTTCTCAACTGTTTTTTTTAACAGAGCATGGGATTTTTCAAACATACATAACATAATTATTTCTATTTTCACACAAGCAGAATTAGTATTAACAACATTAACAACTGTTGTTCAATGATGTGCTTTAACTTTGTAATGCCCAAAGTTTGGAAGACAACCCTGAGTTTTAACTTGATTTTACAATTTACACACAGTATAAACACTTCAGTAGCAGTTTGCGCCTCTCTTGAGAAAATATCATGCCACAAATAAACAAAATCCGTTTAGACTTGAGAAAAAGAATTACTGATGCTCACAAGGCAGGAAATGGATTTACAAAGTTGTCACAGCGTTCTAAGTAGGGCTGCCACAAACGATTATTTTGATAGTCGACTAGTCACCGATTATTTTTGCGATTAGTCGACTAATCAGATCATCATCCATTGGACGTAAAACTTACAGCTTACTGCACAAGCAGCATCTGTACTGCACAAGCAGCATCTGCTCTTATAGAACTATCATTAGCTTACAGCTTTAAGTGTGTAAGGTCTGTGCTAACTAAAGATAAAGACAAGATGATAGTTTAATAAATTTTAATGAAATTTACAGATTGTTTCGGTGAAGTTTAATAAACTCCTTGCTATCTAAAATATAACGGGACACCGGAGTAAATTCTGGAGCATCTCACACTTCTGATAATCAGCTGTCTGCTTGACATTTATTCAGCTGTGTAAAAACTATAACTTTTATTTCTCAGCCAAACCGATTTACTCAGGAACAAATAAAATACTAAAAAAAAGCCAAACAATAACATTTTTAAGTTATCTAAGTGACTTATATATATGTTTAACCTGAGTAGCGAAAGACTGCGGTGGGTTTAAAAACGATTTGCCAGGAGTCCGGTGTTCTCACGGCTCTAGTTAGCCTAGCCCCCGGCTCGCTATCGAGCTAGTGGGTAACAGACGTCTCCGAAAACGTCGGAGCGCTTTTGAAAATATGTGGTGTCTTGATAAACTGAGCAGATATTTGAGGTTTACACAGCTACATTCTCGCCTGAAAATATGTGAAACGTTTATTTTGTGACCCATAAAGAATAATAAGAGTAATATTAAAACTAACTAGCTGCCGCCATTGTTGGAAACTGAGCTGGGCTGCGCAATGAATTCTGGGACAAAGCTACTTCTTCTTCTTCGGGGTTTAACGGCAGCTGGCATCCTTGTACATGCAGTGCTGCCATCTTCTGTTTCAGTCCGTTATTACACTCTTAAATCCTACTACTTATTCCTGCGTCTTTTGTGATCTTACAAAGCTTCAAACGACGCGTCGACTATTAAATCAGTCGTGGACGATTTTGATAGTCGACTAATCGTGGCAGTCCTAGTTCCAAGTGTCAAGAACTGGAGTGAAAAGTGTCATCAAGAAATTCAAAGAGAGCCCTACAGTACAGAACAGGCCTGGCAGAGGTAGGAATAGAAAGATATTAAAGTCTGTGTAGGAGATGTGTCTTAAGACCCCAGAACAACTACCAAGACACTAGAGGCCTGCACAAGACTGGACTACAAGGTTGCAGACCAAGAAAAAATGTGACTTCTGCAGTGTACTAGGGACAACCTGGAGAAAAACGCGTCCGTTTGTCAGATGAGACAAAACTGGCCACAGACTCAAACATATGTTGTTCCTGGTCAAGAACTACCTCCAGCAGAATAAAGCCTTTACGTCCTGACTTGATTCCCACTGAAAATTTGTAGGGTGAACTGAAGACCAAAGTCCATGCCAGAAGACCATGATATCTAGAGGAGCTTGAGAGATTTGCCCAAGAAAAATAGGCTGCGTTTGACCAGGAGACGTGTGTGTGACTTGCTGAAAGCTACAGCAAATGAATGAAGGCTGTTACCCAGAGAAAAGATACACAATTTACTATTAGCATAAGGGTGGCTAATAATTTTACCCTGGTAGTGTTAGGCTTTTTTGTGTGTTTAAAGTAAAATAATGTAAACAAGCATAAAAAGAGTTTGAATTTTGGAAAAGCTAGGTTACAAATTCCTCGCTCTGTTTAACAGCAAATTTGTATAGGATGCGATAATAATAATAATTAAGTACTGATCTGTAAATACAAAACAGGAAAACCACAGGAAATATGATTTTCACAATTGTACAGAAATACATCTGTTAAATAAAGTAATATGGACCTCTGTGCAGGTTGTGGACCAGTTGTGCTTACCTGTGTAGTCAACCCCCAAAGGTCCATTTTGAGCCATGAAAAACCCCATAAACACACATTATTAAGGCTTGGAGGCTCGCTGTCTTATGTCAGAAAGCAGGCGTATTGCTAACATTTAGGTGTATCTCCCGTTGCCCAAGGGAGGCTGGCTTTACTAAAGTATTCATCATCACTCTGGCATCCATTTGTTACAGATGTGTTTGAGTGCAGATGGAAACCAGCCGACAAGGTGACACGCTAGAGCAGTTGTTAAGAAAGCTTTCCTAGCAGCTGCCTCCTTTAAGACCTCCAGTTAACCTCATCCAAAGCAGCCACTCGAAACTCAGAGTCTGTTATGTCTTGTTTTAAACAGTCACTCAGCCCATTGCCAGAAGGACTTGTTCAAGATGAAAAGTCCTGATGCATCCATGGAAATAAATGTTGTCTAGAACAACGTTTTCTAATGTCAATGATTGTCATAGCAAACAGTTCTGAGACTAATTTGCTTATTATGTGCACATTTTTTGTTGTTGAGCAATACCAGTTGATATTTAAGAAGTTTATTCATGAGATATACAAAGAGCTTTTTGAAGTTTACAGCTTGACCGAGGTTAGCTACACTCTAAGAACTAAAACTGATAATTACTTAAATATTTTGGTGCAACACTTTTACACTCAAAAATAATGAGTAAATGCAAAAACAATCACATCTCTTAAATACACCTTATTAATTGAGTAAATCCAACTAAAATGGAATAAGTTGTTATGAACAATTAAAGATGTTACAGTAACATACAAAATTGAGTAAATACAATTGAAAATCTAAGTTAAAACAACAGTAACCAAAAGTTCAAACTACATAAAATATTAATTAGGAAATGCTGAAATGCTTGGCACATTTAACCTACACCATTACAATTATTTGTTTTTAAATAATGGTGCAATTTACTTAATATTTTTAAGTTAATTTAAGCAAAAACATTAATTACAATTAAGTGTTTATTTTATTTATACACACACACACACACACACACACACACACACACACACACACACACACACAGGAAAAAAGAACCACGTCAATTCAACATTGTTCACAATGATTTATTTTAAACAGCTTTTTTGTGAATCACACATTTAGCAGATTCCTTCTCTGAACACAGTGAGCTGAAATCTGTTCTACATTCAGTGGATAAAACTTGGATAAAATTTCAGTCACAACAGCCTTATATAATAAAATTGCATCCAAATTGGCATGCTTGATAAAACTCTGTAAAACTGGCATATTGATGCTAACAACAAGAAAAATGTACCTGCCATACAAAGAATAAAAGTGGCTCAAGTGAACGCAGTGCTTTACCTTTTCAGAAAAGGTCAAATGACAAAAATAAAATTAAGATCCCAAAAAGATATAAATCCTGAAAAAAAAACCATTTGCACTGTGACATAGTTTTTGAACATCTTATTTTGATTCCAAAAAATTGGGAAGATTATAACTAAAGAGTGACCAAAAAACATCCATAATGATACTCTACCATTTACACCTTAATGTGAATCTGGAAAGTTAATACAAAAACACAGTTTATGGGACAAACATTATTTATGAACAGGAATGTCAAAACAATGTAATGTCGCAACTGAACCTTTTGATGAGCATTACATGTCACTTAACAAGTCTAACACTTTAAGAACAGCCCTGTGAAATTTTGTCTACAATGAACAGAGGTCATTTTTCAGTCTTTGAACCTTGACAGAAAGGTTTCCTGGATCCAGCTCCATGAACACTTTTCGAAATGCTTCAAATGTGCATTTGAAATTCTTGGGGTATTTCAGATCCAGAGCATAGCACAGTCCCAAAAGATAGCAACAGGCTTTGCTCAGATTCCCAAGTTTGCCCAGAACAGTAACGCCTTCAATAACAATACCCACATCAGTAGGTTCGCCTGACCTGTCTTGATTCTGCAGCAGGTAAATCTTCATCACCTCCTCAGCCAAAGCCTCTTCAACAAAGACAGCATCAGCACCGTCCTTTAAAAAGAGAAACAACTGTTTTAAGCTCACATATTTCCAAACATTGAAACAAAAAGTTTCATTTGTATGACATCACCGGTACTCATAATATGTAGACACTGTGCTCCAAAATCTTATAGCAATAGCAAATGCAAATGCTATTCTTTTGTATGCTTTGAAGTGTTTTTTTTTTCTTTAGAACAGTATCTTAAAACTTTTCTATGATCTCACAAGCTAAAATAAACTACCGTAATTGTCGGGCTATAAGCCGCTACTTTTTGCACCAGCTTTGAACCCTGCGGCTTTTAGTCAGGTGCGGCTTTTCTCTGGATTGTCCATGATTTTTGTCATATCGTAAGATTTGTTTTGTTTGTTCCGCTGTTGCCTGGCGGAAGGGCATGTGATCAGACACACAGTATCGGGGTTCAAGAGTGGTATGTTGGTCACATGTCCATCCGCCAGGCAACACAGTGCCGTACAAGTAGCGCGAAAAACAAACTTCAAAGTAGCGCTACGCGTTCAGCGGGAGGCGTGGATGACGAGCGGCGATAAACTTGCGAAAAGCAAGTTATGCTCAATTCCACCGGTGGATTCTGACAGCGTGGAAAAGTGTGAAAACATCCACGATCACCAACGGATTTGAAGGGCTGGACTGTTGCATGATGGAGAGGAGGACACCGCCACGGCCCTTCTGAGGGTGTTCGACTCTGACACTGACAATGAGGATTTCTTTGGTTTTGAAAGTGACAACGAAGGAGAGAAGCGGAGAGTGGATGACGAAGCCATCCTGAGCCTGTTCGTTTCCGACATTGGAGGAGAGGACTTTGGTGGTTTCAGTGCGCAGGAAGAAGAGAAAGATGGTGGTGAATGACTGACTTTTCTTCTTGTTAAAGCCGTGTCGCTGCACCTGAGCCTAAAAGGTAGTCTGAATCTATTTTTCTGGTGTGCTGCAGGTTATTGTTATGTACTACATTTGTTACTCATTTATGAAGCACAGTACATGTGTCCTACTTGTAATTACCGCTACTTGTACATATACCTAAAAAGTTATGCAAATATGTACCCATAACTTGTTTTTCAAGATATTAATAAAAGGGGTGTGTCTCCAAACAGCCATCTCTTTCCTGACAATTCGCTTTGTGCATATTCTCTTACATATGATAAGTCAACATTGAAACACCTGCGGCTTTTGGTCAGGTGCGGCTAATGTATGTACAAACCAGGATTTTCCCCTGATTTTAGCTTGTGCGGCTAATATTCAGGTGCGCTTTGTAGTCCGGGAAATACGGTACTAATATTCCTAAAACAGATTTATTGCACCAACCTCAAAGGTTTTGATTAAGACACTTGGATCCTCTCCCAGATGGTCAATGAAACATCTGATGATGACTTCTCGTTTTTTCTCGATGGAATTTCCACTCTGTAAAACAGGAAGTCTCAACTGAGGCAAAATTTGCACATTTAAAACATGACTTACCATTTCTAGCTTAAACATAACTATTTTTTTTCTGTTGTTGACCTGTTTTCACACCCACCATCAAGGTAAGAACACCTGTGGAGCTAAAATATTGAACAGAAACCTAAGAAAAGCCGTTTTTAGTGGAAGGGCCTCTTCAATGCTGTGTTGGAACGTTTTTGTGGTTAGAAAATGCAATCTTCCTTACCTGAAGCAGAAGGTTTAACTGTGCCCTGTGGCGTTGTCCAGCAGCACCTTTCTTGGCTTGAAACAAGGACAGGAGTTTGGATGAATACAAGTCCAACGATGACATGAACTTTGGTTCAAGGTTCAGGGTCGTGATCCTATGAAACGCTGCACTGACCTGGATGGGAGAGGACAAAAAATCTGAAGGCCAAAATTCTGATTCAATCAAAAAAAATAAATAAAAAAATAAAAATCTACCATTTTTTGCAACCTGGACCTTATTTTCTAACATGCAAAAGATTAATTTACACATCCAGACATAAATCCATATAAGTGGAGTTGTTCAGTATGCAGACTAAACCCTCAACATAAAGTATTATCTTCCACTAAGCTTCTAAATTTTATGTTATGAATTGCTTGCACTATTTCCCTGTGAGATTGTATAATCTTAGAGGGAAGAGGCGGAGCCAGGTTGCCCTCTGAACCATCGTCTGCCAGGCAGCGATGCGAGAGGAACACACCGCTGAAGTGGCGCACATATTCAGAATCGTGTCAGCGGCTTTACAGAGAAAGCCTTTCAGCTCCTCTGGCAGCTCTGCTTCCTCCACCTTCCTGGAGATGACAAACGCTAGCAAATCAGTGTTGTTAGTCAATGCAGCTGACTGAACAGTGCATTGATGTGCGCGATCAGTGAACCTTGCTATCAGCTGGTCAAGTTTGGCGGGATGGGCCGGTCGCTGTCCAACGACCTTGGTCATTTTGGTGCCGAAAACTGAAGCGAGGCTCGGCTCCAGAGGGGGAACAGGCGGAAAACTCCGGTCTGTGAAGCCCTCTGTGAAGCCCTAGGTAGAGACCAGCGCTCTAATCTTCGCTGGCTCTGCTGCTGCCTCAGAGAGGTTGGTCATCATCCCTGGGAACTGAGGCCAGATGGGATCTGGGCAACGAGAGTGAGTGGAGCCATACCTTCCCGCCAGATCATGGCCTGTATTTATATAGCGCTTTACTAGTCCCTAAGGACCCCAAAGCGCTTTACATATCCAGTCATCCACCCATTCACACACACATTCACACACTGGTGATGGCAAGCTACATTGTAGCCACAGCCACAGCTGCCGGACACTGGCGCCACCGGGCCCTCTGACCACCACCAGTAGGCAACGGGTGAAGTGTCTTGCCCAAGGACACAACGACCGAGACTGTCCAAGCCGGGGCTCGAACCGGCAACCTTCCGATTACAAGGCGAACTCCCAACTCTTGAGCCACGATCATCAGATGGGGGTGGAGCAGGCTGAGGGACGGGAAGTTCCTTCTCACCAGCTGCCTCCTGGATGATGCCAGGCAGATCCAGGAGCAGCGCACCAACAACTGGGAGCGGCGTCCTTGCCGACATGTGAAGGCCAGGGGTGGATGAGCGTCGGCTCATCCACCCTTCTGTCACCAGGCTGCCCAGCTGGGAGGCAGTGGAGCTGCCACCACTGCCGTTTTCCTCACGGTGGGTGGAATCATCCAATTCCGGCCCACCATCGAAGAACTCGATGGCTTCTTCCAGCGAGTGCCTCTCTTAGTGGGAACGCCTCCTCAGCATCAGCCTTGAAAAAGGCTGACCTCCGCTGCTTTTCCTCTGGCGGGAGGAGCTAACAGGAGCAGCAATAGGATTAAGGTGTGAGGGCAAGGTCCGCATGGTGAGGACCGAGGCAGCCCACGCAGACGGCATGTCGGTCATACGACATGATGTAGCCGGTCTGGCAGGATGGACACAGACGGATGGTCTCGCTGGACATCTTCTGGCTGGCTGAAGAAAAACGGTAGAGCCGATTTCCTGGTCTCACCGTAACTTATACTAGACCAGGGTGAGGCCCACACAGCAGGTGGGCGTGGACTAAAATACTTCAGTGCTGCGCGCACAAGGGGAATACCCACTTAAAGGGCTGCGCCTATACTCATGGTGACACTGGATGACAGGCCATGAACTCATCAATATATTTACCGAACTGAAAAATTCTCAAAATTTAGATTTGGCATTTGTATGACTAAAATAACCCACCACAAAACCAGTATAAATATTTAGGTCGTATCACCATCCACTACTCAGCTTGTATAAAACAATATCATATCCTTCCAAAATTTAACACATCAAGTCCTCTGAGTAAAATTACCTGCTTTACTTTGTAGTTGATGCAGATTTTTTTCCTGGTGGTGAAGATGGTGCTGAAAAAATACAAATCAAAACTTTATCATTACAAAACATGTCACTGAGTAATCTGCCATAACACCAATCTCTTATAAGAAAGTTTAGCTTGGATTGAAATAAACATTTATTTATGTAAATTGGGAGTAACTAGGCAAGGCAAGGCAAATTTATTTGTATAGCACAATTCAACAACAAGGTGATTCAAAGTGCTTTACAGAGAAACAAAAACAAATAAAAAGCATGATTTAAAATTGATTAAAGCAAGCAAACTAACTAACTAACAAACAAAACAGTATATAAAATCAAAACATAAAATCACAACAGTAGATAAAAT
The DNA here is from genome assembly GCF_041146795.1 of Maylandia zebra. Taxonomy (NCBI): domain Eukaryota; kingdom Metazoa; phylum Chordata; class Actinopteri; order Cichliformes; family Cichlidae; genus Maylandia; species Maylandia zebra. Next base: position 39,725,791 of record NC_135181.1, on the reverse strand, counting down.
CAGTAGTTAAATGTAAGTTTTGAAATTTAAGCTTAAAAGTGTGGATTTGGTGCTTTATTCAAATGCAGCAGAGAATAGGTGAGTCTTCAACCTGGATTTAAATAAACTGAGTGTTTCTGGAACTATACTATACTAACTATATACTAACTATACTGGAAATGATGGTACTTTTGGCTTGACCAAAAGGACCAAAGCTTTTTTTTTTCATTATTTTCTGGGATCTGAAAGGAAGTAGGGCCCCCAGTCTAAATTTACTTAAGGCCCCATAGTACTTTGGACCGGCCCTGGATGAGGTAATCTGCTGACCCGGGCGGTCCTGTCAGCGTTCTCTCAAAAACTGGCCCTGTTCGGGACAAAGCTGAAAGCAGCGTCTTATATGCTCTGAAAGACCCCACATAGAACAAGAAAGCTAAGCAGCATGGTTGCTGCTATGAACTGTTCCGCGGGCAGGTCTTCTTAGTTACCAAAGCCATTGATGACGTCTGTTCATCTCCTCCTGAACAACCTGACAGAGTGAGTCAGGCCGCGTGACTACCGCAGCTCCCGCACCGCGACTCAACAGGGCCATTTTCTAGAAATGTCTGAGCACACCTGCTTTCACGTGGTTCCTAAAATGCCCCCGATTAAACGGTCAGGTCGCTGGTACCGGGACATTCCGGTCAAATTACCCGGAACGCAGATAGCGACTCAGAACGTAAAAGGATAAAAGGGTGCGGTTTCCCGCCGCCTTGACTGGAAGACGGGTTGAAAACTTAAATTAACGTGCACAAACACGCTGCGAAAAGTGAGCCACCATGACAAACGCTTTCTTCAGAACATGTTATAAAAGAACGGTGTGGATAAAGACAGCTAATGTAAGAATTGGTCACTTACCTGAAAACGTTACCAAGTCTGCAGTGGATGTGTGTCTGTCTCGTTCAACGTGCAGAAAATCTCCCATGAGGCCATGCTCCTCGCGTGCGGTACATGCCAAAGATCATTAGTCTTACTCAAAGTTTTAAGTTAGTATTGGGGGACAAAATTATATTGATTTTTGAACCATTAATAATTAAAGTTAAAGACAATGATAAGTATGAATACCAGTGTCTCAGTTATTATGAGTACTTTTTATGAGATATATTGAGTAGATTTAAATAATGCACCCTGTGTTTCAAATACAGAATTTTTTCTTTTAAATAAACTTGAACAAAAGAGCTCAGTTCAACTCAAAAACTGGTGTTGAAAATTTAAGCATTCTTTTCAGTATTTTCAACTCAAGATAACACTTTTGTGATTTTCAAAGATTTAATCAAGGTCATCTAACTTAGAATTATAATGATATTTACTAAGCCCCTGAATAATTTTTTAGGGTGTAGTCAGACGCATGACATGATGCTCCCTCATTTCTTTATAACATATATAAAGAACATCCAGTTTAATGCTGGATGGTAGGAAAAGCTCTTACTTTTGGCTTCCTGCTGAACACATTCCAGGATGCCAGAGCTTTTTTCATGGCATGATTTGTAACTTCATGCTGCAACTATGCACTGGGGCTAAAATGCATTGAATAAACCAAATTTATACACTATAAACAATTTCTAAATGCATTACATTTGTGCCTATCATTTGTCAGGCAAGTCAATCCATTGTACTTCATAAAAATTAAGCATTTCTATTTCTAATATATTTCAATTAGCACTAAAGAGATTGAGTGCCCCAGTGAATTAAAGTCTAAATGGAAATGCTTTCTCAAGGTAAATCCTTCGAGGGAAATAGATGCTATGCTAGGTTTTAAAGCATCTTTCTAATACTCGTATAATCACTACAATTATATGGGATAGGGAAAATGATTTGGGGTGGAAAAATTGAGCTTTTACCCATTCCAAGCTCAGAGCATCCACATAATTGCAATAATTCTACAGAAAATCTCAGAGGAGCATTTTTGTGATGTGAGAAAGCTATAAGACTGAAAATTAAACTTGACAGAGTGGAGAAGCAATAACAGGTTATCTTTTGGGCAATTTTAAGAAGAAGTTACATGAAACCGAGTTTTGCTGAAGTGCATGCCAAGGTTGCTGACTTTTTTCCCTCAGTGGCTGAGGTAAACATAAGTTTGCATGAAATATTTTTTAATTTGGTGTGGTGCTTACAGTGCATTACTGCAAAAGTCTTCAGCTACCCTTAATTAATGCTGTGCAAATAGAAATGGAAAGTTTGCCCAATTCTAACAAGTTTGAAGGTCAATATTTGATATGACCGCATTTATTCTTTAACATAGCCTGAACTCTCTTATTGAAGTTTTCTTGTCTTTTCTTTAAGTAGTCAGGAATAGGTCTCCAGGTTTCTTGAATGATATTCAACGCTCTTCTTTTGTTCTGTTCTCTGTCAAGATGATCCCACACTGCTTCAATAATGTTGAGGTCTGGACTGTGAATTGACCAATCCATGACTGACAGTGTATTTTGGGACCATTATCACGCTGGGAAATGAAGCCCGTCTCAATCAGACACTTTCTAAATGGTGTTGCATGGTGGCTAAAAATCTGACCGTATTGATAATACCTACAATTTTGACGTGGTCCCCGACAACGTGCAGCCCCAAACCATAACAGAGCCTCCATCTTGTTTTACAATGGCTCTAGACACTGTTGTACCGCTCTCCCAACCTCCTCCGTAAACATTAGGAATGATTCGAACCAAAAACTTTACATTTGTATTCATCACTCCTTAAGAGCTATTGATTTTCAGTCCAGTTCTTGTGTAATTTGGCATACCTTAGCCTTTTATTTCTGTTTCTTCTTGATTGCTAGGGCCTGATTAATTTTTCAGGTCCTGTTTTGAGATCTTCTGCTTTTTTACTGTATGTGTAATAAAGATTGATACATGAATAAATTTGAGATGCCATTTGTTTTAAATACTAAAAGACACGAATCTCATGAAAAAAAGTTTCAGCTCAATCCACTCTCCAAATATTGATACCTATATTGATACGTTTTTATATTCCTCGTAATTCTTTGATTGGCTACGTTTGCTTTTAGAGGATGAGTTCATCTTCATCTAGAAGCTTCAGCATTCATTCTTACAGTATCATCAAGATGGAGATTTTGAGCATGATTGTGAATATTTCAAATTAAGTGCTGGGTGTTTTTACAGGCCGCTTGCACATACGTTCAGTGTTTTCACTGATTTCCAGTAGCCTGTATCAAAAATCATGCTATTTTCGTGCATGTTTTTATAGATACATAATATTTTTGTTTGTGTACAAGATTAAGCTACTCCCATCTGACAGCTATTGCAGAGTAGATTTGTTTTTCCCAGCTCTTTGTTGAATACTGTGCAGCCTTTTCTGCTCTAAATCATATGCCAACACTTCCCAGCCTTTCATCACAGAGAGGAACGATTCCTCAGAGCCCCTTCAATTAAAATCCTTAATCAATCAGTTAGCATCTCCTTGTGTTTCATGATAATTAGTTGTGCTTCTCTGACAACATTGCGTAATTTCATCTGTGCCTCCTCAGTTGAGCTGTATACCAGCAAGTCTTGGTATGCCTCTCATGTCAGCAGGTTATAGTCAAAACTCGCTGACATCAGGGTTTGAAGCCTGAGTGATGCGCTGGAAAAAGAGTGCATTTGTATGGAAGGTGCACTTGGCTTCTGGTCTTTCCTGAATGGAAATCTCTGCAGCTTTGTGGCCTGTGTCAGAAGGTGAACCTGTGACCTCTTTGAGCTAAATTAATCTTACTAAGGCATTCTGTCTCTGTTGTTTTAAACTTATTTATAACGAACAGTGAATGTGAATCACCACCGTGAGAGGACTCTCCCATAGGATAATGTAGTTGATGACATGAGGCAGGTAAACATTAGTTAGGTCCTCAGGGAAAAATAAATCAGAAGTGTTGACACATGGATATGTCAGTAGTGTTGCTGAGTGAATTAACACAGTCCAGTGGGATTTCAGCGTCTTGTAGAGGGCATCTTGTTGTCCTTTAATGAGCATTTGGCGTTGTTGTATCTTGGATTTACACATCACTATCAAATGGAGCATGAATTTTCTTTCTAGTGAACTGTGATTTCAGAAATTGTAAGGATGGCTTGCAGCTTTTCTGCAGTAGGTTGAACATGTTAGGTGTGACCTCAGATCACCTTTCAATTAATCCCTGTGCAGCAGAGCATCGCTGTAAATTGAGCTTTTAGAACGGGCGCGGTATTTAGGTTGGATTACTTTAGGATTACTTTTGGCATGACGTAGTTGTTTCAACTCTATAAATATCAGCATATCTAATGAGTCACATATACTGTATTTGACGACTCAAACAAATTGCATTTGTTTTCAACGATCATGAAATGATGAGTGAGAAGAAAAAAAAGTGATTTCCTTTGCTTGACTGCTTTTTGATGGAGTGGAAAAGGGGGTCAGGGGATTACCATATTCCTATCTGCTCGTCTCTCCCCTCAACTAAAAATAGTATTTCTGGAAGTGAGAAGTGTCTGATGTGTGAGAGGAATATAAAGACTCGCGGGACAAGTTTATTTATGAAAAAGGACATTGCTATGCAAAAGAGACTTGCACTAAGACCTCAGTCACAAAGTCTTCGAGACTGGTCGGCAGCCCTCTTGCAATTCGGTTACTAGGGAAAATGTATATTCCCCAACAAATCCTTGTGATTGCTTTGATCACTACCAGATTGCGTGAAAGACGCTGACTTAACTGCAGACACTCACCATTTACTCTCTGAACTTTAGAGATTCACATCTTCACTACTGCCTAGAGAGCAGTTTGTGAGTGTTTGCAGACAAGGTGTTGTCTTCTACGCAATCTACTGTCAACCACCACAACCTGGTTTTTGCTGCACCATTAGAGACATGAGACATTAGCAATCAATGTCACAGTGACTGCCAGCAACCTAATGCAGACAAATACAGGTTTTTCTCATGACGGTAGCTGTCAGATGGTTGCCAACGGGTCTCTGGGCCTATGTAACCGAGGCCTAAGATGGGATAACAAAAAAAGACAACATTTATATAGTGCATTTCATTACATGTAAACTTAAAGTGCTTAACAAAAAAGACAAAAACATACAAACCTTGCCTCAAGGCAATGAAACTAGTACATATGAATCACTTTTTGTTTCATATTTATTCTTTGGTTTTGCCCCCTGGAGGCATAGGTTGGATGAATCTTGGGAAAAACCAAAAAATATTGACAGTGATCTCTATTTTAACACTTCTGTTATCTAAATGTTATGTTCACAATGGCTGGCCTTTCAAAATTGGTTAGAAAAAGCCCGGCAGCTAAAAGAGGTATGTATTGTCATAATTCATTTGGTTCTATGTTGGCATGGCTAAAGAATTTTAATTGGACTTGTTCTGAGAAGGTTATGGTTTTTGTGCTTTTCTCTCTCTCGCTCTCGCTCTCTTTTTGTCATCTGCATAATGAGTGTGTGGATTTCAGGCTGCTGTAAATGTTTGTTGGAGCCGAGTAATTGGAGAGCCTGCATTAGTAATTATTAGTAAATGGAGAAAGAAGCAGTGGAGCAAATCAATATCACTGAGAATTGTGCTACCTATTGTTTCCAGAGGGGTCAGGAGTTAAGGTAACAGAAGTGTCATGCTGAGAATAATAAAAACCATTTGTAAGACTGATTCATTAAAATTGTCCAGACTTTAGGCACTATGAATGTAAGCCTAATATTCTCTACAATGCCACTGTACTGATGACATATTGAGGCGTATTTTGCTGCAAAGCTTTAATTTTATGGTTGATAAAAGGCAACCGTGACAAATGCCCCCTTTGGTTACTAATTGTAGATTCACGACAGTTTATTAACTCTTTGCTGTTTTACACAGATGGTAGAAATTGTTTCCTACTGTAGAGTAATCCAATTAAAGCGAAAAAAATTGGATGTCGCTCAAGTGGAATTTATAACATTCCCACTAGCCCTTGACTTATTATGGGAACACAGCACGCTGCCGTGATGAGTGAAACGGTTAGTGCTGGTTTATTGAAAAAGCCCCCTGACCTACATAGTTTTAATAATATGTGATCAGAATCTAGTGTGACAAGCCGTTAAAGAAGGCGTTTTTAGTCTCGGCTTTGCATGTTCAAGTCTGGTATACGTACGTTGCTTTTAAACTAAGTATAGAGATGATATTAAATAGTTGTCAAGCTTTGCTGTAACCACGCGTTGGCAGCTCCAGTCTGTGTCACTGTAAAATAGCAAATTCATCAATTGATCTATGAGGCTGCCACTCATTAGCATTCTAATTTTAGACTCGGGAGAGCTTTTCGCTATTCATAGTGGGACTTTGATTTCTCTACACTCCTCTGTCTTTGTATCTTTCTTTAACTCTCTGTGGCTTTTCTCAACTCATATTTCTCTCCTGCTCCTAAATGGCGTTGAAAGGTAAGCAACCAAATGTAGTCGTGATCAGTTACGATCGAGTAATAAATGAGCTGTCTACTGTTGTCAGCGTCACGTTTAGATTGTTCTGTAATTACTGATCAGTGATATTGAGGTTTGCTGTATTCCACGTGATATGCAGCAGTCAGCTCAGTGTGCTCAGTTATTAATTACTTGAGTTACCAGTTTTCCCCTTTGAGGTAAATCTTGGTGGTTTTCAGACAAGCTCATTACATTTGACCACAACAATCAAGATGCACAAATGAAATAGTATCTTTTCCACTGGGAACAACACACTTGTAATATTTTATTGATATCTGCTGTAGGTGAAAATCCATTCAGTTTACCCAAATGCAGTTTACAGCTGCTACCTGATTGATGCATGGGTGCTTGGGTTACAGAAATAATTTAACAGTTATACTGTTATCTTTATATCACTTGTGCTTTTTGTAATTCTGTCATTTCCTTGGTGAATTGCAGCATATCAGTCATATATAGTTTAGTGCCTTTTCCTAACAACATAAAGCTCTATGTTGCTCTTAAACACACAGGGTAAGGGCTCAGTTAAAGCCATGCTGCTAATTCAGAAGCTTCTGGATCAGGAACGAAAAGCATTTCTCTCAGGAAACAGTTCAACTATTCCATTTAATGGCATCAAAACTTACATGCAAGTTTTCTAGCAGGGCTTGGAATTAACCTCAAAGGTTCTCTTTAGAGAAGCGAAGCTTTGTTTTTCCTCTGCATTATGCCCCGTTTATGAAAAGGAGGATTACAGCTCAGAGCTAATTAGCATCCAGTCCTACTAGCTATGAATGCAATGCTTTTGTAGATAATACAGCATATGTAGCTACCATGCCTCTACCATGTTAGAATGTGAATGCCAATTGTTGGGTTTAACATGCACACTGATTCATCTTACTGTATTTTGTGAGAAACAGCCATATGCAACAATAGAGCTTCCCTGAGGCATGCTATCAGTTTCCAGCTTCAGCACTTCATTCTGCAATCTCTTAAACAACCAGTTGTCTTCCTTGGAAGTGTGTAGGCCATGTCTTTCTGCCGCAAACCTCAATCCAGGCACTGTCTTTGATTTCAACACAATACTCCCGCTGCCTTCTTCTCTGCACTGCTTGCATGTCACTTTCATTTCAGAATATTCACCCTTGTTTTTGCCACAGCAATAACTAATGGGTAGTCTTTGCAGAGCCTGGAGAGGATAATCCTGTCATCTTTGTTTTCATTGCCACCTCAGGGCCATTCAACAAGTTCAAAAGAAAAAAAAAATCTGCAGTGCAGCGTCTGTGAGGTTTGCTCTCGCTGTCATGTCCCATATCTACCATTACAGGCACGGCTACATGTGGAAACAGGTGCTGTGCTGAATGACTATAGCGGCTCACTTAGGGGAATATCCGAGCCAGATGCTTTATTATGTTGTGTTAATGCTGATGCCAGGTTACCACACGCACAAATGTGCAGGGGTGGAAGGTGGTTCTTGAAACTGCAGCATTCCTGAAAATGATGTATCAGTTTCAGAATGCTTTCCAGCTTTTGCATATTATATATGTCAATCACTCCATAAACATCAAATTTTCCATGTCTGTATGTTTTCAGTCATCCAAGTCACGGCTTGTCTTGAATGCTTTAGTTGAAGGTGTGGACCTCTTTTTTAGTTTCTTATCCGAGACACTTCAGGAAACTGAAGAAGCGTCTTCAAGAACCAAAAACAAACGTAAAAACCCTGGCCTTTAACTCAAGATCTCGGGACTTTTCATATTTTTCCTGACAAGACAACATGGTCATTCAAAGACGACTATGTTTTTTTGTGGCTGCTACTGAGTTTTATGGTTTTAGCTCCATGGTGCACACTGGGTATTTCTTTCTTGGGAACAAAAATCACTCACCTTGAGGAAGCAGCAGTGTTTGATTTGATTGTATGAACTGTAGGAGTGGAGCACATTATACATTCTTGTGATGAGGAAATACTTTCAGGTTGTGGATTACAGATCATTGTAAGAAAGAAGCACTAGAATTAGAAGTCCTTACAGTGAAGGGAAACCAAGGCTTCCTTGCTTGTCCCTGCACACGACAAGAATACTTATTCTGAATGAATTAAATTTGAAGGTCTGTGAGAAGGTTATGCCAGAACTTAAAGTATTTACTAGACCTGTCCCTCACTAGTCAACAAAATGTTAGTCACTGAGAAGACTCTTTAGCTGTGTATGACCAGAGATCATAGAAAGTCACTGATCTTTGGACACTTTAGTAGACTACTAGAAAAAAAAGATGGCAATGTGAAGTGTTCAGGTCTTGAAATAAACTTGTCTTAACCTTGAGACAACTAACAATGAGAATGCAGGATGTAGGCGACTGACATATGCCCTTTTAATTAATGCATTAGAACAGCGGTCCCCAACCTTTTTTGCGCCAAGGACCGGTTTGTGCCCGACAATATTTTCACGGACCGGCCTTTAAGGTGTCGCGGATAAATACAACAAAATAAAACTAGTACCTGTACCGAAAAAAAAGATTTATTCATAACACACGTGAAAAGACCCAGGAAAACCAGGTTAATGAAAAAAAAAAAACGATAACAAAATAACACTAAAAACCCTGAAAACCATACATTTCACACCTGAGTCTCACTCTCGCAGCCCGGTACCAAATGACTCCGGTCCGTGGCCTGGGGGTTGGGGGCCGCTGCATTAGAGGGCTACGCCAGCAGGTAGAGCCTGGAATGTCAGCTAGCCCCTAGTTCCAAAGGAATATGCAACCAGTGTGGCTGCAGCTCTAAGCTCCTGTTGTTTTCTTGTTTATTTGTTAATATTTGGTTGATAGTAAACCTCTTCCTAAACTATTATATGGCAGTCTTCTTTTTAATTAGTAGCTGCTTTAATCACTCGCCTCAAAGTTGAGGGTAGTTTAACCTATAGCCCCCTACTTCGAGTCACAAATGGCAATTTTGCCTGTCATAGCTACAAGTTAGCAATTTCCATGATCATTCTATGGTTTCTGTTATACACATCGCTAAACATCTCTTCTTAATTATGAGCTGAGTTTTGATTGATCACCTGCTTTCAGAGTAAGGGAAATGTATCTCATATTACTTTGATGCACGTTCATAGGCAGGAGACAGCCTTGTAGAAGTTTTTTTTAAGAAACTGTGATTTTCATACAACTGTCTCTAAGAAATTTAAGGGAAAAAAAGAAGAAAAAAAAGCATCCAGTGAGCTGCAGTTCTCTGGGTGAAATTGCCTCGTTGATTGAAATGACCAGACTGGTTTCAATAGATAGAAATGCAGGAGCACAAAAAACTAATTCATTACAACCAAGGTATGTAAAGGAGAATCTGTGAATGCATAACACCTCAGACGTTGAAGCAGATGGGCAAGAGCAGCAGGAAACCGTACTAAGTGCAACTTCTGTCAGTTAAGAACAGGAAACTGAGGCTACATTGAGCACAGGGTCACCAGAATTAGACAGTGGAAGAATGGAAAAATGCTGCCCGGTCTGATGACGCTCATGTCTTTGCTGCAGCTTTCAGACACTAGACTCAGAATTCTACAAAGAGCATAAGAACTGGATCAATCCTGCCTTGTGTCAACAATTCAGGCTGCTGGTCATTTCTTTTTTTTTCTTTTTGCCATGCTTTTAGCCCCTCAGTACCATCGGAGGATCAATAAGTGCCATAATGTCCATGCACCCATGGCGATCAAAGTGTACCTGTCTTCTAATGGGTCTCAGTACTAGCAAGAGTAACGAATAAAATGGCCAGAGAATATAAGACCAGGTAAGAGTAATTTGGAAAGAGGCGAGATGATTGTGTTGTCCACCGAACCAGGCAGCTTTCTGCTCAGAGTAATTGTGTTGACAGGTGCATTGAAATTAGACTGCCAAATGGAATACTTTAGCACAGTAATAGATTTGTGTCGTGAAAGGTTTATTTAAGACACAAACAGGAATCTGATATTGTTGAGTGTTATATGACAGGGACCTGTCAGTAAGCATTGTACTTCATCTGTTCAAGGAAAGTGGTGAGGTTTTGTCTAGATAATATATAACTAGGAAACGCTTGAATGCTTTTTGCGTGTGTGTATCAATTTAGAAGTATTTATAAGAATACTTCTCAATCCTGCAGACATTTTTAAAAGGCTTTATATCGCTGTAGTTTTCTTAGTTAAAGATCGAGGCATTTACTGATCTCTTGCTGTTGCCCTGAGCCCGATACTCGACACATAATACTGTTTGACAGGATGTGTTTGTCGGCAATTTTGGAACTCATTATTGACGTGCAGCATGAGATTGGGTTTTCCAGCTGCCATGGCAATGGCCAAATAGAGTGAAAGCTTTCCCTGAAATATGAAAAGCATTGGGTAACAGTCCCAGTAAACAGCTCTGAGCCACCTAGAAATAGTATCTGTTAGTATGTGAGCATGCATATATGTGTGTGTGTTTGTGAGCGTGAGCCAAAAATGAATACTGAATGCTGTAATGACTTGCTTATATGTCGCTATACACTGCTATGTTTTTTATGGTGTAGCTGCATTTTTGATGCAGTGAATAAGTTATAAGGAATAGCACAAGGTGGCATTTCACCGTTTTCCATCTGAAAACAAAAGAAGCTTTGCTGCGAGTGAAAGCTTGGTTCACTTCTTATTAACACTAGCCAGTATCCCCTGTTCCTCAGATTTCTTTTTTCCATCATCACCTGCAACACAGACGTCTTATATGTCAACTTAAAGGCTGTTTTGCCAGCTAAATGACTCAGACCATTGATGTGTTTTTTAACTCTGCGTTAATAATGGGAAGATACTGTATACAACTGAAATGAATAATTCATGCAGACATTCCTTTGTAGAGATTAAAAACAGAATAAGAAGAATTCACACTGTAAACTTAGATAAAGGGGTTTAGAAACAGCTAACGAGCTAGCAACTCTTTGTGAGGCGAAGCAGCTACCTATAAAGTTCTGGGTTTGTCTTCAGAAGTGCCTGCTTAAGCCTAGCTGAGAGCCAACCAGAAAGTGAATTCAAAGGCTTCTGTACACATTATGTGCACCTCCTCTTCGATCGAAATTCCTGTGATTTTCCTCTTGGACGTGACACACTGAAGCCTCTGCTGGTTTACTCTTCCACTGAGGAAGTGACATGTCCTAATTATACAGTCTCGGGGCCCAGAGACACTTAAACATTAACAATTACGTAGGGATAAAATCAGAACATAAAAGGAGAAGAATAACGAGAGAAAATAAAGGGCAAGAGAGAAAATGAACCGTAAGAGGCTTTAAAAAAAAGATTCTGCTGATAAAGCAGGCGAGAGATTGAGTTTGTGGAGAGCAAAATGACAGTAATAGTTCCTTCTACTTGTTTCAATGTCATAATCAGATTTGGAAGCATATCCTGTATTTTTTTTTCATTTTACATAATACCACCTCTGCTTACCAGTTGCACAGATCAGCCGTGCCTCAGTGAACAGCAACAATTTCTGAACCCATAAGCTGAACCTTTGTCCTTCATTGAGAACCAGTGAACATACAGCACACTGTTATTGTCTTTCCAGCCATATGGTTAGCAAGTAATAATTGCCTGGTCCTGCATTACAGAACGCTGTGGATGAATTCATGATCTGAGCATGCCGTGCTGTTTAGCAAACAGTTTAAAAGGACAACGACCTTATGTTTGCTCTCCTGTAACCCTGTGAGCCCTAAATGAATTAATGATCGCGAGGTTGTCAGTTTAAACACGGACCTTGAGCGAGGCACTTAATCTAAATTGTTTCACTTAATATCCATCTTCGTAGAGGCTTTACACACATATCGCAGCTCATGCAAGTCGCCCTCGACGAAGTCAGGAGAAACAAACAATGCAAGCCCCAGATAGCAGCCTGGCTTGCAACACAGTCCTGGGGAATATCAGGTTGTTTATGTCTGGATTGTATTGCTTTGTCATTGTTTGGAGCCTCTGTCACAACATATTCCATAAGTGCACAGAGGTCATTCTCTGACTCGTACTCCACGGAGTAAGGAGTGTTTCTCTAAGGAAACATGCATGTTCCCATCTTCTGTCAATAGTATGGCTCCAGGTGCCCTTCTTTCTGTCTGGCACTACACAGTGAACAGGGCCAGAGCGTGTTACTGACATGCAAGGGGGCTGCGAGCGGTGCTTAATCAGAGCAGTATAGCTCACACACTTCTCTTGAGTGGGTGGTTGGCTTAGACCCGGACCCCGCATACAGGGAGAGTAGAGTTTGCAGGGTTTGCCCAATTAGTGCTGAAAAGTGTTGCAGTGTGAGGGTGCGTCAGCAGGGAAGTGTGCACCAGAGGAGGCGTGTCATCAATCATCACTCCAGCTCCAGGCTTGTTCCAACCCCTTTCCCTATCTGGCAAAGAGAGAAAGAAGGGGAAGAGAAAGTGACAGTGGCTGGCCAGTTCCAGGAATGACAACAGACTGCACCACTGAGTGCATTAAAGCCTACGTCTGGATGTCAAATTAGGGAAATGACTTCTTTTTGTTTTTACAGTTTGGCTGATAGCTAATTCTTCTTATTGTACCATGGGCCACTGATGCCATTTCATTTACTGATTGGTCTTTGGCGGTTACCACAGGATATGATACGTACCAAAACTGATATATCGGTGCAGTCCACTATAAAAGTCCTAAAAATGATAAATGGCTGATTATGCATTGTGTGTGTGGGGTTATTGAGTGACATCACCAAACACTGCCAATATGCAATATCACGCCTCATAACCTGCGACAAATACTTATATATCCTACCCATCAAATATTCAGATGGCCTGCCTTTCTCTCTTGTGTCAGTCATCTACATCCAACTGCTCCTCGTTGGCTTTAACAGTAACATAATGCATGTGACACTGGCTCAAAGATTTGTAATGTTTCCAAAAATGGGTACTTGGCTCTGTACGGAGAGCATAATGATAATGACGGTTCATCATAGTACAAAATGCCTCTCATTTGGGAGTCTTCTCTCTGCTTTGTCACGGTCTTGACAGTGTCGGTACAAGCTAATGAAAGCTTAAATAATCTCTTCTGAATATTTAAGGTGTTTTATCATGTATGAACCTGTGTTTTTTAAAAAGTCTCCTCATACTCTTAACAATAAAAATCTTTAAAAGTATTTCTTAGCACAAGTACTTTTTGTTCATTTCATGCCCTCCACTAGAGCGGAAAATGTCCATGAGGAAAATGTTTGAGGTAATCTTTCCTCGGGGAGGTATGCGGGAACACGAAGAGCCGTGATAATGAGAATTAAGAAAAATGATAATACATTTGCGGTTATGGTTTAATTTAACCTTTCAATATCTGTGTGCTCAAAATGGTCATTTCGGCTGTTAAACCAGGTCCAGGTTAGCAAACATGATATGGCCTGTGGCCTGCTGGCCGTTTGTGTGAAAACCATCTTTCATAAAACAGTCATCAACATTAGCTGAATAGTGTCTAATTAGGTTTTTGTCCCTTCATCAAGGCAATATTTCATCACTCCCAAATTGTGCTCAGCAGCATTATGTTGATGGTAATATCCATATGGCATTTGTGATGACTCTAGCACCCTCACTGGGAGGGGTGTAAAATGTTATTGCACCAATGGAGATTTCCCTTGATTAAAGAAAAGCATATTACATGACAGCATGTATTACAAAGGCTATCCAGGATTTTTATGGCTTAAGGTCAAAGTTCACTGCTGTGTTTGCTCCCCCTGTAAAATGTATGAAACTCATTCAGGAGAATATTGCTGTTATGAACAAAGCGCCTGCAGGAGGGTATAGCTTGGATCTACTGGTAATAAGCTCTCCTTTTAAAAAGCAGTCATGAAAGGCAGCTCTGACCTACATGCTGAAAGGGAGGATTCGCGCTCTCTTGTTAGTGTGTACTGGTGGGGAATTGAGGTCTTTTCTGTCAGGAGGTGATACGTCGAAGCCGCTGACTATTTCTGCAAAGCCCAAGGAAAAAAATAAAAGAGACAGCGATAGGGAGAGGAAGCTCTGTGAGAAGAGGCATAAGAGTGTTTCAGCTCTTGCCTTTTTTTTTGCACATGTGTGATTGCATAATATGTTTGCGGGCCTGTGAAGTGCATTTTTTCATGTGCCAGCATCACACACTCGTGTGTGTATGTGAGTAAGATAGGGGAGGGGGGTGACCGACGGCCCTGTCTCCCACAACACTGTAGAGCTCCATACATCATTAATCGCTGACAAAAATGAGCGTTCTGCCGTACCCTTTAAGGGCTAAAAGACCGTACTGCTAGTTCCCACTCCTCACGGTGTGTCTGTATGTGTGAACGCACACTTTGTACAGGTGAGGATTCACTATCAACTTGAGATTTCTGACCTGTGTGTTTGGTTCAGTGCCACAATGATGGATGACATGGTTATCAGAATCTCGCCTCCAGGATGGGGGCTGTCCTGTCTTGCTGTCAAGGTCAATGGTTGCTAGGCCTATAACAGAGTGGCAACCTAGTGGGCTTAGTGAAACACACCATATATTCTATATCCATCATGTCAAATGTCAGATTCAGAGCGATGCGTATGAGTAAGCCTCTGATTGGAAAAAAGTGACCCCAACAAGGGCAGCGTTTCCTCTACCACTCCACAGGACCCCGCTGCAAGAAACCAAATTGAAATGAATGCATAGGTTTGTTTATATGTTGAGAAATAAGGCAGGGTTTTGCTTGCAGGTGTCTTGTAAAAGGCAGACGTGTGTGTTTGTGGCAGTCAAACAGCAGACTGGTCATGGCTTGATTGGGACAAATGTTGAGCCTCTCCCGTTAGACCCCAGGGAGCTGATAACAGATTGCTGGCTTAAATACCAAACTAGCCTTACCAGAAATGAACATATAGTGTTGCTTAGACTACAGAATCCATTTGTTTCTGCATTATGATCACAGCAATCAGTCACTTGAGTGACAAAAACGCACCAAGACACAATCGTTGCTGAAGTGAAGACAGGCAAAATGAATCTTTTTTCTTGGGTTGGCTCCCTTTTTACATCAGTGTACTTTATTGATCTGTTGGTGGTTCCAAAGCCAAAAGGGGAATAAATAAATAAATAAAACAAATAAATGATAAAATATAGACTAAAAAATATATTAGATTAACAAAACCTAGATATTGATTAACTTGGTGAGTGTGCTCTTGTTTTGTTTTGGTACAGCTTGAGAGCAGTTAATGAATTTTGCTGTAATTTATGGTTGTGCTAGTCCCTCTCATAGTTTCTCTTTCCATGGTGGTCAAAGAATGGCGTGTTGCCCATCTGCTCCTCCCCCACCAAAGTCCTCATCTTAGGGGAAGCACTGACAATGACAAACACACATAATTATATTAGCAGTTAACATCAGGCTCCTCTCATTTCAGAAGTAGCCTGTATTAAAAACAAACTAAAAGTACTTTTGCCTTAGTTTGCTTATTTAATACCCCGTGGACTTCTAGACCAAGCATATGCTTTTTATGATTTTTTTTTTCCCTACACGATTCTGCAAAGTTAGAATTTCTCCAACTAACCTGCTGATCACACTTTTGGTTGATTGCCCTCCGGAGGAGCTGCTACAGCTACTTTGAATGTCATGAGCCAGTAAAATTACTGTCCATAATTCAGCGGTCTCTATTGTTTTCACTGTCAGGCTCTCCTACAAGTGATGGCCCTGCTATGCCAGACAGATATGCCCACAGCAAGCTTACTCTAGTTCAGTGTTTTATTGCTGGCTTTGTGTTGCACAGCCACAAAATTATAAGACCATAAAAAATACCAATCCTTAAGTCACCTTTCTGTCATCGGTGTCACTGTTCCCTTGGATTTTTACAGCAGAAAAGAAAGACATGTAATTATACTGACAGTAACTTTATGTCTTATGCTTACATCAAGAGTGCAGACATTGATTGACAGGAATATATCTGGTTCTGTGGGCATTTAGCTCCTAAAGAGCTCCTATAAAGCACTGGTTGCCTAGGTAACCCTCAAATGTATTTTAGAGTATTTGCTGATGTATCAGAATTTTAGGAGCTAATGAATGAAAATTTTGAAAAGTACAGTAGAGATGAGAGAAACACCCTTTAACCATGTTATGAGTGTTGATGTTGCATAATTTGTCCACCAGAGAACACCCTGCAAAATCCCTTTTGGTTGCATTCGTAAGAAATCATGAAATATTGATATCGTTTTTGAAATACCTGTATGATTGTGGTAATGTATTATCACACTGTTGTATAGCAATCATCTGCTCAAATTAATAGTCACTTCAATAGCTCGCCACATATCTTAACATACATTTTGTTTACCAAGTTTTAAGTTTGCAAACTTTTACAACACAGATATCTGTGTCTGTGTTGTCAAGGACTTAGCCCGTCGACAACATAACCAAACCCCTCAAATGGGGAAGCAAAACATTCCTAAAGCTTTGTTCTTCCATGCTGTACTAATCCTTGATTTTCACTCTGCTGCAATGCTATTTTCTCCAGTCATTCCAGGATAGTCTGTAAACTCTCAAGATGCACTTGCTGGCAGATGTTTAACGAATGAAATAGATTTTGTTTGTGTTTTAGCATTTATATTATGTATCTATTCATTAGTTGTGGAATAACTCGCCCTCTCTTCCCATCTCAAGGTGTCCTGGGCTTAAATTAAGAACAAGGAAAGCATTCTCTCCCATCAAATGGGTCCCATCAAAAGCATGTCAGTGGAAAAAACCCATTACGTTTGCCTGTAGGCTCTTTCCTATTTGACACCATTCTCTTTAATGGGGTTATTCAATAAACCTTGCAGCCATCTTTAACTAATTGCGTGTTTCATAAACTGATAAGGAAAATTCTAACAGGTTACAGGCTGCAGCCCATACATCTTATTTAGATTCCCCCACTCCTGTAACCATCCAATTTAGGAGCTTAGCTGACTTTACTTCTTATCAGCCATTTTACCCTTAGCTAAAATTACATACTCTATAAAGTGGGATTTGTGGGGGTGCTGGATTTGGTGCATACAATACACTTCAGTGCTGTGATCTCAGCATAAGCATGATGAAAAGGAATCAGTCACAAAATCACTTTAGTGTTGTGTTGTTGGTGGTTTATGAGGTGACTGTGTTGTATCTAGTGCACAGTCATCAGTCCGTTCCCCCAAACCCCACAGAGCACAGTATTGTGTGTTTGTGTATATGCTCATTTGCCATTGGCTCATTTGAGCGTGTGCAGTGCCGGTAATGAGCAGCCAGAGCTGGTGAGGCATAATAAAGCCCAAGGAAGGGCTGAGATGGATTCTCTGCTGGGTGTTTCACTTTTACCATTATTATTGTGGTTGCCACAATGCTAAAGTCCTGGAAAGTGCAGCATTTACATGGGCTTAATGAACCTGTTCACTTAGACATGCATTCCCCTGCTATTCCCCTTCACCACTGGCGCATGGGTGGGGAACAATCAGACCCAAATCCAGCTCTTAATGGGCTTCAGATAACATCATGATAGTTAACATGCTTGTGTGCCATAGCCTCTGTGCATCATTTCAGTCATCATTTCAATCACTTTGTATAATTGATTGGAGTTGGTAAGCAAGAGGAGCAATTTTCCCCTGGATTTTTGACTGCGTTTATGATTAGTGAGATTAAGGGGAAGAACAGCAATTGATCAGGAGGTTCTTGGATGAAACCAAATTGCGATGTATGTGTTGCTGTGCTTTGTATTTTTTTGTATTTTAATGAGATGTGAGATCATTGTCACTAATGCAAAACTTGCACTGTATTTTTCCTCTCGCCGCCATTACAATTTTTTCTTGATTCAGACACTCAGGACTGTCTGGTAAACATTTCCAGACAATATGAGAAATTTCATCACAACAGTTTCCTCATTACCTCCAACTAAATATGCTTAACAAGGTCATTTGGTAACAGGAAACAGTTACAGAAATAACAAGGGAGGCTTTGGGTTAAGCCAATGAACTCATGCAAAATGGATTTGTGCAACTTAGCTTTGCCGCCTGTGACTTTTGTTCTATTGTCTGCTAACAATTCATGGCACCTAAGAAAGATTTTAATTGGTCTGTTACAGTAGTTATGAAACAAGGCAATAAAAACGTTACTTTTATTGCTCTTTTTTTGAGGTATCTTTAAGATGTACTTCTGTATCTTTCTGTAGTTTGACAATGTGACTATTTAGTTCCATTTTTGATTAAATCTGATACACTGTACTACGGACCAGAATTAGGACCAAAAAAGTGGACACGACTTCCAGAATTCTGAATTCTGACTTTAATCTCACAATTCTGACCTTTTTTCTCAGAATTGTGAGATTAAACAAACTTCTGAAAGTAAAGTCAGAATTTTGACCTTTTTCTCAGAATTCTGAAAAAAAATCATCATTTCTTGACTATATGGTGTTGAATCGATTGGTAATATTACTTCTGGCGTTTAACTTTGACGGTGTTTTTTCCATGTTTCTGTAATGGTTAATCCACCAACATGTGCAAGCTCTTTAATCAAAAATGATATTTTCCATGATAAATATATAATTATTGTTGTTATTGGTGAATTTGCCATTTTATTAAAAAATAACATATAAACATACAAACAAGCACATTATTATTATTTTCTGATTAGAATTTCAAAGTACAGTTATTTATTTTAATTCCTGAGCAGAAAAATTAGTTTTACTAATTAGTTGATTAATTTCTGCCTTCTCAGAGAAGTCCAGCGTGCCGGCCCAAATTTGGATGAATTTGTGAATTCAGTTTGTTTGCCTAATATATTACAAAATAGTCTTTGGTTTTAAACAATTTTCTATGACAGGTGCTTTCATAAATTTGTTAAGACAAACATGTAAAGCAAAACACCACAGGAATAACCAAAGTTAAGCTTTTCTACCTCTTTATCTCCCTTCCGGAAAGCCGCTTTTATCTCACTGAGGAGGAAAAAGAGAATGTAGACTCTTGGCCTATGTGACACACAGATTCCCATCACTGCTCTCACTCTTTTAGTTCTCCGCTTCTTCATCGAGTTCTTTTTGTTTACTCGCCAACTGCATTAACTTCAAAAATTGTCTTCCGTCCATCATTTAACTTAAATTGTTTGGTCTAGCTTACGTTGCACACACCGCCCAGGGCTTTGGATTGTTTTACAGCCTCTTTAAAACTGTATACCACCGTTGACACTCCTGAAGGAATTGGATTGTTTTTCACCCTGCTGACCACCACTTCAGTCAGTTAAGTGCAACAGGCTCTGAGCCCAGGTGAAGTGAGGTAAATAAGTGCCTCTCTAACCCATGTTGTGCCCCCTGTTGGCTGTCGTCAGAAAGTAATGTTCAGGCTCTTGGTTTGCAGAGTCCTTTTCAGACTTCTTCCTGTGTCTGTGTCCTCAAGTCAACCCAAGCTCGAACCCACACATGCCAGAGAGGCATATTGATATCTGTAATTAATGTAATAGTATTTTACTTTTACTAATGACTTCTTATGAAGACCTTACAGTGATTAAGACAATGAAGGGAGTATTTGCTCTATCAATAAAATTACTTAGTCAAATCACTGTTATGAATCAGAGACCTTGTTCGTGGGACGAGCCCTAAGCTGAACATAATCCTTGCCAAATGGACTGGCGATTAGCTTAACTAAGGACTTTTTGGTCGCTGCCAATGCACAGGCTCTGCATTTTAAGCAGAGGAGCATTCAGTGAATTTCTGTATTCATTCAGCCTTCTGCCATCTCGTTCTATAAAAACAGGCTTACATGTCTCAGAAGTACACAAAGAAAGGTTTGAATACCTCACATTTTAATATTCACAATGATGATTTTCAGTAGTAATAATAAAGTTAGACACAGTGCAACACTCCTTCCTTCCTTTTGTCAAAATAATTAACAGCCTTAAGCTAAAGACTTAATGCATTGCTTTAAACACCGCTTGTCTGCGTGTTATAACAGTGATAGTAACGGGGTCTCGGATAAAGTGTTTACTAATGTTCTGTTGTGAAAGCAGGGGGTTTAAACTGCTCGTGATGCACAACCTATTACTTTTACCCACTAGCTGGGAACTTTGTGTGCATTGCTGTAAGACAGACAGAAAAAGCACTGTCCCTAATGCAAGCAAGTAAGCACAAATAGGGCATGTAAAATATGACTATACCCAGAGGGACCTCTCCTCTATGCAATGTGTTTATTCCAATATTTGCAGATGACTGAAACCAGTTAAGTGCTGTGGCAATTGCTTATTTCCCTTTGTCAGGATGATGAATGTGGTCGCACCTATCGGACGGCGCAGGGGTTCCAAAGTCCTCTGACAAAGAAGGATTGTCCATTTGTGCAATGGACAGAGCACATCAAAAAAGGTGGATAAAGCCCTGCAGGGAGGCAATAACAAAAACACTCACTTGTTATTGTCATTGTTCATGACGGAGTGATTTTTTTAGGCATAGTCACATGCACACACCGAAGACCCGACACCACCTGGCGTTAGCTAATAGGTCCACAAATATCTGTGAGGAATCCAGTAATGTGATGGCATATAGTAAATAGCTGACTGTGAATTTGAATTCTGTCATATCGAACTCAAGAACGCACGTCTTTATTTTTTTAATGCATTCAGAATACGGGCTAGATTTGCAGCAGCACAGCCACCCTCACATGGCAGGAGTAAGGACCTGAAGATTCAAGTCAGATTTACAGAGAACAGTGAAAACAAATGACTCGATCTCCTGCCAGACGTGATCGTCACAGGTTTTTGTTGTTGCTGTTGCTAATGCAGATATTTTAGCCTTTTGCTTTTGCTTAGTAAGGCTGTTTGGCATTCAGATTGTGGAGTATGTTGATGTTTACCTTTGTGTTAAAAAAAGGCTCAGACACTGTTTCACCTCAGCTGTTACTGCCTGTAAAGATGCCAGAGCTGGCTTGGCAAACAGCATCCGTGTGCATTAGCTTCTAGAAAACTGCACAACCTACTCTGATCCAATATAATGTTAATGCTCACAAATGGACTGTAAAAGACAATTTCATTTTTTCCTCACTGCAGAATTACAAGGACTCTCTGAATCCCACTGACCGTTTGCCAGTTTGTTTCGTGATTAAATGCGATCTCGTTATCATTCATAATGTATCACTTTCTTTGCCGCTGGGGAAGTGATTTGGAGAATTTAAAACTTTACATTTGTCTACAGTGCAAATAATTCAAAAACAAAGAACGATATTAACCTTCCTGCCTTCTTGGGACCTTTTTGTGCCACTGCTATGTGTTAAATGGCTGCCATTTCCACTGTGTTCAGTGGAATATAACCAAACTTGCCACAGGATAGTTTTTACCTGTCAATGTTAATATTCCAGTGTGAATTCCTTAAATCAGCCTAAAATGGCTGAGCAGCAGAAATCCCCACACCCATCACCCTGGGGACCATTTTCTGCCCATTGACTTCCATTATAAATGCTATTTTTCAACCCCAAATTATCATCATATGATTTTATTTTTTCTTCTTTTCTTGGATGTCAATGAAGACTCAGGGCCTTGAAGTTTTAATTTTTAAATTGCAAAAAAAATGCAAAAAAATAATGGCAGGTCAAAATGTATGTTGGTGCCAATCTTTGGTCCATCTAAAGGCCTACTTATAATGACAATCACATATTACTTCAACTGGTTTTTTGTGGAAATATTTAGTTTCGTTTTTTGGTTTTTGGGGCTTATAACACAGGGCGCTCATGTAATAACACTGGGATTTGAAGGGTTAAAACAACGAAAATATAATTAAAACTTTACATGAATATTTCAGGGAGAAGTAGTTTTACAAGGTTGGCTAATTTAAAGTGGAATAAGATATGGATATATGGTCTTTTTATGGCGTGGCTGAGAATGGTCCCTTGTCACGGTCCGCTGTGACAGACCGTGCGGTGGTGTGTATGGTGGACCCAGGTGCGAACACAGGTGAGCAGGCGGGAGTGAACTTTAAACAAAAGCGAGCCTTTATTGTGGCTGATGACAAGGTATACAAATACAGCAGGGATAGCGTGGCTAAACGGAAACCTAAACTGGGAATAACTAAGGTAAAGCTATGACTAAGAATACAATAGACCGGGCATGGAAACATAGAGGGTGGAAACACAGACGACGCGACACAGACTGCATGAAACACAGAGACTAAAAACACAAGAGGGATGATCAGGGGAAGTGGATGCACACGGGGAACACAGGTGACACTGATAATCATAACAAGACACGGCAGGAGTGAACGTAACACTGATGGGAGATGGGCAAAGTAAAACAGGAAGTACACAGAGGTTCAAACAGGAGGGGAGAGAGCACGGGGAGAACGCAGACATAACGGGCTGGGGAAAACATAGAATAAAACACAAAGAGGGACGAGGGCTCATAAATACACAGAGGGGCACACAGGGGGTGAGAGTCACGAAGGGAAAACACATAAGGAACAACGTAACAGATCAACCCAGGAAGCATGGCCTAAATAAAGAACAAAATACAAAAATACATGAAAACTAAGAATACTGGGCCCACATGGCCCAGGACCATGACATCCCTAGGGTGATGGGTGTGAGTTTTTTAAAGGATGGCAGGAGGGTTAAAGGATTTTTGTTTGTTTTGTGAATATTGTGACCCGACCTTTCTCATGAAGGACATAGATGTAAAAATCTAAAATACAGTTTCATCCTCTGCGCTTATTTTGGTGAGACTTCAAGTTGAGATGAAAAGAATCAGGTGCTAATATTGCCCATGTATGGCTCTTTATGACAGCTCTCATTCTGAAGTTTATTCTTCCACAGAGAGTGTTCTCAATAACACTCTTCAGAAATGGGAACATGGTGAGCTTCTGCATTGTCAACAAGCAGAAATCCTCTTGTTGAGGCTTTTTGTAGAGGGAGAACAGACCAAACATAAGATGGTCAGGTCATCGTGCTCCAAAGGACTAGTGGGCCTGGCTTCTTTCCAGCCTCCTACAAACTATGAGTCATCAAAAAGAGGGTTAGGCTCCAAACAAATCTATAACATTGATTGTCCTTATTTAGTTTTGCATGACTTTTGTAATTTCTGTAGTTTCTGTATCCCAAAAAGCCGATTCTGTTCATCTGGATGTTTTCAGTGGGACGTTTCATCATTCATTCAAGTGACTTCTTCTGTCTCAGCTTACTGTATTTTTTTGTAAATCAGTAGAATAATGTTTCAGTTCCTCTAAATGAAGTTACAAATGAAATCTTGCAATCAAAGTTTCGGTAGTTCTTTGCTAATGGTATTATTTAAAGTATGATAACCCGCCCTTTTTCTTAAAGCTAGGGGGAGACTTGAAAAGAAATATTTTCTCATCAATATGCACTGCTCAAAAAGTAAAGGATTTTTTAAAATATAGCATCAGTATAATGGCATCAATATAGACTTAATATAGAGTATGGCTTCAAGTTAGTCAAACTTCTGGGATATTGATCTGCTCAGTTACGTAGCAGAGGGGGTTAATGAAATTAACAGCACCATGGAGCCCAATTGGCATTTGCCATAAAATAGCAGAAGTGGCAGGTCCACTACGGCAGCGCTTCAGAGACGAGAGTAGGCTCACGCTCAGCACTTGTGACAGTTGTGAAAGGGTCTGAGGAAGCTCGGGAAAACGTTATAATGTCTGTAACATCATTCAGCTTGACTGGTTTGGTGGTTGGTCAGTGATGGTCTGGGGAGGTTTATCCATGGAGGGATGCACAGACCACTAAAGGCTACACAACGACATCCTGACTGCCATTAGGTATCAGGATGAAATCCATGAAGCCTTTGTCAGACTTGCAGTGAGTCCTGGCCTCATGGGGCGAGAGCATGCTGGCAGCTCCTGTAGGATAAACGAATTGATTCTACTGACTGGTGCCCATGTTCTCCTGACCTAAATCTAATAAAACAGCTCTGAAACATTACGTTTTGGGCCATCTGACACCGCCAGGTTGCACCTCAGGCTGTCCAGGATCTCACTGATGCCCTGGTCCAGACCTGGGAGGAGATCCCCCAGGGCACCATCATCTCATTAGGAGAAACGCCCTGACGTTGTCAGACATGCACATGGGCACATGGAGGCCATGCAATCTACCGAGTGCCATCCTGAGTTGCTGCAATGAAATTTTGTGAAAATGGTCTAGCATCATTTTTTTATTTTGATTTTCGGGGTGTCTTTGAAATCAGCCCTTTGTAGGTTGATAGTTTCCATTTCCATCAAACAATGTGGCATCCTTTCATTACTAACACATTACCCAGTCCATGTCAGTACAGATATGCAGCAGCATTTTTTCCCCATTGAGAACTGAGCTCTTTTCATAGTGTTTCTTTAATTTTTTTTGGATCGGTGTACATGCTACAGATACAACATAATACTTGTCTCACATTTTGCACAAGTCTTGCCAACTTGTGCAAAAATGTGATCTGAGCTGTAAAAAAAGAAATTGAGTTTTTCATCCATTGCTATTGGTGTAGTTGAGCAGGCAACACAGGCAGCAGAGGAAGCTGGAATGTGTGAGAAATGTACCAAAGAATTTGAAGAGCAGTTCAAATTCTGCCCATGTCAGTACCTTTGCACTGTGGCCCGTCGCTGCTAGAGAAATGAACCTTCAAAAACAGCTTTTTCATCATTTTTAAACTGTCTGAACTGCAGGACTTTTTTCCCTCCACAAGAAAACTAATTACGACGCAATCTTTTACCAGGCGGATGCTCTGAATATGCCCTAAGTTCTTTAAAGGAAATGCAATATTTAGTACATTTATATGTTTAACCATCAGAACAAACAGAATCAAGATGGCTAATCCCTTGATTTTTACCCACAGTGTTGTGAAAAACATAGTGCATCATTCCAAAGAAACACAGAAGAAACATCAATAGGAACAGTCTAACTATACTCGTGATGCAGGCTTACCTTAAAATTTGGGGTTTACAATAAGTGCCTGCTCAAAAGACTCAGCGTGACCTCATTTTAAAGAAGTAATTTGCAGTGACCTTTAAAAACGCAGTATGCATAGGCCTCCTTTTCATCCTAAGAGTCTTCACACAGTCTAGACATAACACAAACACACTTGCTTTTAGTTTGATTTAACTTGGGGTGTAAGCTCTGTTATTGAGCGCTGTAAACCCATCTCTGAGCCCCAATGGTCCCAGGCTAACAGGCAATGAGTAGCTTTACCCCACATCCAGCCTTGACCTATCCCACTGACTCCACTTCCCCGCTCTCTCTGGCACGCCGCCAACCCTGACCTGTCACTTGGGTAGTGAGCGGTGTGGGTAAACTGTTCGACAGCAGAATGCCCAACTAAGCATATACGGATGAAAGGAATCAGCTTCCACACAGACGCACATACACACTTCAAAGCACAAACAAACGAGGTAGAGGAGCACACCAGAATAAGAATTAGTCGGTTTGGATAGGAAGGTATTTTTGCATTAATCATATTTTTTGGGGTTGACTGCTTATTTTGATGTATCTTTTTCAGATTCAGATAACTTTATTTATCCCCATGGGGGCAATTGAGAGTGCAGAGAGTGGCATATACAGTGAAACAGAAAAGTGCAATGAAGAAAAACAAATATATAAATAAAATAAAATAACACACGACAATATAAAGCAATCAAAGTAAGAGTCAGTGGGTTATATACAATATATATATATTTATATATGTTTTTATGTTTTTGGGGGGAATTAACCTAAATATCACGCTGATAAATCCTGAGCAAATTAAACTTTTTATGCCATTAATTGCAGCTGTCAGTTTCACCTGTCATACTAGAATGCGTTTGTCCACTACAATCAGTATGTGTTTGAAGTAGTACAAGCTAGAGCACGACAACTCGAGCGAGACGGGAGACAGCAAAGGTTGACAGAATAGTGGGGGATTAGGAGGACCTGGGCACAGATGGCTGTGGGAGGAAAATGTCCCGGCTGAGCTGTTTAGGGTAGTCCCTGCCAGCCCAGAAAAGGCAACAGACGTACGCAGAGCAAATAGGCTACCCCGCAGAACGGGTTGCTAGATTTGGGAAAGCAGATGCTATAAAATGAAATCCATGTGTGAAAATGTCACCAGAACTACTAAGAGGGAGAAAAAGGCAGCCCTCTTAAAACCCATTTTCAACGATTTTCTTTTGTCTTTAAGACATCACAAACACGTGACATCCCATACATAAAGCCATTGTGGCATATTTTCATTCTATAGGAATGTAATGAAGACATAATATTGCTTCCCAGTGGAGTCCTAAACTGGTAATTTGACAGACAAACTCAGTAATAAATGTCCTGTGTGCTGTGGCAGAGCACTGAAAACCAACCGTCTGGCTTATGTCAGGCATTTTCTTTATGATCACCAGTCGGTAAAAAGCATTGCAAGCTTTCAGTCTCACTTTTGACTTTTACAGTACTGTTATTTGGCCTGCTTGTATATTGACTGTTTTCATTGATTGTGTCTTTACTTCTTAAACTCCCAAGATTTTCTGGTTTCTTGCCACACTTTTTGATGGCATCTCTCGTCTTATGTTTTCTGTGTCTGTTTGAGAGTCTCTGATTCTTTTTTATAATTTAGGAGTAAGTAGGAAAGCACAAGATGGGAATCACCATCGCAAGCTAGTTAGCTTTGATTGAACTTTCAAAATAAGAGTGTGAATCGATTGCAGAAGGTGTCTGCCCAGGAAAAAGTCTGTGTGTGGGAAACACTGCTAAACACTGTGCATGGATTTGCATGGTTATTCGTTTTTTGGACATTAATAAAGGTATAGCTAAAGCCACTAGCTGAAAAACTGAATTTTTGTTTGAGAATGGATGAAATACCTTTGTCTGTCCTCTCACTGCATAAATATCTCAACAGATTAATCAAAGGCAAACGAATGAATGGCCTCAGTCACGCAATGGTACACAACAGTGAGTGATCTCGTGCACTGTTATCTGTCCGGATATAATGTCATTTTTGAAATTAAATGACGCATAATTAAAAGGCTCCAAGGGCCCAAACAGTATAATACTATGAACTTCAGTGAGCTTGTCTGGGGTTTGTCAGCCACCCACTGCTTCCGTTTGATCTCTGGGTCTTTAATACGCAGCAGCGATGCATTTATTTTCCATATTTGCATTCTTCTCTTGTCCCCCGCTATTGCATGCAAT
The DNA here is from genome assembly GCF_041146795.1 of Maylandia zebra. NCBI lineage: Eukaryota > Metazoa > Chordata > Actinopteri > Cichliformes > Cichlidae > Maylandia > Maylandia zebra. Next base: position 39,698,326 of record NC_135181.1, on the reverse strand, counting down.
CCCTCCTCCCTTCTTTCTATAGGAGAGACACAGCCACTTATTCATAGTGAATGTGGAATTCCAGACAGGAAATACAGGCTCTCAATTGATATAATTGATAATAATCAGAAACTCCAGAAACTTGATCCTGTGAATGCCTGTCATTGTTTTTGTTTTTTGGTGGACATCATTTACAGTAAGTTTCAGGGATGTCCCGAGTGTTCCCGTTTGTGAAAGTTCTTTAAAAATGCTTAAAAAAAAAGCTGGAACCACAGGAAGTGTCCAGTGTTGAACCAGTCAGTGGTTTTGAAGGACAACGCGATTCTATATGGGTTCTTGTAGTCTGCACAACCACTAAATGTTGCTGCTTAATTAAATACTGAGTGCTTCTTTGTAAGATATTCCATGGTCACTTGTGCATTATGAGATTCCCAGAGAGCGTTTTGTCAGGATCCAACAAATGTGGTGTAGAAGAAAACACAAGCTTAAAAATCCTGTTTAAAGCCTTATTTTTAAGAACATCTCTTCTCACTGTTTCTGATTTTAAGAAAGTTACAAGTTGTTTTCTGACAACTTGGCAGAACACTTGCAAAGGACCACTTGTCATCACATTTAAACGTTTGCAAGCTAATGTTGGAAAAGAGGGAATCATTTATCGGTGCCTAAACCTGCCCAAAAATAAAGTAAAATAAAAACAAATATTTTTTCTTTTCATAAATATGGAACTATTGGTTTACAAATAAATACATATCAAGATACTGATATCACACAGCTCCAGGCGACGTTAGATTGTGTTATATTGCTTCCTGTTTAATAAGGTTTTTAATATATGTATCCTTGATGGAGGCCTGCACTCTACTGAGCACGATTTTTTTGTTATACAAATTAGAAATGCACTGAGTGACTGGCCAGTGGCCACAATCTCTGGCTTTCTCTGGCTGATCCTGTTGCTGATCCATCTCAGCCTGGTGATTATCTCTCCAGAAATATAAGTACACATTGCAGTAATGTAGACAACAACGGTCTGTTTTGCCGTAGCAATATTGCACAGAAACACTGCCTTTTGTTTAGCAGAAAGCCACCTCCCTTTAAAATAAATTCAATATTTAAGACTTTATGTTTATAATTCTTTTTCATCATTCCAGCATCATTTGTCCTTTTTTTTCATTGCAGTCATTTTCAGTTAAGGTAACTGTTGTTTTACATTGATTAATTCCAAATGATCAACACTTCTACCACATAGGAATTTGGAGGGGTAATTGGAAAGCTATGCAGAGATAAAGTGGGATTTATATTCAGTCGAGTAACATGGAGAACTTTATTTAGAGATTTATTTCTATGCTTGTGTATGAAGCATGAAGGAATAGAAAATTCCATTAAAACACTGTCTGCATATTCAGTTGGCATATAAAGATAGTTTACTCACTGGTAGGTTAGTTAAACACGTAATAGTCAAACTATTACTCTTAATTCTCTTGTCAGATTCTGATGGAAAGATTTGCTGGTCATAAGACGAATCACACTTGTGGACTCACTTTTGCTGACCTGTTACTCTTTGACTCCTTTAAAAAAGGTAGCATACTGTTGGGAAGGTGCTTTGCCAAGTTGGACAAGTTGTCTTCTTTGGTTGGATTAAGCCTGACAGATTTATTGGCAGACTGAATGAAAATGAAAAAAAAGTAAAGCAGACACTGGAGAAACATGCATCAGTCAGGTTAGGAGTGTTAATGTAAAGTTTGTCCACCTCAGGGAACTCTTCCTTCTTGGCAACGTGCATGTTGGAGCACCACAAAGACAACAACCAGTTTAAATAAGTTCAAAATAAATAAATAATTTCAGTCATCCATAAATAACTATGCAAAAAATACACATGTATGTTTGTGTATGTACACACATATGTTAGTGAAATCTGTTTATGTCTTATGTGCCTAAATTTTATGACTAGATATTGGTATAAATGTCAGGCTTGTTGGACTCTAGCCTGCATGAGTTTAAAGTATCTTTTACAGATGGGCGTCTCTGTGGGCGTGCCTTGGTTATTAGCCACAAAATATATGCATGTCTGATTGATCAACACGTTATGGTGATACTAACCACCCTATTCATTCTGTAAGTAATGGCAGAACATTGCATCCAACTCACAAGGTATGTTAGACCACTGGCACTAAATACATTAAAAAACTCACCTTCTTCTTGAAGAAATACTTCATATCATACTGCGTTTGAAGCATTTGAAAAATGACTTCCTGACAAAAAACACACAGTGAGCTATACATTGTTCGAAAAGTTCAACAGTCTGCTTTGCAATGCAGGTTGCTTGCACCAAACAAAGATAAGCGAAGTGATTTAAAAGTGTGTCTCTAGCACAGCAGCGGGCTTCAGTTTGCTACAAAGGAAGAACAGGCTCTTAAGTGATCATTGAAAATCGTTTTGACTGGACATTCAAATCAGAACTGGTGTTCGGTAAACTTGGTCAGACGCTGGTTTCCTGTAAATTGTTTGTTACTTTTTTCATGTTGTTGAATGCAAGAAAATTGTTGTTGTTCTGTGGCAGTACACAGTTATCGCTATGTTATTTTTGAGATTCAGTGGTACTGACTGTGGTCCAGTAGCGCGCTGGAAGAAGACGTGTCTGACAGTGGTATTGAAAAACTGCAACATTCGCCTTAGGAAATAGATTCCCACACAATATACTATTTGTTTAACAGAAAGCAGGGCAGTAAACTGGTTTAATGTTTGATCATGCTTTGTCGAGTCTTTTTTTCCAGTGTGACATTTATCAGCATTTGCATGTGCACTGAACACAGTTTTGATGTGAATATATTACATAGAGCACATTCACATATTTATAAGGAGGAACTGTCTGGGGTGGACATTGCACTCCCATTATGTCTCTGCAAAGGCTACTCTATCCTCTCAGAATTCTCAGCTTTTATTCAAAAGCTGATTTGTAAGCACCATTTGTTATTTAAAAAAAAAAAAAATCAAAGTTAAATTCATGCCAATGCTTGAAAAAGGCGATCAATAATGTGAATTAATCCAGAGATTACTCGTGTAGAGCTTTGAACGATTTTCTGTACATGAATTAGTTGTTGAAGAAACACTGGTGTTGACTTTTGATCAAATTGAGATTGACAGCATGTGAAATCTTCTACACGTTTAGAGTTGAGAAGAGGAGCTACAGCCTTGTTTTGCTGGTATCTAGACGCAACGAGTAGATTTCTTCTTGTTCAGACCTTCTGGATATCTTCGACTCTGTTTCTTATGGATCTTACACACATGCACAATGACACAAAACCACTTCATATGCGCCTAGAGGAAATCCGAAGCTGGATGGGACAAGGTGATGCTGTTAAGAGTTTCTTTTTGCTGTGGCAACAAAATAGGGGCATCGTCAGGAGTCTAAGCAATTTCTGCTCCCACAGTCAGAGGCTCCATCTGTGTCAGTTCAGAGAAAGTGATACTGTAATGAGAAAAAGACTATGAGACAGTTTTCAGAGTGTTCTGCGTCTGTGATTTTAGATGGCATGTGTGTGTGCGTGTGTGTGTGTGTGTGTGTGTGTGTGTGTGTGGATTATAGCTGAAAGGCTTCAGATGTGTCCCACTGGCCACAGTCGACAGGATTATTTTAGGGATTAAGAGCCTGGTGCTCTGTACCTTGGTTGCACAGCACTACAGTGTGTCCTCATTCTCCCTCATCCTTTGCAACAACACAACACCCCACCTCTAGCATACCCACCCAATAACCAGACAGAAATCAATACCTAGCTTTAAGGGAATGAGCAATACCATACTAAATATATATATATATATATATATATATATATATATATATATATATATATAAGTTCTTACAGTTCCCTACTAAAAACAAAAAACCGACAAACAATAATGTCATTATATTTTATTTAAAGTTTCATCAAACACAGCAAAAATACAGCATTCACTGTCTGTGACCGACTAATGTGGCTGGTGAACAAAAAGAAAAAAAGTCCTTACATGTCTTTTTCCTAATAACTTTACTTCGATGAAAAATATCAGAAGATCATGGAGTGACATGAACATGAACTGATCTGTCAGGGGAAAAGAAGCACTGTGGTGCGTTTGGTTATGGTTTAACTGGATCTGCCATGTTCCCAAAGATGATTCACAAACAACTATCTATCTAACATGTGCCCCTTGTTAGTGTTTTTTTCTTTATGTGCATGTAAATGTGTACAAAGTATCACTTCACTGTTGTATAGACACTCAATGGATGATTTTTAGCACTGGGGCTGGACTCCTTTTGCCTTCAGAACTGCCTTTTTTCAGTTTTCCGTGGCCGAGATTCAAGAAGGTGCTGGAAACATTCCTCAGAGATTCCATTTCCCTTTCCACCACATCCCGAAGGTGCTCTATTGGATTGCGTTCTGGTGACTGTGGACCGTTCTCTGTAAACCTCAGATGTGAGAAAACCCCCAGTAGATCATCAGTATCTGAAATACTCGTCCCAGTCCATTTATGTGACATTCAAACTTCTGATGCTCAGTTTGAACTTCAGCAGGGGTACATCCACTAAATAAATTGAGTTGTTGCCACGTGATTGGTTGGTCAGACATCTGCATTAACGAGCAATTGAACAGGTGTTTCTACTTTACCAGTGACAACAGTGTAATCAAACGGTTGTATTAAGAAATGTCCCGCCATATTTCCTCCTCCTGCTAAAGAGATGATCTGCTTTAACTTTTGCTTTTAATAAAGCTTTCAGCGTTTCTAATTCTAATAAATGCTGTCAAAACAGCAAAAATGAGGAGATAACCAATGCTAACTGAGATACACTACAACCTTCACTTTGATCACAGTAATGTGGCTTATTATCTTTATTTGTAGAGCACATTACAAAGTGCTTCACACAAGGAGGCGACTTCATTATAAGAAGATTTTAATAAAGCAGCGTAATGTTCAGCGTTCGCTGTTGGCTTTATTAAATGTTTGCAGTTCAAAACTCATCATCATTTGAGCAAATTATGGCATAGGATGAGAAACATTTAAATTTTTATGATTATCTGGGTCACTTGTCAGTTATACTGTATGACTGCTTTAGTGATAGTGCATCGCTTTGAATTGTGGGGCGTTCTTTTTAATGAAGGATGGTTCAGTGTATCCTGCGGTTAAGGAGTAATAAACAGCATTTAGTGAATTTGATAAACTCTTAATACGACTGCTACGCTGATTCATCCATGGCTCTTCACTCAGGAGCCTGCTTCAAAGAAACTGGGTATTTGACTGCAACCATTGTGAATGCCTATTCATTATAAAGAGGATTTTAGATAGACATCACCGGTGATTTGGTAATGCTTCCGACAATCCCATCAAATGAATTAAAATATTCATCAAAGCCTGTTGCACACTGTTGCGTAGAAACATGCCTTTAAACCAGCAACGATAGCAAAATGTTGCACACGTTTTTCCAGACTGAACATGGCCTTGAACTTCCCCACCCCCTCATCCCCTTTTTTCCCCACTCTGTCCCACCCTGTATATACCACCAGTCCACCAGTTGCACCCTGCCAGAGTGTCTGTTCCTTAGTGAAATTTGTCAATATTTTGTCTAGGGCTGGGCCATATTATGCCGTTGATGGTAATACCGGTACAATGTTAGGCAACGATAAGAAAATGAAATATCGCGATAGAATATGGGTAAAACGCGCATGCGCAGTGCCTTTGTTTTCATACGCACATGGCCGAAAAAGCACGGCGGCAACGGGAAATGAGAAGGGGGAAAGCGGATGGTTCAGTGAAAAGGAACCAGAATTGGTTTTTAAAAATAGTGCAACTTCACTGGTTTGGTGTTTGTCTGTCAGATACACAACAAAGCACATCTTTTTTGTAGAACATGCAAGCGGGCCATCGTTATTGCCGTATTTGTCGGACTGAGGTGCTCGTAAATCTGGGCGTAATCTGGGTCCTAAACCGATTCAGGTCCCAAAAGTCAAATGAACACTGCAGCATCACTGAGAGTTAAAAACTGTCTAAATTCTTTCATCTTTAATAAAATGAACAGTGTTGCTGCTTTACCAGGTGTAACTATGAAGTTTAACATCCAGGCATCCATGAAAACAGAATTTATTACATTTAACAGAGTTAGACGTTAGCAGGAAGTTAGCTCGCTAGTTTCCACCTAAACATGATATAGCATGTTCTGACTGAGAGATTTCTGAAACAGTTAGCATAAATGAAGACAGGAAACTAAACAGCAGTGACGTTTGTAGGGTTGCTGAAGTTGGGCTAGCTGGTATATAATGATGTGCTACGTGGTCGCTAGCGACACAGCTGTGTTAGCATAACATAAACAGTGAAGCTGGAGGACGAACGCGAACACTTTTCCACTCGATAAAAGTTCACGTGAGGGTTCCTGGTGGTTAGAGACAAATGCAATCGCATGGCAGGATGCTGTAAACGGACCAAACTTCAGTCAGGAGAACAACTGAGATAATCCATCCACAATACAAGGTTAGTCATTAATATACTGCAACAACATGGGAATAGAGCAGCTGTGATAGAATACAGCATTAATGAATCAATGGTACAGAAGTGGAGGAAGCACAGTTTTTGGCTTTCCCCATATTTGAGTTGAATAAAGTTTGATTTATCTGACTGCTTTGTTTCGCTTAATGTGCCTTATAATCCCGTGCACCTTATGGTCCGAGAAATACGTATTTGACTTTTTTATTTGGCACACTGCAGTTTAATGTTGCAAAGCACCTCTTTTTAACTTCAGTGGATATCATACATGGTTATGCTCAGGATATGTCAGCCCATTTCTACTCGAAATGGCTTTTGGTTAAACTTTCAGCAAGGAATTTGAATTTGCACTGTTAAATGTTTATATAGCTTTAATGCACATAAAAACAGCTGCTTGTTTAAGTGAAAATAAATAGATGGGTTTTTTTATGCGCTAGTAAAGTTGTGAAGTTGTATTTTGTCTCGCAGAAATTATATCGTCAGTTATATCGTTATCGCAAATTTTCAAATATATATCGTGATATATATTTTTGGCCATATCGCCCTGCTCTAATTTTGTCCAATATTTTGTTTTTGCCTGCTCCGTTTGCCTTTGAGTACCTGCCTGGTTCCAGCAAACTTGCAAAATAACCTGTTTTCTATCCTTATCAGCTGGCTTCTCTTTTGTGGACGCAGCAAAATATAAATTCACAGCAGAAAAGGCTTTTGATTTCACTATGATACTCAGTATCCAGTCGCTTCGAAATACAGTTTCTCATTTGGAGAGTCGATGGACATTTGGGGTCTTTTGAGGCCAGTAACTCGTTGTAAAGGTCATGACAGTATCTCTGTGTGAAATGGCTTAAATGGAATCAAACATCTCCAGAAATCAAACACTGCTCTTGACATAAAATGCAGACGTAATCTCTATAAGCTGATGCTCCACGACAGTGTTACAGAGGATAACAAAAATACAAGGTGGTATTCTCAGTACCTGAAGCTTAAATCACACTTCGGTGACCATGCAAACACTACTATTACTGCTATTACTATTAATAATTTATTTTAAAATGCTAACATTAATAATAGAATATGCAATAATACAAATATGATTAAAATCATAAGATTGCTTACCAAAAAAGCATGAAAATGTGTTTGAAGAAGTGTTTTTTGAGGAGGAACTGATTGTGTCCAGGCAGATCATTTTAAAGCTGAGGGGTCCTGATGGTAGAAGCACGCTCACCTTTATATTCAATCCTCAGTCAGAATGGCCCCACCTGAAAATACTGTAGATCCTCTAAACTTTACATATTTATTTTTCAGCTTATTACACCCAGCCTTTTCCCTGGATCAGCACTGTTTCATGGTGGGAGTCTCTGGAAGGTCATTTTTCCTCACCAGCAGAATGTTGAAAGGCTCCTGGCTGCTCCATGATTTTAGGACACTTTGAATGAATGAGAGATGAGTGCTACATTCTTCATGTGGGTTTTTAGCTTTGTAATTGACAAAAGCATTGATCAAATTGAACTCAAACAGAAGCGAAACAAATTTCTTCGTCCACTTGTGTGACAGCCTGACAAATGGGACTTACAGAATATTCTGACCAAATTTGTCAGCACCATTTATTGCATTACTGTGCTTGACGTGGCGGCCTTTCGCCGTGCAATTTTTATTTGCGATTTGTCTAACATATCTTATTGTTTTCCATATGCTTGAATCAAGAGGTTGTAGTCATTTTAACTTTTTCAATTTTGTTTGTTCTACCACACCAGGCTTGTTTATTTCCCTATTTCTGTGGTCATTATTACCAATATCCAAAACTATTCGTGGTTCACCCTTATTTTCAGAAATAAAGATTTCTGTAAGACTGACATCGGTTTTCAGTTTAGGCACCTCACTACAGGAAATCTGGAGGATGTGGGAAGGCAGCAGTAAAAGTGTGCAGGTTGAGATAGCGAGAGAAAAACTAAACAAGTAAAGAGTAAAAATATAACCCCAAACTCACTCCTATTCATGATGTTTAGGTGGCCACAAACACACAGCTCAGATGCTGTAAAGCAAAAGAACTCTCTCTAAAATACTGTACTGCTGTGAACAAGAGGGCTCAGCTCACGCACCACCATCCTGAGATAATGTTAGCTGAACACCATCCAACAGTGGACACACTTAGGTTCACAAAGCTACCTCCAAACTCAGAGCAAACTCAGTGGTCAAGTTCTTGCATCTACAAAAAAAAATGAAAACCAAAAAAAACAATGGTTGTCTGGTGATTGTATTGTTTTTTTTTCCACATTCTGTTACCGATTGCAACTTATGGTGACTAAATTGTTTCTCAGAGGTTGAGTGTTACACAATTATAACCACTTTTCATTACAAAGTGTTTGGACATGTTGCCTGACAGGAGGCAACCTTTCTGCAAACAGCTGCAGTCTGATGTGGACTGTCTGCAATCACTCTCAGAGAGATCGTTGAAGGTTTTCAAATAATTGCTTAATAATTTATGAAAGCAGACAGACTGAATGAGTCTTTTTCATTAAGCATAACTTGAGGGCACTCGACTCAAGTGGCTGCCAGCTGGTTGTAGGGCTGCTCAATTAATCGAATTTTAATCACGATTACGATCTGGGCTTTCAACGATCATTAAAAATGACAGAGCCGATTATTAGCCCCTCCCTCATTTATCCGCGACACCTTAAAGGCCGGTCCGTGAAAATATTGTCGGGCATAAACCGGTCCGTGGCGCAAAAAAGGTTGGAGACCGCTGATTAAGAGGACCCGAGGGAAGCTCGGAAAGCTAAGCAGAAGTTATTTGGAGAGGAGAGTGACTGCTGTTGGTTGAAAAGAGAGGTAAAAAAAAAAAAAACTTCAGTGGTGTTGCACACTATTTTATATTATTTTCTAAAGTCATTGTTAACCCTTTAAATCCGGTCAGAGCAGCATGCTCCGTTTTGTGTAACTATTTTTAAATCCCTGTAGAACCTGAACCGTGTAAGCTAGCGCAATAATTTGTTTTGCATATGAAACCGGAGGAGTTGTACTTACATCTTATGCCATCAGCTTGTCCTCGGTCACGGTTTCGTTCCACATAAAGCTTTGCAAAAATTGCATAAAAAGCGCTTGCAGGAACAAAAACATAATATTCCAGAAACACGCTTTGCCGATCCGATCAGCTGTTCGTAACACTTCCCACAGTGAAACAGACGTCAGCGCGAACTGTCGCATGTCCGCCATTTCCTGGCCGAAACCGGAAGTTACGTCATTTTCGCGGAAATGTAGTTTTTTACTTGTAGGCCTTAAAAGCCTATACTGGTCATGTTTGACTTTTCTGAATAGTTTCTGGGATGCTTAGAACTCAAATTGCACTGCTGGAAATAGTTTATTTTGATGCACCTGCTGTTTTCTTTGCAAATTTGCATCATAGGATTGTTTTTTTTGTTTTTCCTGCAGTATATAAAAATTGGTGTATCTCCAAAATAAAACTATGAAGACACTCAAACTAAATTTCCTGTTGTTGTAAACTATTTTTTGCAACTTTTTTGTATTTAAAGTTTTGAGGGATAAGCCTCTTAAATTTCTCCAAGTAGAAATATATGTAAAAAAACAAAACAAAAACGATATAAATTTTTTTGTAGTTTATTGCACTTTTTTGCAATTAATGTAGTTACTATGGACTTAATGCATACATATTATTAAAATATGGGCTATAACAGTTATTTAGCAACTTGAAATGCTCCCACAAATGGCACTACAACATGTAAAAAAAATAATATAAGCTCTGGCGGACTTGGTTCTATAGTAGGTCTTAAAGGGTTAAATAAATATCGTCAAATAATCGCGATCTCAATTTCAGTGAAAATAATCGTGATTATCATTTTTGCCATAATCGAGCAGCCCTAGCTGGTTGTATTCTGGTTATATTCCTAAAGAACAGGAAGGTTGCTGAGCACAAATGTATCAGTTAAATATGAATTTCTGTCTATGCAGACAGCTATGATATGTGATTTTCAGTGATTTATCACAGTTAATTGCTCTATTATCAGAAACTGATTGCATGTTATAGCCAACTAGACCTCATTCAACTGCAGATTGATGTCAAACTGATTGCAGACTGAATCTGTCTTGTACCAACATACATGTATATGGATGTGTTTGCTGACAGTATTAGTGTGCATGTAATGTCATTTTGCAGCTTGCAACAGATATTGACGAAGTTTAACTTTGAAGGCATAGTTTAAACTTGAAACGTAGCCTCAAGTTGAAATATATGTGTTTGCAATACTCAGCATATCACAAAATGTAAAAAACAAATTGCAATAATATAATATCATGTGTGACGTGTTGTGATTATATCATATCATGGGGTGTCTGGTGATTCCCACCTCGATTTAACAGGCACTCACACAGTACTGCAGAAGTGTGAAAGATATCCATGAAACACCGACCGTCAGTGCCTGCTAGGTGATAAAGCAGAAACTCAGTCTGGGACTGTCTCCCAGCCAGGCCAACGTCTCTGCAGTTTCGTGGTATAACAGTACCGTATACCAGAAGGGTTTAGAAGTTTGTTTGGAGATTGTAGAGCCGCAGGATCATAGTCTCTTCAATATATCCGGTTGTTCAGTGATGACGCGACGAATCCTACTTCCGGGTCTAAAGTATTCTACGTTTAATATGGCTTTTGTGTTGTTAACATGTTTAATGTTTTGTATTTTCTTCTATTTAATCTCAAAAAGCTCCTAAAACAGTCAGTGATCACTGTTGACCTCCCTCGGCTTTTATTACCACTAATCATTTATTTAAGCTCAGTTTTTAAAACCTTAGGATGTAACTACAGCCCAGCCCATGCAGCAGTATATGAATGACTAACCTCGTATTGTGGATGGATTATCTCAGTTGTTCTCCTGGCTGAAGTTTGGTCCTTTTACAGCATCCTGCCATGCGATTACATTTGTTCCTGACCACCGAGAACACTCACGTTAACTTTTATCGAGTGGAAAAAAAGTTAGCTTGTTTATATTATGCTAACATAGCTGTGTCGCTAGCGGTCACGTAGCACATCATTATATACCAGCTAGCCAAACTTCAGTAACCCTACAAACGTCACTGCTGTTTAGTTTTCTGTCTTCATTTATGCTGGAAGTGATAACAGAGCTGTACGTTTTAATTTGTTTCCAAAACCCCCGCAGTCAGGACATGCTATATTGTATAAATATAAATTCCGTTTTCATGGATGCCTGGATGTTAAACTCAATTGTTACACCTGGTAGAGCAGAACGCTGATCATTTTATTAAAGATGAAAGACTTTAGACAGTTTTTCAACTCTCAGTAATGCCACAGTGATCGTTTGATATATGGACCTGCAGCAGAGTTTAGACCCAGACACGGCTAGTGACGTCAGACTGAACAACCGGATTGCTTGATTTATACAATTCATGGAATTTGGACAAATGCCAGGACTGACTGTGTACAGCCTGTCAGTGCGTTTGGCTGGTTGTGCTTCATTATCACTGACAAATTCTCAGTACAGTTTTAAACCTGGTGTGAGACATGACCTTGTTGAAGTAGGGAGTGGGTAGCATGTTGTTAGTATACCAGTACATTTCAAGTTCAGGCTTATGAATGATACCAGGGAGAAAAGGGCCTTACAGTAGGAATGTTTTCGTGTCTGAAACTGTAACAATCTTCAATGCATGAAGAGCAGCATGTGGTGAGACACTGCCAGCGTGAATGCTGATCTGCATACAAGTTTGTCTCATCAAAAACACTCTGGATCAGTTCATTAGAAATGAACAACTCAATAAAGCCAATTGGCTGTTCTGGATCAGGAGCATCAACAGCATCATTGAGAGGTTCAGGATTCTCTGTGGAAGTAAAGCTTCAGGCCCAGGAACTAGAGTTACATGGTTTACTGAGGCCCTTACTTGATCACCATCCACACCACAGCCTTCTGCTTGAGCTCTACCCCATCCAAAAGCTTCACCTCCATCCCTTTTCCTGTGTTTGACCTATAAATAAATAAATTACTAAAATATAAAAAAGGAATATTTTTTATTTAGGAGCCGTGTCGTCCAGTATAACCAGGACCCCCTCTGGCATGTGAAAATGGAGAGAGAATGGAGAAAGAAACCTGAATTGTTCAGCTTCTTGTCTGATGTAATATTACAGGAAAACTCAACAGTTATCAGTTCTGTATTTCACCTCTCACATCGCAGATATTTAATGGATGCTCCTGGATGAATCTAATTATCAAACAATCTAAATCTCAGGCTTAAAACATGTCTAAGTGTCTTTCCTCTTGCATTTCTGGCTGCTGGGAACAGAGAACAAGACCTGAGCTGTGAATCCTTTAACTCTGTTTCTGAAGAATCACAGTCTGAAATCGAACTGTCACTATCAGCAGGTTGATGAGCAACCTATATCTCTCCTCGGGTCTTTGCCCAAGTCCTCGAGTTATCTGTCTACTCCCGACACGTCTGCCATATGGATGTGAAAATTCAGTGTCAACAACTCCATAGTCCATCTCACGTGGGTTGTCGCATCTGTGTGGCAACTGTCATGACTCGACCCACCTGCTCCTTTTAAAGTTTGAATCACAAAGTTGACAAGGCATGAATTATCAGAGTTTGAGTCCATCAACAGCTCCAAGGTTTGCACGACCACATATTTCTTCCTGAATAGTCTGTGGTTTTGCTAGGGGTTGATTTATTTTGCGTAAAAGCTCTAAGCTGCTTCTCTCAGAGCAGATCTTCTTCCCAGAAATGCTGTAATATGCCATCCCTAACAGCTTTCGCTGTTGTCTTACAGTAAAAAGACAGATTGGTGGAATATCTCGACAATGGCTGGGACATACTATTACACACAGATTTAAAAGAGATCCGTAATATCTTAAAATAGATTATGAAGTGCATAGGAAGAGACCCCAGGATTGAGGGTGATGTCATGAGCCATCCAAAGCTGTAAAAAGACTAGTTGCTGCACTCTGAAGTAGATGGAAGTTGTGAGCTAGGTTGTAAAGATAAGAAGCCAGATGGGCAGTGAACGTGAGAGCACTCAAACTGCCCTCCACAACGTCTGATGTAGTGAAGTTGCAGTGTAGTGACAAGTGTCAGCAAACCTGTTGGAGAATAGAAATAGTACAGGTCCGACTGATTTGAGCGTTCTGACTGATTACGGATCAGGACAAGCTGTGATTAGAAGTGTTTTCTTTTTAATGTGATCTTTTTCACATAGAATAATGACAAGTACCAATTGCACTGTCATCATCAACAGTTAAACAACTACATAATAGTAATAATAACAAAACCCAATCTTCATAATTGGTCCTCAGGTTCAATTTCAATGGTGGATAAAGGAAAAATAATAATAACAATAATTTCTGAGTAAAATCTGCACAACATGTCGTGCTGTTGTCTTCATTTCAGATAAAATAAAAACGTTTCCATTTCTTAAAATGCAGACATCGTTTGTCTTTAGTCTTACTTAACTTTTACATCTAAAAAAATCTGCAAAGGAACATATCCAGAAACGCATTTATTTCCTTTGCCAAACTGGAGGGGAAAAAAATTGTGAAACAGTGAAATATGTTTATGAGGCGAGATGTGTGGAGTTGGCGCCAAGGAGAATATTTACAGTTGAAGATCTAGCAAACATTTGTATAGAGCAAAAAGAATCTGGGTCGCAGTGATGCCCCAGTGTTAATTATGATATCTAATCAAAGAACATGAATGAGTTTGGCTAAATGGATTAAAATCAGCCTCATCTTTCCAGCTTCCATACTGTAATTAATGATTTGTCATCATTCCCCATTCATGTGAGGTGCTGCTCAAACACCAGCTCATCACTTTCCTTTCTCCACATTATGCACAATCACCGGGGTTTGAATTGAATTCTTTTCTGAAATCCAATATATGTTTAAAAAACCCACACATCTTGTAATGGGCCAGGTTCCTGTGCGCTCATTCATCAGAAACGGGGATAAACAGAAATATCAATTAGCATATATTTGTGTTGTCAGAGCTGCATCAGACCGGAAGTTCTGATGTCTGTGAAATAATTACCTGCGCTTTGTATAAGCCATGGGCAGACTGCTACCTGGGGAGGCTTCTAGAATAAAGGCAGCCTAATAAAAACAAAGCTCACCTTAGGTGTTAGTTTTGTGCTGCTATGCCTGGGTGAGCAGATGAACTGGGGGGTGGGGCGAGAAAAAACGACTTTTGGCTGCTCTCTCATTCACGAGGGGTCGCCGCAGCAGGTAGCGCCTCATATTTGATTTAGCAGATTTTTTACGCCCGGTGTCCTCTGTAACACAACCCCAAAGGGATTTGTCTCCTCCCGGGATCAAACTGGGGCTCTTTTTGCTTGTTAGGCAAATGCGTAAACGACTACACTGTGGAGCCTACTAGCAGATGAATTTGGGAAATGTGGCAGAAACAAAAGACACGCCCAATGGCATGGCCTTGCAATAATTTACATTTAATATCCAAGGTCTTTGGTACGTGAAATAGCTTGTTACTTTTAATCGAAAATTTCCATGTGGGTTTCATTGAATAATGTGGGATTACTTTAAAATAGCAGAATTAAAAGAAATACATTGCAGGCAAAAATGCTTCTGTCCCCTCTCCAAGCAGCTAAAGCGTCTAGAAGCAGGACTGCAGATTTGAGTTTGTTGGTGTGTCAGGGGCATTTACCACCACAATTTATCACAATGTTGTATATATATATATATATGTCATCTATATGTAATGGTTTTACACTACTGATCTGCCCGAGGTCTACGCTCCATCAAATTGCTCGATATCACAGGCAGCAAAAATGACTTGGCCCAACAGCAGCCTGAATCTGCCACACCGAGATGTCTCATGCCAGACCTGTGATCAGTTCCCTTGTAGCTCCTACTTCAGTCAGCAGCAACAAAGGAAGCAGCCACACTAAACACCCTCCCACCCACCCGAGACAATGTGCTAATGTAAAATGGCCTGTTTTGACACACTGCTTTGTGAGCAGATGAACAAATACGGGCATCGCTTTAGCTCTGTGGTGAAAGATGACAGCGAGATAACAATAATGATTTCTGCAGAAAGAGTGCAAAGGCACTCAACGGTGATAAGCAAACTGGAAAAACCAGTGCAAGAACATCGAGGCCTGGGTCATCAAGATGAAGAAGAAATAATATCAAAACTCCTTGTAGAGATCCTGGCTCTGTTATATGTGTCCGCAGGCCATAGTTTTAGCTGCGTGGCTTTGTTAAAGTAAAGGTTTCCCCCGAAATCTATGCTTGAAAGGTGGTTGTTAAAAGTTAGTTTCCTCTTCAAAAACAGCAGAACAACAACCATATCAGCAGTTTATATGACCACAACAAAGAAATGCATGTCTTATGGTACCAATGGATAGCAGTATAAGTGGTTTATACAGCTAGACGAAGCCTGTGCTGCAGCAGTGTTTTGAGACCTTTTGATAATTTTTCAAGCCTTAAAAGCCTGTCACTGTTAAAGTGCATTGTAACTGGCATCTATACAAAGCTGACCAGAGCTTCTGATCTCTTCTGAAGAGGAGACTTTTTTAACAGCCACCTATGAAGCCAGCGTGAGTGATTCTGAAAGGACAATTTTAGGTGAGAAAACATAAAAATCAATAGCAGCTACACTGGAGACTATGTTTTCTATGGCGACCCTGTTTTACAAGAATATAATGATGAAAGTCTTGGAAGTTGTTGACAAGTAGTCCACATTAGTGGGCTGCACACAGGTTCATTGAACACTCCTACTAGTCCCGCCAAAGTGTGTTAAATTATAAGTCACTGAAGGGCTGTGATCATACATGTAGGCATCAAGCCTCCCAACACTTCTCTCAGCTGAAAATACATTAAAAATTGGCTTTATGTCACCGTAATGCGATTTAGTATCGACCACGGTCAATCCGAGTAATGAATTTGCCACTTGAAGCCCACAAATCTGCCATTATGTGAATACAGCACATTAAATAATCAGCACATCTCTAAAATCTAGTGTACAAGTGAATTCTTATTTTGTTGAAAAGCAAAAAAAACTCAGAAACGGAGTGAAACCTGCCTTGAGGCTCCTTCAGTAAATCTTGCCTGAGGGCAAGGAACACCGTGGCTCAGGTGGTCAATGGGCTAACTAACTGACAGGTCTGTGTGGGCTCTCCACAGGATCTGCACTTCTCTCTTGTGCTTATTTAATTTTACCCACTCTCACATTGTTTGCCACTTATTTGTCACAATGCAGCAATGCTTTCTCTAAGGGGAGAACCAGCGTGGACGAAACCATTGTCCTCTACCCGCTTTCCTGACAGACACTTTTTTGGCATAGGGAGTAAAGAGCTTTGTGGTTAGTGCCAAACTGATTTCCTCGGTGGGTTTACTACTGATGCTGGCAGTCTGCGTGGCATGTTGACAACGGCTAAAGAGCCAAACTTGATTGCCTCTTTTCCTGCTCATTATTACAGTATTCGTTACAGAATATGATGCGATTTCTTAACTACAGTCAGCACTGGGCTTGTGAGAGTGCTTATCCCCATGTTGTAACCTTTACTGAAGCTAAACATAACCTGTGTTGGTGCTGGTCTCTCAGGCATCGGAGCATGCTCTTATAAACCACGTTGAGTAAACTGAAGGTTGCATCATCGTCTGTGGAGGACTATACCTTGTATGTTTAAGTTGTAATCATATTTATTTTAAATGTTACAATTTTCACGTCCAGTTATTAAAAACAAAAACAATAATTCAGATAGCCAAGAAGACTGAAAGAGAGCCTTTAGTGAACAAGATCTAACTAGAGGAAGTCCCGAGGTTTTTGAAAGTCATCCCATGGAAGGACTGTGAACACTTGTCTGGAATTATATCTGTTTAGAAATCATTGCTGCCAACAAGATACAAGCAGGTCTCTGAGGAATGTGACACTGTTCCTTTGCCCCACTCGGTACCAGCAAACGCCCCACAGTGTCCCCAACCAAAAGATTAAAAAGTCCCTAAAAAGTTTTTTAAATTCAGAAACTGTATCCAACATATAATTTCAGCGTTAAATAAACATCAGCTGGTGGTCTTTGGTCAATGTCTTGTTTGAAAAATATTCCCAGCTGTATTTATTAGAGATGGCACGATACCACTTTTTTATGTCCGATACCGATATCATAAATTTGGATATCTGCCGATACCGATATGAATCCGATATAGTGTTTTTTAATCAACAAAACTGTTTTTTAAAATATCTTGCTGCATTTTGCAAGTCTGCAAGTTCATACTCAAGTTTAAAACAACAACTACACTAAAGCTATTCTGTTATACCTGTATACAAAAAAAATATTTCATAGTTCAGCAATACTGATCAATCTAATAAACTTAGACCTACACCATCCTCCCTATTCTGGTATTTTAAAGAGTACTTAGCGTAAATATTAAGCAACCTAACTAATAGGGTTCCAACTCCCAGCAACAACAAAAAGAAATAAATAAAAAATAAGGAACCACCCCTCACGCGCCACCTCATGATGCTTAATCGACGTAATCAACCTTAATTTGATGCAGTGTGAAAAAAAATGCACAGAAATCAATTATTTTTCAAGAAATATTAAATAGATTCAACATCTTTCTTCAACAAAATTGCAGACTGCACAGATGGTACCTTCCCAAAGGAAAAAGTACTATAGCTTACTAGGGTATATATATTAGACTTAATAGTCACTATATACAGTAATTGACTTCTATTCATTTTACATCAAATTAAAACTTTGGGTGTCAGATAATTATTTATTAAAAGCTCGACATTTTAAATGAGAATAAGAAAGAAAAGTATGTCTTTGTGCCCCCTTTTCCCTGTTCATGCCCTATCAGCCCCCCTGGCTAAACTTTGCTAGATCCGCCCCTGCACAGTTACCAGCGTCAGCTACATAGAAAAAGATCCTGGTGTAGAAAGTAATATTAAATACATTCTAACAACAGCTGATCAAGCTTAAACGTTCTGCTGTTGTTCAGCCGCTGGTTTCCTCTTTCTGGTGCAAAGTGGGCCAAAAACAAACAAGAGAGACTCGCGACAGAAAAGCCGATCAGCTGATCATTAAGCAGTTTCACGATTGAAGTAGCAGCCGGAGAGCGAGAGGCAGTCGCTTGTTAAGCTTAACGTGGGAATGCTTTACAAACATTCAGAGATGGACTTACACACTTGCTTTACTTCTCTCGGGGATAACTTTGTCGGAGATGAAATGCCAGGTTGCTAGCGAAGCTCCACATGCTATCCAGACCACCGACAGGTCCGGCATGCCACAGCTGCTCTATCACGTGATGCATACTGCTCCACGTGCTAACGTTCTGAGGTGAGTTACGGCGTGTTGCAAGTTTTGTGAGGTGCTTTCGTGATATTTAATGGATCGGATTACATTTTTTATTTTTCTCCGATATCCGATCCAGTAATTTAGGTCAGTATCGGACCGATACCGATACGTAATATCGGATCGGTCCATCTCTAGTATTTATTACTTACTGAACATTGCTGGTTCATGCTTAGATGTTCTAGGAAGAGTGAAACACGTAGGGGTTAAACTGGGATTGTGCAGGTGGGGACCCCCAAGGTCGGGTGTAGCGGTGTAGTATGAAGAAGTGAATTACTTAGAAATAAGTCAAATATTTGCTTGTTTTGTGATATAGATGTTTCTTTGTGTACAGGCTGTGACCTGTGCTGCTATTCCTGTATTCACTGCTTTTCACAGGTTTAGCACTTTCACTTTCACAGTTCAACAAGATATAAGCAGATGATTCATGAGCTACATGGCTGATTTCCAATCCTTAGACACTATAACGGGCATATAAAAAGTAGAATTGGGTGTCATGATCATTGCCCTAAATAATAATGATTTATTATATATATTTGATTGTCTACGTTTGACCTAACCTACCATTTACCATGAACAGGGTGCTCTGTACCAGTCCAGCCTATGGTGGAGACGTTACTCACCACATTACTACAAACTAAGCAGTGTAACTGTCATGGTCCTGGGCCATGTTGGCCCAGTGTTCTTAGTTTTCTTGTATGTTTGTATTTTGTTCCTTATTTAGGCCATGTTTTCTGAGTTGCCCTGTTGTGTTGTTCCCTAAGTGTTTTCCCTTCATGGCTTTTACCCCCTGTGTGCCCCTCTGTGTATCTGTGAGCCCTCGTCTCTCCTTATGTTTTATTCCATGTTTCCCCTGCCCATTATGTCCAAGTTCTCCCCGTGCTCTCTCTCCCCTCCCTGTGTGCCCTGTGTATTTATGAGCCCTCGTCTCCCTTTGTGGTTGTTTCATGTTTCCCCAGCCCGTTATGTCTGTGTTTTCCCCGTGCTCTCTCTCCTCCTGTCTGAACCTCTGTGCACTTCCTGTTTACTTTGTGACTCTCACGCCCGTACATGTCATGTTCAGTTCACCCCGCCCTGTCTCGTTATGATTATCAGTGTCACCTGTGTTCCCCGTGTGTTCCCACTTTCCTCGTTAACCCTCTGTGTATTTCTGTCTGCGTCTCCCTCTGTTCGGCGTGACGTCGTCCCTCATGCTGTGTGTGGATCTCCCTGTGAGTTCTTAGTTTATGGTTTCCCAGTTTAGTCTAGTTTGTATGTTTGTTCTACCAGCAAATAAAGCTGTGTTTTGAGTTCACCTCCCCGAGTCTGTGAGTCCTGCATTTTGGGTCCAACTCCTGCCTGCCGCACAGCGATTCATGACAGTACGACGTCACCACAACATGGACCCAGCAGACTTACCCGGGGAGAGCGATCTGATACGTGTCCAACGCCTAGTCGAGTGGATAACCCACACTTCCAATACAAGGGCAAAGATTGTGGGGATAAATGCTATCGAAGCAATCCTCAAAGGAAATTCTCATCTCCGCCAGGTCAGAGGATGTTTGGACTTATTGGCCAATTTGAATGAAGCCCGGGAGGCGGCGCGAACTCGGGAAATATCAGACTTGGCCCAGCAGCAACAGACAACAGCCACCCTGGAGCAGCCGCGTCAGTTTCACCGGCCGGATGTGGTTTTTCCCGGCCCTTTGGAGCCATCTGCGGGGAAGAAACGTCGATCACGCCGCGGGCGCGCCACCCCACAGCCGGACGTTCGGACTTTTACATCGCCGGCTGTGGTGAATAAGGACTCTTTTTCTGTGTCGAACCGTGGGACTATTCGTTCAGGGGTTGTGTTTTGTGCTACGGATGGTAATGTGAACAGTTTATTAGCTGCCCAGCCTCCTGAAGCTCTCTTAGCTGCCCAGCCTCCTGAAGCTCTCTTAGCTGCCCAGCCTCCTGAAGCTCTCTTAGCTGCCCAGCCTCCTGAAGCTTTCTTAGCTGCCCAGCCTCCTGAAGCTCTCTTAGCTGTCCAGCCTCCTGAAGCTCTCTTAGCTGTCCAGCCTCCTGAAGCTCTCTTAGCTGTCCAGCCTCCTGAAGCTCTCTTAGCTGCCCAGCTACAAGCTGCGTCTCCTGTGTCCCCGCTAGCACAGTCATTAACTCCACCACAAGCTCCATTTTCACCTCTACCATCGCTTCAGTCATCAGTTCGGTCTGCCACTCAGTCGCCCTTAGCTCCATCATCCACACTACCACCTGTTTCTCTTCCACCACAACCGTCACTACACCCAGCCATTCAGGCTGCTACTCAGTCAGTCATTCAACCCATAGCCCTGCCATTAAGGCACTCTGTAGCCGAGCCATTAGCCGCCCGACCCGCAGCCACTTCAGCCACTCCTCCACCCGTCACACCTCCACTACAACCATCACTGCAGTCTCTAGCGCAGTCTCCTGCAGCTCTGCTTTCCCCAGTGCAGTCTCCAGTGTCCCCAGTGCAGTCTCCAGTGTCCCCAGTGCAGCCTCCTGCAGCCCTGCTTTCCCCAGTGCAGTCTCCAGTGTCCCCAGTGCAGCCTCCTTTAGCACAGTCACCCACTCAACCACCAGCACCACAACCGTCACTACCTCTAGTTCATTCCCCTGTGAAGTCATTAACTCCACCACCTACTCCACTCTCACCACCACCGTTACTACAGACATCAGTTCAGTCCCCTGTGCAGTCGTTTACTTCTCCACCGTTAGCAGCTCAGGTCCCCGTGTGTCCAGCAGCTCAGCTCGCACCTGAACCTTTGGCCCAGTTCCCCGTAGCAGTGCAGTTGTCTAGCCAGCTTAACGTTGAGCCCGGGGTCCCAATTCTCTCTGGCTCTACATCGGCTCCTGCTGGAAGCTCGGATGAGCTCATCCAGCACTCCGCGGCTCCCGTGTCGCCATCTACCTCGTCCGCTGGGGGTTCCAGTGAGCCCAGCCAGCACCTCCTCGTCTCCGCTGGAGGGTCCGAGGGGCCCGTTCAGCCTCCTGTCTCCGCTGGAGGGTCCGAGGGGCCCGTTCAGCCGCCCGTCTCCGCTGGAGGGTCCGAGGGGCCCGTCCAGCCTCACGCCTCGTCAGCTGGAGGGTCCGAGGGGCCCGTTCAGCCTCCTGTCTCCGCTGGAGGGTCCGAGGGGCCCGTTCAGCCTCCTGTCTCCGCTGGAGGGTCCGAGGGGCCTGTCCAGCCTCACGCCTCGTCAGCTGGAGGGTCCGAGGGGCCCGTTCAGCCTCCTGTCTCCGCTGGAGGGTCCGAGGGGCCCGTTCAGCCTCCTGTCTCCGCTGGAGGGTCCGAGGGGCCCGTTCAGCCTCACGCCGCATCAGCTGGAGGGCCCGAGGAGCCTGTCCAGCCGCCACCTGCGACCGCCTCGTCGTCGCCTGGTCCGGCTGCATCCGCCTGTGCTTCTGCTACGCCTGGTCCAGCCTCTGCCTGTGCTTCTGTTACGCCTGGGCCAGCCTCTGCCTGTGCTTCTGCTACGCCTGGTCCGGTCTCAGCCTCTGCTTCTGCTACGCCTGGTCCGGTCTCAGCCTCTGCTTCTGGTCCAGCTTTGGCTTCTGCTTCTGCTCCGCCTGGCCCAGCTTCGGCTTCAGCCTGTGCTCCCCCTGGTCCAGCCTCAGCCTCTGCAGCTCCGCCTGGTCCAGCCTCAGCCTCTGCAGTTCCGCCTGGTCCAGCCTCAGCCTCTGCAGCTCCGCCTGGTCCGGCCTCAGCCTCTGCAGCTCCGCCTGGTCCGGCCTCAGCCTCTGCAGCTCCGCCTGGTCCGGCCTCAGCCTCTGCAACCTCGTCTGGTCCGGCCTCCGAGTCTTCGTCCTCGTCTGGTCCGGCCTCCGAGTCTTCGTCCTCGTCTGGTCCGGCCTCCGAGTCTTCGTCCTCGTCTGGTCCGGCCTCAGCCTGTGCTTCGCCACCGTCTGGTCCTGCCTCGTCTGGTCCTGCCTCGTCTGGTCCTGTGCCCACCAGCCCATGGCCAGCACGCCTGAGACTGGAGGGCCGCCGCTGCCTTCCGCGCGGTCGGCCCCCTGAACTGCTCCGTCGTCTCCTTCGCCGCCGCCGCTGCCTTCCGTGCGGTCGGCCCCCTGAACTGCTCCGTCGTCTCCTTCGCCGCCGCCGCTGCCTTCCGTGCGGTCGGCCCTCTGAACTGCTCCGTCGTCTCCTTCGCCGCCGCCGCTGCCTTCCGCGCGGTCGGCCCCCTGAACTGCTCCGTCGTCGTCCCCCCCTTCGCCATCGCCGCTGCCTTCCGCACGGCCGGCCTCCGGACCAGCTCTGTCACCTGTGCCACCCACCTGGTCGGCCCCCCGACCGTGTGACCCGTGAACTCTTGTGCCTGTGGGCTCTGGGTCGGCCCCCTGAACCTTATTTGGACTATAGTCATGTGCTCCTGTGTTTTCTGTTGTTTTTTGTTTCTGGTCCCTCCGTCCTGGTCCCCCGCCTCCCGCCCTGGGTGGGTTGTTTTCTGTTTTTGTTTTTTCGGGTTTGGGCTGTCGGGAGCCAGCCCTTGAGGGGGGGGGGGGGGGGTACTGTCATGGTCCTGGGCCATGTTGGCCCAGTGTTCTTAGTTTTCTTGTATGTTTGTATTTTGTTCCTTATTTAGGCCATGTTTTCTGAGTTGCCCTGTTGTGTTGTTCCCTAAGTGTTTTCCCTTCATGGCTTTTACCCCCTGTGTGCCCCTCTGTGTATCTGTGAGCCCTCGTCTCTCCTTATGTTTTATTCCATGTTTCCCCTGCCCATTATGTCCAAGTTCTCCCCGTGCTCTCTCTCCCCTCCCTGTGTGCCCTGTGTATTTATGAGCCCTCGTCTCCCTTTGTGGTTGTTTCATGTTTCCCCAGCCCGTTATGTCTGTGTTTTCCCCGTGCTCTCTCTCCTCCTGTCTGAACCTCTGTGCACTTCCTGTTTACTTTGTGACTCTCACGCCCGTACATGTCATGTTCAGTTCACCCCACCCTGTCTCGTTATGATTATCAGTGTCACCTGTGTTCCCCGTGTGTTCCCACTTTCCTCGTTAACCCTCTGTGTATTTCTGTCTGCGTCTCCCTCTGTTCGGCGTGACGTCGTCCCTCATGCTGTGTGGATCTCCCTGTGAGTTCTTAGTTTATGGTTTCCCAGTTTAGTCTAGTTTGTATGTTTGTTCTACCAGCAAATAAAGCTGTGTTTTGAGTTCACCTCCCCGAGTCTGTGAGTCCTGCATTTTGGGTCCAACTCCTGCCTGCCGCACAGCGATTCATGACAGTAACCAACACTAAACTGCCTGGCATTTTCATGCAACCTTTGAATAACACAAAATTAGTATACTTGTACTATGGAAAAGCGCAATTTAATCCGCACATAATTTATAGCTCAAGTATCTGATTTAAAAGCTCTAAAAGGAATGAGGACATTACATGAAAGGTTTAAATTTCCACTTTATCAGATTTCATGTGCCGAGAAGTCTTTACCTCCATTCCCTTTCCTGTGTTTCTTACATCTTTCTCAGTCTCTGACAGTGTCACTTATAAACTTTCTTTTCCTCTCCCTGGGAAATAAAGAACATTTATTTGCATTTTATATTATCTGTAACTTCAAAGAACTTTATTCTGTTTATGCTTCTCGTCCAGCTAAATCCTGAAGTACTGCGACCAACTGCATTTACATCTACACCAGCTCACATGCATGAGAGGAAAAAATGGGCAGTCCTGTGGGATATGATTATTTTCTTATTATTGAGAAAGTATCTCCTTGCTGTCACTGGAGTAACTCCAGACTACAGGACACAAAAAATGAACTCATCGACATAAACATTAACCTGCCTATCAGATTTAAATGCTCGTTAATTGAAGGTGCCAGAACGCCGTTACAGATTGTTCCAGCCCACTTTCACCCCTGACTCAAATTCACGATCTCTTTCTCTGGGGTTCATTTCTCATCCTGCTGAGGTAACCAACTTCAGACAAAAACAGCGGCATCACAGGGTTTATGATCCTGACATCAGGGGAAGGC